>NW_028318233.1:0-600000 GCF_062004578.1 Staurois parvus | reverse complement strand
CAATCTCGCAGGTCGTCGCATCCACACAAACAATGTGAATACCCCCACCCCCAGAATACACAGGTCAGCCCTGTTTGAATGCTGGATCTCCAGTAGGACCATTCAACAGAAGTTGGTCATTAGACATCTGTTGCATAGACAGCAGTACATATGTTCCGTATTTTGGCTGGTTTTCAGTACATGTACAGTATAGCCAGCTTAAAGTGATACTAAAGGCCTCATTTTTTTTTATTTTTAATAACAAACATGTCTATATTTACCTGTTCTGTGCTGTGGTTTTGCACAAAGTAGCCCCAATTCTCCTTTTCTCAGGTCCCCCACCAGCGCTCCTGGCTCCTCCCTCCTGTCGGGTGCCCCCACAACAAGCAGCTATGGAGGCACCCGCTGCTCTGTGTGTCCATTCACACACGGAGCCGTGGCTCAGTCCCGCCCTCTGTCTTCTTATTGGCTCACTGGCTGTGATTGACAGCAATGGGAGCCAATGTCTTCTGCTACTCTCAGCCAATGAGGAGAGGGAGACCCGGCATAGCCGAGACTCCAGTACACATCCCTGGATCAAGAGGGGACTTAGGTGACTATTGGGGGGTGGGCAGGGGGTCTACTGCACAGAGAAGGTTCTTTACCTTCATGCATAGAATGCATGAAGGTAAAAAACCTTGAGCCTTTATAGCCGCTTTAAGATTCTGAGTCCTGCCACTTTTTTCCCGAATCATTGTGTTAGTTGTCTTGTGTTATTGTCCCTCTGAAGTAGGCGGCAGATAACATATGTAGCTGAAGCCAGATTGCATGATGGATTATAGCCTTTCTATTGTGACTAATGTAAATTGATGCCCTGATTGCTTTTTGTAAACTGGATTTAGTCTGCTGACTTCTGAATTCTAAATGAAATGGTGAACCCTTGCATTATTCTTAATGTCTTCTAGCTAAGGTTGAGTTTCATAATATGTTGTTTCATTTCCTTTTATATTTTTATACAGATGAAGCTGAACAGGAGCGCCTTGATCAACTCAGACAAAAAAAAGCTGAAATAGCCAGATGCTGGGTGAAATATTGTATCAATTTATTGCAGGATGCACGTAAAAAACTTGAGGTAACTGATATTATTTCCTGTATTAGCAAATAATTTAACAAGTTCATTTTAGACTAAAAGATAATAGAAAGTTTTATATGTACAAAAGGCAACTAGCTGCAGTAGCCTGGATATACAATACCTTACAAAGAAGGAAGACCATACAAGAATCGGCATATAGTTTTGAATGGAATCTTTTGTCTGATCTGATTCCAACACTGCTTGTTGGCTTTTCCTGTAAATGAGGTTTCCATAGGCCTAGGAGTCATATGTAAGAAGAGTGAGGAGAGAAGATTGTGGGGTACTTTCATGCCCATTGGTGGATACAGCTTTAAATACAAGGTTCCCAAAACTCCCTAAAAAACAATGTGTTGTATACTTTTAGATAATTGTGATGATTCAAGTGTCTGTGTAGCACTTAAGAAATGTAAAAATCTCATAATAAAAATATAGACTGCTAGTTACAAGTAGCTTTTTATTTCACATGGATTGATTTTTTTTTTTAACAGGTATGTTTGTTACAGATGGTGGCTTCCTTCTTTACATTCTAAAATTTATGATCCACTTTTCTTTTTTTTTTCAATAGGACAGCATAGGTGAACTTGATGTTGAGCTTCAAGAAGAACTTAAAGCTAAACGTAGAAAAGAAGAAGATGAGAAGGAGAAGGGCAGGAAGAAGGCTGTCCTATTTGGATCAAGTGACATATATGACTCCATTTTAGCTGTTGAAGAAAAAGTTGAATGCTCTCTTCCTCTAGACTTCAAAGAAGCCAGGGAGGTTTTTCTAGTGGGGCAAAATTATATAAACGAAGCCAAAGAATACTTTCAGCTGGACGGACATGTTACAGATCACATTGAAGTTATCCAGGACCACAGTGTTCTGTTTAAGGTTCTGGCTTTCTTTGAGGAAGACTATGAGCGGCGTTGTAAAATGCACAAACGTAGGATAGATATGTTGGAACCACTATGTAAGGAGCTAAACCCACAGTTCTATCTCCTAATTTGTAGACAGCTTCAGTTTGAGTTGGCTGACACATATTATGAGATGATGGATTTAAAAGTAGCAATTGGTAATAAGCTAGATGAGATGGACTCTCACACAATCAAAAAAATCAACAGCCTGGCACAATCTGCAATCAAATTTTATGAGATGTTTTTGGATTCGCTACGAAGCCCAGATAAGAAGTTCCCTGAGAAGCTCCAAGAGGATGTTCTCCGTCCTGCTTTGGTAGCCAAATTCCACATTGCACGCCTCTATGGAAAGCTAATTTCCAGTGATCCTAAGAAACAACTGGAGAACATGCAAACGTCTCTAAATTACTATACATTCCTAGTAGATTACTGTGCAATTGATGAGGAAGCTGTGAAATCAGTGGAAACCGAGTTGGAACTTACTAAGGAAATGGTGGCTCTTCTTCCTGCAAGAATGGAAAGGTTACAAGTGCAGTTGACCACCTTTGCTTAAGACCTACCAAGAGATGTCCATATATTTAAAAAGGTTTATTTATAATAATGTATCTTTGTAGTTTAAACTTCTTTAATTTTGAATATAGTCGGAAAAGTTTAACGCCCCCATTCCAGGATAATATAATCCCTTGCCCACCAGCCTATAACTAACTGCTGTACTAAAAAAATAACAACCCTATTTAAAAGACCTTTTTACTTACCTGTAAGAGCTGTCATATGATGCTCTGGCTAGAGTCTTCTCCACTTCTGTTTACTTCAAGCATGGGTCCTTTTGTCACTGCATGCATGACGTGGACAGTTCTGTTGGATGGCTAGCAAGGGGGTCTTCTCAGGATCAAGAAAGCTGATATCAGTGAAGGGAAATGGGAAGGGGGGGTGGGGCGGCAATCTCAGGAGACTATTGCAGTGCTAGAGTGGTCTGCCTACACATAAACAGTGGAAGTGTGGGACCTGGACTGGTTTCACAAGGTAAGTAACCCACTAGGCCTGGCAGGATGGGTTAGAGGAGGGTGAAAGGGAGGGATTGTGGGGACATTTTGTCCAGAGTGGGGATTTAAAACATCAGTCAGATTTTTTTTTTTCTGTGTCTTCCTGTAAAGGATACGCAAGAGAAAAATTAGATGAAATCTCCAAAAATTGAGGGTAAATCCCCTCAGACAGTTGTCTCCATAGGACTGGAAGTTAGAGGAAAACTTTTCAGCATGAGGATAGATTTCCTTTAGGAGAACAGGCTAAGGGGTCGATTTATAAAACATTTGTTGCACAAATGTCAAAAGCATTGTGATGCTGACTGAAATGAAATGTTCTTTATTTTTTCTGATAAATTAGTGTCTGTATCATCAGCTCAAGGTAGTGGCTGAAATGAAGTGTTTTCTTATTGAGGTATTTCAGAAAACTATATCACATTTTGGCCACTAGATGGAATTGACAATACAGGCAATAATCTCTTAGAAAAAATAATGGGTTTTTTGTACAATTTGCACAAATGCCTTTGACATTCATGCAAATTTTTTTTTATCTTTTATAAATAGACCCCTAAGTGTTGACAAGTATCCTCATCAGTATATTTCCCCTATATCTAATAATGGTCACCAGGATAAATAGAATGGATTTTCCCAGAGAGGACACCTGATGGGTTCTTATTGATTCCTACTCCATCCAAAAAAAAAAAGTTTTGGGATTAGACACAATTTAAGTCCAGTATCAACAGAATATAAATATATATCAGCAACTTTCAATGCAAGAAAAACTATCATTAAAAAAACTACCCCTGAATGTTTTTGTAATTTTTTTTTTTATTGTTAGTGATTGGTGTGCCCTCAAAATTTAATTTGATTGCATATATTAGGCTTTTTTCATGTACTTCATACCCTTATTATCATGTACATAAAGATTTTTTTCCTACCTGACTAATTGTAAAGTGTAGCATGTTTATAGTTGTATTTTATTTGTCTTAGTACCATTTAGATTTCTGTTCTTTTTAAACTGCAGTCAGCCTTATAGCTTTCTCTGTTTCTTGTTTTGGATATCTGTGCATTATACAGTATATTTCTTTTTAATTCTACTGCTATTTAATATACTATTCATTCTACAACTGGAAAACCTCTTCCACAAAGTTCTCACCTATAATAAAGTAGAACTGACATAACAGTATGGATGACACCCCACTTCTAAAGCTAAATCTTTCTAAAACTGAGCTCAATATACTTCCTCACCTAACTTTTTCATCAAGTTTAATAACACAATTATCATTCCATAACCTCATATCAGTACATGAACGGGTTATGTTCCACCCCTGTAAGCCACGCTTTCATATTTACATCATTCCCTCAAGATGCCGGTGAACAAGTTTTATATAAGTATCCTTGAAAATTTGGGAATGAAAGCATCATGGAAAACAAAACAGAAACATTAGGGGTTTTTTTGACAATTGCAAAGAATGTTTTTACTGGTATAGAAAGATGAAACCGAGTAAAATGTGTCTAACTGACCATTGTAAGCAGGACTGGATACATTCTTTATTTGTGTGACAAATATGTGCATTACTGTCCAGCCAGGTACAGGTGCATTCAGCAGAAGGAGTAAATACATATATTAGATGAAAGTTCCAGGGATGGTTGATGTCATCCATTACCACTGAGCATAGGAAAGAGAATTTTCCAGAGGGAGGCAAATTAGCCTAAGCAGTGATTTCTTTAGAAAGATGCCAGATCTTGGAAAACACATGAAAATAAAGACTACTCATTGTACTGAAATCTGTGTGCCTCTATAGTCTATTTTGTTTTTTAGATTTTTCAGATTCCGTTCTGCCCTCAATATCAAGGGACCCCATTTCTGAAATGGGTGCAACTAATAGGCACCCATGCTTTTGAGTTTATTAGGCTGCTGTCATGTTGTCTAGTTAAACTTGCCTTTCCTGTTAACAGAGGGGAGGCCTTCAGAGGCTGGATGAGAAGCCCTCTATTCTAAGATATTGGTCATAGGGCAACCATGTTTGCTTCACTTGCAGATCCATACTGTAGCCTCGCCATCCTGGATACACCAAGAGAAAGGCTAATTGCAATACTGCTTGCCTTTTAAACATCGATCTTGGTGACATCAGCAGATGCTGTAGAGAACCAGGACATGATGGCATGGAAGGGTGCCTGGAAAAAAGTGTATGCTTCTGGGTTCCGTGCCATTCAAAGAACTCATGCATTTTTTTCACCTGTCTCTCTGATTGGACAAGGTGGAGAGGTGGGGTGATGACCTCATGATCACCACCTCGTCCAATCAGAGAGAATAATGCAAGGTGTTCTCTAAATGGCGTTATTGTGTTGCAGGAGGGCAGCCACTTGGCACAGGACCCAGAAGAAAGCAAGGATCATCACTATAATAGCAGGGGCTACTAAAGTGATTCTCTGCTTCCACAGGGATCGCCTTGGTCCAATGTAACTGCGAAAAAATACTTGGAGTTCAATTTTGAATGCCTTACAGTAACCTACTTTTCTTTCTTGTCCATTGAGGAAATCAGGAAAACCTAAACCTTTGGGCTATACTACTGCATTTCATCTGTAGACAGCAGTAGAACTGGAAGATCTTAGACTTCCTGCATCTCTCAATGGATAAGAAAGAACAAAATTGTGAATTTATTAAAATACATTCCAAGGCCATAATTGCTTAAAACATCCTCTATATAATTCCTTCCACTCCCAGCTATCCTCAGTTTTTGAAACTGTCCTTAGGTGATACATGTCCATTCCACTTAGAGAAATTTGCCCCATATTTTGATGGAGATTCCACATTCTTCTATCAAGCTCTAGCTGCTTCACAGCCACTGCTGCTCTCTCCTGCAGCTTTCTGGACGGATTGACTCCTCAGTTGAGCATTGTGGGGACCATACCTGGACAAAGAACTGGGCCAGTCTGTAATGTTGCTTGGGGCACCAGATCCTGCATGGGCACTCATCTTGGTATGTTGCTTTAACTTGCCCTGTCTGTCTTTTAATGCACTAATGTGTAATATCGGACCTGATAATAACAAAAGCAGCACATGAAAATTCATCTCTTCTGATAATAAGGTACATAAAACACACACAAATGTCTATAGAAAGGTGTGAAACTAGCCTTAGTAATTTTTTGTGGAAAAAAAGGAATCTAGATCCATCAAGAGCACATTCACACCTAGACATTTTATGCACACATTTTAATGAACGTGAATAGCCATTGTTTTACTTGGTGTTAGTTCATGTCTGTGCAATGCATTGATGTGCCTTGTCCATTTATTGATACATCGATGTGCAATATAGGACTTATTGATGACAAGGGCAGCACATAAAGATGTTTCATTGTTGATTACACATGAAAATCAACACAGAAAGGTATAAAGGTTTGATAACCACTATTCCCTTGTTCTTTTTATATGGCTGGCTTTACAACTGAGCAATGTGGCACATAACATGCTCGAATAAATCAGTGGTACTCTAACACACAACGGCAATGCACAGTAACTCACTACTAGTGTTGTGTCGGAAAAAAGGTTCAGGTTCAGTGTTTTGTTGTTTTTTTTAATCCATTCTGATGCATTGGCACACAGCAACTCACCATATAATGCATCAAACCAGAACAGATAGGTGAAGAAACCTTAAAGTGACACTAAACTCTGGTTTAAAAAAATAAAATTTTATTCATGTATGTATTCTTAACTCTAAAAAATACTCTATATTGCTCTCAGCCTCTAAATCTCCAAATTCCCCTTTTTTACCTGCTGTTGTGATCTATCTTCGTGTTAGAGGGTGGCTACATCTGTTCTCCATGGTCCCTAGAGGTGTACCTAGGTCTTATGCTGCCGTAGGCAACACAAAAATTGGCTGCCCCCCCCTGCGCAGAGAGAGCCTGACACCAACCAACACCACTCCCCCACCCGAGAAAGCCTTCCACTGCCACCACCCTCCATACGCCTGCCACCCCACCAGAGAAATAGAGAAAGACACTTACCTTCACAACTCTAGATATCACCTGGAATGAGGGTCAGGCTATGCATACACCGTCGTGCAGGCCGCAGCCTCTCTTGGATCCCACCTAGTCCCCATGCCGTGTGTGTCCCTTCTTCTGGGGAGCAGTGCTGCCCCCCTGAAAAATGCCGCCCTAGGCAAATGCCTTGTTTGACTTGAAGTAAATACACCCCTGATAGTCCCACTGATTTAGGGAGTTAGCCACCCTCTCTTATTCGCTCCCAAGATGGATTATGAGATTTGTAGTGTGCATAGAGCAGCGCACATAACAAACGTGTTGACTGTTCCAAACAAAGGTAGTTAAAGGGGAAAAAAGAGGTTCAGGAGCTTATGGAGGACATTACAAGGAGGCAGAAAAACACAGTAACACACAATTTCACGAAAAACAGATTACGGGACAATTAAGTAATGGATGTGTATGGATTATTTTTTGAGAATAACATGTTTAAGTTATGAATCTTGTTCTGTAATTACTACTCTACATTTTTACAGGAATGAGCTACAAAATCTTAATCAGCATCCTGAATTGCAGTGTTCAAAGTGAACCATGCTTCATCTGAACTTAGTTCTGCATCTGAATTTTCTTTATGCCTTTCAAAGTGTGAATGTTGCCTACAATATTGCCCACATGTGATGTGAATATGGTGCTCAGTTTGTACTACAAAATGTACCATAGAGACCTGGCTGAAATTTTCTATCCTGAATCCTTATAACTAAATGTTATCTGCTATATTTGCACAGTGTTGTTTTTGCACAAGTGACAGTTCATTATGAGGTACAATAATACTCCTGGGGAGAATTTTGTTAGACCCCTTTCACACTGGCAATCTGATCGGATCTGCCTGTACGCTTTTCAGGCGAACCCAATTGGACCATCCGTTGCCCTCTAAGGAGCGGTGGATGTAAACAGACATGTCCATTTTTCACCTGCCTGCATCCGATCCAATTTTCTAAAAAGAGAAGGATGGGCGATCCGTTTCCCATCCGTTGATCATATCGGATGACAGGTGGTCTGTTTACATCCGAACGCCCATAGAAGAAAGTGGGCTGTGTGTGCTTATGCAGGGTGCATATGGACCTGTCATCTGTCTACTCAGCGGACAGATCCCCCATTGAGCAGGCGGATCCACTGATGGAGTTGGCCCATGTGAAAGGGGCCTAAGAGTATTGGGAAGGTAATGGTCACATCCGGTTAGTTACATAGAGTACATAATGGGGCAGTGGCTAAATGGTTAGCGCTTCTGCATGGCAGTACTAGGGTCATTGGTTCGAATCCCAACCACAGAACCACCTGCCTGGAGTTTGCATGTTCTCCCTGTGCCTGCGTGGGTTTCCTCCGGGTACTCCGGTTTCCTCCCACACTCCAAAAACATGCTGGTAGGTTAATTGGATCCTGTCTAAATTGGCCCTCGTATGTGTATGTATGAATGTGAGTTAGGGACCTTAGATTATACACCTTGAGGGTTAGGGACTGATGTGAATGTATAATATATATATGTAAAGCGCTGCGTAAATTGACAGCGCTATATAAGTGCCTGAAATAAATAATAAAAGAATGATACCTGTGCAGATGAGTCGGGTTCCCACATGATTATAGTCCTGCGTAGCTCTTGTTAGACGCCTCAAACATTTCTCAGGTTTATAGCAAGGGTCTTTGGTGTTCAGAACTATTTGGGCTCCTTAATCCCTGAATAATTTTGAAGAGCCTTGTGGTCAACACAAAGCTGTATGCTGGTTTTTGTGTTATTGAGAGGTTGGTGCCATCCATTAAACACTGCAATCAAATGTGTATGTAAAGGAAACCTCCTTGGCTAGAGTAGGAGAAGGTTAGACCGTTTGCCGTGTTTTATTGCTGCCTACTGTGTTGAGTAGAGTATGTTTTGGTCTGGATCTGGCAGCTTCATAGAAGAATTTCAGTGGCGCTCTCACTCTATAGCCATTCACTTCATACCATTGAATGAATATGGACATTTTGCAAAAGGTTGAAGACCAGGAAGGAGGCATCCCTTACCGGAGAAAGCACATTTGACTCTTAAGACTTCAGTCACACCGAATCCGACTGAAATCATGCGACTTCACTTGACTTTGTTGGATGTCAGTGCTACTTCAGGTGTGACTTGGAAGACATCTATGCGATTTCATGCACAGATGTCTATGCAGGTTGCATCTGAACTTACAAAAAGTAGTGCAGGACCGCTTCTATTGTGGACAATAGGGTGCAACTTGTGATGCGATTTGTAACACACAAATTGCATGACAATTTGCACCGGTGTGACCAAGGACTTAAGGTGGGAATACACATTCGTTGGTCAAAATCGTGGCCCACATTAACCAATCTAAAAAAATTGTTAGTCAGGCAATATGTAGTGTTGACGTCTTCTGTACAAGTGGAAGTGATGCAGTGTGCGTGTGACCTTGTAGCCACGCCCTTCCGGCCAGAACGAGCGATATACACAACAATTACCAGCAATGAGTATAATATAGTATATTACATTAACTATATACATAAATAGTGATACATAAAATATAATATGAATAATTCTGGTTTCATTATCTCATTAGGCCAATCTACTTTTAACATTTGGATTTTTCGTTCGTGTTTACAAAGATTCCTTGGACATAAAAATCTGGGTCATCTTCTGTTTCCGCTCATGCGTGATAGCTTTTTTTCGTACGACCGTCATACCACCGCATAGAAAATCGGTCATTCGTAAGTGAAATGACAACATTTTTCACTGTCGTTTAACCGGATTTTTTCATTCACAATATCGTTATCGGTTAAAACATCCTGCTCATCAGCGAAGAGAAAATCATTCGATCAGTGGTTCACCAAAAGTTTTCCGGCGATTTTCTTATCGTGTATACGGAGCATAAGGCTCCATGCACACTAGCATTTTTGTAAGCTCCCTGAAGCTGTTATTGGCATTTTTTCTGCTCCTAGCCTTAAATAGTAGCAGAAGAAAATAGTTTTCGTAGAGTTTTTAGCAGAAAAAAACGCTAAATGCTACTAAAACGTTACTAAGAACTTTTTTCTAGCTTTTTTACTACATATACTGTAAAAAGGCTACTAAAACGCTAATGCTCCTAAATGCTACTAGAACGCTACTAAAAACGCTAATACCAGCATTTTTATTCATTGTTTTTTGAGCTTATAAAAACAATAGTGTCCATGGAGTCTTATGCTAATAGCAGAGGGTTCATCTTGTCTGGTGAGTGTGGATAAAGAAGGGGGCACAGGGCAAGAATCACAGTGCGGTTTCTGAGCACAAAGTCACTTTATGATTTACAAGAGCACCGATCACTTTATAGAGGAAGATTTATTCTAGAAGTGGAAGCACTGTACCAGGGGGGAACTGACCATTGGAGCACTCGGGCACTGCCCGAGGGCCCGGGGTCAGTAGGGGGCACCATGAGATGTCCCTGGTACCTTTTTATAGGCTTTTTTGGGTGTGGGCAAGCACACGGTGGCCCCATGATCCCCTATTGCCCGGGGGCCCCATGAGTTGTCAGTCCACCCCTGCACTGTACTATTTAAGTAACATTTGGACACTGATGGATACTTTATAAGTAGAGATGAGCGAAGAAATGAAAAATTCGATTCGACTGATTCGGCGAATTCGTGGACAATATTCGATTCGAGTCGAATAAATTCGCTGTGAATTTAACTTAAAAAAGGGTGTTTCTAGGCTTCAGAGAGACTTAATATTAGTGCAGAACACTGTACCTTTAATTTAAATGCCCTTGGAGTCTGCTGGGGAAGAGAAATAATACTGTCACTCAGTATGACATGCAGATGAGTGCCGTCGATCTTAGAATCACCGCACACTTCACTCATTTGGCCAGTCACGGGGCCAAAACCAGTGTTTGGAGCCACAGTGTGGCGGTGGAGGCAGCAGCAATGGGAGGCCATACAGCAACCTATGACAAAATGGAAACCAGCAGGAGTGTGAGGAGACCTGAAAGTGGCACATGGCAGAGTGGGAGCAATGGGAGGCGGTACAGGGACCCAGGTCACACTGTGGGCCCAGCAGCAGCGTGACCAGGCGGTACGGGGGCCCATGGCAGATTTGGGGCCTGGCAGCACCTATGGGAGGCCTGTAACCTGCCAGCAACCTATGACAAAATGGAAAACCGCAGGAGTGTGAGGAGACCTCAAAGTGGCACATGGCAGAGTGGGAGCAATGGGAGGCGGTACAGGGACCCAGGTCACACTGTGGGACCAGCATCAGCGTGAACAGGCGGTACGGGGGCCCATGGCCGATTTGACCTCGTTCATCCCATAGTCCTGCCGACTCACGAATAGCGTGGCCTCCTCAAAGGGCCTGAGCAAGCGCAGGTGTCACGCATGAGCTGCCAATGGCTGACATCTAAGTTACACAGGGAGTACCTTTATCCGCTTTTAACATCAGGAAATCTGTGATGGCCTTTCGCTGTTCGTAAAGGCGGTCTAACATATGTAGTGTTGAATTCCACCTTGTTGCAACGTCACAGCATGAGGAGTCGGTACGGGGGCCCATGGCAGATTAGGGGCCTGGCAGCAGCAATGGGAGGCCTGTAATCTGCCAGCACCCTATGTCAAAAAATTTAACACACCAGCAGTGTGAGGAGACCTCAAAGTGGCACATGGCAGAGTGGGAGCAATGGGAGGCGGTACAGGGACCCAGGTCACACTGTGGGCTCAGCAGCAGCGTGACCAGGCGGTACGGGGGCCCATGGCCGATTTGGGGCCTGGTGGCACCTATGGAAGGCCTGTAATCTGCCAGCAACCTATGACAAAATGGACAACCGCAGGAGTGTGAGGAGATTTCAAAGTGGCACATGGCAGAGTGGAAGCAATGGGAGGCCGTACAGGGACCCAGGTCACACTGTGGGCTCAGCAGCAGCGTGACCAGGCGGTACGGGGGCCCATGGCCGATTTGGGGCCTGGCGGCACCTATGGGAGGCCTGTAATCTGCCAGCACCCTATGACAAAATGGAACCCTGGGCTGGGGCAGGCAGAACCGCCGTATCTTTATCACGGTTTTCCCAGGCCAACGAATGGCGACGCTGCATATGCTGACGCAACGCTGTAGTCCCAACATGGGCCCCCTGGCCACGCTTGACTTTCTGGCCACATAGTCGACATACGGCTACGTTTACTTCCTCGGGCGGCTTGACGAAAAATTGCCACACCGCAGAGTAGGAAACTTTGCCTCCGCTACTCCTCACTGGCTGACTGCTACTTCCTCCGTGCACACCGGCACCACTACTGGCCGTGGTGGTAGGCTGCAGTGGAGCTGGTGCTCTACTCCGTGGCCGTTTGCCTCCACTGACACTGCTGCGACCCTGGCAGCAGCTATAGGAGGCCCGTAATCTGCCAGCACCCTATGTCAAAAAATTCAACACACCAGCAGTGTGTGAGGAGACCTGAAAGTGGCACATGGCAGAGTGTGGCGATGGAGACAGCAGCAATGGGAGGCCGTATAGGGACCCATGAGAGACTCTGGACTTGGCAGCAGCATGAGGAGGCGGTATATAGGGGCCCATGGCAGATTAGGGGCCTGGCAGCAGCTGAGGGAGGCCCGTAATCTGCCAGCACCCTATGTCAAAAAATTTAAAACACAAGCAGTGTGAAGAGACCTGAATGTGGCACATGGCAGAGTGTGGCGATGGAGACAGCAGCAATGGGAGGCCGTACAGGGACCCATGAGAGACTCTGGACCTGGCAGCAGCATGAGGAGGCGGTATATAGGGGCCTATGGCAGATTAGGGGCCTGGCAGCAGCTATAGGAGGCCCGTAATCTGCCAGCACCCTATGTCCAAAAATTCTACACACCAGCAGTGTGAGGAGACCTGAAAGTGGCACATGGCAGAGTGTGGCGATGGAGACAGCAGCAATGGGAGGCCGTACAGGGACCCATGAGAGACTCTGGACCTGGCAGCAGCATGAGGAGGCGGTATATAGGGGCCCATGGCAGATTAGGGGCCTGGCAGCAGCTATAGGAGGCCCGTAATCTGCCAGCACCCTATGTCAAAAAATTCAACACACCAGCAGTGTGTGAGGAGACCTGAAAGTGGCACATGGCAGAGTGTGGCGATGGAGACAGCAGCAATGGGAGGCCGTATAGGGACCCATGAGAGACTCTGGACTTGGCAGCAGCATGAGGAGGCGGTATATAGGGGCCCATGGCAGATTAGGGGCCTGGCAGCAGCTATGGGAGGCCCGTAATCTGCCAGCACCCTATGTCAAAAAATTGAAAACACAAGCAGTGTGAAGAGACCTGAATGTGGCACATGGCAGAGTGTGGCGATGGAGACAGCAGCAATGGGAGGCCGTACAGGGACCCATGAGAGACTCTGGACCTGGCAGCAGCATGAGGAGGCGGTATATAGGGGCCCATGGCAGATTAGGGGCCTGGCAGCAGCTATAGGAGGCCCGTAATCTGCCAGCACCCTATGTCAAAAAATTCTACACACCAGCAGTGTGTGAGGAGACCTGAAAGTGGCACATGGCAGAGTGTGGCGATGGAGACAGCAGCAATGGGAGGCCGTACAGGGACCCATGAGAGACTCTGGACCTGGCAGCAGCATGAGGAGGCGGTATATAGGGGCCCATGGCAGATTAGGGGCCTGGCAGCAGCTATAGGAGGCCCGTAATCTGCCAGCACCCTATGACAAAAAATGGAACACACCAGCAGTGTGTGAGGAGACCTGAAAGTGGCACATGTTTGAGGCATGATTCATGGCGGATTTAGTCAGTTGTGTCAGGAACTGGTGGTTTGAAATCCAGACTAATCCACGCCTGATTCACACTTTGGGTGGACAGTCGTGTCCTCCGCGGAGTTACAATACCTCCTGCCGCACTAAACACGCGCTCCGATGCCACGCTACTGGCCGGGCATGACAGCCTTTCAAGGGCAAATTCAGCTAGTTGGGGCCAAAGGTCAAGTTTCGTTGCCCAGTAGTCAAGGGGATTGTCTACCTCGGTTGGCAGGGTGCTGTCCAAGTAGGCCCAAGCCTGTTGTTTGAGGTCCTGCTCCAGGTCCACCTGATGCTGCTGCTGCTGCGGCTGGTTAGTAGTTTCCTCACTGCGCTGGTGAAGAAAGCTACTCATCATCGACTGCAGACTGAGGCAGCCGCTGCTGGTGGAGCTGCCACTGCTCCTACCACCCCACCCCTCCCCTGCTGCCATGGCAGCGGAACGCGAGCGCACAGGGCCCACAGTGTCTGAGGATGGACGTTGGCGCACAAAAGCAGAGACCAACTGACTACATAGGTGGTTTTTATAGTACGTTATTTTGGCCTCCCTCTCAGCAGGTGTGTAAAAGGCCACCATTTTTGAACGGTAGCGAGGGTCCAACAAGGTGGACAGCCAAAAGTCATCCCTCTGTCTGATGGTTATTATTCGGCTGTCGCTACGCAAGCAACCGAGCATGCTATGGGCCATTTGTGCCAAGGAATGCGAGGGACTCCCTGCCTCCATCTCCACAGCATACTGCCACGGTGCGTCTGGGTCCTCTGTCTCCTCCTCCTCCTCCTCTACCAGATGCTCCTGCTCCTCCACTCCTGTCCGCTGAGTGGAAAAACCACCCATTTCACTCAATAATTCCTGAGCACAAATCTCCTCCTCTACCTCCTCCTCTTCTTCCTGTCCTGCCCCCACAGGGGTCATGTGGCGTTGAGATCTTTGCGCCACGTCTACCGCACCCTGACCAGCCATTGTTAACAGCATTTGTTCAAGGACGTGCAACAGAGGAATGACGTTGTTCATCCCATAGTCCTGCCGACTCACGAATAGCGTGGCCTCCTCAAAGGGCCTGAGCAAGCGGCAGGTGTCACGCATGAGCTGCCAATGGCTGACATCGAAGTTACACAGGGGAGTACCTTTATCCGCTTGTAACATCAGGAAATCGGTGATGGCCTTTCGCTGCTCGTAAAGGCGGTCTAACATGTGTAGGGTTGAATTCCACCTTGTTGCAACGTCGCAGATCAGGCGATGATGTGGAATTCCGTTCTGCCGCTGCAGCTCAAGGAGGGTGTGCTTTGCGGTGTAGGAATGGCTGAAATGCATGCAAAGTTTACGTGACATTTTAAGGATGTCTTGCAGTGGGATGGTGGATTTTAGGAACCGCTTGACAACCAGATTGAACACGTGAGCCATGCATGGCGCATGGCACAACCTTCCTTGACGCAGAGCAGACACCATGTTCTTTCCGTTGTCGGTCAACATGGTTCCGATTTTCAGTTTGCGCGGAGACAGCCATCTGTCGATTTCTCTGTTCATTACACTGAGAAGTTCCTCCCCTGTGTGACTACGTTCGCCTGGACCTGGCAGCAGCATGAGGAGGCGGTATAGGGGCCCATGGCAGATTAGGGGCCTGGCAGCAGCTATAGGAGGCCCGTAATCTGCCAGCACCCTATGTCAAAAAATTCAACACACCAGCAGTGTGAGGAGACCTGAAAGTGGCACATGGCATGAGAGACTGTGGACCTGGCAGCAGCATGAGGAGGCGGTATAGGGGCCCATGGCAGATTAGGGGCCTGGCAGCAGCTATGGGAGGCCCGTAATCTGCCAGCACCCTATGTCAAAAAATTCAACACACCAGCAGTGTGTGAGGAGACCTGAAAGTGGCACATGGCAGAGTGTGGCGATGGAGACAGCAGCAATGGGAGGCCGTATAGGGACCCATGAGAGACTCTGGACTTGGCAGCAGCATGAGGAGGCGGTATATAGGGGCCCATGGCAGATTAGGGGCCTGGCAGCAGCTATGGGAGGCCCGTAATCTGCCAGCACCCTATGTCAAAAAATTGAAAACACAAGCAGTGTGAAGAGACCTGAATGTGGCACATGGCAGAGTGTGGCGATGGAGACAGCAGCAATGGGAGGCCGTACAGGGACCCATGAGAGACTCTGGACCTGGCAGCAGCATGAGGAGGCGGTATATAGGGGCCCATGGCAGATTAGGGGCCTGGCAGCAGCTATAGGAGGCCCGTAATCTGCCAGCACCCTATGTCAAAAAATTCTACACACCAGCAGTGTGTGAGGAGACCTGAAAGTGGCACATGGCAGAGTGTGGCGATGGAGACAGCAGCAATGGGAGGCCGTACAGGGACCCATGAGAGACTCTGGACCTGGCAGCAGCATGAGGAGGCGGTATATAGGGGCCCATGGCAGATTAGGGGCCTGGCAGCAGCTATAGGAGGCCCGTAATCTGCCAGCACCCTATGACAAAAAATGGAACACACCAGCAGTGTGTGAGGAGACCTGAAAGTGGCACATGTTTGAGGCATGATTCATGGCGGATTTAGTCAGTTGTGTCAGGAACTGGTGGTTTGAAATCCAGACTAATCCACGCCTGATTCACACTTTGGGTGGACAGTCGTGTCCTCCGCGGAGTTACAATACCTCCTGCCGCACTAAACACGCGCTCCGATGCCACGCTACTGGCCGGGCATGACAGCCTTTCAAGGGCAAATTCAGCTAGTTGGGGCCAAAGGTCAAGTTTCGTTGCCCAGTAGTCAAGGGGATTGTCTACCTCGGTTGGCAGGGTGCTGTCCAAGTAGGCCCAAGCCTGTTGTTTGAGGTCCTGCTCCAGGTCCACCTGATGCTGCTGCTGCTGCGGCTGGTTAGTAGTTTCCTCACTGCGCTGGTGAAGAAAGCTACTCATCATCGACTGCAGACTGAGGCAGCCGCTGCTGGTGGAGCTGCCACTGCTCCTACCACCCCACCCCTCCCCTGCTGCCATGGCAGCGGAACGCGAGCGCACAGGGCCCACAGTGTCTGAGGATGGACGTTGGCGCACAAAGGCAGAGACCAACTGACTACATAGGTGGTTTTTATAGTACGTTATTTTGGCCTCCCTCTCAGCAGGTGTGTAAAAGGCCACCATTTTTGAACGGTAGCGAGGGTCCAACAAGGTGGACAGCCAAAAGTCATCCCTCTGTCTGATGGTTATTATTCGGCTGTCGCTACGCAAGCAACCGAGCATGCTATGGGCCATTTGTGCCAAGGAATGCGAGGGACTCCCTGCCTCCATCTCCACAGCATACTGCCACGGTGCGTCTGGGTCCTCTGTCTCCTCCTCCTCCTCCTCTACCAGATGCTCCTGCTCCTCCACTCCTGTCCGCTGAGTGGAAAAACCACCCATTTCACTCAATAATTCCTGAGCACAAATCTCCTCCTCTACCTCCTCCTCTTCTTCCTGTCCTGCCCCCACAGGGGTCATGTGGCGTTGAGATCTTTGCGCCACGTCTACCGCACCCTGACCAGCCATTGTTAACAGCATTTGTTCAAGGACGTGCAACAGAGGAATGACGTTGTTCATCCCATAGTCCTGCCGACTCACGAATAGCGTGGCCTCCTCAAAGGGCCTGAGCAAGCGGCAGGTGTCACGCATGAGCTGCCAATGGCTGACATCGAAGTTACACAGGGGAGTACCTTTATCCGCTTGTAACATCAGGAAATCGGTGATGGCCTTTCGCTGCTCGTAAAGGCGGTCTAACATGTGTAGGGTTGAATTCCACCTTGTTGCAACGTCGCAGATCAGGCGATGATGTGGAATTCCGTTCTGCCGCTGCAGCTCAAGGAGGGTGTGCTTTGCGGTGTAGGAATGGCTGAAATGCATGCAAAGTTTACGTGACATTTTAAGGATGTCTTGCAGTGGGATGGTGGATTTTAGGAACCGCTTGACAACCAGATTGAACACGTGAGCCATGCATGGCGCATGGCACAACCTTCCTTGACGCAGAGCAGACACCATGTTCTTTCCGTTGTCGGTCAACATGGTTCCGATTTTCAGTTTGCGCGGAGACAGCCATCTGTCGATTTCTCTGTTCATTACACTGAGAAGTTCCTCCCCTGTGTGACTACGTTCGCCTGGACCTGGCAGCAGCATGAGGAGGCGGTATAGGGGCCCATGGCAGATTAGGGGCCTGGCAGCAGCTATAGGAGGCCCGTAATCTGCCAGCACCCTATGTCAAAAAATTCAACACACCAGCAGTGTGAGGAGACCTGAAAGTGGCACATGGCATGAGAGACTGTGGACCTGGCAGCAGCATGAGGAGGCGGTATAGGGGCCCATGGCAGATTAGGGGCCTGGCAGCAGCTATGGGAGGCCCGTAATCTGCCAGCACCCTATGTCAAAAAATTCAACACACCAGCAGTGTGTGAGGAGACCTGAAAGTGGCACATGGCAGAGTGTGGCGATGGAGACAGCAGCAATGGGAGGCCGTACAGGGACCCATGACAGACTCTGGACCTGGCAGCAGCATGAGGAGGCGGTATATAGGGGCCCATGGCAGATTAGGGGCCTGGCAGCAGCTATGGGAGGCCCGTAATCTGCCAGCACCCTATGTCAAAAAATTCAACACACCAGCAGTGTGAGGAGACCTGAAAGTGGCACATGGCATGAGAGACTGTGGACCTGGCAGCAGCATGAGGAGGCGGTATAGGGGCCCATGGCAGATTAGGGGCCTGGCAGCAGCTATGGGAGGCCCATAATCTGCCAGCACCCTATGTCAAAAAATTCAACACACCAGCAGTGTGTGAGGAGACCTGAAAGTGGCACATGGCAGAGTGTGGCGATGGAGACAACCCACCGACTGTTTTGCTCGCTGCCAAGCTGCCACCCTCTTCTCCTGATGATGCGGAAGCAATAGCCTGATGACGACGAGGCTGCCAAGTGCGATCAGCCTCATCATCATCAATTAGGGTCTCCGCCTCACTACTAGCCCCCTCGGCTGCGTGTGGGTCAGGAGACAGACCTGTCTCTACACCGGCTACCGAGCCACTCTCCTCACCACTACTTCTTCACCTGGCTGCTGAAGAGGCGGATGTCTCCCCCCGTTCCTGACCGCCCTCTGTTAGCTCTTCCTCACTGTACTGGATGACACCGGGAGCACTAGCCTCTGGCTGCGAATAGTGCTGCCTCGACCCCTTCCTCTGCTGCCACGTCTGCTCGCTCCTAAAACATTGCCTCCTCTGCCACTCCTCTGCATGTTGTCTGACATACTCTTTAATTAAACGATTCTGTGTCCCTGAGTAACAATTCTGTGGCCCTAAGTAACGGTTCTGTGGCCCTCAGTAACAGTTCTGTGTCCCTGAGTAACAATTCTGTGTCTGTGCGAGTAACAATTCTGTGGCCCTAAGTAACAGTTCTGTGGCCCTCAGTAACAATTCTGTGGCCCTAAGTAACGGTTCTGTGGCCCTCAGTAACAATTCTGTGTCCCTGTGTAACAATTCTGTGTCTGTGCGAGTAACAATTCTGTGGCCCTAAGTAACAGTTCTGTGGCCCTCAGTAACAGTTCTGTGTCCCTGAGTAACAATTCTGGGTCTGTGCGAGTAACAATTCTGTGGCCCTAAGTAACAGTTCTGTGGCCCTCAGTAACAATTCTGTGGCCCTAAGTAACGGTTCTGTGGCCCTCAGTAACAATTCTGTGTCCCTGTGTAACAATTCTGTGTCTGTGCGAGTAACAATTCTGTGGCCCTAAGTAACAGTTCTGTGGCCCTCAGTAACAGTTCTGTGTCCCTGAGTAACAATTCTGTGTCTGTGCGAGTAACAATTCTGTGGCCCTAAGTAACAGTTCTGTGGCCCTCAGTAACAGTTCTGTGTCCCTGAGTAACAATTCTGTGTCTGTGCGAGTAACAATTCTGTGGCCCTAAGTAACAGTTCTGTGGCCCTCAGTAACAATTCTGTGGCCCTAAGTAACGGTTCTGTGGCCCTCAGTAACAATTCTGTGTCCCTGTGTAACAATTCTGTCTGTGCGAGTAACAATTCTGTGGCCCTAAGTAACAGTTCTGTGGCCCTCAGTAACAGTTCTGTGTCCCTGAGTAACAATTCTGTGTCTGTGCGAGTAACAATTCTGTGGCCCTAAGTAACAGTTCTGTGGCCCTCAGTAACAATTCTGTGTCCCTGAGTAACAATTATGTGGCCCTAAGTAACAGTTCTGTGGCCCTCAGTAACAATTCTGTGGCCCTAAGTAACGGTTCTGTGGCCCTCAGTAACAATTCTGTGTCCCTGTGTAACAATTCTGTCTGTGCGAGTAACAATTCTGTGGCCCTAAGTAACAGTTCTGTGGCCCTCAGTAACAGTTCTGTGTCCCTGAGTAACAATTCTGTGTCTGTGCGAGTAACAATTCTGTGGCCCTAAGTAACAGTTCTGTGGCCCTCAGTAACAATTCTGTGTCCCTGAGTAACAATTATGTGGCCCTAAGTAACGGTTCTGTGGCCCTCAGTAACAATTCTGTGTCCCTGTGTAACAATTCTGTGTCTGTGCGAGTAACAATTCTGTGGCCCTAAGTAACAGTTCTGTGGCCCTCAGTAACAGTTCTGTGTCCCTGAGTAACAATTCTGTGTCTGTGCGAGTAACAATTCTGTGGCCCTAAGTAACAGTTCTGTGGCCCTCAGTAACAGTTCTGTGTCCCTGAGTAACAATTCTGTGTCTGTGCGAGTAACAATTCTGTGGCCCTAAGTAACAGTTCTGTGGCCCTCAGTAACAGTTCTGTGTCCCTGAGTAACAATTCTGTGTCTGTGCGAGTAACAATTCTGTGGCCCTAAGTAACAGTTCTGTGGCCCTCAGTAACAATTCTGTGGCCCTAAGTAACGGTTCTGTGGCCCTCAGTAACAATTCTGTGTCCCTGTGTAACAATTCTGTGTCTGTGCGAGTAACAATTCTGTGGCCCTAAGTAACAGTTCTGTGTCCCTGAGTAACAATTCTGTGTCTGTGCGAGTAACAATTCTGTGGCCCTAAGTAACAGTTCTGTGGCCCTCAGTAACAATTCTGTGTACCTGAGTAACAATTCTGTGGCCCTAAGTAACGGTTCTGTGGCCCTCAGTAACAATTCTGTGTCCCTGTGTAACAATTCTGTGTCTGTGCGAGTAACAATTCTGTGGCCCTAAGTAACGGTTCTGTGGCCCTCAGTAACAGTTCTGTGTCCCTGAGTAACAATTCTGTGTCTGTGCGAGTAACAATTCTGTGGCCCTAAGTAACAGTTCTGTGGCCCTCAGTAACAGTTCTGTGTCCCTGAGTAACAATTCTGTGTCTGTGCGAGTAACAATTCTGTGGTCCTAAGTAACAGTTCTGTGGCCCTCAGTAACAATTCTGTGGCCCTAAGTAACGGTTCTGTGGCCCTCAGTAACAATTCTGTGTCCCTGTGTAACAATTCTGTGTCTGTGCGAGTAACAATTCTGTGGCCCTAAGTAACAGTTCTGTGGCCCTCAGTAACAGTTCTGTGTCCCTGAGTAACAATTCTGTGTCTGTGCGAGTAACAATTCTGTGGCCCTAAGTAACAGTTCTGTGGCCCTCAGTAACAATTCTGTGTCCCTGAGTAACAATTCTGTGGCCCTAAGTAACGGTTCTGTGGCCCTCAGTAACAATTCTGTGTCCCTGTGTAACAATTCTGTGTCTGTGCGAGTAACAATTCTGTGGCCCTAAGTAACGGTTCTGTGGCCCTCAGTAACAATTCTGTGTCCCTGAGTAACAATTCTGTGTCTGTGCGAGTAACAATTCTGTGGCCCTAAGTAACAGTTCTGTGGCCCTCAGTAACAATTCTGTGTCTGTCCCTGAGTAACAATTCTGTGGCCCTAACTAAAGTTTCTGTGGCCCTAAGTAACAGTTCTGTGGCCCTCAGTAACAATTCTGTGTCTGTCCCTGAGTAACAATTCTGTGGCCCTAACTAAAGTTTCTGTGGCCCTAAGTAACAATTCTCTGGCACTCAGTAACAATTCTGTCTGTCCCTGAGTAACAATTCTGTGGCCCTAATAACGTTTCTGTGGCCCTAAGTAACAGTTCTGTGGCCCTCAGTAACAATTCTGTGTCTGTCCCTGAGTAACAATTCTGTGGCCCTAACTAAAGTTTCTGTGGCCCTAAGTAACAATTCTCTGGCACTCAGTAACAATTCTGTCTGTCCCTGAGTAAGAATTCTGTGGCCCTAACTAGCGTTTCTTTGTCCCTAAGTAACGATTCTGTGGCCCTCACTAACAATTCTGTGTCCCTGAGTAATGGTTCTCTGTCCCTAAGTAACGTTTCTCTGTCCCCAAGTATCGTTTCTGTGGCCCTAACTCTGTCCCTAATACAGAGCGGTCTGCCTCTGTTCAATGACTGGAGGCAAATGAAGAATTCCAAAATGGCCGCTATTTATAGCTCGACCATTACACAGTGCTGGCTGGCTGGCTGCTGATTGGCTGATGCGATCACATGTCATTGAGGAATGCATTATGGGTCAGCGCGCCTTGTCTGCGCGCCTTCCCAGACATCCCCGCTCCGTCGCCGCACATGTCCGCCGCCATTTTCGGAAAAATTTCGATTCGCGCGTCCGAAGTAGGCTATTTTTCGGATTTTTCGGAAATTTTTCCGATATTCGACTCGAATTCCACTTCGGCTACTTCGATTCGCTCATCTCTATTTATAAGTCAATATTGTTTACATATACTTTTGAGCACTGTGTTATAATATGCATTTACTGCTGCCTATATCCTGCCCAGTCCCTGATGGGGAGATTCACCATCTCTATTGACCAAGACAGAAGACCTACATTTTAGGGTCCATGTACACTGCAGCTGATAAACTGACATTCAGGAGCTTTTCTGCGTTTTTTTTTAGCAGCCCCTGAACTCTTCCTAATGTTTTCCTATGTGTCCATGTACACCATGTAGTTTACAGTTGTTTACAGGCAGTTGAGTTTACAGTCGTTTTTTAACGTGCCAAACTTGCGTTCTGGAGCAGATTTTATCAGCATTTCAAACGCCAAATGCTTGTAAATGCAGCTAACTGTGCTTATAAGCGTTTGCATTTAGAAGAGTTTTTTTTAACTGTTACATGACCAGATGCCTTTTTTCATCATCAGAAATGCATGCAAAGCGTTTTCCATGTATTCAAATGGACTCGGTACACCAGCGCAGTCAGTTCCAGGTTTCGCGTGAAGGAAAAAATGGTAGAACGTGCTGCATTATGCTCATGATGGGAACCATAGTGAATACAACCAGAAAAGACAGGTCATCTCAACACATACTGCTCTCTCTGCTTCTGCTGTGTTTCTCTGAAAATGTCTGAAATAGTTAATTTTTTTACTGTTTTTCAGTGCATTCTGGGCATTTTGGAAGGTCTCCTAAGGTTATCTCAAACACAAACCGCGCATAAACGTGGTATGCAAATGTGGCTAAACAGATGTTTTCCAGCAGTCAGTGTCCGTCATTCAGAAGTGTTTTCCAAATGTCCCGTATACAAGGAGCCTTAGGGTTGTCATGTGTGCAGGAGGCAATGGGAAATCTTCCAATGGAGACAAATGTTCCAATGACAACTAAGATGGGAATTCCCCCCCACTTCTGGATGTATGTCCAGGAAAAGAAGTATAGGAAAATCTCCCTAGCAGGACATCAGACAAAAAAAAATACCTGAAAGGTGTTTTATCCCTCCTCTACTCTATCCAAGAATAAAAATAAAGGTTTTGGCTATACATGCACTTTAGTTCTAGGGTCCAGGTTCGTGCACCCATCCCTGTGTACCTGTCAATTCAGCTGTACCTCCGGCTGATTCGTATCCATTCATTTTATATGAGCTGCCTGCACACATCTTAGCATTAGTAGAAAAACTAAACAAATGGATCTTCACGCTTTACTGGGCTGAGCACCTGTGTGAATGAGCACTAGCTGCCCATTTGCCCTATTCCTATGGCCTGATGAACTTTCTGTTAAAATTGACAAATCACTTCTACTAGGTACTGTCTGTCCAAGCTATGTAGGAGCATAAAAGTCATATTCACACAAACTGTATGTACAGTGAATGAAATAAGTATTTGATCCCCTGCTGATTTTGAATGTTTGCCCACTCACAAAGAAATGATCAGTCTAAAAATCAAATGGTAGGTGTTTTGTAACACTGAGAGACAGAATAGCAACAAAAAAATCAAAAGAAATGCATGTCTAACAAATTATGCACTGATTTGTATGTTCATGAGGGAAATAAGTATTTGATCCCCTTCACAAAACATGACTTAGTACTTGGTGGCAAATCCCTTCTTGGCAATCACAGAGGTCAGACATTTCCTGTAGTTGGCCACCAGGTTTGCACACATCTCAAGAGGGATTTTGGCCCACTCCTCTTGGCAGATCCTCTCCAAGTCTTTAAAGTTTGGTGGCTGACGTTTGGCAACTCGAACTTTCAGCTCCATCCACAGATTTTCAATCGGATTTAGGTCTGGAGACTGGCTAGGCCACTCCAGGACCTTAATGTGCTTCTTCTTGAGCCACTCTTTTGTTGCCTTGGCCGTGTGTTTTGGGTTATTGTCATGCTGGAACACCCATCCACGACCCATTTTCAATGCCCTGGCTGAGAGAAGAAGGTTCTCACCTAAGATTTGACGATACATTGCCCCGTCTATCGTTCCTTTGATGCGGTGCAGTTGTCCTGTACCCTTAGCAGAAAAACACCCCCAAAGTAGAATGTTTCCACCACCATGTTTGACAGTTGGGATGGTGTTCTTGGGGTCATAGGCAGCATTCCTCCTCCAAACATGGCAAATTGAGTTGATGCCAAAGAGCTCGATTTTGGTCTCATCTGACCACAACACTTTCAACCAGTCCTCCTCTGCATCATTCAGATGTTCAATGGCAAACATCAGATGGGCCTGGGTATGTGCTTTCTGGAGCAGAGGGACCTTGCGGGAACTGCAGAATTTCAATCCTTGTCGGCGTAGTGTGTTACCAATTGTTTTCTTGGTGACTGTGGTCCCAGCTGCCTGGAGATCATTGACACAATCCTCACGTGTAGTTCTGGGATGATTCCTCACTACTCTTATGATCATTGACACTCCACGAGGTGAGATCTTGCATGGTGCACCAGACCTAGGGAGGCTAATAGTTGTTTTGTGTTTCTTCGATTTGTGAATGATTGCACCAACTGTTGTCACCTTCTCACCAAGCTGCTTGGCGATAGTTTGGTAGCCCAGTCCAGCCTTGTGTAGGTCTACAATCTTGTCCCTGACATCCTTGGACAGCTCTTTGGTCTTTGCCATGGTGGAGAGTTTGGAATCTGATTGTTTGATTGCTCCTGTGGACAGGTGTCTTTTATACAGGTAACAAAATGAGATTAGCAGCACTCCCTTTAAGAGACTGCTTCTAATCTCAGCTTGTTACCTGTATGAAACACACCTGGTAGCCAGAAATTCTGCTGAATGATAGGAGATCAAATGCTTATTTCCCTCATGGACATGCAAATCAGTGCATAATTTGCTAGACATGCATTTTTTTTTAATTTTTTGTTGCTATTCTGTCTCTGTGTTACAATACACCTACCATTCGATTGTTAAAGTGATCATTTCTTTGTGAGTGGGCAAACATTCAAAATCAGCAGGGGATCAAATACTTATTTCCTTCAATGTAGAAGAAAAATGTTGGTGGCACTTTTTTTTTAAGGGCAAGAGATTATTTTGCTTCTGTTACAAACTTTGCATTTACATTAGATGGCAGTGTCATCCGTGTTTTCATGAACATTACTGACAAGTATTCAGTTCCCTTTGATGACAGTGATATAATAAATGCAGCAGTCTAGCTTTAAACAGTTGCTACATCTTAAAGTGGAGATCCAGTTAAAATGTAAAAAAAATAAATAAAAGTCAGCAGCTACAAAAACTGTAGCTGCTGACTTTTAAAAACCAGACACTCACCTGTTCCCTGATCCAGCAATGTCCTCACTACAGCCAGTTTCACTGGCTGTCCTCTCTCCCCAGCATTTTCAGTGTGGGCACCCGGCTGTGACAGCTTGCAGCTTCACAGCTGGGTGCCCACTGCACATTCACGGGCAGCACTGCGCCTTATGAATGGTCCTGTAGTCTTCTTAGACCTGTCATTTGTCCCAGAAGACTGCAAGAAGGGAGGAAGGACAGCTCCTGCTTCCAATTGCCTAGACAATCGCAGTGGAAGTAGGTGCGTGTTCCTGTCAAAATCGAGTACCTGCTCCCCCCCCTCACTCGTCAAAGGTGCCAATCCTTAAAGTGTCACTAAACCCACAACAGTAAAATCAGTCTGTATACACAGTAAAGCATGCTTGCTATACTCACTGTGGAACCTAAGGGGTCAATCCTCTGTATTGTATAAAAAGGCTATTTGAGCCTTTCTTCTCTGCCCCTCCTCTTGTTGAAATGTCCACCTGATACAGACTGAATCCATAGTCACATGCACATGCTCGGTTTGGTGTGTATTGCTAGAGAGGTTTTTTTTTTTTCTTGGGAGAGTGCATGTGATCAGCAGAGGGCCAATCAGCACTGTCCAGACAGGTCAGGGGTTTCACATCCTCCTAGAGCAGAAGGAAAACTCCGCCTACACGCTTTAACCAGTGCTCTGCTGAAGTCACAAGACTGCTCTAACTGTTGATGAGAAAAGGTATTTAGCAGTTTATATTTACTAAAATAATTGCATTTCCATGTTCTGTGCACTGTGGAAGACCAGATATAGTGAATGCAGTGTCCTGGCTTTAGTAACACTTTAACACCACTGAGTTTTTTATTTTTGCTAAATAAAACAAAAAACACCGAAATATTTGAAAAAAAAAAGCACACTTTTCTTCGTTTCTGTTATAAAATTTTGCAAACAAATTACATTTGTTCATAAATTTAGGTCAAAATGTATTCTGCTACATTTCTTTGGTAAAAATAATAATAATAATTGAATTTGTATTTTTTTTCAAATGTTTCTATTTTTTTTTATTTTTTATTACATTTTTTTTTTTTTTTACCATTTTATTTTTTAGCACACTGTGACCAAATTATGTATTTCATTGATATCTGCAATCATTGTTACTGAATGAAACTGATTCAGTGTCATGTGACCAATCACAGCAGATCACATGTCAATTGTATACAATGAATGACTTCCTGTCATGCCATCCATTGCATACAATTATGTTGTTAGCTGTGACTGGTCAAGGCAGTCACCTGATACAGACAGGGCCAACCACAGCCCATTTGTATCATGTGATCAGTTTTACTCAATCACAGCTAATCACAACAAAAGACTGAATTAATCAGTTTCATTCAGTAACAATGATTGCAAATCTCAATGAAACACATTGGTATTAGCAATCATAATGTGTTAAAAAAAAAAAATCCTGATCACTTGCCCAGAGTAGTTCAATGGTAACATTGTATTGCTTTGGTCACAGTGTGCTGAAAAATAAAATAGTAAAAAAATTTAATAAAAAATAAATAAAATATTAAAAACATTTGAAAAAAAATACAAATTCAATTATTATTATTTTCACCAAATAAATGTAGCAGAATATATTTTGACCTAAATTTATGAAGAAATGTATTTATTTGCTAAATGTTGTAACAGAAACAAAGAAAAGTGTGTTTTTTCAAACGTTTCAGGTGTTTTTTGTTTTATTTAGCAAACAAAATAAAAAACTCAGTGGTGATGAAATACCACCAAAAGAAAGCTTGATTTGTGTGAAAAACATTATAAAAATTTCATATGGGTACAGTGTTGCATGGCCGTGCAATTGTCATTCAAAGTGCGAAGGCGCTGAAAGATGAAAATTGGCCTGGGCAGGAAGGGGGTATAAGTGCATGGTATTGAAGTGGTTAATGGGGAGTGGGATGTGAGGCCTTAAAGCGGAACTTCCCCTTTTGGGTGGAGCTCCACTTTAATTTTGTGTTTTGTCACTTACAGAGAGGGGAGATAATGTAAGGCTGAAATAGAAGCACAAAAAGGAGTAATCCTATAGCAAAAACACAGGTTATCTGTAGATAACCTTATAAAACACATCTAAAACACTGTAGTTTATTATGTTATATCACTTTGTTATAGATATAGAGGCAAGTAAATCTTTGAGGCTGGATTCACACTTTAGCAATCTATTGCAGCATCGGTAATACGCACCATCCCATTCATGATGAATGCACTGCAATGAATGGAAAAATGGAACCCTTTTCTAGCAATCCAGCCCATCACAATGCACAGTATTATTATTATTATACAGTATTTATATAGCGCCAAAGGGTTTGCTCAGCGCTGTACAGTAGCAAGCGGGGACAGAACATGAGACAAGACAGTAACAATACAATACACGAGGGGTTCGAGGGCCCTGCTCTTTCGAGCTTACAATCTAGGAGGGAGGGGAAAGTGGTACAGGAGGAGATGGCTGTGGGGGATGGAGTGGTGGGAGGAGTGGAGGAGGTTAGTTGTTAGGTGAGTTCAGGTGTTAGGTGAGGCTGGGGTAGGCTTCCCTGAAGAGGAGGGTTTTCAGGGTGCACCTGAAGGTGAGGAGGGTAGGTGACAGTCTGATGGATTGGGGTAGGGAGTTCCAGAGGATGGGGGAAGTCCTAGAGAAGTCCTGCAATCGGGCGTGGGAGGAGGAGACCAGGGAGCTAGAGAGTAGGAGGTCCTAGAGAGTAGGAGGTCCTGTGAGGAGCGGAGGGCACGGGTAGGGTAGTATTTGGGTATCAGGTCGGTTATGTAGTTTGAGGCGGCGTTGTGAATGGCTTTGTAGGTGAGAGTTAGCAGTTTGAATTTGATGCGTTGGGCAACCGGGAGCCAGTGAAGGGATTATTATTATTATTATACAGTATTTATATAGCGCTAAAAGGTTTGCTCAGCGCTGTACATTATAGTGGGGGACAGAACATGAGACAATACAGTAACAAAACAATACACGAGGGGTTTGAGGGCCCTGCTCCTTGGAGCTTACAATCTAGGAGGGAGGGGATAATGGTACAGGAGGAAGTGGCTGTGGAGGATGGAGTGGTAGGAGGAGTGGAGGAGATCGGCTGTTAGGTGAGGGTGGGGTAGGCTTCCCTGAAGAGATGGGTTTTCAGGGTGCGCCTAAAGGTGAGGAGGGTAAGTGACAGTCTGATGGATTGGGGTAGTGAGTTCCAGAGGATGGGGGAAGTCCTGGAGAAGTCCTGCAGTCAGGCGTGGGAGGTGGAGACCGGGGAGCTAGAAAGTAGGAGGTCTTGTGAGGAGCGAAGATTACGGGTTGGGTGGTATTTGGGTATAAGGTCGGTGAGGTAGTTTGGGGCAGCATTATGAATGGCTTTGTATGTCAGTGTTAGTAGTTTGAATTTAATGTGTTGGGCAATCGAGAGCCAGTGGAGGGATAGGCAGAGGGGGGTGGCAGATGCGGAGCGGTTGGTGAGGTGGATGAGTCTGGCCGCTGAGTTCAGGGTAGACTGAAGCGGGGATAGTCTGTGATGAGGTAGGCCGGTGAGAAGGGAGTTGCAGTAGTCTAGACGTGAGATAATGAGGGAGTGAACGAGTAGTTTAGTAGTGTCTGGGGTTAGGAACGAACGTATTTTGGAGATGTTGCGGAGGTAGAGCCTGCATGAGTTTGCCAACAATTGGACATGGGGTTGGAAGGACAGGTTTGAGTCTAGAGTGACACCTAGGACTTTGGCTTGCGGGGTGGGACTGATGGTGGCGTTGTTGGTCGTGATGGAGGGGGGGGGCACGGGCTGGGGGGAAAATCAGGAGCTTGGTATGTATGTTGTGGTGTGCCGTGGTGCTTTGTGTTACAGTGACACTGTACTATTTGTGGGAGGTGATGAAGATTTTTTTTTTTTTTACACTGTTGTGAGTAGCCTTGTATCATGTGATCTCTGTGATCATTCACAGATTTCACACGTAGTAAGCAATGATGTCAGAAGTGACATCTTGTTTACTACTATTCATGTGATCACTGATTGGCCAATCAGTGATCACATGATTGGGACCTCACACAGAGGTCCAGTACAACGATTCGTGTTCCGCTGTGTCCTCCGGACACAGGGGCACCGGATCGCAGTGCCGCGCGCTCCTAGGGAAAGCGCACAAGCAGGGAAGTGGGAGGATGTTTATAAATGGCCACCTGACCCTGCACTGCTCCCGTCCAGCCGTTTATATAGATGAGCCGGATGGGAAGTGGTTAATCTTGCTCACAAGGCTCAGATCTGCTGTTATATTTTTTTTCTACTTCTTTCTTACTAATATTTTGTTCTGAGCACACAAGTAATTCTGCCCATACATAGAAAATTGACTTGGATCTATAAAGATCTGGTGAACATGCATGCGATAACGCCGTCAATGTATCAAAATATTTCCCCAATTGTCAACATTATATCGATCTATAACGGGGGTCAGCAACTAGTAGATTGCGATATACCTGTAGAACACGGCCAGGTGACTGGTAGATCACGAACTGGGGATGCTGACACACCATCCCAGAGCATCATACAGTGTAATGCAGAGGGACTACTTATAAAGTTGGAGATGAGGTAGGGAGCAAGAGCTGCAGGAGCTGATGCCTCCACTGTAGTGCTGGCTCCTGTCCCATGCGGAGTGATACCAGCTGCACTCCACCTCTTATCCCGGGTAGCGGTCTCCAGAATGGTGTCAGCAGCAGGAAAGAAGAGATCTTCAGGTCAGTGTGAAGCAATACACTAGACATAATAGTATAAGGCTGCTTTCACACTCATGTGCTGCGGTTTACCCAGTGCAGTGTACCTTCAGCTTTCCTGTGGGTTTGCTGCACGTAGCCATAGACTTCTATTATATCCTATGGGTTTGGCACACTTTCAAAAAGTGCACCACACCTGCACGATATAATAGACGTCTATGGCAAAGCTAACCCGGGAAAGTCGCAAATGCCCTGCACTGCGCCCATGGTGCAGGTAAACTGCAGCAGATCAATATGAAAGCAGCCTTATAGGGGGCTCAGAACAATAAGGGTTCATTTACTGTTTGGGAACTGGTAAAACCCAATTAAGACGTGTTTTTACCAACCCCTCCCCAACAGCACCCCCTTTAGTTGCAGTGGCTAGGGGTGTACTCATGTAGCAGTTGCAGCAGGAGTTATACGCCCTGTCATGGTTGGTGGGTGTAGCACTCTGCGAGTGCCCTGCAACCTTGTGTAGTACAGCAAACAAGGGGTTAAAGCAGGCAACATTGTGGTGCTTTCTCACCACCTGATTTAACCCCTTGGACCCCGCAGAAGCATGCAGATGCAGGGTGCTTGCAGAGTGACCCCATTTACTTGATTGGTCGTAATTGGTAGGAGGTAGCACCCACCAAAAGCAAAAGGGATTTTAATTTCTGCTGCAGCATGTGTACACCTTTGGCTGCTGCCAAAGATGTACACATGCTGCAGCAGAAATTGGGGTCAGTAAAACCATGACTCAACCACAGGGTTTTGCCACCCCCCCAACTTTACGTGTGAATGTGCCCTAAGGATGCTGCGGCTGAATGCAACTAAGGGCTGATTCACAAGTGCAGTAGGCACTGTTGCTTCTCTGAAAAGTGATCAGAGTGTGTTTGACAGGTGGTGTGGAGGCGATATGTTGCCTCCTCACCAGCTGATTTAAACCTATGATTGCTGTGCAATGCACGCGATTGTGACACGGTAGTATGACAATTAAAGGTTTAAATCAGGTGTGAGGAGGTGATGCTATGCCCAGTGATCTTTGACTTCTTTCATGTTGTTCAGGTAGATCTCCACCTCACCCCTGATCTATAACAACATACATGGTAAATTTTTCGTCAAACGGTGGAAATCATGTAAAGTTTTTTGACCTTTGTGGCCTGTCCCACTTACCAACTGTATTTAAAAGAAAGATATTTCTTTTGGCTGCTTGTACTTCTGGGGTTACATTCTAACACGCACATGCGCTGTAGATTTTTTGGACCTGTTTTCAATCGATTCCATGATCAATAGTTTTGACTCAAAAAATCCATCATAATGGTTTGTTTTTTTGCCATAAAACTTTGCATTTCGATAATCAAAATCAGACCACTAATGTTTCGAAAGCTGAATGATCGAGAGCACCCAACACTTTTTCGAAACGATTTTCTAACAACGTATGGCCAGCATTAGTTGTCTGGCTGTGATGCTGATCCAATGGCTTGAATATTTTAAGTGATTAATCTAGAACAAGTAAGCAGAACACAAGATCTGGTTTTGCTTCGACTTTCCTTGCTATATGCTTGTTCTGGGTTAAAGACTCAAAAGTAGTGAAGCCAGCAACAACATCATCAGGCTGTTGTTTGAAGAAGATGGAGATGTAAAAAAGTGTTGTACTCCACCTCTCAAAATAGAAGACTGGTGTTTGAAGGATCTGGTCTGGTTTATATGGGATGAGGCAAATAGGCTACAGTTGCAAGAAAAAGTATGTGAACCCCTTGGGATTACGTGGAGTTTTGCATGAATTGGGCATAAAATGTGCTCTGAACTTCATCTAAGTCACAACAATAGAACAACACAGTCTGCTGAACATAATACTACACAAACATTAGATGTTGCCATGGTTTAATTGCACATAACATGTAAACATTCCCAGTGCAGGGAGGAAAAAATATGTGAGGCCCTAGCTTAACCTGCCTGGCGGTTTTCCCGAGTGTAGCTCGGGGTAAAATTTCTATACCAAAAGCGGTAACCCCAAGCTACACTCGGGCTTACCTTGCGGCACTGCATAGGGGGTCCCTGCAGCACTTACCTTGTCCTTCGTTCCCACGATGTGTTCCCTGCAGCATCCCCGGCCATCTCCCCCGGCCGATGCCGGCATCCGGCTTCTGTGTTCCGGTCCCCGTGACGTCGGGATGTACGGGCGGCGGCGGGAAATTTAAAAAATGTCATTTTTTTTTTTTTCAATTTTAAATAGTAAAACATTGCTGTTTCATCCCATTTCACATACATATTGTCCCTAGTGCTTTGTCCTGTGCCCTGCCTGCATTTTGTCTGTTCTTTCTGCCTGGAAACCTAGAAAAGTCCATGGCGTCCAAAAAGCGTCCCTTTACGTCAAAAGCGGTTTTAGACCGGCTAGAGAACAGCGATAGTAAATCAGAACCACTTGCAGAATTGAGTGATAATGATTTGTGGGGAAATTTTCCTAAAAATTACAGCCTACAATAAAAAACTATTTCCATGCGAAAAAATGGTACCGCTTTCAGCACAAAAAATCGGAAGGAATCATACCGCTAGGGAGGTTAATGACTTCTTCCAGAGCTAATTGGAGCCAGGAGTGAGCCAACCTTGACTCCAACCAGTGTGATGATATTGGATGTATTGCTGACAGCTGTCCTGCCCTTAAAAAACACACACCTGTTTTGCGTTTACTGGTTTCAAGAAGCACTGTCTGATGTGAACCATGCCTCGCAGAAAAGAGCTCTCAGAAGACCTACGATCAAGAATTATTGACTTGCATGAAGCTGGAAAGGGTTACAAAAGTATCTCCAAAAGCCTTGATGTTCATGTGTCCACGGTAAGACAGACTGTCTACAAATGGAGAAAGTTTAGCACTGTTGCTACTCTCCCTAGGCGTGGTCGTCCTGTAAAAATGACTGCAAGAGCACAGCGCAGAATGCTGCATGAGGTAAAGAAGAATCCCAGAGTGTCAGCTAAAGACCTACAGAAATCTCTGGCACATGCTAACATTTTTGTTGACACATCTACAATAAGTAAAACATTAAACAAGAATGGAGTACATGGGAGGACACCACGGAGGAAGCCATTGCTGTCCAAAAAGAATATTGCAGCACGTTTGAAGTTTGCAAAAGAGCACCTGGATGTTCCACAGCACTACTGGCAAAATATACTGTGGACAGATGAAACCAAGATTGAGTTGTTTGGGAAGACTACACAACACTATGTGTGGAGAAAAAAAGGCACAGCACACCAACATCAAAACCTTGTTCCCATTGTAAACCAGTTATTTAACATGACATGGTGTCTTTCTTTTTCTTTAACAAGTTTCTGCTAATAGAATTAAAGAATATTTAAACCCAACATTTCATATTCATGATATGTGACTGTTGTACCATGTATTTATATGAAAACATATCCTGTACACTTTGTATTGCTTCCTTTGTATGAAATCCCTGGTGTTCCCTGTGTTCAGTTCCCTAGTTATGCTAGGAACTCAGTGCGCTGTCCTCCAATTATCAGACTTTTCATGACCCCCCCCCCTGCACTTCCCTGCACAGCCATTGACTGGGAAGATCAGTGTGCTGCTCTTTCTCATCCCCAAGCTCTCTGTTCTCGGCTGCATAAGGACCTTAGATGGAATGTGATATTGTCAGGAATGGACTCGCCAATGGTGGTGGGACTCACCCGCCTTGTGGGCTGCAGTACCAGGGCTGGCCAGTGGGTGCTCTCAGCAACCAGAAGCTCACTCCTGCAATCAGCCATCACCTGAGGCTGATTGCAGGAGGTGTATTTAAGGAATGGCCAGACCTGCAGTCAGTGCCTTGGTGTTTGTTTCCCATGTGCCCTGTTTCCTGTATCCTGTCTCCTGCCTGCTCGACTCTCCTGCTTGACTCTGACTCTGATAGAACTCCGCCTGCACTGACCCCGGCTATTCCTGACCATTCTTCTGCCTGCTCCCATTGTACCTTTCTGCCTGATTGTTCCTGACCCGGCCTGCCTGACCACTCCACCTCTCCAGCCCTGACTGCACCTGTACCTATTAGTTTAAAGTTTGTTTTGTTTTGCACTGTGTTTGTTTATTTTGTGCAGCTCATAATAAATATTATTATTATTTAATCATTTCTGAAGCCTGCTGTTTCCCTGTGTCAGTCCACACATCTCTGGTCATACCTGGATCCCTGACAGATATATTATAAAGAAAGGAGAAAAAAAGGTATTTATAAGGTTTTTATATTGATACACAAATGTTTCACATTTCATTTCTATTTTAAACTGAATGTGTTGTTTTACAAGGTGAGGGTTTACAATCATTTTTAAAAGACTGAAGTGAGTCTAACTCAGATGCACTATAATGTGCCAGAATGTGAAATTCTGGGAGATTCCCAAGCACTGTTTCCTAGGTTTATTCATTTATTAAAGCCATTTAGTAAACCATCTTTAGTTTCCTAAAATGAAATTAAATATAACAATGTAAAACAATTTCAGTGCTGCTACTTACAACTGAAAATCTTCTGCTTTCTGTTATACTGACAAGGATCTGAACAACTGATCTTTCCATTGCACAGTTCTCCCTCATTAAAGGTACCAATGATAAAAAAAAATGTGCATTTATTAAATTTTTTCATTCAGGCCTGCAGAGCATTGGAACAGCGATCAACAAGTTGTCAACGCAATGCACTGGTTCTAACATTTACAACCAACAATAGTTATTTCCCTAGTATCTATATGTTCCTCAAAAAGTACTTGGCTACTACTATTGTTGGTTGCATATGTTAAATTAGGGGCCAAGGACATATAGCATACAGTGTATTGGATAATCCACTTCTGTAGGTTCCAGCATTGTTTACTCACAGCCCCTGGTCCATACAGCCCTGCTTCCAGGGCACTCTGCTGAGTTCCTCTGATCGGTCGTAGATGTGACCCATAGTATGTTCATTGGTCCCTGCGAATGGATGACGTGGCTTTGCAGGCAGAGCCATACACAACCTTGATGACATTAAACCAGTGCCGTGCCATAAGATAAGGAAGAGGGTGGTTTGAGGGCAGCTTGGGAAATGTGATCATGCTTTATGTTACACCCTAAATATTGGTGTAACATGAAATATGGATTAAAGTGGACTATGCCTTTAAACTGTATGATAACCAAAAATGACTACATTGCAGATTACCAGTCTGCTGATGTGGTGGCTGCATTTATTTTCTTTTTATGCTTTTTTTTTTACTTTACTTTAACACACTTCCAATGTTAGGGTGGCTACTCTCAGTCCTCCACTGTATCTAAGGAGGAGCAGCGTAGCTACCCTTGAATAGCAGAAATGTCAGCCTGTGGCAAGGCTTAGATAGATTGAAAGATTTAGATTTACATACTGTAAGTGACTAACAAATTGAAGCCTTACTCCAGTCAACACTTTTAAGCAGTCACAGAAACACTTTTTTTTCCTTTTGAGATAAAGGTTTTCCATATAAAATTGCAACTGCCACTATTTAATTCTCCAGGGACTCTACTTTCAGAAAATATATAATTGAGGTATAATTAAAGTAATTTTAAGCAAAAATGCAGATTTCAACATGTATGAAATTAAAAAATTGCCCTGCTAGATGATTGGTTAAATTTAGGTTGCCTCCTGGGGGGACTAAAATAACAAACACTTGGTGCCAGTAGTCTGTCCTTGGCCTCCAACTCCATCTTCAGTTATGATTCCCTCCTCAGCCAACAGCTTGTTTCTCACCGCAGACCCTGTCCTTGGCCAGCAACCTATTCCTCATCACTGACACCTTGCCATTCAGTCATTGCCAGCTCCTTCATCAGGGCCAACACCTCAGGCCAGCGGTCTGTCTGTCAACGCCGACTGTCCTTGGTAAGCAGTTGACACTGTTGTCACTGTTGATTCCTTTCTCAGCAAGCATCTTTTCCTTCGCTGTCAACTTCCTCCTCAGTATCTACCCTGTCCCTTAATGCTGGCTTATTTCTTAGCCAGTATTCTACACCATGCCACCATCTCCTTCCATGGTCATCAAATTGTCCTTTGCTGCCACCTTCTTCCTTGGCCAACAGCCTGCCCCTCACCTCTAACTCCTTACGTGGCCATCAGCCTGTCCCTCACAGCAACTCAGAAGGAGTTCTCGTAGCCTCCACCCTCTGCCAGCATGTCTGCTAGTACCTGTGTTTTCTCAGTGTCCTGATGGAGCGCCTTACCACCTAAACTGTACAGAGGATCTTGACAGGTACCTTCAGCTACAAGATGCCCAATCTTCAGCACTGTTGTTTTCTCAGGTCACGGCTGGTGGTATTCTAGCACAATTGTATCCTGTAGGAGAAAGATCAGGTAAAGAAGTGGAAGACCAGAAACACAAAGCACTTTATTTGAAACTAGCAATTGTGTTGTAAGACTGATACATATGTAGTACTGATATTGACACAAAAAGGCAGCTGAGGATCCACATGGACACAATTTGTTATTATTTATGTTATTTTCACTTTATATTTATCTTTATAAAGAGGTATTGGTGGATTAGCATATATATGAGATCTTCTTTTTTGGATTGTTTAGTGTGAAGGACAACTGTCCAAACAACAGCAGCTGTCACATTTGTTCTTTTATATTTTTTTCTGGAGAGCTTAGCGTGAGTTTTATCACTGTACATATCATATCTGGTAATTATGATATTATACCACTAAATGCACTTCTTTAAAACTAAGTAAATACATATTTAATTTTTGTTGGGGATTTTAAAATATATTATGTTTTAGAACCAAGTTTGAAAAACATGTTTCATTGCAGAAGTATTGTTGGCATATTTTTTTCAAATTATGTAAAGCAACCCACATTTTAAACAAAACAAGGAATGGTAAAACATTACATAATATGTTTTTAATTAAGCAACAAACCATATTGCATCTTCCTTTTTTCTGTTCCTATCTCACCATTAGTGTAGTTAACTCTTACAACAACTAATTTAAAGGGCCTGCAAGACAGAGGCATAATGGCCTACGGTTGCCATGAATGTGGCTTTCCCTTAGGAATAAATGTGCCTGGGAAGCGCCTGAGCAGTAAGAAGCAGCCATTTTCTGAGAAAGGGTGAAGATCATAAAATGAGGCTGAAGGTAAAATACAATATATCTGGTCAGCAACTCTCAGTAGGGTGGGGGCAACAAAGTTAACAAAAAACAAAAAAAAACATAATTGTACTTTAAGTTCTATGTGATCCCTTGCAGGCAGCCAAAAACTAGAAAGCACCTCAGAGAATTACTAAGTGTAAAGCTGCCCATAGCTGGCCATTTCCACTTGAAAGAAGTCCATCTAATGACTGGTTAACATCGAACAGGACTGTTTGAACATTTTTGTCGATCAGCGACTTGTAGCAGGCTGCAGCTGCTGATCGGTGTATTCTGATAGCAGAGGAGTCCTGCTGTCAGAATACAATGGCACAGTGGGGAGGATTCCTCCATCCACCTTGCATGTGTGGGTGGGGGAATCCGTTAATTTTTATTCAATCAGACCTCTGGCTGATCAAAAAAAAAAAATGTACAGTCTACAGCCAGTGTAATTCTTGAACCCACAGCTATGTAAATGACTCTGTTTCTGTATCAACAATCACATTCAAACCTACAAGACGGGTTTGAATCTGATTGGTGTCCAAGAGAAACTACTTAGTACTGACTTTTTAAACTCAAACATTTACCATGTGAGGAATAGTAAGAATCACTTTGCCTCCTACATCACAATTTGCAATTCTCAGATTACAGCATTACTGACATAAAGGCATTGGGAGGCATGGTAACATTACAGCAATACCTAAATGAAACTTAAGTACTGAGCAGGTAGGTTGTGCTTCCTGTATGCATCTTAATGTTTTCCCCTCAAATTCTATTCTAGTGACAACCTGAGATTGGCTGTCATCAGGCAGGAAATGAGCTCCCCAATGTGAATACAAACCACAAAACATTCAAAATAGATTAGAAAAGAGTTTAGAAAACAATTTCTAAACTGTACCCATAGCAATAAAAGAAAATAATTTATCTGCATATACTTCCAGCATAGTTATGTGCAATCAGAATCTATGGGGTGTATTTACATTTGTTCTATGGGGAAGGGGAAAATCATAGCAATTTTTCCCCTCCAGGTCGAATGTAATTTATTCATACAGAATAGAATTAATCAGGATTTTATGAATGCATAACATTAGACCTGGAGAGAAAAGAGAGTTGTTTTGTGATCCTGGGTATCCTTTTACAAAGTAATATGCACTCTGTTTTCTACAGTACAATATATTGATATCATCACATCCCATTATGTTGACACATGTTTTGTTTTTCAGTTTTTCCCCTCTTTGCTCAGAATGAATGTATATACAGTTTTATAGCTCTGCATATTTTTTATGTATTTATTTATTTCAGGTACTTATATAATGCTGTTCATTTACACAGCACTTTACACATATATATTGTACATTCAAATCAGTCCCTAACCCTCAAGGGGCATACAATCTAAGGTCCCTAACTCACATTCATACATACACATACTAGAGCCAATTAACCTACCAGCACGTCTTTGGAGTGTGGGAAGAAACCGGAATTCCTGGAGGAAACCCATGCAGGCACAGGGAGGACATGCAAACTCCAGGCAGGTGGTGCCGTGGCTGGGATTTGAACCAATGACCCTAGTACTGCCAGGCGGAAGTGCTAACCATTTAGCCACTGTGCTGCCCATGTATACACATTTGTCTCTATAAATGTCTATAAAGTCAAACACTGGCACTGTCAGTTCTGCAAACTAACATTGCATTGCACAGTAAAGTCATCAAAACACGTTTCAGGCAATTTAGAGGAAAGGATGTGTTTTTATGGGCTTAGAGGAGAGCACATTGCATCATGATAAAAATACTGGAAGGCAGAATTTCTTGGGAGAATTGTACATTGGTCCAAAAGTCCAAAGTCCCACCAGGAGATTCCATGTTCAAGCACTTTTACTTTGAAGCAGGTTCTACATTCAAGCACTTTTTTCTTTGTAGCAGGTTCTACATTTAAGCACTCTTCCTTGGAGCAGGTTCCATGTTCAAGCACTCTTTTCTTTAGAGCAGGTTCCATGTTCAAGCACTCTTTTCTTTGGATTAGGCTCCATGTTCAAGCACTCTTTTCTTTAAAGCAGGTTCCATGTTCAAGCACTCTTTTCTTTGGATCAGGCTCCATGTTAAAGCACTCTTTTCTTTGGATCAGGCTCCATGTTAAAGCACTCTTTTCTTTGGATCATGCTCCATGTTCAAGCACTCTTTTCTTTAGAGCAGATTGCATGTTCAAGCACTCCTTTCTTTAGAGCAGGTTCAACGTTTAAGCACACTTTTCTTTGGAGCAGGTTCTATGTTTAAGCATTCTGTTCTTCGGAGCATGTTCCATATTCAACCACTCTTTTCTTTGGATCAGGCTCCAAGTTCCAGCACTCTGATCTTTGAAGCATGTTCCATGTTCAAGCATTCTTTTCTTTGGAGTAGGTTCCATGTTCAGGCACTCTGTTCTTGGGAGTATGTTCAACAACTATTTTCTTTGGATGAGGCTCCAAGTTTCAGCACTCTACTCTTTGAAACAAATTCCATGTTCAAGCATTACTTTCTTTGGAGTAGGTTGCACTTTACTCTTTGAAGCCTGTTCCATGTTCAAGCATTCTTTTCTTTGGAGTAGGTTGTACTCTGGTCTTTGAAGCATCTTCCATGTTCAAGCATTCTTTTCTTTGGAGTGGGTTTCATGTTCATGCGCTCTGTTCTTTGGAACAGGTTCCATGTTCAAGCACTATTTTCTTTGGAGCAGGTTCTAAAGCAAATTATATAATCAAAATTACTAGTTTATAGATTACCCAAATAAAGAAAGAAAATATGTACCAAACCATGATACCTTTAAGGTTCCATTCATACTGTGTATTGCATTAAAATAAACTAGTAAAAGGTTTTACTATCACAACACATTGCTCAACGTGCTGTACAATAATGTGCACTGTGGTAAAGCACAGTAAATAAATTTTGAATAGTACCCCAATGCACGAGTACAGTTGCTGGCAATGCATTCACACTGAAGCACACTATGGAGCAAATGCATCATCCATTGCTGTGTATCAGCAGCTCATTCAAAATGCATGGGCTGTCTTTTTTATGTTTGTTGGAAATTTTAACTTCACATTGTAAAACAGCAAAGAAACAGATAACAGAACAAGTGCCAACAAAGAGTTAGGGTCATATGATGGCTAAAGTGATATACACATTTAGTCAAATGTAGATCCATCAACTCAGTAAAAGGACAAAGATAATAAATGCAATATATACTGTATACCATGGTTACACGACATCACTGAAAGCTGTAGCTACTGTCCTGGGAAGAAAACAGAGCAGTAAAAGTAGAGAGAGATAAAGAATTGAGAATGAGGAAGGTGAGGGGATAGAGAACATGCAGCTGGTAAAGGGTGGGGAAGGGGTGCTCGAAAAGGAAGCACCTGCCTATTGTTATGGCGTTAGCACAGGATGAGTCCTGCAATTAGGTTTATCAGGTTAGCATCTCTCAGAATGGAGTTGTAGTTCAATAATATATCTAGGTGTCATAGCTTTGTCATTGGTTCCTCCACATGCTTCAGATATCACATTTTGTGCACTCCTTCCTATATGGAGGGAGAAGTAGTAGATATTCAGGAGCTGGGAATGACTGTCCTGGCTGCCATTAAAAGAGGCTTATCCTGGTGGATGCTATTTTGCCAGGAAAAGTGTGAGTCATGGAGTGCATTATATTGTGATAGTACTGAAGCTGTAATAAATATAAAAAAAATGTTGAAAAGAATGAAGTAAGGTGTGTACATGTCCGCCAGATTTTCAGCATTGTTCTTAAATGGGTATTGCGTCTCCAACATGCTTTAGGACCTTGTGGGAAAATGCAGCGAGGGCAATGATACTATCTGTTAGGATTTTAAAAATTCTTTTCTTGTATATAGTCGGCCATAGACAGCCTATTAGTCAAGATAAAAGACTTAGAGGTATGCTCTAACGAAAGGCTGCACAAATGTTCCAATTCCCATTCACCCAAATAATAGAGGAAGCCAGGCGACACATAAGATAACAGGAGGTTTATAGAACATAGAGACCAGGCGCAGAGGTCTCTCAATATGCAAACATAACGCTTCAAATGAATTTAGGGTTATATGTAAGAGGACCCTTCCGTGCAAAGAATTACAAAAATCTCCAAACTGGAGGTAAGTAAGCCAATGACTGGGGGGTAGTATGAATTCTCAGTAAAGGAAGTAAGGGAATGTAGGTCTTTCTATGTCAGTGCAAAGTGTATTGGAGAGATTGCAGTGGTGGTCCATTTAACCAGTCTGGTGCAGGACTGTCCTGGCAGAAATTTTGGATTTTCCAAAAATTGGTTATTGGGCCTACATACAGCAGGATGAAGGTTTGTTTTCCCTATGAAATTAGTCCAATGTCTTCCATAAAAAGACGTAAGCAGATGGTAAAAGATTTTGTGGAGGACACATGGAGGGGTATGTCCACGGTAGGGGGATAGGTGATGAAAGCACTTCAATATGTGCACAGAATGTGAGAGAAACATTGAATATTCCATATTATATTCTAGTAGGGATTGATGCTTTATAATAGAGTTCAACATGAGGCAAACCCATTCTATCCCCTTGCTTTCAATTAATGAGTATGTTGTTGCATAAACGAGCTGGGAAATTAGTCCAACATAGGGTAAAAGAGAGTGTGCAAGAAAAAAACAGGATTTTGGGCTCTCAATGGGGACCATATGAAATATGTACAACAGCTTTAGGAGCATCCATTTTAAATAGCTCCTTTCAGCTAAATCAGTTGCCCTTTTTTTGACCAGCTCTGTAGTTTTTTAATAACTCTGGGTTAACCGGGTTTATAACTGAGGTCATAAAGGGTATATGAATGGGGAGACAGGAGGACTCCTAGATATTTGAAGGCCTTAGTTTGCCACGTAAAGGAAAAGTGAATATCTGCCTCCACAGTCTTGGGCAAACATGGTAAATGCCCGTGTTATGGTTGTTAACCTTAAAATTACAAAGAACCACCCATTTGGAGAATTCTTGAAAAAAGAATCAGGAATGCAATTCTTGGATTTGTACCATAAAGCAAACATTTGACAGTATTTGGGCCATACTTGTATTACTTGTATTTCTAATCATCAACAGAGATCCCATAAATAAACAAGTTATTGCACACCACTACAATAAATGGGCTGTATTAGTGGAAAGTGCATGCTGCAACACTCTACAATATAACAGATTGGGACTTAAAGTTTGTTTTTTTACACTGCTATTTCTTCCTCTCCCTATGACAACATCCTTTCACCTTGCCATTAAAGAGAGGGTAAGTCTCCCCAAATTGGGAACAGAGAGCATTAAAGCATCTGACAGTGGTTCTAACTCTTCACACTCTATCCAAAACAGGTGCGGACTGACCATTTGGAAACCCGGGCACTGCCCGAGGGCCTGGGGTTAGTAGGAGGCCCCACGAGATGCCCCTGGTACCTTTTTCATAGGTTTTTTTGAGTTTGGGCAAGGACACAGGGGCCCCATGATCCCCTATTGCCCGGGGGCCCCATGAGTTGTCAGTCTGCCCCTGATCCAAAACAAGCATAAAGTTTTGGTTACGGTTAAAGGAGAAGTACAGCCAAGGCTCTTTTGGCTGTACTTCTCCTGTGGGTCACAGAACTGCATTACTATGACCTGTTTTTAACTGGCGTCACTCAGCCGGTCCAGGCTGGAGAAAGGTCCCAACTTTAAAGTCAGGATCCATTCCAAAGTCTGGAGCAGCACCTGGCTCAGCCTTGCCTCTCAGCGATCTGCTGAGAGCCTGAGCCAGCCACTCCCTTCCCCTCCATAGCCCAGCACTCCAGTGAGCGCGTGGAGGGGGGGCAGAGCAGACAGTGCTGACCAACAGTCACCACTCACTGCACACAGTGGCGGTGAGAACTCAGCAATCAGCGGTCATTGATGAGTTCTCAAACGTAGAGCGATGCTGCATCTACCTGGGTAAGTATAATTTGGGGGGAAAAAAACAAAACCCAAACGTCTCTTTTAATATTCAAGTTTAATTTCTTTACAATTTTTTTTTCATTTACACCAACAGACACATATAAATAATAATACATATGTATATATATATATATACACACACACACACTATATTGCCAAAAGTATTGGGACACCCTCCAAATCATTGGATTCAGGTGTTCCAATCACCTTCATGGTCACAGGTGTATAAAATCAAGCACCTAGGCATGCAGATTGCTTCTACAAACATTTGTGAAAGAATGGGTCGCTCTCAGGAGCTCAGTAAATTAAAGTGTGGTACGGTGATAGGTTGCCACCTGTGCAATAAGTCCATCCGTGAAATTTCCTTGCTACTAAATATTCCACAGTCAACTGTTAGTGGTATTATAACAAAGTGGAAGCAGGGGTCAGCGCATGCGGAAGCGCACAGTGCGCAGAAGTTGCCAACTGTCTGCAGAGTCAATAGCTAAAGAGTAGAGATGAGCGAATCGAACCAGGCGAACCGGAATTCGAGTCGAATTTCAGGAAATATTCGATTCGCGGCGAAACCGAAATTTTGCCTACTTCGGGTGCGCGAATCGAACATTTCCCGATCAGCCGGCAAAAGTGTCCCTGCAGTGAGCTCCGCTATTTCTGACAGTTCTCTGACAGAAGGAACACATGTTTAGCGGTTGAAACATTGTATCTATTAGTTTACATTTAGGATACAGATGTTTCAACCACTGTTCATGTGAAGAAGCTGTGAGAGAACTGTCAGAAATAGAGGAACTCTGCACATACACTTTTTGCCGGCTTGGAATTATTCTTCTTTTCATCCTACTTCTTCTTCTTCTTCATCTTCATCCTCAGAAGAAGAGGATGAGGATGAGGATGAAGAAGAAGAAGAAGAAGTAGGATGAAAAGAAGAATAATTCCAAGCCGGCAAAAAGTGTATGTGCAGAGTTCCTCTATTTCTGACAGTTCTCTCACAGCTTCTTCACATGTACAGCGGTTGAAACATCTGTATCCTAAATGGAAACTAATAGATACAATTTGTATCTATTAGTTTCCATTTAGGATACAGATGTTTCAACCGCTGTACATGTGAAGAAGCTGTGAGAGAACTGTCAGAAATAGAGGAACTCTGCACATACACTTTTTGCCGGCTTGGAATTATTCTTCTTTTCATCCTACTTCTTCTTCTTCTTCTTCTTCATCCTCATCCTCATCCTCTTCTTCTGAGGATGAGGATGAGGATGAAGAAGAAGAAGAAGCAGTAGGATGAAAATAAGAATAATTCCAAGCCGGCAAAAAGTGTATGTGCAGAGTTCCTCTATTCTGCAGATACACTTAGAGGAGCTCTGCACATACACTTTTTGCCTGTTTGGAATTAATCTTATTTTCATCCTACTTCTTCTTCTTCTTCTTCTTCTTTATCCTCATCCTCAGAAGAAGAAGAAGAGGATGAAGAAGAAGAAGAAGAAGTAGGATGAAAATAAGAATAATTGCAAGCCGGCAAAAAGTGTATGTGCAGAGTTCCTCTATTCTGCAGATACACTTAGAGGAGCTCTGCACATACACTTTTTGCCGGCTTGGAATTAATTTTATTTTCATCCTACTTCTTCTTCTTCTTCTTCTTCTTCATCCTCATCCTCATCCTCAGAAGAAGAAGAAGAGGATGAGGATGAGGATGAAGAAGAAGAAGAAGAAGAAGAAGTAGGATGAAAATAAGAATAATTCCAAGCCGGCAAAAAGTGTATGTGCAGAGCTCCTCTAAGTGTATCTGCAGAGCTCCTCTAAGTGTATCTGCAGAATAGAGGAACTCTGCACATACACTTTTTGCCGGAAACCGCTGTATGGAGGGAATGTCATGGAACTGTCAGAAATAGACTATTAATGACAGTTCTGGGACTGTCCTTCCATACAGCGGTTGAAACATTGTATGTATTTGTTTCCATAAATGGATCCATTTATGGAAACAAATACATACAATGTTTCAACCGCTGTATGGAAGGACAGTCCCAGAACTGTCATAAATAGTCTATTTCTGACAGTTCTATGACATTCCCTCCATACAGCGGTTGAAACAGCTGTATGGAGTGAATGTCCCAGAACTGTCAGAAATAGACTATTTCTGACAGTTCTGGGACATTCACTCCATACAGCGGTTGAAACATTGTATCTATTTTTTTCAATAAATGACATTCTGCAGATACACTTAGAGGAGCGCTGCAGATACACTTTTTGCCGGCTTGGAATTATTCTTATTTTCATCCTACTTCTTCTTTTTCTTCTTATGAGGATGAGGATGAAGAAGAAGAAGTAGGATGAAAATAAGATTAATTCCAAGCCGGCAAAAAGTGTATCTGCAGCGCTCCTCTAAGTGTATCTGCAGAATGTCATTTATGGAAAAAAATAGATACAATGTTTCAACCGCTGTATGGAGTGAATGTCCCAGAACTGTCATAAATAGTCTATTTCCGACAGTTCTGGGACATTCACTCCATACAGCTGTTTCAACCGCTGTATGGAGGGAATGTCATAGAACTGTCAGAAATAGACTATTTATGACAGTTCTGGGACTGTCCTTCCATACAGCGGTTGAAACATTGTATGTATTTGTTTCCATAAATGGATCCATTTATGGAAACAAATACATACAATGTTTCAACCGCTGTATGGAAGGACAGTCCCAGAACTGTCATTAATAGTCTATTTCTGACAGTTCTATGACATTCCCTCCATACAGCGGTTGAAACAGCTGTATGGAGTGAATGTCCTAGAACTGTCAGAAATAGACTATTTATGACAGTTCTGGGACATTCACTCCATACAGCGGTTGAAACATTGTATCTATTTTTTTCCATAAATGACATTCTGCAGATACACTTAGAGGAGCGCTGCAGATACACTTTTTGCCGGCTTGGAATTATTCTTATTTTCATCCTACTTCTTCTTTTTCTTCTTATGAGGATGAGGATGAAGAAGAAGAAGTAGGATGAAAATAAGATTAATTCCAAGCCGGCAAAAAGTGTATCTGCAGCGCTCCTCTAAGTGTATCTGCAGAATGTCATTTATGGAAAAAAATAGATACAATGTTTCAACCGCTGTATGGAGTGAATGTCCCAGAACTGTCATAAATAGTCTATTTCTGACAGTTCTGGGACATTCACTCCATACAGCTGTTTCAACCGCTGTATGGAGGGAATGTCATAGAACTGTCAGAAATAGACTATTTATGACAGTTCTGGGACTGTCCTTCCATACAGCGGTTGAAACATTGTATGTATTTGTTTCCATAAATGGATCCATTTATGGAAACAAATACATACAATGTTTCAACCGCTGTATGGAAGGACAGTCCCAGAACTGTCATAAATAGTCTATTTCTGACAGTTCTATGACATTCCCTCCATACAGCGGTTGAAACAGCTGTATGGAGTGAATGTCCCAGAACTGTCAGAAATAGACTATTTATGACAGTTCTGGGACATTCACTCCATACAGCGGTTGAAACATTGTATCTATTTTTTTCCATAAATGACATTCTGCAGATACACTTAGAGGAGCGCTGCAGATACACTTTTTGCCGGCTTGGAATTATTCTTATTTTCATCCTACTTCTTCTTTTTCTTCTTATGAGGATGAGGATGAAGAAGAAGAAGTAGGATGAAAATAAGAATAATTCCAAGCCGGCAAAAAGTGTATCTGCAGCGCTCCTCTAAGTGTATCTGCAGAATGTCATTTATGGAAAAAAATAGATACAATGTTTCAACCGCTGTATGGAGTGAATGTCCCAGAACTGTCATAAATAGTCTATTTCTGACAGTTCTGGGACATTCACTCCATACAGCTGTTTCAACCGCTGTATGGAGGGAATGTCATAGAACTGTCAGAAATAGACTATTAATGACAGTTCTGGGACTGTCCTTCCATACAGCGGTTGAAACATTGTATCTATTTGTTTCCATAAATGGATCCATTTATGGAAACAAATACATACAATGTTTCAACCGCTGCATGGAAGGACAGTCCCAGAACTGTCATTAATAGTCTATTTCTGACAGTTCCATGACATTCCCTCCATACAGCGGTTGAAACAGCTGTATGGAGTGAATGTCCCAGAACTGTCAGAAATAGACAGAAACTGTCACAGAACTGTCCTTCTTCTCATCCTTCTTCTTCTCATCCTTCTTCTCATCCTTCTTCTCATCCTTCTCCTTCTTCTCATCCTTCTCCTTCTTCTCATCCTTCTCCTTCTTCTCATCCTTCTTCTCCTTCTTCTCATCCTTCTCCTTCTTCTCATCCTTCTCCTTCTCCTTCTTCTCATCCTTCTCCTTCTCCTTCTTCTCATCCTTCTCCTTCTTCTCATCCTTCTCCTTCTCCTTCTTCTCATCCTTCTCCTTCTCCTCATCCTTCTCCTTCTCCTTCTCCTCATCCTTCTCCTTCTCCTTCTTCTCATCCTTCTCCTTCTCCTTCTTCTCATCCTTCTCCTTCTCCATCTTCTCATCCTTCTCCTTCTCCTTCTTCTCATCCTTCTCCTTTTCCTTCTTCTCATCCTTCTCCTTCTCCTTCTTCTCATCCTTCTCCTTCTCCTTCTTCTCATCCTTCTCCTTTTCCTTCTTCTCATCCTTCTCCTTCTCCTTCTCCTTCTCCTTCTTCTCATCCTTCTCCTTCTTCTCATCCTTCTCCTTCTCCTTCTTCTCATCCTTCTCCTTCTTCTCATCCTTCTCCTTCTTCTCATCCTTCTTCTTCTCATCCTTCTCCTTCTCCTCATCCTTCTCCTTCTCCTCATCCTTCTCCTTCTCCTCATCCTTCTCCTTCTTCTCATCCTTCTCCTTCTCCTTCTTCTCATCCTTCTCCTTCTCCTTCTTCTCATCCTTCTCCTTCTCCATCTTCTCATCCTTCTCCTTCTCCTTCTTCTCATCCTTCTCCTTCTTCTCATCCTTCTCCTTCTCCTTCTTCTCATCCTTCTCCTTCTTCTCATCCTTCTCCTTCTTCTCATCCTTCTCCTTCTCCTTCTTCTCATCCTTCTCCTTCTCCTTCTTCTCATCCTTCTCCTTCTTCTCATCCTTCTCCTTCTCCTTCTCCTTCTCTTTCCTCATCTCCAAGGGCATTTAAATTAAAGGTACAGTGTTCTGCACTAATTTAAAGGCTCTCTGAAGCCTAGAAACCCTTTTTATAAGTCATCTTCGTAGCGAAGAAATTCGCATCGAATCGAATTTCACACTGGAATTCGCCGAATCAGCCGAATCGAATTTTTGAGAAATTCGCTCATCTCTACTAAAGAGCTCCAAACTTCTTGTGGCCTTTGGATTAGCACAACAGTGCGTAGAAAGCTTCATGGAATGGGTTTCCATGGCCGGGCAGCTGCATCCAAGTCTTACATCACCAAGTGGAATGCAAAGCATCGGATTCAGTGGTGTAAAGCACACTGCCACTGGACTCTAAAGCAGTGGAGACCTGTTCTCTGGAGTGAAAAGTCACACTTTTCTTTCTGGCAATCCAATGGACATGTCTGGGTTTGGCAGTTGCCAGGACAACAGTACTTGCCTGACTGCATTGTGCCAAGTGTAAAGTTTGGTGGAGGGGGATTACGGTGTGGGTTTTTTCTTTTTACGGGGGTTGGGCTTGGCCTCTTAGTTCCAGTGAAGGGAACTCTTAAGGTGTCAGCATACCAAGACATTTTGAACAATTTCATGCTTCCAACTTTGTGGGAACAGTTTGGGGATGGGTTCTTCCTCTTCCAACATGACTGCGCACCAGTGCACAAAGCAAGGTCCATAAAGACATGGAAGAGTGAGTGTAGGGTGGAGGAACTTGACTGGCCTGCACAGAGTTCTGACCTTACCCCGATAGAACACCTTTGGGATAAATTAGAGTGGAGACTGCGTGGCAGACCTTCTCCTCCAACGTCAGTGCCTGACCTCACAAATGCACTTCTGGAAGAATGGTCAAACATTACCACAGACACACTCCTAAACCTTATGGACAGCCTTCCCAGAAGAGTTGAAGCTGATATAGGTGCAAAGGGTGGGTCAATCCGATATTGAACCCTACGGACTAAGACTGGGATGCCATTACAGTTTATGTGCGTGTAAAGGCAGGCATCCCAATACTGTTGGCAATATAGTGTATATATATTTGAAGATTTTCCTGGTGGGCGTGGCCTGCATGTTATGAGGTATGGCATGTATGATGTGTCAAAAAATCACCATAAAACATTAAAGTTAGTTACAAGCACCAAATGTAAACCTTTCCAGTATCAAACATCCTATATGACAGTTAATTAAACACACAAAAGGATTGTGTCCGCTCTACAGATTCACCCCACACACTAACGTTACATACTTTTCCCACAAATCTTATCATCTTATCAATAGAAAAAGATTTAAAATAATGCACAAAGAGCAAAAATTGCCTAGTGTCTGGTCTGAAAATGTTTTTTATATTCTATTGTAGAATACATGTAAATGGTATGCCCCTTGAATTTCAACTTACTTTTTTATAGAAGGAGATTTCATGACAGATGACCACTTGGCCATGCCAACTATTCTGTGCGTATAAGAAATAAAGTGGTATTTGTAATAAAGGTTTAATCTTTCTTATTTCCAGGTGTTAAGTTTACCCTTTCAGATGTGTGGATGTAGTACAATCATTTCAGACAACTCGAGAGTATAATAATTAGAGATGAGCGAATCGAACATGACGAAGTGGAATTCGTTCCGAAGATTTGGAAAAATTCTATTCGCGACGAATCCGAAGATTAGCAAACTTCGGATGCACGAATCGAATTTTCCCAAAAATGGCGGCGACATGTGTGGCCACGGAGAAAATGGACAGAGAAGATGGGGCGGGGATCTCTGGGAAGGCGCGCAGACAAGGCGCGCTGACCCATAATGCATTCATGACATGTGATCGCATTAGCCAATCAGCAGCCAGCCAGCACTGTGTAATGGTGGAGCTATAAATCGCGGCCATCTTAGAATTCTCCATTAGCCTCCGGTCATTCAAGAGAGACAGACCTGTGTGTATTAAGGGACAGAGTTAGGGCCACAGAGACTTTAGGGCCACAGAATCGTTACTCAGGGACACAGAATCGTTACTCAGGGACAAAGAATCGTTACTTAGGGCCACAGCTATCAAAGAATCGAAAATTTAAAGTGACATACACCCTTTTTTTTTTGGTGGCTGTCCTGCACAGTTGGTGCTGCAGTTTGCCGATTGTGCAAAATAAACTGACTTTCTGCTTCACAACCACTATTGTACGTTCAAAGAGTTAAAGCCATTTACACGCCGGCTGGCGGTAATATTTTTTGGGTGATTAGTGCATTCCAGTGACATAAACGTACAGTTTCCAGCCAACGGCAAGCTGCAATTGACCGATTGTGTACAATAAACTGACTTTCTGCTTCACAACCACTATTGTACGTTCAAAGAGTTAGATCCATTTACACGCCGGGTGGCGGTAATATTTTTTGGGTGATTAGTGCATTCCAGTGACATAAACGTACAGTTTCCAGCCAACGGCAAGCTGCAATTGACCGATTGTGTACAATAAACTGACTTTCTGCTTCACAACCACTATTGTACGTTCAAAGAGTTAGATCCATTTACACGCCGGGTGGCGGTAATATTTTTTGGGTGATTAGTGCATTCCAGTGACAGAAACGTACAGTTTCCAGCCAACGGCAAGCTGCAATTGACCGATTGTGTACAATAAACTGACTTTCTGCTTCACAACCACTATTGTACGTTCAAAGAGTTAAATCCATTTACACGCCGGCTGGCGGTAATATTTTTTGGGTGATTAGTGCATTCCAGTGACATAAACGTACAGTTTACAGCCAACGGCAAGCTGCAATTGACCGATTGTGTACAATAAACTGACTTTCTGCTTCACAACCACTATTGTACGTTCAAAGAGTTAAATCCATTTACACGCCGGCTGGCGGTAATATTTTTTGGGTGATTAGTGCATTCCAGTGACCTAAACGTACAGTTTCCAGCCAACGGCAAGCTGCAATTGACCGATTGTGTACAATAAACTGACTTTCTGCTTCACAACCACTATTGTATGTTCAAAGAGTTAAATCCATTTACACGCCGGGTGGCGGTAATATTTTTTGGGTGATTAGTGCATTCCAGTGACCTAAACGTACAGTTTCCAGCCAACGGCAAGCTGCAATTGACCGATTGTGCTAAATAAACTGACTTTCTGCTTCACAACCACTATTGTACGTTCAAAGAGTTAAATCCGGTTTTATTTTTGGGGTGCTTATTGAATTAAAGAGTATGTCAGACAACACGCAGAGGAGTGGCAGAGGAGGTAATGTTTCAGGAGCGAGCAGACGTGGCAGCAGAGGAAGGGGTCGAGGCAGCACTAGTCGCAGCCAGAGGCCAGTGCTCCCGGTGTCATCCAGCGGTCGTGTCTCCACCGACAACCCTGCCGTCATCGATTGGTTGACTCGGTCGTCTTCCTCTTCCCAGGTCACCTCTGACACCTACAGCCAACGGTCGGTGGGTACGTCAGACACAACCGTTAGTTGGCATGTCCCGGGAGCAAGCCCACTGCAATCACGTGTCCTCGACCTGCCCCTGTCCTTTGGTGTTCCCTCACCAAGCGAAGTATTGCATGCTGTGGGCTCAGCCCCACTGTACAGTGAGGAAGAGCTAACAGAGGGCGGTCAGGAACGGGGGGAGACATCCGCCTCTTCAGCAGCCAGGCGAAGAAGTACTGGTGAGGAGAGTGGCTCGGTAGCCGGTCTAGAGACAGGTCTGTCTCCTCACCCACACGCAGCCGAGGGGGCTAGTAGTGACGCGGAGACCCTAATTGATGATGATGAGACTGATCGCACTTTGCAGCCTCGTCGTCATCAGGCTATTGCTTCCGCATCATCAGGAGAAGAGGGTGCCAGCTTGCCAGCGAGCAAAACAGTCGGTGGGTTGCCCAGGAGGCAGCAGGGTCGCAGCAGTGTCAGTGGAGCCAAACGGCCACGGAGTAGAGCACCAGCTCCACTGCAGCCTACCACCACGGCCAGTAGTGGTGCCGGTGTGCACGGAGGAAGTAGCAGTCAGCCAGTGAGGAGTAGCGGGGGCAAAGTTTCCTACTCGGCGGTGTGGCAATTTTTCGTCAAGCCGCCCGAGGAAGTAAACGTAGCCGTATGTCGACTATGTGGCCAGAAAGTCAAGCGTGGCCAGGGGGCCAATGTTGGGACTACAGCGTTGCGTCAGCATATGCAGCGTCGCCATTCGGTGGCCTGGGAAAACCGTGATAAAGATACGGCGGTTCTGCCTGCCCCAGCCCCCGCTCCATCACCCGCTCCGTTACTTGCTCCGTCACCCGACGTCAATCGCCCTCTATCAGCCAGTCAAGGCTCCAACACCTCTGCTGAGGGGAGTTGTCGCTCGTTGGCATCTTCCGCTCGTTCAGATGCTCCTTCTCCTGCTACTCCTCTTCACGGATTCCGTCAGCAGTCTTTCTTGGAATCCGTTTCCAAGAGACAACAGTTTGCGAGCACGCACCCGACGGTGCAGAAGCTGAACGTCCTCCTGTCCAAGTTGCTGGTGCTGCAGTCCCTCCCTTTCCAAGTGGTGGACTCAGCACCTTTCCGAGAAATGATGGCTTGTGCCGAGCCGCGGTGGAGAGTGCCAAGCCGGCATTTCTTCGCCAAAAAGGCAGTGCCAGCCCTGCATTCACATGTAGAAGAGATGGTGGGCCAGTCTTTGAGCATGTCGGTCTCTGCCAAAGTGCACGGCAGCGCCGACGTGTGGAGCTGTAACTACGGTCAGGGACAGTACATGTCATTTACGGCCCACTGGGTGAACGTGGTGCCGGCACAGCCGCACCAGCAACTTGGACAGGTCACGCCGCTTTTGCCTCCACGTTTGCACGTCCTTGGTCCAGCAAAGATGTCCGCCTCTACCACCTCTTCTTCCGCCGTGTCCTCAGCCGCCACCCCCGTGCCAAGTCCCATTACCCGACCGGCATATCACATGTGCAGGGCGCAACGGTGTCACGCTGTGCTGCACCTGGTATGCCTTGGCGAACGTAGTCACACAGGGGAGGAACTTCTCAGTGTAATGAACAGAGAAATTGACAGATGGCTGTCTCCGCGCAAACTGAAAATCGGAACCATGTTGACCGACAACGGAAAGAACATGGTGTCTGCTCTGCGTCAAGGAAGGTTGTGCCATGCGCCATGCATGGCTCACGTGTTCAATCTGGTTGTCAAGCGGTTCCTAAAATCCACCATCCCACTGCAAGACATCCTTAAAATGTCACATAAACTTTCATGCATTTCAGCCATTCCTACACCGCAAAGCACACCCTCCTTGAGCTGCAGCGGCAGAACGGAATTCCACAGCATCGCCTGATCTGCGACGTTGCAACAAGGTGGAAATCAACCCTACATATGTTAGACCGCCTTTACGAACAGCGAAAGGCCATCACCGATTTCCTGATGTTACAAGCGGATAAAGGTACTCCCCTGTGTAACTTAGATGTCAGCCATTGGCAGCTCATGCGTGACACCTGCCGCTTGCTCAGGCCCTTTGAGGAGGCCACGCTATTCGTGAGTCGGCAGGACTATGGGATGAACGACGTCATTCCTCTGTTGCACGTCCTGGAACAAATGCTGTTAACAATGGCTGGTCAGGGTGCGGTAGACGTGGCGCACAGATCTCAACGCCACATTACCCCTGTGGGGGCAGGACAGGAAGAAGAGGAGGAGGTAGAGGAGGACATTGGTGCTCAGGAATTATTGAGTGAAATGGGTGGTTTTTCCACTCAGCGGACAGGAGTGGAGGAGCAGGAGCATCTGGTAGAGGAGGAGGAGGAGACAGAGGACCCAGACGCACCGTGGCAGTATGCTGTGGAGATGGAGGCAGGGAGTCCCTCGCATTCCTTGGCACAAATGGCCCATAGCATGCTCGGTTGCTTGCGTAGCGACAGCCGAATAATAACCATCAGACAGAGGGATGACTTTTGGCTGTCCATCTTGTTGGACCCTCGCTACCGTTCAAAAATGGTGGCCTTTTTCACACCTGCTGAGAGGGAGGCCAAAATAAAGTACTATAAAAACCACCTATGTAGTCAGTTGGTCTCTGCCTTTCTGCGCCAACGTCCATCCTCAGACACTGTGGGCCCTGTGCGCTCGCGTTCCGCTGCCATGGCAGCAGGGGAGGGGTGGGGTGGTAGGAGCAGTGGCAGCTCCACCAGCAGCGGCTGCCTCAGTCTGCAGTCGATGATGAGTAGCTTTCTTCACCAGCGCAGTGAGGAAACTACTAACCAGCCGCAGCAGCAGCAGCATCAGGTGGACCTGGAGCAGGACCTCAAACAACAGGCTTGGGCCTACTTGGACAGCACCCTGCCAACCGAGGTAGACAATCCCCTTGACTACTGGGCAACGAAACTTGACCTTTGGCCCCAACTAGCTGAATTTGCCCTTGAAAGGCTGTCATGCCTGGCCAGTAGCGTGGCATCGGAGCGCGTGTTTAGTGCGGCAGGAGGTATTGTAACTCCGCGGAGGACACGACTGTCCACCCAAAGTGTGGAGAGACTCACGTTTGTGAAAATGAATCAGGCGTGGATTAGTCTGGATTTCAAACCACCAGTTCCTGACACAACTGACTAAATCCGCCATGAATCATGCCCCAAACATGTTATTAGGGACAAATGGAAGACCTCCACCTGATCCGTACATTTGTATATATATTTTATTGAGAGGCTGCTGGTCGGCCGACTCATGTTTTGCACATTTTTAATGACTTATACTCTGCAGGTCGGGCCCCTCATGAATTGGGGTTTTTAAATTATTTATACTTCGCTGGACGACCGTCACATGAATTGAACCTTTTTAATGACTTATACTCTGCTGGTCGGGCCCCTCATGAATTGGTGTTTTTAAATTATTTATACGTCGCTGGACGACTGTCACATGAATTTAAACTTTTTAATTATTTATAGTCGACCAGTTCCAGACCGATGGAATAGCAATTTTTTTAAATATTTATTTGACACGTGTTGTCCATCTCATCAATGAGGTGGACTGTTTATTTATTGGCCACGGTTTGGCCCCCTCCTGTTTCTTACATTGTTAACTTGTTGTATCGGTCACGGTTTGGCCACATGTTTGGTTGTCTTGTTAAGATTTTCTGTAATGTACACAGTTACGCTTGACTTGTCGACTTTCCACAATCTACTAAGGTATAGCATCGCATCAAAGTTTTTTTTTTTTTGGTCTAAACCATTTCTTATAATGTCAATTTGTAGGATACGCCGCTGTAAGGCGACCTACTTTTTTGTCACTGTGTAGACATCTATTTATAGGCCGATGTTTGGCCAGAAAGATATATTTAGTAATAACCTAGCCGTTCAAGCCGCTCACTGAACACCTCGGGAATTGCTTTGTATATCTGTCGCCTTAGGGGCCGCTGTCTGGCGACATAATTTTTTGTCACTGTGTAGACATCTATTTATAGGCCGATGTTTGGCCACAAAAATATATTTAGTAATAACCTAGCCGTTCAGGCAGCTCCCTGAACACCTCGGGAATTGCTTTGTATATCTGTCGCCTTAGAGGCCGCTGTCTGAACAGCTCATGAATTGCTTTCTATATGTGTCGCCTTTGAGGCCGCTGGCTGGACAGCTGATGAATTGATTTGTATATATGTACTTATTGTCCGCTGTCCGGACAGCTCATGAATTACTTTTTGTATATAGCCTTCCAAACCACTCTCAGAATAAGTCATGATATTCATGCTGTGTATAGCCTTATAGGCCAATGGTCAATCAAGTCATGATTGTTATAGTGTGTATAGCCTTATAGGCCGCTGTCTTTACAACTTTATAATTCCATGCAGTATATAGCCCTATCGGCCACTTTCTGGCATCCAGTTGCTGTAGCCCCCATCACCACACTGTGCCACGGGCCCCTGTACCGCCTTCTCATACTGCTGCCAGATCCATCCTCTGCCATGTGCATCTTTGTCGTCTGCTCACGCTGCTGGGTTCCAGTTTTAAACCTAGGCCTGTGTATGGCTTCCGAATACTGCTGCCTCCACCGCCACCCTGCGCCATGTGCCTCTGTCGTCTGCTCACGCTGCTGACGGCTTCCGCTTTTTAACCTAGGCCTGTGTATGGCTTCCGAATACTGCTGCCTCCACCGCCACCCTGCGCCATGTGCCTCTGTCGTCTGCTCACGCTGCTGACGGCTTCCGCTTTTTAAACTAGTCCTGTGTATGTCTTCCGAATACTGCTGCCTCCACCGCCACCCTGCGCCATGTGCCACTTTCGGGTCTCCTCACACTGCTGCCAGGTCCATACTGATTCATGGCCCCCTGTACCGGCTCCTCATGAACGTGGTTCAGCGGGTTTGCATCACTTAACGGCAAATCGTTGACAAATGCTGGGACGTTCAGTGTTGTGCGCATTAAGCCAGACACCAAAGGGCAGCACAGACCTGTTATTACTCGCTCAAGCATGGCTGAATAAAACCAGTCTCTACCACAAATTGGACCCAGACCTGCCCAGGGTCTCGTAACTAGATTGCACGGAGGAGTAGAGTCCGTTATCGGAATTAAATAGACAAAACGCCACACCAAAAAGAGTGGCCATTTCCAGAAAGAGGAACAACCCGTTTCATATACGGCCCGTAGACGTTTCACGTCTGCCACATTCAGTCGATTTAAGACGCAAGCTCCACTTCCTGTGGTCTCTGACCGTCGATATACCTTTAAGTGTCAGCTTTGAAGCTATATTCCCTCTGGAGCACTGACACTGGTGCCCTTCCGTCAACATGCCTTTAAGTTTCAGTTTTCAACCATATTCCCCACAGAAGCCAAACTCTTGGGTATCCCAGAAGCTGCTCAGCGGGTCAGGGCAATAAAGCTCCCGGTTCGCAGGTTGTTCCGTCTTATGGATGGAAGTACGACGGTATATGATCTTCTTCGCACCCACGGCATCACCTCATAGAATCTCTGCATTGCATCTGCAATCACAACGCTGACTTCCCGGATCACCACTCAGCCATTGGACTCTTGATAGTCGTCTCCCCACACTGCTGCTGGGGGGACTTTTTAACCTAGGCCTGTGTATGGCCTTCAATTGAAGCTGCTTCCGCTCCGCCACTCTGCCATTGGACTCTTGATAGTCGTCTCCCCACGCTGCTGCTGGGGGGACTTTTTAACATAGGCCTCTGTATGGCCTTTAATTGAAGCTGCTTACGCTCCGCCACTCTGCCATGGGCCTCTTGGGTATCCCAGAAGCTGCTCAGCGGGTCAGGGCAATAAAGCTCCCGGTTCGCAGGTTGTTCCGTCTTATGGATGGAAGTACGACGGTATATGATCTTCTTCGCACCCACGGCATTACTTCGTAGAATTTCTGCATTGCATCTGCAATCACAACGCTGACTTCCCGGATCGCCACTCAGCCATTGGACTCTTGATAGTCGTCTCCCCACACTGCTGCTGGGGGGACTTTTTAACCTAGGCCTGTGTATGGCCTTCAATTGAAGCTGCTTCCGCTCCGCCACTCTGCCATTGGACTCTTGATAGTCGTCTCCCCATGCTGCTGCTGGGGGGACTTTTTAACCTAGGCCTGTGTATGGCCTTCAATTGAAGCTGCTTCTGCTCCGCCACTCTGCCATTGGACTCTTGATAGTCGTCTCCCCACACTGCTGCTGGGGGGACTTTTTAACATAGGCCTCTGTATGGCCTTCAATTTAAGCTGCTTACGCTTCGCCACTCTGCCATGGGCCCCTGTACCGCCTCCTCATGCTGCTGCCAGGTCCAGAGTGTGTCATGGGTCCCTGTACGGCCTCCCATTGCTGCTGACTTCATCGCCAGACACTGCCATGTGCCACTTTCAGGTCTCCTTACACTGTTGGTGGGTTCCATTTTGTGATAGGGTGCTGTATGGCCTTCCATTGCTGCTGCCTCCACCGCCACCCTGCGCCATGTGCCTCTGTCGTCTGCTCACGCTGCTGACGGCTTCCGCTTTTTAACCGAGTCCTGTGTTTGGCTTCCGAATACTGCTGCATCCACCGCCACCCTGCGCCATGTGTCTCTGTCGTCTGCTCACGCTGCTGACGGCTTCCGCTTTTTAACCTAGGCCTGTGTATGGCTTCAGAATAATGCTGCCTACACCGCCACCCTGCGCCATGTGCCTCTGTCGTCTGCTCACGCTGCTGCCAGGTCCATACTGATTCATGGCCCCCTGTACCGGCTCCTCATGAACGTGGTTCAGCGGGTTTGCATCACTTAACGGCAAATCGTTGACAAATGCTGGGACGTTCAGTGTTGTGCGCATTAAGCCAGACACCAAAGGGCAGCACAGACCTGTTATTACTCGCTCAAGCATGGCTGAACAAAACCAGTCTCTACCACAAATTGGACCCAGACCTGCCCAGGGTCTCGTAAGTAGATTGCACGGAGGAGTAGAGTTCGTTATTGGAATTAACTGTGAGGGACTTTTAAACCTAGGCCTGTGTATGGCCTTCAATTGAAGCTGCTTCTGCTCCGCCACTCTGCCATTGGACTCTTGATAGTCGTCTCCCCACGCTGCTGCTGGGGGGACTTTTTAACATGGGCCTCTGTATGGCCTTCAATTTTAGCTGCTTACGCTCCGCCACTCTGCCATGGGCCCCTGTACCGCCTCCTCATGCTGCTGCCAGGCCCGTAATCTGCCATGGGCCCCCGTACCGACTCCTCATGCTGCTGCCAGGCCCGTAATCTGTCATGGGCCCCTGTACCGCCTCCTCATGCTGCTGCCAGGTCCAGAGTGTGTCATGGGTCCCTGTACGGCCTCCCATTGCTGCTGTCTCCATTGCCACACTCTGCCATGTGCCACTTTCAGGTCTCCTCACACTGCTGGTGGGTTCCATTTTGTCATAGGGTGCTGTATGGCCTCCCATTGCTGCTGCCTCCACCGCCACACTGTGGCTCCACACTCTGGTTTTGGCCCCGTGACTGCCCAAATGAGTGAAGTGTGCGGTGATTCTAAGATCGACGGCACTCATCTGCATGTCATACTGACTGACAGTATTATTTCTCTTCCCCAGCAGACTCCAAGGGCATTTAAATTAAAGGTACAGTGTTCTGCACTAATATAAAGGCTCTCTGAAGCCTAGAAACACCCTTTTTATAAGTTAAATTTGCAGCGAATATATTCGGCTCGAAGCAAATTTATTCGGCGAATTCGGCGAATCAGCCGAACCGAATTTTTGAATAATTCGCTCATCTCTAAGAATAATAAAAGAAGTTTACTTAGCTTGGTTTAAAGATGTATTACAGATGATAAAAAAATAGATAAATATGGCATGTTCAATCCAGGAGGAGTCCATAACTTCATTTGAAGTTCCTGGAGACGATAGCCATCTGTCCTTGTTTCAGGCATATTTATATCCTGATAGTACTGTAATGGCCCTTGTTTGGGTTTTTTCTTTTTTTAGAAATCACTCCAAAAAAACACACTTCTTGCACTTTCTAGTCATGGCCATCTTGTGTAAAGGCAGATGATTCATGTAGCATTTACTTTCTGGAATCCATCTGTCTTTAGCTCAGGCATGCATAAAAGGAAGGTGTGCTTAGCTGAGAGTCCCTCCTTTCCTCTTTCAGAGGAAAGAATAAAAAGTGCCCATGAAGACATCGTATTTGTTCAGTATTCGGAGTTCCACAGTTTGCAATATAAGCTTTCACTGAATATTGATTGTAACCAGAGGATAGTCCCATATACTTAGATTGTAAGCTTCCACGATCAGGCCTTCCTAACCCTCTTGTATTGAACTGTACTGTTGCTGTATTGTCTCCCGTTATTGTAAAGTGCTGAGCAAACTGGTGGCGTTAAATAAATCCTGTATAATAATAATAATATACAACCTGAATCTTCAGTGTTCTTGATACAATCAATAAAACAATTTAGACATTTAGTTACTGAGCACATGGCTTAAAGTTCATGAAATTTGGATATCATTTAATTGTTTGGCAACTCCAGCCATATAAATATATATATAGTAGACCAAAAACCAGTTAAAACCGGTTTAAGCCACATCACCAACGTCTCACAGAATAATGAGATCAGATGTTCCCAGCTTCTCCAGAACAATGAAGTCAGCTGTCTCAGTATATATTAGACATGTATATAGATGGAAGTGATTACTTATACACTAACATAATTGATAACGTAAAAATATTGCTAAGTTTCTTCTAAACCAATAACTATTAAAAACCTACACTACTGTATTAAATCCAACAAGACAAAAATGTAATATATTGCAGCTTACCAAACATTAGATGTAGAGGCTGTATTAGTTTTCTTTTTATAGGCGTTTTTCCCTTTGTTTTCCCCTGGTGAGTAGGGCTGGCCGTACATAGAATTTTCTTGTACAATTTTCCTTTAGATTTACCAAAACTATATAATAGGAGGTCAAACCCAAACAATTTCAATTTGTATGCAATCAGGCAGGTCCTTGCACTACATAGTTGCAGGTAAATCTAAAGGAAATTGTATAATGTTTGTCCAGCTTAATACACCCCCTGTATATATGGAACCTATTCTGGATGGAGGAGCACAGGAGGTAGATTTGAGCAGCAGCATTGTCAGTCTGGGGGAAGGAGAGTGTTAGATGCAGGGGCAGACTGACCATTTGGAAACTCGGGCACTGCTCGAGGGCCCAGGGTCAGTAGGGGGCCCCATGAAATGCCCCTGGTACCTTTATCATAGGCTTTATTGAGTTTGGGCAAGGACACAGGGGCCCCATGATCCCCTATTGCCCGGGGGCCCCATGAGTTGTCAGTCCGCCCCTGGTTAGATGTACTAGCGGATTTAAATACACTAACAAACTGAAGCTGACCTCCAGCTAATACTTCATAATCTGCTGCAGCAAACAGTTTTTTCCTTTTGGGATAAAGGTTTTACATAAATAAAAGCAGATCATTGTAAGCACCCCTGCCAGTGTTAAATGGCCTGTCTCATCCCTGTAACTGCAAGAGAGTTTTTCTGTTGAAAAACAACAGATGTACTGTCTGGATCTCCAGAATAAAATAGAAGAAAGAAAGCCTAAAAAAGGAAACTAATGCAGCCATCACTTTTAAGAATTGGTAAGCTGCAATATAATGCATTTTTGCGTTCAGGTTTAATAATGCTTTAACTAGAGATGAGCGAAGAAATGAAAAATTCGATTCGACTGATTCGGCGAATTCGTGGACAATATTCGATTCGAGTCGAATAAATTCGCTGTGAATTTAACTTAAAAAAGGGTGTTTCTAGGCTTCAGAGAGACTTAATATTAGTGCAGAACACTGTACCTTTAATTTAAATGCCCTTGGAGTCTGCTGGGGAAGAGAAATAATACTGTCTGTCAGTATGACATGCAGATGAGTGCCGTCGATCTTAGAATCACTGCACACTTCACTCCTTTGGCCAGTCACGGGGCCAAAACCAGTGTTTGGAGCCACAGTGTGGCGGTGGAGGCAGCAGCAATGGGAGGCCATACAGCAACCTATGACAAAATGGAAACCAGCAGGAGCGTGAGGAGACCTGAAAGTGGCACATGGCAGAGTGGGAGCAATGGGAGGCGGTACAGGGACCCAGGTCACACTGTGGGCCCAGCAGCAGCGTGACCAGGCGGTACGGGGGCCCATGGCCGATATGGGGCTTGGTGGCACCTATGGAAGGCCTGTAATCTGCCAGCAACCTATGACAAAATGGACAACCGCAGGAGTGTGAGGAGATTTCAAAGTGGCACATGGCAGAGTGGAAGCAATGGGAGGCCGTACAGGGACCCAGGTCACACTGTGGGACCAGCATCAGCGTGAACAGGCGGTACGGGGGCCCATGGCCGATTTGACCTCATTCATCCCATAGTCCTGCCGACTCACGAATAGCGTGGCCTCCTCAAAGGGCCTGAGCAAGCGCAGGTGTCACACATGAGCTGACAATGGCTGACATCTAAGTTACACAGGGAGTACCTTTATCCGCTTTTAACATCAGGAAATCTGTGATGGCCTTTAGCTGTTCGTAAAGGCGGTCTAACATATGTAGGGTTGAATTACACCTTGTTGCAACGTCACAGCATGAGGAGTCGGTACGGGGGCCCATGGCAGATTACATGTCTGGCAGCAGCAATGGGAGGCCCGTAATCTGCCAGCACCCTATGTCAAAAAATTTAACACACCAGCAGTGTGAAGAGACCTGAAAGTGGCACATGGCAGCAGAGTGTGGCGATGGAGACAGCAGCAATGGGAGGCCGTACAGGGACCCATGAGAGACTCTGGACTTGGCAGCAGCATGAGGAGGCGGTATATAGGGGCCCATGGCAGATTAGGGGCCTGGCAGCAGCTATGTGAGGCCCGTAATCTGCCTGCACCCTATGTCAAAAAATTAAACACACCAGCAGTGTGAAGAGACCTGAAAGTGGCACATGGCAGCAGAGTGTGGCGATGGAGACAGCAGCAATGGGAGGCCGTACAGGGACCCATGAGAGACTCTAGACTTGGCAGCAGCATGAGGAGGCGGTATATAGGGGCCCATGGCAGATTAGGGGCCTGGCAGCAGCTATGTGAGGCCCGTAATCTGCCTGCACCCTATGTCAAAAAATTTAACACACCAGCAGTGTGAAGAGACCTGAAAGTGGCACATGGCAGCAGAGTGTGGCGATGGAGACAGCAGCAATGGGAGGCCGTACAGGGACCCATGAGAGACTCTGGACTTGGCAGCAGCATGAGGAGGCGGTATATAGGGGCCCATGGCAGATTAGGGGCCTGGCAGCAGCTATGTGAGGCCCGTAATCTGCCTGCACCCTATGTCAAAAAATTAAACACACCAGCAGTGTGAAGAGACCTGAAAGTGGCACATGGCAGAGTGTGGCGATGGAGACAGCAGCAATGGGAGGCCGTACAGGGACCCATGACAGACTCTAGACTTGGCAGCAGCATGAGGAGGCGGTATATAGGGGCCCATGGCAGATTAGGGGCCTGGCAGCAGCTATGTGAGGCCCGTAATCTGCCTGCACCCTATGTCAAAAAATTAAACACACCAGCAGTGTGAAGAGACCTGAAAGTGGCACATGGCAGAGTGTGGCGATGGAGACAGCAGCAATGGGAGGCCGTACAGGGACCCATGAGAGACTCTAGACTTGGCAGCAGCATGAGGAGGCGGTATATAGGGGCCCATGGCAGATTAGGGGCCTGGCAGCAGCTATGTGAGGCCCGTAATCTGCCTGCACCCTATGTCAAAAAATTTAACACACCAGCAGTGTGAAGAGACCTGAAAGTGGCACATGGCAGCAGAGTGTGGCGATGGAGACAGCAGCAATGGGAGGCCGTACAGGGACCCATGACAGACTCTGGACTTGGCAGCAGCATGAGGAGGCGGTATATAGGGGCCCATGGCAGATTAGGGGCCTGGCAGCAGCTATGTGAGGCCCGTAATCTGCCTGCACCCTATGTCAACAAATTTAACACACCAGCAGTGTGAAGAGACCTGAAAGTGGCACATGGCAGCAGAGTGTGGCGATGGAGACAGCAGCAATGGGAGGCCGTACAGGGACCCATGACAGACTCTGGACTTGGCAGCAGCATGAGGAGGCGGTATATAGGGGCCCATGGCAGATTAGGGGCCTGGCAGCAGCTATGTGAGGCCCGTAATCTGCCTGCACCCTATGTCAAAAAATTTAACACACCAGCAGTGTGAAGAGACCTGAAAGTGGCACATGGCAGCAGAGTGTGGCGATGGAGACAGCAGCAATGGGAGGCCGTACAGGGACCCATGACAGACTCTGGACTTGGCAGCAGCATGAGGAGGCGGTATATAGGGGCCCATGGCAGATTAGGGGCCTGGCAGCAGCTATGTGAGGCCCGTAATCTGCCTGCACCCTATGTCAAAAAATTAAACACACCAGCAGTGTGAAGAGACCTGAAAGTGGCACATGGCAGAGTGTGGCGATGGAGACAGCAGCAATGGGAGGCCGTACAGGGACCCATGACAGACTCTAGACTTGGCAGCAGCATGAGGAGGCGGTATATAGGGGCCCATGGCAGATTAGGGGCCTGGCAGCAGCTATGTGAGGCCCGTAATCTGCCTGCACCCTATGTCAAAAAATTAAACACACCAGCAGTGTGAAGAGACCTGAAAGTGGCACATGGCAGAGTGTGGCGATGGAGACAGCAGCAATGGGAGGCCGTACAGGGACCCATGAGAGACTCTAGACTTGGCAGCAGCATGAGGAGGCGGTATATAGGGGCCCATGGCAGATTAGGGGCCTGTCAGAAGCTATGTGAGGCCCGTAATCTGCCTGCACCCTATGTCAAAAAATTAAACACACCAGCAGTGTGAAGAGACCTGAAAGTGGCACATGGCAGAGTGTGGCGATGGAGACAGCAGCAATGGGAGGCCGTACAGGGACCCATGAGAGACTCTAGACTTGGCAGCAGCATGAGGAGGCGGTATATAGGGGCCCATGGCAGATTAGGGGCCTGTCAGCAGCTATGTGAGGCCCGTAATCTGCCTGCACCCTATGTCAACAAATTTAACACACCAGCAGTGTGAAGAGACCTGAAAGTGGCACATGGCAGCAGAGTGTGGCGATGGAGACAGCAGCAATGGGAGGCCGTACAGGGACCCATGACAGACTCTGGACTTGGCAGCAGCATGAGGAGGCGGTATATAGGGGCCCATGGCAGATTAGGGGCCTGGCAGCAGCTATGTGAGGCCCGTAATCTGCCTGCACCCTATGTCAAAAAATTTAACACACCAGCAGTGTGAAGAGACCTGAAAGTGGCACATGGCAGCAGAGTGTGGCGATGGAGACAGCAGCAATGGGAGGCCGTACAGGGACCCATGACAGACTCTGGACTTGGCAGCAGCATGAGGAGGCGGTATATAGGGGCCCATGGCAGATTAGGGGCCTGGCAGCAGCTATGTGAGGCCCGTAATCTGCCTGCACCCTATGTCAAAAAATTTAACACACCAGCAGTGTGAAGAGACCTGAAAGTGGCACATGGCAGCAGAGTGTGGCGATGGAGACAGCAGCAATGGGAGGCCGTACAGGGACCCATGACAGACTCTGGACTTGGCAGCAGCATGAGGAGGCGGTATATAGGGGCCCATGGCAGATTAGGGGCCTGGCAGCAGCTATGTGAGGCCCGTAATCTGCCTGCACCCTATGTCAAAAAATTTAACACACCAGCAGTGTGAAGAGACCTGAAAGTGGCACATGGCAGCAGAGTGTGGCGATGGAGACAGCAGCAATGGGAGGCCGTACAGGGACCCATGAGAGACTCTGGACTTGGCAGCAGCATGAGGAGGCGGTATATAGGGGCCCATGGCAGATTAGGGGCCTGGCAGCAGCTATGTGAGGCCCGTAATCTGCCTGCACCCTATGTCAAAAAATTAAACACACCAGCAGTGTGAAGAGACCTGAAAGTGGCACATGGCAGAGTGTGGCGATGGAGACAGCAGCAATGGGAGGCCGTACAGGGACCCATGACAGACTCTAGACTTGGCAGCAGCATGAGGAGGCGGTATATAGGGGCCCATGGCAGATTAGGGGCCTGGCAGCAGCTATGTGAGGCCCGTAATCTGCCTGCACCCTATGTCAAAAAATTTAACACACCAGCAGTGTGAAGAGACCTGAAAGTGGCACATGGCAGCAGAGTGTGGCGATGGAGACAGCAGCAATGGGAGGCCGTACAGGGACCCATGAGAGACTCTGGACTTGGCAGCAGCATGAGGAGGCGGTATATAGGGGCCCATGGCAGATTAGGGGCCTGGCAGCAGCTATGTGAGGCCCGTAATCTGCCTGCACCTATGTCAAAAAATTAAACACACCAGCAGTGTGAAGAGACCTGAAAGTGGCACATGGCAGAGTGTGGCGATGGAGACAGCAGCAATGGGAGGCCGTACAGGGACCCATGACAGACTCTAGACTTGGCAGCAGCATGAGGAGGCGGTATATAGGGGCCCATGGCAGATTAGGGGCCTGGCAGCAGCTATGTGAGGCCCGTAATCTGCCTGCACCCTATGTCAAAAAATTTAACACACCAGCAGTGTGAAGAGACCTGAAAGTGGCACATGGCAGCAGAGTGTGGCGATGGAGACAGCAGCAATGGGAGGCCGTACAGGGACCCATGACAGACTCTGGACTTGGCAGCAGCATGAGGAGGCGGTATATAGGGGCCCATGGCAGATTAGGGGCCTGGCAGCAGCTATGTGAGGCCCGTAATCTGCCTGCACCCTATGTCAAAAAATTTAACACACCAGCAGTGTGAAGAGACCTGAAAGTGGCACATGGCAGCAGAGTGTGGCGATGGAGACAGCAGCAATGGGAGGCCGTACAGGGACCCATGAGAGACTCTGGACTTGGCAGCAGCATGAGGAGGCGGTATATAGGGGCCCATGGCAGATTAGGGGCCTGGCAGCAGCTATGTGAGGCCCGTAATCTGCCTGCACCCTATGTCAAAAAATTAAACACACCAGCAGTGTGAAGAGACCTGAAAGTGGCACATGGCAGAGTGTGGCGATGGAGACAGCAGCAATGGGAGGCCGTACAGGGACCCATGACAGACTCTAGACTTGGCAGCAGCATGAGGAGGCGGTATATAGGGGCCCATGGCAGATTAGGGGCCTGGCAGCAGCTATGTGAGGCCCGTAATCTGCCTGCACCCTATGTCAAAAAATTAAACACACCAGCAGTGTGAAGAGACCTGAAAGTGGCACATGGCAGCAGAGTGTGGCGATGGAGACAGCAGCAATGGGAGGCCGTACAGGGACCCATGAGAGACTCTGGACTTGGCAGCAGCATGAGGAGGCGGTATATAGGGGCCCATGGCAGATTAGGGGCCTGGCAGCAGCTATGTGAGGCCCGTAATCTGCCTGCACCCTATGTCAAAAAATTTAACACACCAGCAGTGTGAAGAGACCTGAAAGTGGCACATGGCAGCAGAGTGTGGCGATGGAGACAGCAGCAATGGGAGGCCGTACAGGGACCCATGAGAGACTCTGGACTTGGCAGCAGCATGAGGAGGCGGTATATAGGGGCCCATGGCAGATTAGGGGCCTGGCAGCAGCTATGTGAGGCCCGTAATCTGCCTGCACCCTATGTCAAAAAATTAAACACACCAGCAGTGTGAAGAGACCTGAAAGTGGCACATGGCAGAGTGTGGCGATGGAGACAGCAGCAATGGGAGGCCGTACAGGGACCCATGACAGACTCTAGACTTGGCAGCAGCATGAGGAGGCGGTATATAGGGGCCCATGGCAGATTAGGGGCCTGGCAGCAGCTATGTGAGGCCCGTAATCTGCCTGCACCCTATGTCAAAAAATTTAACACACCAGCAGTGTGAAGAGACCTGAAAGTGGCACATGGCAGCAGAGTGTGGCGATGGAGACAGCAGCAATGGGAGGCCGTACAGGGACCCATGACAGACTCTGGACTTGGCAGCAGCATGAGGAGGCGGTATATAGGGGCCCATGGCAGATTAGGGGCCTGGCAGCAGCTATGTGAGGCCCGTAATCTGCCTGCACCCTATGTCAAAAAATTTAACACACCAGCAGTGTGAAGAGACCTGAAAGTGGCACATGGCAGCAGAGTGTGGCGATGGAGACAGCAGCAATGGGAGGCCGTACAGGGACCCATGAGAGTCTCTGGACTTGGCAGCAGCATGAGGAGTCGGTATATAGGGGCCCATGGCAGATTAGGGGCCTGGCAGCAGCTATGTGAGGCCCGTAATCTGCCTGCACCCTATGTCAAAAAATTAAACACACCAGCAGTGTGAAGAGACCTGAAAGTGGCACATGGCAGAGTGTGGCGATGGAGACAGCAGCAATGGGAGGCCGTACAGGGACCCATGACAGACTCTAGACTTGGCAGCAGCATGAGGAGGCGGTATATAGGGGCCCATGGCAGATTAGGGGCCTGGCAGCAGCTATGTGAGGCCCGTAATCTGCCTGCACCCTATGTCAAAAAATTAAACACACCAGCAGTGTGAAGAGACCTGAAAGTGGCACATGGCAGCAGAGTGTGGCGATGGAGACAGCAGCAATGGGAGGCCGTACAGGGACCCATGAGAGACTCTGGACTTGGCAGCAGCATGAGGAGGCGGTATATAGGGGCCCATGGCAGATTAGGGGCCTGGCAGCAGCTATGTGAGGCCCGTAATCTGCCTGCACCCTATGTCAAAAAATTTAACACACCAGCAGTGTGAAGAGACCTGAAAGTGGCACATGGCAGCAGAGTGTGGCGATGGAGACAGCAGCAATGGGAGGCCGTACAGGGACCCATGAGAGACTCTGGACTTGGCAGCAGCATGAGGAGGCGGTATATAGGGGCCCATGGCAGATTAGGGGCCTGGCAGCAGCTATGTGAGGCCCGTAATCTGCCTGCACCCTATGTCAAAAAATTAAACACACCAGCAGTGTGAAGAGACCTGAAAGTGGCACATGGCAGAGTGTGGCGATGGAGACAGCAGCAATGGGAGGCCGTACAGGGACCCATGACAGACTCTAGACTTGGCAGCAGCATGAGGAGGCGGTATATAGGGGCCCATGGCAGATTAGGGGCCTGGCAGCAGCTATGTGAGGCCCGTAATCTGCCTGCACCCTATGTCAAAAAATTTAACACACCAGCAGTGTGAAGAGACCTGAAAGTGGCACATGGCAGCAGAGTGTGGCGATGGAGACAGCAGCAATGGGAGGCCGTACAGGGACCCATGAGAGACTCTGGACTTGGCAGCAGCATGAGGAGGCGGTATATAGGGGCCCATGGCAGATTAGGGGCCTGGCAGCAGCTATGTGAGGCCCGTAATCTGCCTGCACCCTATGTCAAAAAATTTAACACACCAGCAGTGTGAAGAGACCTGAAAGTGGCACATGGCAGCAGAGTGTGGCGATGGAGACAGCAGCAATGGGAGGCCGTACAGGGACCCATGAGAGACTCTGGACTTGGCAGCAGCATGAGGAGGCGGTATATAGGGGCCCATGGCAGATTAGGGGCCTGGCAGCAGCTATGTGAGGCCCGTAATCTGCCTGCACCCTATGTCAAAAAATTAAACACACCAGCAGTGTGAAGAGACCTGAAAGTGGCACATGGCAGAGTGTGGCGATGGAGACAGCAGCAATGGGAGGCCGTACAGGGACCCATGACAGACTCTAGACTTGGCAGCAGCATGAGGAGGCGGTATATAGGGGCCCATGGCAGATTAGGGGCCTGGCAGCAGCTATGTGAGGCCCGTAATCTGCCTGCACCCTATGTCAAAAAATTAAACACACCAGCAGTGTGAAGAGACCTGAAAGTGGCACATGGCAGCAGAGTGTGGCGATGGAGACAGCAGCAATGGGAGGCCGTACAGGGACCCATGACAGACTCTGGACTTGGCAGCAGCATGAGGAGGCGGTATATAGGGGCCCATGGCAGATTAGGGGCCTGGCAGCAGCTATGTGAGGCCCGTAATCTGCCTGCACCCTATGTCAAAAAATTTAACACACCAGCAGTGTGAAGAGACCTGAAAGTGGCACATGGCAGCAGAGTGTGGCGATGGAGACAGCAGCAATGGGAGGCCGTACAGGGACCCATGACAGACTCTGGACTTGGCAGCAGCATGAGGAGGCGGTATATAGGGGCCCATGGCAGATTAGGGGCCTGGCAGCAGCTATAGGAGGCCCATAATCTGCCAGCACCCTATGTCAAAAAATTCAACACACCAGCAGTGTGAGGAGACCTGAAAGTGGCACATGGCATGAGACACTGTGGACCTGGCAGCAGCATGAGGAGGCGGTATATAGGGGCCCATGGCAGATTAGGGGCCTGGCAGCAGCTATGGGAGGCCCATAATCTGCCAGCACCCTATGTCAAAAAATTCTACACACCAGCAGTGTGTGAGGAGACCTGAAAGTGGCACATGGCAGAGTGTGGCGATGGAGACAGCAGCAATGGGAGGCCGTACAGGGACCCATGAGAGACTCTGGACCTGGCAGCAGCATGAGGAAGCGGTATATAGGGGCCTATGGCAGATTAGGGGCCTGGCAGCAGCTATAGGAGGCCCATAATCTGCCAGCACCCTATGTCAAAAAATTCAACACACCAGCAGTGTGAGGAGACCTGAAAGTGGCACATGGCATGAGACACTGTGGACCTGGCAGCAGCATGAGGAGGCGGTATATAGGGGCCCATGGCAGATTAGGGGCCTGGCAGCAGCTATGGGAGGCCCATAATCTGCCAGCACCCTATGTCAAAAAATTCTACACACCAGCAGTGTGTGAGGAGACCTGAAAGTGGCACATGGCAGAGTGTGGCGATGGAGACAGCAGCAATGGGAGGCCGTACAGGGACCCATGAGAGACTCTGGACCTGGCAGCAGCATGAGGAAGCGGTATATAGGGGCCTATGGCAGATTAGGGGCCTGGCAGCAGCTATAGGAGGCCCATAATCTGCCAGCACCCTATGTCAAAAAATTCAACACACCAGCAGTGTGTGAGGAGACCTCAAAGTGGCACATGTTTGAGGCATGATTCATGGCGGATTTAGTCAGTTGTGTCAGGAACTGGTGGTTTGAAATCCAGACTAATCCACGCCTGATTCATTTTCACAAACGTGAGTCTCTCCACACTTTGGGTGGACAGTCGTGTCCTCCGCGGAGTTACAATACCTCCTGCCGCACTAAACACGCGCTCCGATGCCACGCTACTGGCCGGGCATGACAGCCTTTCAAGGGCAAATTCAGCTAGTTGGGGCCAAAGGTCAAGTTTCGTTGCCCAGTAGTCAAGGGGATTGTCTACCTCGGTTGGCAGGGTGCTGTCCAAGTAGGCCCAAGCCTGTTGTTTGAGCTCCTGCTCCAGGTCCACCTGATGCTGCTGCTGCTGCTGCGGCTGGTTAGTAGTTTCCTCACTGCGCTGGTGAAGAAAGCTACTCATCATCGACTGCAGACTGAGGCAGCCGCTGCTGGTGGAGCTGCCACTGCTCCTACCACCCCACCCCTCCCCTGCTGCCATGCCAGCGGAACGCGAGCGCACAGGGCCCACAGTGTCTGAGGATGGACGTTGGCGCACAAAGGCAGAGACCAACTGACTACATAGGTGGTTTTTATAGTACGTAATTTTGGCCTCCCTCTCAGCAGGTGTGAAAAAGGCCACCATTTTGGACCGGTAGCGAGGGTCCAACAAGGTGGACAGCCAAAAGTCATCCCTCTGTCTGATGGTTATTATTCGGCTGTCGCTACGCAAGCAACCGAGCATGCTATGGGCCATTTGTGCCAAGGAATGCGAGGGACTCCCTGCCTCCATCTCCACAGCATACTGCCACGGTGCGTCTGGGTCCTCTGTCTCCTCCTCCTCCTCCTCTACCAGATGCTCCTGCTCCTCCACTCCTGTCCGCTGAGTGGAAAAACCACCCATTTCACTCAATAATTCCTGAGCACAAATGTCCTCCTCTACCTCCTCCTCTTCTTCCTGTCCTGCCCCCACAGGGGTCATGTGGCGTTGACATCTGTGCGCCACGTCTACCGCACCCTGACCAGCCATTGTTAACAGCATTTGTTCCAGGACGTGCAACAGAGGAATGACGTCGTTCATCCCATAGTCCTGCCGACTCACGAATAGCGTGGCCTCCTCAAAGGGCCTGAGCAAGCGGCAGGTGTCACGCATGAGCTGCCAATGGCTGACATCTAAGTTACACAGGGGAGTACCTTTATCCGCTTGTAACATCAGGAAATTGGTGATGGCCTTTCGCTGCTCGTAAAGGCGGTCTAACATGTGTAGGGTTGAATTCCACCTTGTTGCAACGTCGCAGATCAGGCGATGCTGTGGAATTCCGTTCTGCCGCTGCAGCTCAATGAGGGTGTTCTTTGCGGTGTAGGAATGGCTGAAATGCATGCACAGTTTACGTGACATTTTAAGGATGTCTTGCAGTGGGATGGTGGATTTTAGGAACCGCTTGACAACCAGATTGAACACGTGAGCCATGCATGGCGCATGGCACAACCTTCCTTGACGCAGAGCAGACACCATGTTCTTTCCGTTGTCAGTCAACATGGTTCCGATTTTTAGTTTGCGCGGAGACAGCCATCTGTCGATTTCTCTGTTCATTACACTCAGCAGTTCCTCCCCTGTGTGACTACGTTCGCCAAGGCATACCAGGTGCAGCACAGCGTGACACCGTTGCGCCCTGCACATGTGATATGCCGGTCGGGTAATGGGACTTGGCACGGGGGTGGCGGCTGAGGACACGGCGGAAAAAGAGGTGGTAGAGGCGGACATGCTTGCTGGACCAAGGACGTGCAAACGTGGAGGCAAAAGCGTCGTGACCTGTCCAAGTTGCTGGTGCGGCTGTGCCGGCACCACGTTCACCCAGTGGGCCGTAAATGACATGTACTGTCCCTGACCGTAGTTACAGCTCCACACGTCGGCGCTGCCGTGCACTTTGGCAGAGACCGACATGCTCAAAGACTGGCCCACCATCTCTTCTACATGTGAATGCAGGGCTGGCACTGCCTTTTGGGCAAAGAAATGACGGCTTGGCACTCTCCACCGCGGCGCGGCACAAGCCATCATTTCTCGGAAAGGTGCTGAGTCCACCAGTTGGAAAGGGAGGGACTGCAGCACCAGCAACTTGGACAGGAGGACGTTCAGCTTTTGCACCGTCGGGTGCGTGCTCGCAAACTGTTGTCTCTTGGATACGGATTCCAAGAAAGACTGTTGACGGAATCCGAGAAGAGGAGTAGCAGGAGAAGGAGCATCTGAACGAGCGGAAGATGCCAATGAGCGACAACTCCCCTCAGCAGAGGTGTTGGAGCCTTGACTGGCTGATAGAGGGCGATTGACGACGTCGGGTGACGGAGCAAGTAACGGAGCGGGTGATGGAGCGGGGGCTGGGGCAGGCAGAACCGCCGTATGTTTATCACGGTTTTCCCAGGCCACCGAATGGTGACGCTGCATATGCTGACGCAACGCTGTAGTCCCAACATGGGCCCCCTGGCCACGCTTGCATTTCTGGCCACATAGTCGACATACGGCTACGTTTACTTCCTCGGGCGGCTTGAGGAAAAATTGCCACACCACCGAGTAGGAAACTTTGCCCCCGCTACTCTTCACTGGCTGACTGCTACTTCCTCCGTGCGCACCGGCACCACTACTGGCCGTGGTGGTAGGCTGCAGTGGAGCTGGTGCTCTACTCCGTGGACGTTTGGCTCCACTGACACTGATGCGACCCTGCTGCTGTCTCCTGGGCAACCCACCGACTGTTTTGCTCGCTGCCAAGCTGCCACCCTCTTCTCCTGATGATGCGGAAGAAATTGCCTGATGACGACGAGGCTGCCAAGTGCGATCAACCTCCTCATCATCAAGTAGGGTCTCCGCCTCACTACTAGCCCCCTCGGCTGCGTCTGGGTCAGGAGACAGACCTGTCTCTAGACCGGCTACCGAGCCACTCTCCTCGCCAGTACTTGTTCGCTTGGCTGCTGAAAAGGCCGATGTCTCCCCCCGTTCCTGACCGCCCTCTGTTAGCTCTTCCTCACTGTACAGTGGGGCTGAGCCCACAGCATGCGATACTTCGCTTGGTGAGGGAACAGCAAAGGACAGGGGCAGGTAGAGGACACGTGATTTCAGTGGGCTTGGTCCCGGGCCATGCCAACTAACGGTTGTGTCTGACGTACCCACCGACCGTTGGCTGTAGGTGTCAGAGGTGACCTGGGAAGAGGAAGACGACCGAGCCAACCAATCAATGACGGCAGGGTTGTCGGTGGAGACACGACCGCTGGATGACACCGGGAGCACTGGCCTCTGGCTGCGAATACTGATGCCTCGACCCCTTCCTCTGCTGCCACGTCTGCTCGCTCCTAAAACATTGCCTCCTCTGCCACTCCTCTGCATGTTGTCTGACATACTATTTAATTCAACGATTAGGTGTCCCTGAGTAACAATTCTCTGGCACTCAGTAACAATTCTGTCTGTCCCTGAGTATGAATTCTGTGGCCCTGAGTAACAATTCTGTGTCTGTGCGAGTAACAATTCTGTGTCTGTGCGAGTAACAATTCTGTGTCTGTGCAAGTAACAATTTTGTGTCTGTGCGAGTAACAATTCTCTGGCACTCAGTAACAATTCTGTCTGTCCCTGAGTAACAATTCTCTGGCACTCAGTAACAATTCTGTCTGTCCCTGAGTAACAATTCTCTGGCACTCAGTAACAATTCTGTCTGTCCCTGAGTATGAATTCTGTGGCCCTGAGTAACAATTCTGTGTCTGTGCGAGTAACAATTCTGTGTCTGTGCAAGTAACAATTTTGTGTCTGTGCGAGTAACAATTCTCTGGCACTCAGTAACAATTCTGTCTGTCCCTGAGTAACAATTCTCTGGCACTCAGTAACAATTCTGTCTGTCCCTGAGTATGAATTCTGTGGCCCTGAGTAACAATTCTGTGTCTGTGCGAGTAACAATTCTGTGTCTGTGCAAGTAACAATTTTGTGTCTGTGCGAGTAACAATTCTCTGGCACTCAGTAACAATTCTGTCTGTCCCTGAGTAACAATTCTCTGGCACTCAGTAACAATTCTGTCTGTCCCTGAGTAACAATTCTCTGGCACTCAGTAACAATTCTGTCTGTCCCTGAGTAACAATTCTCTGGCACTCAGTAACAATTCTGTCTGTCCCTGAGTAACAATTCTCTGGCACTCAGTAACAATTCTGTCTGTCCCTGAGTAACAATTCTCTGGCACTCAGTAACAATTCTGTGTCTGTGCGAGTAACAATTCTGTGTCTGTGCAAGTAACAATTTTGTGTCTGTGCGAGTAACAATTCTCTGGCACTCAGTAACAATTCTGTCTGTCCCTGAGTAACAATTCTCTGGCACTCAGTAACAATTCTGTCTGTCCCTGAGTAACAATTCTCTGGCACTCAGTAACAATTCTGTCTGTCCCTGAGTAACAATTCTCTGGCACTCAGTAACAATTCTGTCTGTCCCTGAGTATGAATTCTGTGGCCCTGAGTAACAATTCTGTGTCTGTGCGAGTAACAATTCTGTGTCTGTGCAAGTAACAATTTTGTGTCTGTGCGAGTAACAATTCTCTGGCACTCAGTAACAATTCTGTCTGTCCCTGAGTAACAATTCTCTGGCACTCAGTAACAATTCTGTCTGTCCCTAAGTAACAATTCTCTGGCACTCAGTAACAATTCTGTCTGTCCCTGAGTAACAATTCTCTGGCACTCAGTAACAATTCTGTCTGTCCCTGAGTAACAATTCTCTGGCACTCAGTAACAATTCTGTCTGTCCATGAGTAACAATTCTCTGGCACTCAGTAACAATTCTGTGTCTGTGCGAGTAACAATTCTGTGTCTGTGCAAGTAACAATTTTGTGTCTGTGCGAGTAACAATTCTCTGGCACTCAGTAACAATTCTGTCTGTCCCTGAGTAACAATTCTCTGGCACTCAGTAACAATTCTGTCTGTCCCTGAGTAACAATTCTCTGGCACTCAGTAACAATTCTGTCTGTCCCTGAGTAACAATTCTCTGGCACTCAGTAACAATTCTGTCTGTCCCTGAGTATGAATTCTGTGGCCCTGAGTAACAATTCTGTGTCTGTGCGAGTAACAATTCTGTGTCTGTGCAAGTAACAATTTTGTGTCTGTGCGAGTAACAATTCTCTGGCACTCAGTAACAATTCTGTCTGTCCCTGAGTAACAATTCTCTGGCACTCAGTAACAATTCTGTCTGTCCCTAAGTAACAATTCTCTGGCACTCAGTAACAATTCTGTCTGTCCCTGAGTATGAATTCTGTGGCCCTGAGTAACAATTCTGTGTCTGTGCGAGTAACAATTCTGTGTCTGTGCAAGTAACAATTTTGTGTCTGTGCGAGTAACAATTCTCTGGCACTCAGTAACAATTCTGTCTGTCCCTGAGTAACAATTCTCTGGCACTCAGTAACAATTCTGTCTGTCCCTGAGTAACAATTCTCTGGCACTCAGTAACAATTCTGTCTATCCCTGAGTATGAATTCTGTGGCCCTGAGTAACAATTCTGTGTCTGTGCGAGTAACAATTCTGTGTCTGTGCAAGTAACAATTTTGTGTCTGTGCGAGTAACAATTCTCTGGCACTCAGTAACAATTCTGTCTGTCCCTGAGTAACAATTCTCTGGCACTCAGTAACAATTCTGTCTGTCCCTGAGTAACAATTCTCTGGCACTCAGTAACAATTCTGTCTGTCCCTGAGTAACAATTCTCTGGCACTCAGTAACAATTCTGTCTGTCCCTGAGTAACAATTCTCTGGCACTCAGTAACAATTCTGTCTGTCCCTGAGTATGAATTCTGTGGCCCTGAGTAACAATTCTGTGTCTGTGCGAGTAACAATTCTGTGTCTGTGCAAGTAACAATTTTGTGTCTGTGCGAGTAACAATTCTCTGGCACTCAGTAACAATTCTGTCTGTCCCTGAGTAACAATTCTCTGGCACTCAGTAACAATTCTGTCTGTCCCTAAGTAACAATTCTCTGGCACTCAGTAACAATTCTGTCTGTCCCTGAGTAACAATTCTCTGGCACTCAGTAACAATTCTGTCTGTCCCTGAGTAACAATTCTCTGGCACTCAGTAACAATTCTGTCTGTCCCTGAGTAACAATTCTCTGGCACTCAGTAACAATTCTGTGTCTGTGCGAGTAACAATTCTGTGTCTGTGCAAGTAACAATTTTGTGTCTGTGCGAGTAACAATTCTCTGGCACTCAGTAACAATTCTGTCTGTCCCTGAGTAACAATTCTCTGGCACTCAGTAACAATTCTGTCTGTCCCTGAGTAACAATTCTCTGGCACTCAGTAACAATTCTGTCTGTCCCTGAGTAACAATTCTCTGGCACTCAGTAACAATTCTGTCTGTCCCTGAGTATGAATTCTGTGGCCCTGAGTAACAATTCTGTGTCTGTGCGAGTAACAATTCTGTGTCTGTGCAAGTAACAATTTTGTGTCTGTGCGAGTAACAATTCTCTGGCACTCAGTAACAATTCTGTCTGTCCCTGAGTAACAATTCTCTGGCACTCAGTAACAATTCTGTCTGTCCCTAAGTAACAATTCTCTGGCACTCAGTAACAATTCTGTCTGTCCCTGAGTATGAATTCTGTGGCCCTGAGTAACAATTCTGTGTCTGTGCGAGTAACAATTCTGTGTCTGTGCAAGTAACAATTTTGTGTCTGTGCGAGTAACAATTCTCTGGCACTCAGTAACAATTCTGTCTGTCCCTGAGTAACAATTCTCTGGCACTCAGTAACAATTCTGTCTGTCCCTGAGTAACAATTCTCTGGCACTCAGTAACAATTCTGTCTATCCCTGAGTATGAATTCTGTGGCCCTGAGTAACAATTCTGTGTCTGTGCGAGTAACAATTCTGTGTCTGTGCAAGTAACAATTTTGTGTCTGTGCGAGTAACAATTCTCTGGCACTCAGTAACAATTCTGTCTGTCCCTGAGTAACAATTCTCTGGCACTCAGTAACAATTCTGTCTGTCCCTGAGTAACAATTCTCTGGCACTCAGTAACAATTCTGTCTGTCCCTGAGTAACAATTCTCTGGCACTCAGTAACAATTCTGTCTGTCCCTGAGTAACAATTCTCTGGCACTCAGTAACAATTCTGTCTGTCCCTGAGTATGAATTCTGTGGCCCTGAGTAACAATTCTGTGTCTGTGCGAGTAACAATTCTGTGTCTGTGCAAGTAACAATTTTGTGTCTGTGCGAGTAACAATTCTCTGGCACTCAGTAACAATTCTGTCTGTCCCTGAGTAACAATTCTCTGGCACTCAGTAACAATTCTGTCTGTCCCTGAGTAACAATTCTCTGGCACTCAGTAACAATTCTGTCTGTCCCTGAGTATGAATTCTGTGGCCCTGAGTAACAATTCTGTGTCTGTGCGAGTAACAATTCTGTGTCTGTGCAAGTAACAATTTTGTGTCTGTGCGAGTAACAATTCTCTGGCACTCAGTAACAATTCTGTCTGTCCCTGAGTAACAATTCTCTGGCACTCAGTAACAATTCTGTCTGTCCCTAAGTAACAATTCTCTGGCACTCAGTAACAATTCTGTCTGTCCCTGAGTAACAATTCTCTGGCACTCAGTAACAATTCTGTCTGTCCCTGAGTAACAATTCTCTGGCACTCAGTAACAATTCTGTCTGTCCCTGAGTAACAATTCTGTCTGTCCCTGAGAATGAATTCTGTGGCCCTGAGTAAGAATTCTCTGGCACTCAGTAACAATTCTGTCTGTCCCTGAGTAAGAATTCTCTGGCACTCAGTAACAATTCTGTCTGTCCCTGAGTAAAAATTCTGTGGCCCTAATAACGTTTCTGTGGCCCTAAGTAACAATTCTCTGGCACTGAGTAACAATTCTGTCTGTCCCTGAGTATGAATTCTGTGGCCCTAACTAGCGTTTCTTTGTCCCTAAATAACGATTCTGTGGCCCTCATTAACAAGTCTGTGTCCCTGAGTAATGGTTCTCTGTCCCTAAGTAACTTCTCTCTGTCCCCAATTCTCGTTTCTGTGGCCCTAACTCTGTCCCTGTCCCTAGTACAGAGCGGTCTGCCTCTGTTCAATGACTGCAGGCAAATGAAGATTTCCAAAATGGCCGCTATATATACCTCGACCATTACACAGTGCTGGCTGGCTGGCTGCTGATTGGCTGATGCGATCACATGTCGTTGAGGAATGCATTATGGGGCAGCGCGCCTTGTCTGCGCGCCTTCCCCGACATCCCCGCTCCGTCGCCGCACATGTCAGCCGCCATTTTCGGAAAAATTTCGATTCGCGCGTCCGAATTGGGCTGTTTTTCGGATTCGGCACGAATCGAAATTTTTCCGATATTCGACTCGAATTCCACTTCGGATACTTCGATTCGCTCATCTCTAGCTTTAACTTTTAACTTAAATTTCTTTCTGCAATTTTTGTACAAATAGGGGAAGTAAGCTTAAGTAAGATTAATAGATAAATATGTTGTTTATCTTATCTCGCAGGCAGTTTTATTCCTGGCTCTGATGTATGTTCTGCTGCTTTGGTATTTTCTGACTTATCACGGCCATTGAGGAAGTGGCCAGTTTACTCACTATTCTGATCTGTGAAGTTACTGTTCTTCCACTGCCTTTTTATCTTCCTCTAGCTGATCACTGTCAGCAAAACAGTTGATGAAACTGATATACTTGTAGATCCATCCAATGTGGGCATCTTTTCTGCAAGCAATGGTGGCAGTACTGGAGGCACTTTGTGTACTGTAGGGTATCATGGTGTGAAATAATACCCACTCCATTCTCACCATGAGTCTTTTTATTTCATCATGAAGTGCTAGTAGAATATACTAAAAAGGGGATGTACAGATTTTTTTTTAATTATTTATTATGGTCAGGACTAAAAAAATAAAATGTAAAAAAAAAATGTTTAGTCAGGCTAGGCTTTCACATCGATCCATTTTTCTTTCAGTTTTGCATTAAAAAAGCGGAAGAAAAATGTGTGACCATGTAATTCTATGGAGCTCTTCACATTGATCCGTTGCGGGTACGGAGCGTTTTTCAAATTCCTGCTTGCTGCATTTTTGGTGCAGCTTTGGTGTGGTGAAAAAACTGCACCAAAAATATACCTCCCCATTGAAATCAATGGAAAATGTGGCAAAAATAGTTTGTGAGTCACATGTCATGTTAAAAACGCACCACAAACGCGCTAAAAACTAATATGCGTTTTTGCCGTGGATCAGTGTGAAAGTAGCCTTTTTATGTGTATGAATATTTGGTAATTTCATGTTCAGCCAGCGGGTAGTTTTCTTCATGAATGCTGGCTGCAATTTCTCATGAAAAGTTTACTTTAAATTGTAATGTTTTCAAATGAAGCCACAAAAAAGTTTGGAACAATCTTAGGCTCATACCTCTATCTTTAACTGCTTTCCTGCCACTCTATAGCAGAAATACTATATAGTATAGTATATATATGGGATTTCACATTTCCTGGTAGCACGTGCCTGATTCCTACCCGCGCGGCTTCAGCCGTGATTCCCCGCCAACACCCGGTGCTCGCTGAGTATCATTATCAGGGAGAGACCTGTGTGTAAACTATACAGATCTCTCCCCTGTCAGCTTCTGCAAATTGCTTTACATTGTTCTGCATAGCAGAGCAATACAAAGCAGCATGCTTACATAGTAAAACACACACACAGGCCACACAGTAAAACACACACAGCACACAGTTAACCCTTTGATTGCCCCAGATGTTAACCCCTTTCTGCCCAGTGCCCTTAGTACAGTGTCAGTGCTTTTTATAAGCACTCATCACTGTATTAATGTCACTGGGGATGTCAGTGACAGTTAGTCAGTTCCCACCCAGTGTCAGATGGCCGCTGCAGTCCCACAGTCCCACAATAAGTAGCTGATTGCTGCCATTACTAGTATATAAAAAAAAAATTCCAGTATCTATACTGCCTTTTGTAGACACTATAACTTTCACGTAAACCAATTAATTTACATTTATGGAGATTTTTTTTAGCTAAGACATATAGCAGAATACATTTCGGCTTAAATTTACGATGAAATTCGATTTTTTAAATTTTTTTACTGGATATATTTAATAGCAAAAAGTCAAAAATATTGTTTTTTTCTCAAAATTGTTAGTCTTTTTTTGTGTATAGCGCAAAAAATAAAAAATGCACAGGCAATCAAATACCACCAAAAGAAAGCTCTATTTGTGATAAAAAAGGACATAAATTTAATTTGGGTGCAGTGTTGCATGACAGCGCAATTGTCAGTTAAAGTAAGGCAGAACTGTATCACGAAAAATGGCCTGGTCAAGAAGGGGGGTAAATCCTCTGGAGGGCAAGTGGTTAAGGATAATTATTTAACACCCCTTTTTAACCAATGATACCACAAAGCTCCTAATTCACTCCCTGGTAATCTCTCGCCTCAACTACTGCCACTCCCTCCTCATTGGCTTACCTTTACATAGGTTATCCCCACACCAGTCCATCATAAATACTGCTGCCAGGCTCATCCATCTTACCAAACGTTCAGTGTCTGCCACCCCTCTCTGCCAATCCCTCCACTCACTCAATGAATAAAATTCAAAATTTAACAACTTACAAAGCCATCCACAACTTTGCCCCCAGCTACATCACCAACCTGGTCTCAAAATATCAACCAAACTGCTCTCTTCGATCCTCCCAAGACCTGCTCTCTATTTCCCGTGTCACCTCCTCCCATGCTCGCCTCCAGGACTTCTCCCGAGCTTCTCCCATCCTTTGGAACTCCCTACCGCAATCTGTCTGTCTGTCTCCTAATCTATCCACCTTTAGACGATCCCTGAAAACCTTTCTCTTTAAAGAAGTCTATCCTGCTTCTACCTAGTAAACTGCCATTTATTTCCTCCATCAGCTCATCCCCCCCACAGCTATTACCTATTGTATCACTCAACCCTTCCTCCTAGATTGTAGGCTCCAACGAGCAGGGCACCCTGTTTCCTCTTGTACCAAATTGTATTGAAACTGTAATTTCTACCTTCATTTTGTAAAGCGCTGCGCAAACTGTTGGCGCTATATATATCCTGTATAATAATAATAATAATTATTATTATTCTTGGGTCAGTCAACAGAACAGCAAACTCAGAAGACTCGTAGAATGTATACCTGACTTTAGCCTTGGGCTTTCAGCCCCATTCACATACCCACAATTGTCAGCTTAGAGTTATTCCAGTTTTTGTCTCCTAATACACTGTCGCAGAAATCGCTACACGACTGATGGCGCACCTCTTCTTTTTTTTATAAATGTAGGTCAAAATTGCTTCAGTGATATAATGCAGAGGTTAACACTTCAACATTTCCCCTTCTTGTAAAATGTGCCAGGCAGGGAGTTGCCTAGCTACCAATTCTCTCTTTCTAAGCCGGCATAAGCATAAATATAGATATAGCATCATTGCACCAGATACAGATTTCCACAGAAATAAGACATTTAGGAAATCCTCCTTTCAGTTTTTCCCTTCTGAGAATTTCCTGCAGCTAGGCCAGATGGGTGCAACCTCCATTGTCTGAGGTCCACTTTGATGTCAACTAAATTGTGGCTTATAATGACAAAACAGCTGTAAGATTACTAATACATTTACTATGCATAGGAGAGGCGTATTACTGTAGGTGGCCATGGTAGCTGCTTGTGCTTACATACAGTATGACTTTATTCAGTGCTCATGTGTATGATGTGTCACTTTGATATTGTTTTAGTTCTTTCAGCAATTTGTTTTCCATTCTGGAATACAGAATCTTCATTCACAGTCCTGCCTTCCAATAATGCGGGATGGAAATTTAAACATTATTGCTTTTGAAAGCCAGCTTGACAGGCCTGGTAGTGGTGCTTGTATTCACAGACCTGTGCCTTTGAGCACCATATTAGCCTGATGGGGTTCTTTATGTAGGTTGTTGAACTTTTTTTGTTGGACTTTGTCTTTTATTATCCTTGCCTTCAGTCCTAGAGGTTTATGTCCTTCTGTTTTTAACCACCTTATGACAGTAAACGTAAAGAAAAAAAAACTATTCAAGTATGTATTCTTAACTCAGAAATGTACCTTCTGTTGCTCTCAGCCCCCCTTTCTGGTGTGATTTGACTTGCTGTTAGAGGGTAACTACATTTGTTTTTCATGGTTCCATTGTATGTAGGAACGCAGAGGCACCCTCTTTTGCTCCCTCCTGAGATGGACTAAGGACTATGGACTTTGTAGTGTGCAGTGCACTTCACCACAAATAACATGACTGTTTGTTCTGAACAAATAGAAGTGAGAGCGTAAAGTAGAAGTTTGGACAGCTCACAGAAGGTTTGGACAGCTCACAGAGGAAGTTACAAGGAGGCAGAAAAACACAGTAAGAAACTATTTCCTGAAAAATGGATTACAGGGCCATTAACTAGTGGATATGTATTAATTATTTTTGGAGAATAGGGATATTGTTCAGTGTCACTTTAAGTGTTTCCCAGGATGGATCCCACCCCAAATGCCACCAGCCTACCACCTATTTTCAGTAAGCCTCCCCTTTTGGGCCTCATTGTCATCACTCCTGTCACCCTAATTCTGGAAGATCCAACTGTCTTGTTTTTTTGTTTTAAATATGACTTATAAAGCAGAAAAGCTAGGTTATCCCAGAGACAAGCCATATCTAAATGAGGGCATCATAAAGACTCCTAAAGTCACATACATGGTAAGCCACACGAAGATGTCTGCTATTTATACAGAAGTACACAATTATGAAAATGGCTTTTCTGAGCCATGCTTTTCAAAAAAACTTCCCAGGAAGTGACAGACAGGCAGACAATATAAATAAGTAAAGTGCAGCGCTATAAATAAGTAAACAAATGATAATAATGTCCGTATAGATAAGTATTCATAAGGTGACAATCCGTGTGTAGAGTGCCCACTATGGCAGTACTTCAGTGCTTGTGCTTTTAAAGATGAGGTAAGAATATGCACTCACCAGATGCGTAAAGAAAATACGAATATAGATCATTCATCAGAGGTCCTCCTTTAAGGAAGCAGGTTAAGCCAGGTATAGAGATATCCTCCCTCTGGATGGATGGTACGTCAGGCACTTCTGGGTGGTATATGGATCCAGTAACCAGAGGTCCCCTTTAAGGGATGAGTGGGTGTAGCAGCCTGTGTAGCAGGAACTCCCTCTTTTGTGCAATATGATGGATCTTGATTTGGGGGGGGGGCTCTGGAGAATCAATGACTCCACAAGGAAGACATAAAAAAGGTGCCCATAGTGTAGTAATTTAATTTAAAGCTTTAATCCAGAAGTATTGCCAGAAATCAAAATCAAATCGAATAAAACAGTAGGTGTATAACAGGTAAATGGACTAACCGTCCTTTAGTAAGATGTCCGCCGGACCTTCACGAGGCTGCAGCAGCGTGACGTCACGGCGTATTGGCTCCTTCTTACGCGTTTCGTGCCATGCACGTCTTCAGAGGAGAGCCAATACAGACAATATGAGTACATATATAAGAATATTCACAGATATCAGCTTCCAACATGGAGGATAAGGATAGAGATGCAAAGGATGATGAGAGGCTGCTAGTCTTGCAAACAAAATCTCCACATTTGTCTTCCATTTGTTATTGAGGCCAATGCCCTGACATTTGTGACGATTGACATAGAAAATGCAGTTTATTCTTTCTTCTTTATAGAACAGAAAATGTTATAAAAAGATTGGATCATGTCAAGCTATCCTCAGAGTTTATTGGAAAAGCAGTTGTACAAATTAGAGATCTTAGGGAAGACCTTGGTTTCATTACCCTAAATGGGCTCAAAGTGGGTGGTGGTTTTGTTCCAAGCACTTGGCTTTTCATTCTGCATAAAATTGTTATTTGGACAAAAACTGGAATCCACAATTAAGAGTCGCTAGTCTGGTCTGATTCTTTTGAATAGCAGGACCACACACCCATACAGGCTGCTAACAGGAAGAACTTTGGTGACCAAGCCAAGGAGATTTTATAGGCCACGCAAAAATAATAAACAAAATACCAGAGGATGGAAAGGTACATAGAATTCCTGATGAAGTCAGCAAAATGAAAGCACATATTAAAAATGAAAGGCTTCTATGAAATCTTTTAGACAGTTTGACTGTCCATTAAGTAGGCATTAGATATACTGCCTGACGAAGGAGCATTACCTATCTGAAACATTACTTTCCTGATTTATATGGCCATGTGTCAATAAACCATGGATCTTCCCCTGAATTACAGGTAAACAGTCTCTGTTTTCTAAAAGCCCATCCCTTATATATAGTCCATTAGCAGCATGTGTATGATTTGTGAGTGAGACTTGTATACAGACTTGTAAAGCAATGAAAGATAGGGTTGTGTCAAACTAGCTCAGTTGCTAAAGTGCTGGTTACTGAGAGCACTGTGTCTAACACTGTTTTACTTTACTCACGATTGCTTCTTCCAGCCAGTCAATCCATTTTGCAGAACTTTACGCATCAGATAAAATTAGAATATTCCAAAACGTCCTTGGATTCTTCTAATTCCTGGCTGCCCACTGCTCTTCCCTCTTCCAGACCCCAATTTCGGATGTTTCCAGCACAGTCTAGGGATATATTAACCGGCAGCACAGAAGTTGTGTTCAGTAGCTTGGTAGGCTATGCTGCTGTAAGTGCTGTGGGTGGAATATTGTGCGTGTGCAGGATTTCTGACCTTCACAATAATGACAGCTGTAAGCCTGCTGGACCACATCCAAGATGGGACATCCAGCAGAGAAGGATTACACTTCAGGATAAGAAATCCTTTTTGAAGGGGATTATTTTGCCAAAGTAAGCTATAAAGATACTAGGTTATGTTTTATTAAATGTGCCTGTTGGGGACAGGTTTTCTCCAAAGCATGTCTCAAGATTGTTCCCTCAAATAAGCTATGACTTTCTGAAATTTAACCCTTACTCAGTTTATTAATACTTGACATAGAAACCATTCAAAAATGTTCCCTACCAAATTGCACACTTAATATTGGTCATCTCTCATGGCTATAAAGATCTCAGAGATTCAAAATATCGCTTATAAAGAACCATGTTTAATTCTTCTCAGGCTTATTCACTTTATTATCAAGTTTATTCTGGAAGTACTTCTTCACTTCCACTATGACTGGGCCTTTACCCTTATGGACTCTTCACATTCCCTAATATATTATCTTCCTTCTGCAAAATCTTGAAAGAGAGACTCTGGCACAAACATTTTTATTTTTACTGGGAAAGGATTGCAACCATTGTTTACATTTCTGTGTCTCGGAGAGTTTCATGCCCTTCCTGTCCTCAAGCACCGAATGGATGTAAGAGGAGATACCCTCAAAGAGAGGGAAAATCCCACCTGACATCTGTCATTGGAGCTGGTATTTCCATTTAGGAGTTTTGCCGTCAGGGAACACAGGCAGCAGTGCAAAAATTATAGGGGTTTCAAACTTTGTCCACTTAATACAAAACTATAAAAAAGAGTTTGGGCTGCAGTTTCACATTAAGAGCATATAGTTTTGCTTATGGTTTTGCATCTAACACTTCTCAAAAAATTTTCAGTTTTTATCTAAAAAACAAAAGGTGCTGACTTTTCCAAGATCTATCTATCTGCTGCTATAGAATTTTAACAGGATCAGGAAAGACAAATTACAGTAGACTGAAAGAATAATTTTCACTTTTACCATTTCAAAAGAGTGCAAACTACCACATAGTTGTCAGGACTTACCAAGTGGACTATATCATCTTTCAGAAGGTCAGGGATCCATTTGGTATTGTTATCTAGTCTTGAATCCAGCCATATCAGCATGAGATGCTCTAAAGCTATATACAGTGGCAAAACAAAACACATAATACAAATGTTATAAATTGAGCTGCAGTTCAGTGAGTAAAATAAATATTTGATCCCCTACACACAGACTGGCTATGTGCTCATGTGGTACACAGATTAGTCCTGTCAATTTAAGATGGTGCTCCTAACAACAACTCGTCATGTGTATAAAAGACACCTGTCCACAGAATTTCGTTCTTCCATTCAAACCTCACCACCATGGGCAAGACCAAAGAACTGTCAAAGGATGTCAGGGACAAGATTGTAGACTTCCACAAGGCTAGAATTGGCTTCAAGACCATCATCAAGAAGCTTGGTGAGAAGGAGACAACTGTAGGAGGTCAAACCTAAACAATTTCAATTTGTATGCAATCAGGCAGGTCCTTGCACTACATAGTTGCAGGTAAATCTAAAGGAAATTGTATAATGTTTGTCCAGCTTAATACACCCCCTGTATATATGGAACCTATTCTGGATGGAGGAGCACAGGAGGTAGATTTGAGCAGCAGCATTGTCAGTCTGGGGGAAGGAGAGTGTTAGATGCAGGGGCAGACTGACCATTTGGAAACTCGGGCACTGCCCGAGGGCCCGGGGTTAGTAGGGGGCCCCATGAGATGCCCCTGGTACCTTTTTCATAGGCTTTTTTGAGTTTGGGCAAGGACACAGGGGCCCCATGATCCCCTATTGCCCGGGGCCCCATGAGTTGTCAGTCCGCCCCTGTGTTGGAGCGATTATTCGCAAATGGAAGAAATACAAAATAACCATCAATCGCCTTCAGTCTGGAGCTCCATGCAAGATTTCACCTCATGGGGTAAGGATTATCATGAGAAAAGTGAGGGATAAGCCCAGAACTACATGGGAGGAGCTTGTGAATGATCTCAAGGCAATTGGGACCACAGTCATCATACAAACCATTGGTAACACAATACACCACCAAGAAGGCACAGGTACAGGAATGTATGAAGTTTTCCAATGAATATCTAAATGATTCAGAGAAGGATTGGGAGAAAATGCTGTGGTCAAATGAGACCAAAATTGAGCTCTTTGGCATTAACTCGACTCGTCGTGTTTGGAGGAAGAAAAATGCTGAGTATGACCCTAAGAACACCATCCCTACAGTCAAGCAAGGAGGTGGAAACAGTATGCTTTGGGGCTATTTTTCTGCTAAAGGTACAGGCTGACTTTGCTGCATTGTGTGGCCAATGGATGGGGCCATGTATTGTAAAATCTTGGATGAGAACCTTCTTCCCTCAGCCAGAACACTGAAGATGGGTCGTGGATGGCTCTTCCAGCATGACAATGACCCAAAACATACCACCAAGGCAACAAAGGAGTGGCTTAAGAAGAAGCACATTAAAGTGTTACTAAACCCACAACAGTGCCCCTTTACAGCGCAGTACCCTTTATATCACAGTGCCCCTTTACATTACAGTGCCCCTAGAGATCTAATCACAGTGCCCCCTATATATTCAAAGAGTTGGCCCAATCCAGCAAAGAGACATCCCCATATAGCAAACACAAGATGTGTCTTTGCTGGACAAGGATGTCTCTTTGCTGGATGGGGATTTCCCTTCTTGGACTGGGCTGTCTCTTTGCTGGATTGGGATGTCTCTTTGCTGGACCCAACTGGGCAAAGAGACAGCCCAGTCCAACAAAGAGACAGCCCCATCCAGGAAAGAGACAGCCCCATCCAGCAAAGAGACAGCCTCATACAGCAAAGAGACAGCCTGTCCAGCAGAGACAGCCACATCCACCGCTGCTACAGTGCTGTCACAGTGTGCTGGCAGTTGAAGAAGAGAGGCTACCATTGTCCCTTCAGTGCAGCAGCCGGCCCCTTGATGTCCCTTTGTCAGCGGTGCTTCCTGCTTGTCATCTGGAGCTGTCACTGTCGCTCCTCCTGTCGACCCTGCTTTAGACATAGCCACACAGCGGGAGGTGAGTGGTGGCCGCGGTCTGTGTTAGCCCCTTCCAGACCATGGTCGCCGCTTACCTCCTGCTGTGTGGCCCGGTCATCTTAAGCCCGGCAACCCTGGCCCACCGGGAAAATGCACGGTGTGCCCTATGGCAAGTCTGGGCCTGGCTGTATGATGATTTCAATTTAGCAAGTCTAACAGAGGTTAGATATGCACGATTTTTAATAAATAATTGGGTCAATTTGTCAGACATCCTACAGGTGCTCATTTGTTTGTTTTATTTAATTGCAGGTTTGCTGGAACCATGCAGATACAAGAGCAATACTTTGATCTGTGCATAAGCACTCATTTATGAATGAAAGCTGCAACCTGTTTGGTACCTTTATTTACACAGGGACACTCCTGATAAACAGAGGAGGACCCAGCTGTCAAACTGAGAGCCCAGCTCTGCAGATAACCCCAAGGGCAATTCACCTGGTGTAAGGGCTCTTCCACACCATGGTGCAGAGATGTCGGTTTTTCTGCACACATTCTACAAAGGCACAATTAAATCAATTCTTCTCTATATGCCCTGTCCACACCATAACACTAGCAATACATGCAGATTTGTTCTGCGCAGGAATCTGCAAAACTAATTGAAGAGCTCATCAAAACTGATGTAACCTGAAGTCTCTGCAAGTGAAATCTGTGCATCTTTCCATCGTTTTTTTCTGAGTGTATGGTGTGAACGAGGCCTAATTGATGCGGCTTTTCTGTCAGTTTGATAGCTGGTTCAGCTCTGTGTATCAGGAACACTGACAGATGCTGTCAAATTGAAAGCCCAGCCCTGAAGATTACATCAGAAGAGTGACTCTTCCTGTGTACCAGGGGCGGACTGACCATTTGGAAACTCGGGCACTGCCCAAGGGCCCGGGGTCAGTAGGGGGCCCCATGAGATGCCCGGTACCTTTTTCATAGTCTTTTTTGAGTTTGGGCAAGGACACAGGGGCCCCATGATCCCATATTGCCCGGGGGCCCCATGAGTTGTCAGTCCGCCCCTGCTGTGTACTATGTAGGACTCTGCTGTCAGGTCATGGCCTCCCAATCAGTTTACCTACTTTAGTGCTGGCTGTTCCTGAGTATGGTTTCATTCAAGTCTATGAGGGCTCTCTGCCAGCACTAAAGAAAATGTATGTCTGGATAAGGTCAACGTCGGTATGTTAGGAGGGCTAGGGAGTGTGGACCATTGTACTTCTTACTAACCATGCACTTGCCCTTTAATGGAAATCTCTAATAGAAAAGTTTGAAGGCTGTCACTGTTGACTTTTCCTTCTGAAAATGCTGGTTGCCTGGAAGACACAACGTTCTGAGGTCCCGATATCAAACAAAAATGAAAAGAAAGCCCTCAAACGTTTGTCTGACTTTCATAATCTCTTAGATTGTAAGCTCTCAGGATCAGGCCCTCCTAACCCTCTTGTATTGAACTGTATTGTTGCTGTATTGTCTCCCTTTATTTTGTAAAGCACTGAGCAAACTGTTGGTGCCATATAAATCCTGTATAATAATAATAATCAGCTTTATTGTTCTGGCTCTGTGACTAAAAGTATTAAAGCCAGCAGGTTAGCTTAATAGCCAAAACCTCATGTTCAGAAGTCCATATATTTAGCTCATGATTAAAAATTGTTACGGTGAGTGTAAATATACCTTGTTATAGCCTTCGTATTCCATGTGTACAGATCAAGTTTCTTGCTGCAGATAAAGCCACATGTACGTTCATAACAATTATCTTTTTATTTTCAGAATTGTTCATGAGAACTTTGTGTTTTCTTTTCCTTCTCAAAAATGCTTCAGTAGTCATTTTGTCACCTTTATTAACGTACAGAATCGTGTTTTTACACTTGTGCAGGAAATTGTGACAAGTTTGTGGGCTGGTCATTGTGGTTTTAGTTGGAAATCTTTACTAGCTAAGAAACCCACAGCTCATGCTAACATTTCACATCTTGTGAAGACAATTCCGCTACGTATAGGAACTTCTCTCTCTACCCTGCAAGAACATGCTGCTTATATTTTGTGTTTTCTTGTTGGCTGGATCCCTTGTGGAAGGTAATATTATTGCTTTTACATGGATACTAGTAAAACTACTTAGTTCCAAATGAAAATTGAACACATCCATAAGCTCGCTCAGTAATGCAGCTCAGTGTAATAGACTATATGTAAAGTGCAGGAACCCACACCAGTTGATCTTACAACAGTTTAGTGAAGGTGGGCCTATTCTGACTGGTTACTTGTTACAATCTGTATGTTTTGTAAGCTCTGAAAAAAGATGTATTTTAGGTATTTTGTTGTGAAATAGTCATCAGAGATGTATAACATGCTGCCTGATTAAGCTGGTACTTTGGGTAGCAATGATTAATAATTTAATGATTTAACATGCTAATGTAACTTCATAATTTGTTTTCAATCTTTATAAACATGAAGCTTTTATCTAAAAAATACCAGGTGATCTTGTCATGAAGATATTTATTCAGACACTCCTTTTAAGGGGTGTCCATATCTCTTCCATTATTGCTTTACCTTATCACCCTCCCTTAGTGGCCGAGTAAACATACATTGGATAGGTATGGTCCAATACAAGAGCAATGTTTTCAGAATATCAGCATCACTGAGATGCAAAAAATTATGTAGAATGATTAAAAAAAAGTATGTTATGGGTAAATAAAAATGGATATGTGAGTGTCAGTTAGCTGTCAGTACAGATCTATTGGTATAAAAATAGAAAAGGCACTGAAGACGTTTTATAAAATATATTTCTAGAAATAATAAAGCCATTGAATTGATTTTGATATACATAATAAGTGCTATTTTTGTTGAATAACAAAGTAAAATCTATTTTGGAGAGAAAAAGCATTTAAAGACAATCTAAATCAACTGAAGTGCCAATATTTTAACACTAGTCTAGAAGAAAATAAAGGAACTCTTTGCTTTATATACATACATTGCAGAGCTTTGTGATTTCCTGTTAATATGGTAAAATAGGTTATGGTGAGAAATAACCCGAACCCGAGAGATGAATCATATGGTGAAAAACACATGAACTATTTCTCTTAAAAATGTTTTATCATATTCTTAGACATCAGCCTCAAGAATCCATTCAGACATTTTTTTCATTCTGCATCAGAAAATTTTCAGATGAGTCAAGAATAATATATAATAAATGACATGTTAAAACAGGGAAATTATTATTTTTTCATTAAATAATAAATAAATAATAATAAATTAAATAATAAAGGCAAAATTTGTTTTAGTTTGGGATGGAGTGTGGAAGGGTTATATCATATGTCAGGTTTATATTGCTTAAATGTGTAAAACAGAAATATAAGCGCCCTAATATAGAAAATAGCTGCTATGCACAAAAAAGGTAACCAATATCACCCTAGAACATCAATATAAAACAAGAGAGTGCAGCACTAAAATATTAATCAAAAATGAAAATGTAAAAAAAATATAAAATAATAAATGAATATCCCTTCTCCGGTCCACTAAATAAATAATAAAAAAATATATATAAAAAGTTCCAATAAGTAGGTAAAGTGACACTTGTGCTCTGGTGACTCTAGGACCCGGTATCCGTGCAATAGTGGTGAAAGTAATGCGCACTCACCGGACGCGCATGTTAAATGATATAAAGAAGGTCAGAATATGGGTGGTCCTCCCTCTAAGGGATGGTGGATCATCAGACTAAGCAGTGTGAAGCTGGTGTAGGTGGTCCTCGTTCTCTAGGGGTCCCCCTATTATCCAGGCTGGTAGTATCCCTCTAGGTGTGCAGACCTCCACTATGCAGCAATGATCCGTCCTGGTGGTGGATCTGTGGGCTAGAGCACCCCCCCAGGGGGTGGCAACAGAGATGCTCCCATAGTGTAGTAGGTGTTTAAGATAACTTTATTGTGATGCATCAAAGGTAACATAAAAGTGCAGACAGAAATCAATGAGGACTAACCATCTGATAAAGTAAGATGGCTGTCGGAGCTCCACATTGCCAATGGCGACCCCCCTCTGAGGACGTGTTTGAGCACGATACGCGTCAGTAGGAGCCACACCACGCCGTGACGTCACGCCGCCGGAGCTCCGGCGGCCATCTTACTTTATCAGATGGATCCACCACCAGGACGGATCATTGCTGCATATTGGAGGTCTGCACACCTAGAGGGATACTACCAGCCTGGATAATAGGGGGACCCCTAGAGGACGAGGACCACCTACACCAGTTTCACACTACTTAGTCTGATGATCCACCATCCCTTAGAGGGAGGACCACCCATCTTCTGACCTTCTTTATATCTGATGACATCTGGATTATTCACATAAGGCGCATTTAACATGTGCGTCTGGTGAGTGTGCATTAATTTCACCACTATTGCACGGATACCGGGTCCTATACCTATACCGGGTTTTATATTGAGGTTTATATTGCTGGCTGTGACCCCACTGGGGAGATTCACATTCTCTGTTAGTACTGGTGACCATTGCTATCAAGACAGAAAGGAGGTACAAATCCTCAATGTTATATTTGTCATGAAAGCAAAAGATAAGTAGATAAGTATCCATGACTGGAAGTAAAGGAAAATTTTGCCAGCAGGACAAATCACAAAAAAATAAACTGATAGGGGTTTTAATCCTTGAGAGGACTGCCCCTGTTTGCACTCTATTGGAGGTTTGTACCAGTCATCAATCATTCATAACCAGCTTGGTGGGTACACACCTCACACCATAGACCTGAACACCTTACAATGATATTTGATACTTGATCCTTCTTGAATTCCACATGAGCTGTAATACATTTGGTTAACCTGTCCCAAAACCCCAGATGTTACTAGCAAGCTTTTTAACTGGGAACATCATCAAACTGCCTGTATTGTGGTAAAATTCCCTAAAGCGGAGTTCCACTAATAAAAGTCAGCAGCTACGAAAACTGTAGCTGCTGACTTTTAAAAAACAGCCACTCACCTGTCCCACGATCCCGCGTTGCCCCCGCTGCAGCCCATTTCACTGGCGTCCTGTATTCCAGACGCCGGCATCTTCAGCGTGGGCACCCGGCTGTGACAGCTTGCGGCTTCACAGACAGGTGCCCACTGAGCATGCACGAGTAGCCCTGCACTTCCTGAATGGCCCACAAGACTTCGGGGAGGGTAGGAGGCAGGGGCGGACAGACCTTTTGGGAACTCGGGCACTGCCCGAGGGCCCGGGGTCAGTAGGGGGCCCCATGAGATGCCCCTGGTACCTGGTACCTTTTTCATAGGCTTTTTTGAGTTTGGGCAAGGACACAGGGGCCCCATAATCCCCTATTGCCCGGGGGCCCCATGAGTTGTCAGTCCGCCCCTGGTAGGAGGACAACTTCCGCTTACGATCACCTAGGCGATCACAGCGGAAGTGGTAGCAGGTACCTGTCAAATTCGGGTACCCCCCCCCCACTGCCCAAAGGTGCCAATCCCTAATGGGGACTGGGGGACCAATCTTTAAAGTTGAACTTCCCCTTTTGAGTGGAACTTCCATTTAAATCCAATTATTAGCAATCATTAGACCATTCTACTTCCACAAACCTAATTTTCTTGCCAAAATGGTTACCCTCACTCAAGGTTGCCTTGATTTTGCCATATTGACAGTTTTCACTATGCCTAATGTCATTTATCTTGCCTCCGCCACAAAATCCTTTCCATACTCTCCCTCCCAGCCCACCTGGCCATGTGTCCTTTTTTAGCTACTGTACATTAAACTTTATATTCAGAAGATATAGAAAAAAATTAATCTGTGAATGTTGAGTAATATTATGTACAAGGGTATGTGACTCCCCTTGACAGTTATTAGTGTCAGCATGTGCATGTCTTCATTAATTATACTGCACCAATATATTTTATATATATATATATATATATATATATATATATATATATATATATATATATATTTATATATATATATAGTGCCATCCCACACACCACACACAAGTAAACCAGGCATTTGACAAGCATGTGAGTCATTATATTATTAGATAGAGGGAAGAGGGGTGGAAAAAGGACCAACCCAAACCGGGAAAAAAAGAAAGATGTAGCCAGACCCAGAGAGGGAGCCCTTACATATCCGGTGAGCTGACCCATCCATCCCTTAAAGGGATCCCTGACATCCTCCCAGCACATACCAGATGCTTCAGGATCCAAGCTTACCCAGTGAGGGATTTCACTTCATTCCTGTCCAGACCTGGATGACTTTGATGACATCAGGATTTTCACACAAAATGCACATTTTATTTTGCTGTCTGGTGAGTGCGCATTCTTCTCATTTTTGACTGCACAAGCACCAAGTTTTAGATGAACACAGGATTCCCGTTGACGTCATTATTCACTTTATGAACTTTTTATTGTTTTTTAATACAGTGATTTTATGTAATTATTTATAGCGCTGCACTTTATCACATTTAGTTATTAGCATCAGCATGTGCATGTTTTCATTAATTATACTGCACCAATATATTATATATATATATATATATATATATATATATATATATATATATATATATATATATAGTGCCACCCCACACACCACACACAAGTAAACCAGGCATTTGACAAGCATGTGAGTCATTATTTCCATTGCAATACAATACTCTTCTTACATCATTTTCATTGCAATCATTTTAGCTACATTAATGAAGGGGGTAAGAGGAAATTATTTAAAGTGGAACTCATGGCCATACACTTGTTTTAAGTTAAAGCAAACAAGGATTAGTTACCTTGTCAGGTGTTTAGTATTGTCTATGTCCCTGCAGGAGAGATTTCCCTGTACGTCCTGACCTACTAACCGAAAATACACAGTGATAAAAATCTGACATCTGATCTGAGGTTTCAACTACTGTCAACCAAGAAAGTGCTACTGTTTCCTTCTACACCCCTGTTGGAGATATTTTATTTATTTTTCTATCCTGGTGAAAACACAGGAATTGAATGCTCTCTGGGGGGGAACAGGCATAAAAAAAGAAAAGCTTGATGGCGGTTTTGGCTAAAAGTTAGGACCACAGAACTTAGATGTGGACAATCCATAATTCTTACAGTGGTGACACACCCAAAGCTAGGCAGGCTTACATCCTGTGATATTGCAACAGTCTTGCAAAATGTTACACCCTGAATATGTCACCACGATGGGAATGCTAGCTTTTCTGCATCAGAAATCTGTAGTTCTAATTTATAGTTTGATAAGGAGCGTTACACGTTAATGCTGATGCAGATGATTGAACGTTTGCAGGACTTAACAGCATCAGTAGGACACATCTACTGGCTGAGAACAATAATGAAGAATGATCCATGGGCACTGTGCTATCTATTGAAACATAATATTGTTAGTTGAAGAAATAAAACACAACAGATCAGTGTTGCTGTCAGTGCATTTGGGGTACATTTCTTTAGCACTTTGAGCTACAATTGCTACCAATCACAGGCTACAGATTTAGTCCTCTTTTGCACATTGAGAAATTCAGGACTTCATCCTCCAGGAAATGAATCATTTCGGTCATGGGTTTACGTGTTATTTCCAGAGTAGCCCTGTTAAAACTTTGGTAAAAGAGGAGGTGACCTTTTAATCTAGAACTGTTATTTCTGCTGAGGCTGCAGATTGGTGTACTATCCAATTTACACTGCTAGAAAATTGCCTAATGAAGAATTTCATCAGACCTAAGCCATCAAGATGGATAAAGTGGAAATTGAGCTAATCCTTTTTTTGGCAGTGCATTTGGGGTACATTTCTTTAGCACTTTGAGCTACAATTGCTACCAATCACAGGCTACAGATTTAGACACTAATTGCAATTTTAAAAGCCACAGAAGTAGGAAATTAATCTTTAAGTGCCCTTTTAACCTGTATGTGTCTCCTTGTGCGTCTGTGTCAAGGTCAAACATTCCAGGGTATGTAAACTTTTGATTATGGCCATTTGGGTGATTTCTGTTAGAATTATAATGTAAAAAGGAGCCAAACAACTATGTTGGCTTCATAAACAACTATAAATGGCTTCATGTGGTTAAAATCCCTAAATAAAAGAATTTTTTTTGGCATGATCAATCAGGGTATGCAAAATTTTGAGCACAACTGTAATTATTGGAAATCTGACATATAAGTCCAGTTATTGGAAACCTGACAATCTGGGAAACTCAAAAATAGATTCTGAAGGTGACATGTGGGTTGTACACAGCTGTGCTTTCCTGTAACCCATGGTTAGGCAAGATCCATAAATTGCAGAACAGTGAATGCATTAAAGGAATAGTGTATTGACAGAAGTACAGAAAAGGAGAATTACAACAAGAAACAAATGAAATTAGAGTGCAACAGACAGGAATATACACATGGAAAGAAAAGATTCTGGTAAATAAGAAATCCATCCAATAGAAAACATAACCATCAACCCAATAATACCAGTATGAAGAAAAACCAGAGGGACAACCAACAAAGCCACAATGTCAACCACACAACAGACTTTACAATCATCAGCGGTCATATAAACCAAGGCCAGATGACAGAAATAATATTAACAACTCTGTGACAAGTACTTTTACAAATAGCACCAGATTGACCTTAACCAAAAGTTAGACAGCCCATAGAGGAGTCATTTGTTTTCATTCAACCAGCAAGTTTAAAAAAAAAGACTCAATTTCCCCCATCCACAAACTCCATGTGCATGAGGGCATCCTCCCCACTGAGCTATTGTATTCTGACAGCAGAAAGGATTCCCTGCTGTCAGAATACACTGATCATCTCTGCCAGAGATGCTGACTGAGTAGGAAAGATCCCACAGGGCAGTTATTTATTTGTTTCAGGTACTTATATAGTGCCATCAATTTATGCAGTGCTTTTACATACTGTTTATATTGTACATTCACATCAGTGCCTAACCCTCAAGGGGTGTACAATCTAAAGTCCCTAATTCACATATTAGGGCCAATTTAGACAGGAGCCAATAAACCTACCAGCATGTCTTTGGAGTGTGGGAGGAAACCAGAGTACCTGGAGGAAACCCACACAAGCACAGGGAGAACATGCAAACTCCATGCAGGAGGCATCATGGTTGGGAATCGAACCCATGACCCATTTACTGCAAGACAGACGTGCTAACCACTAAGCCACTGTGCCGCCCGGTTGTACAGCAGTCAATCGATATACTGACCAGGGCCGTCTTTAAGGAGGGGCAAAAGGGGGAGCTGCCCTGGTCGTAGTCATTGTTGTGGGGCCCAAAGCAGCTGCCCCATACTTGCCAACTGTTCCGGTTTACATTCCCTTGTCCCTTTAAGTCTCCGTCCTGCGCTGTGTCCTGATATCTCAGTGTGAAGTGCTGTGGCTTGTACTGCCCAGCTCTGCCCTATTGCCATGTACAGATGACTCACATGTGCAGACTGTGTAAGCATTCACATAGAAAACACTGGCATTCATATGCAAATAATGGCAGCATTCATATGTATAGAGAGGCAGTAATGTGGCATTCATATGTAAATAGTGGCAGCATTTGCAGTATAATATGCCCCCCAAAGGTTCCAGCCACCATCACTTCTGCTGAATGCTGCCCACTTGGGAGGTAAACAGGGGCATACTTGAAAGTCCCACCTGCATCTGTGGTCACTGAGTCCACCATCAGCCTGTTCTGCAAACATAAGAAAAGTGGGGGGGAGGTGGGTTTGCAGAGGTAGGCAGAGAAGAAATTACAGTTTGGGGTGCACAGGTGAGTAAGGAGGGGATGTACAGAGGTAAGGAAAGTGTATGCAAAGATGAGCAGAGGAGGCATGTAGAATTAAGCTGGGGAGGAGGTTGCAGTGGAGAGGATGGAGGAGCTTTGGGGTGCAGAGGTTAGCAGGGAAATTTAGGATGCAAAGGTGTACTGACGGGGTGGATAAAGTTGTACGTCGTGTGTAGGGTAGCCAGTTGATTTCAATGGGCTGCTCTGTGCACTAGAAATGTGGAAAAAACGTCCCTGACCCTTTTTCAAAATAGCATCGAGCCACACAGTGCCACAGCAATGTGAATTTTAGTGCATTTGAAATGTGCATGTCAGCATGTGCGTGAGGGTGTCATTAACAATTAATGGCACTGCTGTATATCTGCTATAGGGCAGCACATTTCTGTGGTGTCAGGAAAGCAATTTTGCATGCGTTCCCAACACACTCAATTGTGGACATAGGCTAAATGTATCAATTACATTGGTGGACAGTGTATATCTTTTTATTACATTGGGGGCATGGTGTACAATCCTTTCATTCACAATAATGGTAAGTGTGAATGTCCCCCTTACATTGGTGGTCACTGTAAATGCTCCTATTACTTTAGTGGTCAGTGTAAATCCTCTTTACATTGGTGGCCAGTGTAGAATTTTCACTTTATATTGGTAGTCGGTAAAAAATCCTAACTTGAATTTGTATTGAATCCTCCCTTACTGTCATGGTCCATGTAGAACCTCCCCTTAAATTGGTGGTCAGTGTAAATTCGCTCTTACATTGGTGGCCAGTGAAGAAATGTATTGGTTGTTGGTGTAAAATACCCCATCGCATTGGTTGTCATTGTAAATTCTTCATTACATTGGTGGTCAGTGCAAAATCCTCATTACACTGGTGGTCAGTGTAAATTCCCTTTACGTTGGTGGTAAGTGTAGAATTGCCCTTACCCTGGTGGTCAGTGTAAATCCCTCCCTAACATTGGTGGTCGGTGTAGAAATGTCATCTCGCATCCCCATCCAGAACTGCCACTGATTCTATCTCTCCAAGCACTGCCACTGATCCCATCCCCCCACCATCACTGTCACTTATCCCATCTCTCCAGCACTGCCACTTAACCCATCCCCCCATCACTGCCACTGATCACATCAACCCCCTGCACTACCACTGATCACACCCTCACCCCCAGCACTGCCACTTATCCCAGGTGTCCTAGGATCCCTAGGAGTTTTCTGTCTATTGGTGGGTCCCCTCACCTTCTCAGTCCATGGTCTGCAGGCAGTGAGGAGATGATGCTGTAACCTTCAGCAACCAATCACTGAGATGTAATTAAGTGTCGTAACCTCTAGCAACCAATCAGTGAGCTGTAATGATGTGCTGTAGCCTCTAGCAATCAATAAGTAAATGGTAATGATGCACAGTAACCAATAGCAACCAATCAGTGAGCAGTAATAATGTGCAGTAACCTCTAGCAACCAATCAGTGAACAGTAGTGATCTGTTGTAATGTCTAGCAACCAAACAGTGAGTGGTAATGATGTGCAGTAACCTCTAGCAGCCAATCATTGAGTGGTAACTATGTGCAGTAACTTCTAGCAACCAATGGATGAGCAGTAAAGATGTGCACTAACCTTTAGCAACCAACCAGTGAGTGGTAATAATGTGCAGTAACTTCTAGCAACCAATCAGTGAGCTGTAAGGATGTGCAGTAACCTGTAACAACCAATCAGTAAGCAGTAATGATATGCTGTAACCTCCAGCAACCAATTGCAATTCCTGTCTGATCTGCTGCAGTAAACTGATTTTGAGTCTAGCTGCTATTCATTTTTTGTCTCAGAGCAGTTAGAGAACAAAATTGTATGGGGGCCAAGAAAATGTTTGCCCAGGGTCCAATCAATGTTAAAGATGGCCCTGATACTGACTTCTGTACAATCTTCCTGCCCATAAACGGATTGAAGTTCTTGCTGAACGGCTGAATTTGTATGGCCAACTTTAAGACCTGCACTGAAGTTCCACAACAGTCAGTCTACACTCTTCTGTAATAAATCCACATCCAAGAAAAATAATGAGCTTTTTTTCCCCCAGTGTGCCATCAAGATGGCAAAGACACAGTAAAGATGTTCTTTTTGTCATTCTATACACTTAACAATAATGAAGAATACCTTCTGAGAAAAGGTTTAAAATTATGTTCAACATCCAAACACAATCTTTTTGTGGCCCTTGAAAGATCTGTGAGAAAACTAACCCTTCAGCATAACCTTGCCAATAAACAGCTTGAGATAACATGACTGCGCACTAGTACACAAAGCAAGGTCCATAAAGACATGGATGAGCGAGTTTGGGGTGGAGGACCTTGACTCGCCTGTACAGAGTCCTGACTTCAACTCGACAGAATACCTTTGGGATGAATTAGAGCAGAGACTACGAGCCAGGCCTTCTCGTCCAACATCAGTTCCTGAGCTCACAAATGAGCTTCTGGAATAATGGTCAAACATTCCCATAAACACATTCCTACCAACCTTGTGGACAACCTTCCCAGAAGAGTTGAAGCTGTTATAGCTGCAAAAAGTGGGCCAACTCAATATTGAACCCTACAGACTAACACTGGGATGTCCTTAAAGTTCATGTGTATGTAAAGGCAGGCCGAGCAATACTTTTGGCAATATAGTGTAGTTGAACATAAAGGTAACTTTAATACAACATTCTAGTCACTAGTTCAGACAGACTTTAACAAACTACCAAGAAGAAGATGCTTTCCCGTCCAACCTGACAAAAGGAAAATAACAGCATTAAATAGCCTAAAGAAAATAAATAATAAAAAAACAAATATTATCATAATAAAAATGCTGATGGGGTGGAAGTACAGTTTTCCAGGACCGATAGGTCTACAAACTGTACAAAAAGCAAAAAGAATCCTTGTGGAAAAAAAGTACTATCAAGTACTAAATACAGTTTCCTGCAACATTTAAAAACATTTGAGTCTTTACGTACAACCCCCCATCCCCAGGGAAGACTGATCATCTTTTCAAACAATTCATTAACTTCACAATCTATTACACTTTATCAACTTTCACCTCCAAACATTCATTGAACATCTCCCGTCACGTTATGAGTATCTCCATCAGTATGTTGATCTGTTTTATCCTCTCCCCCACCCCATATGACTTTTCTCCCCACTATTACACCACTGTTACATTTTTACAAAACTTATCATCACATCATCCAGACCGACCCACTTACATCATTTGAACTTGTCTACCCCAACACATATTATCTGTGTGACCACGGCGATGCACTCACCATCCCACTTACTCTCTCCAATGTTTCCCAAACTCTGACTCCCAGAGTGTCCACCCCTCAGTTTTCTTTCACCTATTCACTATTTCCATAGCTTTCCAACCCCTACATAACACTCAACCCCGTACCTAATCATGTTCTGTTCCCACAGTATATATCTTCCTTAAAGTTCCTACCGTTCCCTCGTAGTTATCAAAATGAAGTTTCATCACTGATACTATTTCCTAACCCCGCTATTTCCAAACCCCTATGGAATAGCACAAATGTACTTGCAGCAATTTCATTTAGTGTTTCTAGCCTTTAATATGTTAACTTAATCTGCACTAGTAATGTCAGGATACTATGGGGGAGATTTACTAAAACTGGTGCACTCAGAATCTGGTGTAGCTGTGCATGGTAGCCAATTATCTTCTAACTTAAGCTTGTTCAGTTAGGCTTTGACAATAAAACCTGGAAGCTAATTGGTTTGTATGTAGAGTTGCACCAGATTTTGCACTCTCCGGCTTTAGTATATAACCCCCTATGTCCCACTGTCCAGCAGCAAACCTGTATCCCATCCAACAGTCCTACTCTACCAGTCCTCCTCCCAACCATTACTGCTCACACACCATTCCATTCTAATAAGAAAAATAAATAATAGCGCCTATGGTCAAAATTATATAACTTACTAATAATGTTTTAGCTGCAAAAAACCACCATATATAAAGTGTACCAATTAATAAATAATTTGCGCTAGTAAATGTATATAAATATATAAAAAATATATATATAAAAAATCATCAAATCATAAGTCCAGAAAAATATATATGCCAATACCACAAAAAGGGCAAAAAAACTTTAAAGTGCAAAAAAACTTTTCGTGCAAAAAAAGTGTCTAAACTTGAAGAATTTCACCAAAAACCTTGATAATGTGATGGCAGATCATCCATAAATATATTTTCGGAAGCGAAAACTCAGCAACACACCGATCCTCATCGATCAAATAACAGGATCAGAAACTTTGTAATTTAATCGGAAATCCACTTCTCCAAAAGAAAAGACCACCTTCAAACAAATCCATGGGGGGAATTGCCAAGCACTCGGGAGAAACAGAAAGACTTCATGGTGCAATATTATAAAAACCAATTCCTTTATTAGGTACTCATTGCACTTACTCAAGAGGTGTCCCAGCCGACACCAGCATCAACAGCATAACAGCAATCACATAAAAGAGCCTGGCTACTCAGCACATGCGCAATAGCTGGCAGCCAAAAACGTAATGACGTCACATCAATCAAGCTCCGCCCTACGCGTTTCGTCATCGACGTCCTCACGGAGCGTGAGGACGTCGATGACGAAACGCGTAGGGCGGAGCTTGATTGATGTGACGTCATTACGTTTTTGGCTGCCAGCTATTGCGCATGTGCTGAGTAGCCAGGCTCTTTTATGTGATTGCTGTTATGCTGTTGATGCTGGTGTCGGCTGGGACACCTCTTGAGTAAGTGCAATGAGTACCTAATAAAGGAATTGGTTTTTATAATATTGCACCATGAAGTCTTTCTGTTTCTCCCGAGTGCTTGGCAATTCCCCCCATGGATTTGTTTGAAGGTGGTCTTTTCTTTTGGAGAAGTGGATTTCCGATTAAATTACAAAGTTTCTGATCCTGTTATTTGATCGATGAGGATCGGTGTGTTGCTGAGTTTTCGCTTCCGAAAATATATTTATGGATGATCTGCCATCACATTATCAAGGTTTTTGGTGAAATTCTTCAAGTTTAGACACTTTTTTTGCACGAAAAGTTTTTTTGCACTTTAAAGTTTTTGTTGCCCTTTTTGTGGTATTGGCATATATATTTTTCTGGACTTATGATTTGATGATTTTTTATATATATATTTTTTATATATTTATATACATTTACCATTCCATTCTACCCTAGTGTTCTGCCCCCTAACATACATCTGGTGTTTGACCAAACTTACACCAGTCTTATCTGCACTCAATATGGATCCTTCAAGAAAGTCACAGCTCACTAGCATCTTTGCTTGCTGCAACAATCAGCTGCTAATGAATTTGCTCCTATCCAACACACAAGCTAAAAGTGTAGTTTCACTTTTGTAGTCAAATTAGAGAATGATCCTACTATATGTTTATTATGTGTTCCCATCCACACAGCATACTTATGTAAGTGGGGGCAGAGGACAGGCAGTGAAAAGGAAGGTGGACCTTAACACCCACATGCCGCAAATATACATAAAGGGCAGTTGAGGTTTTTGTCCTGAGGACCTGTTCAACGCACTCTCCCAGTACAGTGACTGAGCTGTTACTGACAGCTCCCGGTGTGGTCCCACAGCCTCCTGATCATGGGACCTCTGTGAAAGCCAATCATAGTGGTCACATGATCAGGATGTCCGTCTCCCCATCCTCCCTCCTTTGTGCCTTAAGATCCATTTAAAGGGCTACATACAAGGCAGAACCAATGTTTTGAGATCATTAAAGTGGATGTAAAGGCTCAAGGTTTTTTAAAAAACCTTCTCTGTTCAGCACCCCCCCCCAGTTACCTAAGCCCCCTCACGAATCAGCGATGTGCACTGGAATCTTGGCTATCCTGCGACTCCCTCTCCTCATTGGCTGAGACAGCAGCGGGAGTCATCAGCTCCCACTGCTATCAATCACAGCCAGTGAGCCAATGAGAAGAGAGAGGGGACATGGTAGAGCCCAGGGGCGGACTGACAACTCATGGGGCCCCCGGGCAATAGGGGATCATGGGGCCCCTGTGTCCTTGCCCAAACTCAAAAAAGCCTATGAAAAAGGTACCAGGGGCATCTCATGAGGCCCCCTACTGACCCCGGGCCCTCAGGCAGTGCCCGAGTTTCCAAATGGTCAGTCCGCCCCTGGTGGAGCCACAGCTCTGTGTGTGAATGGACACATGGAGCAGCGGGTGCCCCCATAGCAAGCTGTTTGCTGTAGGGGCACCTGACAAAAGGGAGGGTTTAGGAGAGCCTGTGGGGGACCCGAGAAGAGGAGGATCCAGGCTGCTCTGTGCAAAACCACTGCATAAAACAGGTAGGTATAACATGTTTGTTATTTTTGGAAAAAAAATAAGCCTTTAGAATTACTTTAAGCCTTTGTTAGGACACTGTTCGGATCTAGTTTGATAATGAGATCTGCCAGCACAGTAAAGACAGGGTTAATTATAGTAAATGATTCATTTTCAGTACCCTTCTTAACATCACATTGCAGGGGAAAATTTTAGTTTTGGTGTTTTCACAAAAGGGCCAAGTACAAATGTAAGCATCAATGTTTAAATATTTTTTTTAATGCTATGCTATGTGAATGGGAAAATGTAACAAATATAAGTAGGTGTAAACCCAATTTATCTTCAAAGGTGGAAATATGCTTTAAGTAAATTTATTTCCATTCCCCCCATTCTTTTCTAGCTGCTACTGCTATGCCATGACTTAGCATGCACCATTCACATCAAATACCTTCCTTTCCTCCATATACTATATTTACTATGTTTTTTATTACTATGTCATCATACAAGTTTTCCCTCCTGTTAAGGTAAAGGTGCTTTATCTTTGCACTTTCCATCCCTAAACATGCTCTATATGCTGCTACATGTTATGTTCCTATCCTATTACAAAAGTTTTTTAAGTTTGTTAATATTCCACAGTTTTAGTAACTATATCAAAAACATAATTATGTATCAATTTCTAATGGTATATCTGATAATAAATTACATTTTACTTATATAATTTTGTACTATCATGTACCATCGTTATAATTCAACAATTTACAATTATATCATGTAATATACCATCACTTTAATTTACTCCCTTTTTCCAGCCTTGAGGAAGAGTATAGGGTTCGACCCCTGAAATTCAGTGGCTGTGTGTATAGTTTCCATCTGGTTTTACACTAAGATAAACTTCTTTTTTTTTAAATTTAAATATTTATTAATTTTTCAGATAAACAAGTTATACAAACATACTCATTAAAACCTTAGCATATTATCAAAACATTTATTGTTTCATCCCTTCCCCCCTCCCCCTACCTTTATACCACCCATCCCCACCCCCCCCCCATCCAATCCCTTACCCCTCTGCTCTGCATTTCCTGTTCATTTCAGGAGATCATAATCCCTATAAAAGAAGAACAAAATATGTTTCCATATTATTCTGTTAATCTCCCATAACCTCCAAGGCTAGCCTTGACTTTTTGAATTCCCCCTATTTGTTCCATATTGTGTGGTGACTCTCCATCTTATCTTCATTTAAATGATAAAGTTCCTCCCAGGGGCGGACTGACCATTTGTAAACTTGGGCACTGCCCGAGGGCCCGGGGTCAGTAGGGGGCCCCATGAGATGCCCCTGGTACCTTTTTCATAGGCTTTTTTGAGTTTGGGCAAGGACACAGGGGCCCCATGATCCCCTATTGCCTGGGGGCCCCATGAGTTGTCAGTCCTCCCCTGGTTCCTCCATACACTAAGATAAACTTCTACCTGGACTTTAATATGTAATGGAATGCTTCAATCCCAGATTCACAGCTTTCAGTCTCAACCCAGGAGAACCTGGGAAACCTTTGTGGTGTGTAGAAGCCACTGTCCAGACATCTTACACCTAAATGATCTCCCTCTTAGGTGATAATAAGAAAAACTATAGGGAATCCAGCTCCATCTATCCATTTTCTCCAGAAGTACAGAGGCTGTCATTGGCAAATAGATTGTTCACTTTGCAAGATACAGTGGGTGTAGAAAAATCACCCAGCTTTAAAAGAATCACATTTTGCTGCTTTGCAGCCCAAAAAGCAGACTGACACAGTTTTTGTTTTATCCAGCTGTATTTACTCAGTGCAACTTATAACATCCAAGTGAAAAATGTAATACCAATATATCAGCAATTTAAGAAAACAAAAATCCAAAACAGAATCACTGATTTGGAAAAAGGATCACCCCCTCCTAAAAATAACTTGTAAACTCATTCAGGTGTAGCTAATCACCTTTGCCTTGACATACAAAGCCATTTGCCTTTCAACTGTGATCAGCTGTGATCATTTGATTAGTTAAGCATTAAAAAAGCTTTACCTGGAGCATTTCAGTCCCTGGAAGTGCAACTGAAGCAAACAATCAACTATGGGTGGCAAGGTACTGTCAAAAGATCTTTGGGATGATCAGCTGTGCCCTCTGCCAGAAAGTTGTCATTGGGAAGAAGGCTTACCTTCCAACATGACAAAGACCCATAGCACACAGCAAAAATGACCACAGTGGGAGAGATTTACAAAAACTGGAACACAGAACTGGTGCAGCTGTGCATGGTGGCCATTGGTTTCAATGCAGAGCTACACCAAATTTTGCAGGCTCCGGTTTTAGTAAATCTCCCCCAGTGATTAAAGGAGAAAAATGTGAATGTCCTTGCATGGCCTAGTCAGAGCCCAGACTTAAAGTGTTACTAAACCCAGGAAGAGGGGCGGACTGACAACTCATGGGGCCCCTGGGCAATAGGGGATCATGGGGCCCCTGTGTCCAAACTCAAAAAAGCCTATGAAAAAGGTACCAGGGGCATCTCATGGGGCCCCCTACTGACCCCGGGCCCTCAAATGGTCAGTCCGCCCTTGCCCAGGACCCTGCATTCACTATATCTGTTCTCCCACAGTACACAGAAAATGGAAATGCAATTATTTTAGTTATATAAACTGCTAAACACATTTTCTCATCAGCAGTATACAGCAGTCTTGTGACTTCTATCAGTGCCCAGCAGAACACTGGTTAAAGCTTGTAGGAGGAATTTTCATTCTCCTCTAGGAGGATGCAGGATCTTTGACCTCTGTCTTGACGGCGCTGATTGGCCCTGTGCTATTCACGTGTACTCTCCCAAGAAAAAAGAAGAAAAAAACTCTCTCTAGCAATACATGCCAAACTGAGCATGTGCAGAGTGGCTCCAAACCTCTGTTCTATCAGGAGATATTTAAGGGATAATGGAAGAAGGGGAGGATCAGAGAAGAGAGGATCAAACATCCTTTTTACACAATGTGGAGAATTAACCCCTTAGGTTCCGCAGTGGGTATAACAAGCATGCTTTACTGCATATACAGACTGATTTTACTGTTGTAGATTTAGTAACACTTTAAACCCCATTGAAAATCTGTGGAATGCCTTGAAGACTGCAGTCCACAAACAGTCACCATCAAATGTAACTAAACTAGAGCAGTTCTGCAAAGAAGAGCGGGCAAATTTTTCAAAGTCTAGATGTGCAAAGCAAAGACATATTCTAACAGACTAATTACTAGGCTGTAATTAAAGCAAAAGGTAGATCAATAAAATACTGACACAAAGGGGTGATCCTTTTTCTAATTCAGTGATTCTGTTTTTGATTTTAAATCAAAATTTGGATTTGGTGTTAAATCTTTTACTTGAATGTTATTAGTTACACTGAGTAAATACAGCTGGATAAAACAAAAACTGTGTCTGTCTTCATTTCAGGCTGCAGAGCAACAAAATCTGATTATTTTAAAGCGGATGATTTTTTTCTATATGTTACACTTTCCCCAGAGATTAGTGACTAAAGTAAAGTGCCACTGACTTCTATTATCCAATCATGTGCAGGCAAAAATTTTGTTTTTTATTCTCCTTGCAAGTGATTTGGGTATTTTCTGTAAAGTGAAATTTCACTGCATTCACAAAGCCCTGGGGAAAATTCCCTTGCAAAGTGAACCCCACTGACTCAGAACAAGTGTGCAGATCAGATATTCTGTCTCATACCTGGTACTCTAGCTCAGTTACTCATAAAGTCCTGAAGCCACAGAGAGACAGGTAACTAGAAATGTGAAAAAAGTGGCCAGCAATGGCAGCCCCCATATTTCTGAAGTGTATGTTTCTTTTAAAAGTACACTATGCTACTTAAGGTACAATGTTTCCATCTGAAATCTTCGCCAGGGGCGGACTGACCATTTGGAAACTGGGGCACTGTCCAAGGGCCCGTGGTCAGTAGGGGGCCCCATGAGATGCCCCTGGTACCTTTTTCATAGGCTTTTTTGAGTTTGGACAAGGACACAGGGGCCCCATGACCCCCTATTGCCCAGGGGGCCCATGAGTTGTCAGTCCGCCCCTGATCTTCGCCATCACTTTTGTACTTTCCACTAATTTTTATGATATTTGTGATTATTAATCATACTCTAAGTAAGCAAATTAATTGAAAGAAGGCAAAGGTCATTATAAAATGTAACTTTTTATTGTTTTTTCAAAATATCCATAGGTTTGCCTTTGAAGAGAGAACTATACAAAAGGATCAGATGTAGACCTGATGACAATTCAGTTGCCTGTTTCCAAGAACAGTCCCTTTTTGAACAAGGCCAGATCAACAATAAAATTGATACTAATCCAGTGTAAGTATGAAAATATTATCATTCATTAGAGTCCAGCACAGCTACACTCACATAGGCACTCATGCGTTTAGCTTTTCCAAATGCAGGAGAATTTATCTGGGAAACATAAACTACTTTTGTGCCTCCCAGATTAGTTTTTCCAGCATGTAGATGTTCCTACTGTAGGGCAGCACAGTGGTTAAATGGTTAGCACTTCCAACTAGGAGTACTAAGGTCCTTGGTTTAAATCCCAACCACAACATCACCTGCCGGGAGTTTGCATGTTCTCCCTGTGCCTGCATGGGTTTCCTCCAGGTACTCTGGTTTCCTCCCAAACGCCAAAGACATGCTGGTAGGTTAATGGTCTCCTGTCTAAATTGACCCTAGCATGTGTACGAATGTAAATTAGGGACCTTAGATTGTACACCCCTTGAGGATTAGGGACTGATGTGAATGTACAATATATATAAATTGATAGCACTATATAAGTACCTGTAATAATAAGGCTTTGGCTGTGTTTACATGCTGCATTCTAATCTGGTCTTGGACACACATAATTCAATTTTCTTTATTTTTATTATAATTTTTAAATTGTTCATATTTATTTAGTTTTTATTTATTTTTTTAATTTTAATTTTCTTTTGAATTTATTTTTAATTTGGTGTTATTCTGTTTTATTATTATTTTTTAAACAGCTAAACTGATTGCAGCAAGTAAGCAATAAATTTGAATGGCACCATTGAAAAATCATTACCTGCATGTACAGTATGTGTGTTCAGAAACGTCCTCTAAATGCACGTAAATGCAGGTTTGACACGGCTGATTTGAATGAGGCCTTATAGTAGATCAAGGCAAAATATGCATGTAGATTGTATAAATACTAAAGCTGGTGTATGTGAGCTTCCATTACCAAATTATTATCTGCATACGACCATTTTAAAGTGTACCTTAACCCTACAATGAACTTCTTTTATTTTCCCTTTTCATCTGTTGAAAACATTTTGTTAGTGTTGTTTGATATTAAATTAAATTAAAAAAAAAAAGTTAAACCAACCAGAAATCCAGTGAGCTAATAACTTTCTGTGTTTTCCATCTGTGCTGCACTTAGTTATCAGTTGCCATGGCTACCAGCTATCTGTGTGGAGTACAGAACCCCCTCCACCCATGTGACTAAGAATAGAAGAGGGACAGGTGTTTAGTAGTCCTAACCAGGGGCGGACTGACAACTCATGGAGCCCCCGGGCAATAGGGGATCATGGGGCCCCTGTGTCCTTGCCCAAACTCAAAAAAGCCTATGAAAAAGGTACCAGGGGCATCTCATGGGGCCCCTTACTGACCCCGGGCCCTCGGGCAGTACCCAAGTTTCCAAATGGTCAGTCCACCCCTGGTTCTAACACACTTCCAGTTCCAGACAACACAGCTCCTTGGTAAATTCAGTACATTGAGTGAGCATTGTCACCCTAGGATAGATATGATAGTGGCAGGAAAGCCAAATAAAAATAAAGGTGAAACAAGAAAACTAATGCAGCTGCCATGTGCAAAGACTGCTAAGCAGAATTATATTACATTTTGTTGTTGAATTCAGATATGTTGTAGGACATTTTTTTGCGCTGCAAAGGATAACTCATGTTTATGGGGTCTCTTGCCTTTTTATAGAACATTTTGAATAATGAATAAAGTGGGCAGCACAGTGGCTAAATGGTTAGCACTTCTGCCTGACAGCACTGGTTTGAATCCCAACCATGGCACCACCTGCCTGGAGTTTGCATGTTCTCCCTGTGCCTGTGTGGGTTTCCTCCCACACTCCAAAGACATGCTGGAATGGAAAATTGGCTCCTGTCTAAATTGGCCCTAGTATGTGTATGTATGAATGTGAGTTAGGGACCTTAGATGTACACCCCTTGAGGGTTAGGGACTGATATGAATGTACAATATACTGTATATGTGTAAATTGACAGCACTATATAAGTACCTGAAATGAATAAATAATATAGAAATGCACTACAAGCATGCAATATGTGACATTTTCTTAAAATATGTTTGTGGTTTGGGTATGGGTTACCTCTAATCAGCAATCAACAGCCCTGAGCAGTGCTGTGGACTGGAGCAAGGGGTGTGTTAGCCCACTGTGTTCTGCACTTATTTGCATTTTCCCCTGATGCAATTTTTATTAAAATCAATAGAAATGTGTCCAAACATGTTATCGTGTCTTTGCGTGTTGGTAATGCATGTTGTAAGTGTACTTTGTATAAAATATCAATCCATGTCATAACCCATACCAGTACATGTTGACGTACATCCTAACACATGCATGTGGATAAGGGCCTATTCACTCCTATGCACTTTTTCCCCTGATGCATTTTCCATTAAAATCAATGGAAATGTATCCAATCACATGTCAACAAGCGTTAACATTGGGTTGTCATGTGTTATTAATGCGCAATGGAATTGTACTTTGTGTAACGCATGTCAGTGCATGTTGACATGCATCGTAACGTATGCATTACATTGCTCTTGATGCATTTCCAAATACGAAGAGGTGTGGATCTAGCTAAAGCTCTTCTTTTGAAGAGACCTTTCTTCTGAAATATATTTAAGCCTGACAGGGTCATCCATTGCACACAAAGCAGCTGGGAACCCATCGCCTTCCGCAGGTGCAATGGATTTGTGGATTAAAAAACGACAAGTGGCTTGAAAGCTTTGTAACCTGCGCATATTATTTATATACTATTAACATACAGTCAGGTCCATAAATATTGGGACATCAACACAATTCTAACATTTTTGACTCTATACACCACCACAATGGATTTGAAATGAAACAAACAAGATGTGCTTTACCTGCAGACTGTCAGCTTTAATTTGAGGGTATTTACATCCAAATCAGGTGAACAGTGTAGGAATTACAACAGTTTGCATATGTGCCTCCCACTTGTTAAGGGACCAAAAGTAATGGGACAATTGGCTTTTTCATTTTACTGTCAGTTATTTAACCAACTTTTTTTTTATTTTTTCCTATCTTTTTAGAATGAGAAAAGTCCCATCCTTCATACTACCAAACTTCATCTCTGGAGAAGATAGTGGATCAGGGAATGGTGTCTTTTCTGGAGAAGAACCTGGATCTGCCATAGAATCTGAATCTGAATCAAATGAAATTGGGGAACAAACATTCCAAAACAATTTGTCTGAGGAAAACCTGGTTTTCTGAAGGCGGCAGGACACCTCTATAATAAATGAAATCTGTAATATTCTGCCTTTATGGCCTATAGCTTCTGCATAATAGTTCTCTTTTGCACTAAGCATTTTCTAAAACCTCTATCTTTATTGTTAAACATGATACTCTGTGTTACTGAAGTCTAGTTTAGCAGCATTTTACTTCACCCTGCTCTATTATTCATGTATATTTCAGCTGCACTAAGATAAATGTAGTCATTAAAATGCTGATCCATAATTGAATTATAATAAATGAAACGGTAGCTGCAAACAATCAGAATCCCATCCAGCGCCACCTACAGGTAACATCATACATTGCTGGAAAGAAAACCTGCAGGTATAACTTGACCACTTGAAATACATGACCACAACGGGGCCAAATCCAACAGTGATGTGATGATTTTATATACAAACCTTTAGTAAAATATTATCTGCATGCAAAAACATTGCTCTGTAATAAGATCCGTCGGATCAACAAAATGTACATATGCACTGAGATGACAATTAAAGAGTATCTAAACATTAATATCAAAGTATCTAAATATTGTTTGTTAGATTTGTAAGGGGTTAGAACCCCTGTCAAGATTTAGTTGAATTCCTTAATTTATGAAAGGGGTGCCTGCCTTTCTATAGAAGGCCAGTTTCCTTTCTATATGGTTTATAGTGTAATAGGCCCATGTTTGTCCTTTCATCAGTTGGATTCCGTTGTTTCCTGTGTCTCCATTGGGGAGATTCATGCTCTCTACCTGTCCTGGTCACCAATGTCAGTGGAATAGAAAGTGAAGGAAATTGGAAAATTCTTCAGTTGTCAGCAGAACAAGAGGCGAGGGTAAACCTTTTTGAATGACACCTGTTCAATTAAAGAATTAAATTCAATTAAAGAATTAAACCTGTTCACTTAAAGAAGGCAGTCATTAATTTAATTAATTTATTTAATATTTAATTCATTTAAACATTAATTAATTTAATATTTAATTAAATTCAATTAAAGAATTAAACCTGTTCAATTAAAGAAGGCAAAACTTTTTTTTATATGTTTTTCATAGAATAGAGAGGGATTAAAATATTTGTCAGGTTTATATTGCTGTCTGTGTCAATGTTACGCTCTCTATTAGTTCTGTTTACCAGGAATCGTAGGGATATCTTTCAATGGGAACACTAATTCTGGTGACAACCAGGGATTCCTTCACTTTAGAGGGATTTTCTCTCACTTCCTGTGTTGGTAATGAGACAGGAAGTGAAATGAAATTTCCCCAATGACATGGCAAAAATTAACCTTGCATGGGTTACTCAATACAAAATGAAAAGATTCTACTTTAAATTAATTACCAGAACTATGTGATATAAGGACCTATACTACATAGGGTTGGTAGATCTACATTTTCATTCACACCTATGCAGTTTGTCCGTTTTGCATTTTTCTACACGCATTTTGATGTGTTTTTACCACATTTTGTTCGGCTCTTTTTTTTTCTTGTTAAAGTGGAATTTTTCTTTTTTGCTGGGCAGAATAAAAATGCAAAATGCAAAAACACGGCAAAAATGCACTACCATGCATTTCAGCAGATTCTCCATTGCACTCTATTGTAGCAGAAATGCAGCTTTTCGCTTTTCCAAAAATGCAGCAGCTCAAAAAAGCATAGATTTGAACATGTTCCATAGAAAACCATGTTAAATGGACTCTAGTGCGTTCCTGAAAAAAGCAAAAAGCACTAAAAACCTCACTGGTGTGAACAGAGCCTAAAGGAGATTGTCTAATCAGATTGTGATGTGTGTTCTGCGCTTTAGAGTCTAAGAGGGGAATTCCCCTCATTTATTAGAGATTCTAATATGTCCTGTTGCGTGCAAGGGCAGGAATCAAAGGGAAAGTTCCTAAATGGGCTAAAAAAAATAAACTGATTTGTGTTTTAACCCTTCCCTATTCAAATTAGATATACTTAAAGTGGAAGTAAAGTTTACTTTTTAACTTGCACCTACAGTGAAGCCAATAATAAGACTTACCTGTAGATACAGTGAATATCTCCTAAACCTGCACCGTTTACATGGGATGCAACTGGTGACATCAGTTTGAAGGGATGGCATACCTGTGCCGTACCTTCAGAGCTCCATGCTGGGACTCCTGTGCGCATGCACAGGAGTGACGTCATCGTGGCCCTGGCTGATTTCTTTTTCTATTAGTGGCAGTTTATTACTGCTTTAATCAATCCATTCAAATCAAATTCATTGAGGTAGATCTTCACTATATCACTCTTAGAAAATTGTATTGATATGTCAGATCAAATCCAACTGTGGGTGAGCATAGGTTGGCCTCACCACCCTTGCCACCCAATGTACACATCCACCACACAGCACATGTAGCCCAGCCTTTGAATGCTACTTATAGAGTAATACTATGCAATGTTGATTGATTAATGCTACTTGCTGTACCCAGGGCTGTGGATAAGTGGGTACCACCAGTCCTCCTGTACGGGGCCCAGGCCAGCAGGGGGGCCCAGGCAGCTGGGTGAATAGAATGTGGGCAGGGAGGGTGATCAGCACAACGGGGTGGTAATTACAGTCAGCTAATAGCTGGCTTGTTTTCCTCTCCCGCTGGCTTTCAGCTGCAGTAGAGAGCCATACAAGGGATCGGTTCCACAAATTTCCCCCCCCCACCACACCCAACACCCTCTCTGTGCACAATACATTTCCCTTGCTGCCTAGGCATCTCACCCTTGCAATGCTGCTGGCTTCCCTCCTCTCCGTCCCAGGAGCAGCTGCAAGCACACTGCAATAGGATCCTTCAGGATGGAGAATGGAGGAAGTGTCCGGTTACCAGCCCCTTCCTTTCTTGAATGAACACAATGAGTGATCAGTACCCATCACATACTGTGTTCATTCATAACTGAAGCATAGTAAACTTTTTTTGTTGGGGAAGGGGGCCCTGTCAGGTTGGCTGTATGGGGCCCCGTGGTTTCTAACAGCAGCCCTGGCTGTGCCAGAATGACTGAAAGTGATTTAGGTGAAAATGTTTAACCCACCAGATGCCCTGTGATTTTGGTACCCATTTTTTACATGAGATTTTTTTCATTTTCTTATTAAAACACCATTTTGAGCTCCAGTCAGTTGACAAGTGCCTTGGTTGGATTATCAGTTTTCTGCAGGCAGTAGGAAGAATTCCCTCTCTTCCAGTGATCAAATTGCAGCATTGTAACCTTGCAGCATACTAAGGCTAGGTTCACACTGTTGCAGGTGCAGGACTGAATGGAAATTGCATGCATTCCAGCACCGGTGGCCGAAACACACTACTCTTTTGCAGATGTGTGGGGTGTCACTAATTCTTAATGGCACCCCCATGCATTGGAAAAAAGCAGTGAATTTTTGGGTACATGAAACTGCATGGTGCAAAAGCTTCATGCGGCTTCTGCGCAGCTGCATTTTAGAAAAGGTGCAGGGACCTTTTCCCTGTGTTTCCCACAGGTACAACAGTCCATTCAAATAAAGGGGCTGTTGTGCCCATGAAAATGCCGCACAGATACAGTAAAAGGCATAGTTTTGAATCTAGCCTTAGGCCTGGTTCACACCAATGCAGTGTGCGTTCTGTCCTTTTTGCAATGCTTTTTATAGTGCGTTTTGCACGTTTTTGACACGTTTTGCGTTTTTCAACATTTTTTTGTTAAAGGGGAAATGTTTTTGTTTTTGGGCATAATAAAAACACTATATGCTGCAAAAACACACTATATGTGTTTCAGCAGCATTTCTATTGAACTCTATTATAGCAAAAGCGCTGCTTTTTGCATTTCCAAAAATGCAGCAGCTCAAAAAAAAAAAGCATAGATATGAATGTGTTCCATAGGAAACCATGTTAAAGGGTCTGTAGTACTTTTCTGCAAAAAGGACTAAAAACGTTATGGTGTAAACCAGTCCTTAAGGTGAAAGACTGCATCAGGGGCTGATTGGTGTTAGATATTTGAGCACATAGCTAAAAACGCAGGCACCAGGATTTACATGATTGTGAGTCGGTTCAGGATGTACTGTAGATGCTGGCCATGGATGATGCCTGAACAAAGATAGAGCCAACCTTATGGAGAAAAAGGAAGATGAAGGCATTTTCAGGGTAAGTACTTTGATCTCTAAGAGGTAAAAAATACCTGTTAGGGTTACACTTCCACATTTCTTAGCATCCATGCATGCACTTAGCATATACCAAATATATCTGATTCTAGAGCCCATGTAAATTTTATGTGAATCTCCCTGCCATTGTTTCTGGTTCTCTTCCAGTCCACCTTGGAGTTTTAGGTGTTCCAACTTAATACTGCCTTTTCCATAGTTTACAATAAATTAAAATTTCAATAAGGAGAGTAAAATCCCCTTGTCATTATCTCTGGAGAATTTCAGAGCAGGCAACATAACTACAGAGATGCCACTACTAAAGTCCTTGATAGATACACTGCTCAAAAAATTAAAGGAACACTTTTTAATCAGAGTCTAGCATCAAGTCAATGAAACTCCTGGGATATGGATCTGGTCAGTTAAGAAGCAGAGGGGGTTGTTAATCAGATTCAGCTGCTTTGGTGTTTATGAAATTAACAACAGGTGCACTAGATGGGCAACAATGAGACAACCTCCAAAACAGGAATGGTTTTACAGGTGGACTCAATAAACAATATAAATGAAAAACTAGTGCAATGTCCTCATATATAAATTATACGTCCCTGGTGGTATAGTGATGAACAACTAATACCTCTTAAACTGTGCAAAGTGATACTTAAATTCAATTAATTAAACCAATTAAATAAGATATTAATTACAATAAAATAAATTGTGATGCCACACTGTGCAAAATCATCAAAAGTGTTCAAATGATGTCACTCCATGCCGCAATAGTGCTCTTCGTGCAAATCTTGACGTGACTCCCCTCAATAATAGCCAAAGTGCCCCCTCACCTTCCACATTCGACCCTTGCGGGTCACAGAGCTTTATATATATATAATAATATATCTCTGCCAGATGTTATTCTCCTCCACTGCCTCCACCGACCCAATCAAGATCCTCCTCCAGGCAATGAGTTATACTCCAATAACTCCCTTCACAAAACGGACTCAGACACAGGGCGCATATGCAAGAAAAAGCAGACCTCCATAGTGCAACACTGTTTTAATGCACTCAGCGATAAATGAAAAAATGCACTCACATATCCTCCAACAGAGAGAAGCAGTTCCCCATGTGCTATGGGTATATTCAGGTGTACAAAGATGGCGTCCGAACCCAGAACCGGAAGTACGTCACCCCTATGACCGGAAATATGTTGACGCGTTGCGCCACGATCACGTGGCTTCTTCAGGATACCGCATTGGATGGCCGCACTTCCTTTTAACTACTCAGGATAATCTACAAGGGGCGTGTATATTACCTCCATTTTCATGGAGCCCACTATGCATAGGACGGCCGCGATCCGCCGCTACTTCCCCTGGTTTCCCATTATGCCTTCTCTACTGTTCCTAAAATAATACAAAAACCCCCCAACAGAACTTTTATTAAACCCCATAATTAATATTTATTAAAATAGGTATATACTCTATACCCATATATAATTATATGACAAAGGAAAATTATAAATATATACAAACCTAATCAGGGGATAAATCAATGTATGTGTAAAAACACATATCCACTACTAATGATTCCCCTCCCCCCTAAATATATTTTTAAAACTACCCTATTACAAAAAATTAATTTAATATATTATAATTATTTTAAACATATTACTTTAAAGAAATATTAATTACATTAATTTACACCTAATTCTACATAATTTAATAAAATCCAATAAAAACATAATCTGATAAAAACTCCTGTATAATACCCATACCACATGTTCACATAGATGGAATCATATATTTCTAAAACCACCAAATTAAACATTCTAAACTGTAACCAAGTAATATTAAAAGTCATTAATGAAACAATTGAGGTCAAATTCAATATTTAAGCCTCTAGGTGTCAGCGTTTGCATAAGAAAAATCCATTTGGACTCCGCCTGACTTATTGTTCTCACTTTGTGGCTCCCTCTCCAGTGTTTTCTATATCGTTCTACCCCCCAGAATTTCAAGTTCGAGTTCGTATATTTGCACAGCTCAAGAGGTATTATTTGTTTATCACCATACCACCAGGGACGTATAATTTATATATGGGGATATTGCACCAGTTTTTCATTTATATTGATTAATGAGATAATTGTCACTATTATTTAAGTTGAGCGCTTCACCACTTATATAATTTTGTTGCACATATCTTGCGGTATAGAGAATAGGTGACAGCAGCTAACTCACTAGGTTCTGTGGAGCGCAGGGGGATTTCTGTATATTTATTACAGGTGGACTGCACAGGCAGTCCAACTCCTCCAGGATGGCACATCAATACATTCCATTACCAGAAGGTTTGCTGTTTCTCCCAGCACAGTCTCAAGATCATGGAGGAGATTCCAGGAGACAGGTAGTTAGTCTAGGAGAGCTGGACAGGGCCGTAGAAGAAGGTCCGTAACCCATCAGCAGGACCAGTATCTGCTCCTTTGTGCAAGGAGGAACAAGATGAGCACTGCCAGAGCCCTACAAAATGACCTCCAGCAGGCCACTGGTGTGAATGTCTCTGACCAAGCAATAAGCAACAGACTTTATGAGGGTGTGCTGAGGGCCTGATGTCCTCTACTGGGCCCTGTGTTCACTGCCTGTTACCATAGAGCTCGATTGGCATTTACCATTGAACACCAGAATTGGTAGGTCCACCACTGGCACCCTGTGCTTTTCACAGATGAGAGCAGGTTCACCATGAGCACATGTGACAGACGTGAAAGGGTCTGGAGAAGCCGTGGAGAACGTTCTGCTGCCTGTTACAGCGTTCAGCATGACCATTTTGGTGGTGGGTCAGTGATGGTCTGGGGAGACATATCCATGGAGGGATGCACAGACCTCTACAGGCTAGACAATGGCACCCTGACTGCCATTAGGTATTGGGAAGAAATCCTTGGACACATTGTCAGACCCTACGCTGGTGCAGTGGGCCCTGAGTTCCTCCTGGTGCATGACAATGCCCGGCCTCATGTGATGAGAATATGCAGGCAGTTCCTGGAGGATGAAGGAATTGATACAATTGAATGGACCCCTCACTGACCTGACCTAAATCCAATAGAACACCTGTGGGAAATCATGTTTTGGTCCATCCGACGATGCCAGGTTGCACCTCACTTTTACCCCCTCCCTGTCCAGGGCAATTTTCAGCTTTCAGCGCTATCACACTTTGAATGACAATTGCACGGTCATGCAACACTATACCCATATGAATTTTTTACCATTCTTTTGAGACAGATAAAACTTTATTTTGGTGGTATTTATTCACCGCTGGGATTTAAATTTTTTTTTGCTATGTAAATGAAAAAGTCCAAAAATTTTGAAAAAAAGTGTTTTTCTTATAAATTTTGGAAATAAATAATATTTCATCATAAATGCTGGACAAAATTTATTCAGTTATCTTTTTAGTAAACATACTGTCACCCTAGCAGTACAGGGTCACCATGGTGACCCTGTACTACTTGTGGGGGGTGATGAAGATTTTTTTTTTCTTACACTGATTGCTTTTACACCCATATAGGAAGTAAAAGCAATCATTTCTCTTTCTCTCTGTCTGCATTCTTGCAGCCATTGAGAACTACTGTGTAAGCTGTGATTGGTCATAGCTTGTCACATGGTACAAGGCTGTTGTGAATAGCCTTGTACCATGTGACCTCTGTGATCATTCACAGATTTCACACGTAGTAAGCAATGATGTCACAAGTGACATCTTGCTTACTACTTTGCATGTGATCACTGATTGGCCAATCAGCGATCACATGATCGGGACCTTGTACAGAGGTCCCGTCCGACGATCAATGTTTCACTGTGTCCGGAGGACACAGCGGGCACCGGAGGACACAGCGGGCACCGGATCGCGGTGCTGCGCACACAAGCAGGGTGCGGGGAGGCCGTTTATAAACAGTCACCTGACCCTGCAGTGCCACCGTTCGGCCGTTTATATACAACGGCAGGGCGGGAGGTGGTTAAGCAATTAACTCTTTAAACTGCCACCACTGCCTTTTTACAGAGAAGGAGAAAACTCACAATCTTAGCAGTAACACTATGATTTTAGTATAAACGTCTGCAACATGCACAGCCACCACAGACAGGTATATTCCGAGGATTATTATCAGTAGCACTCTTCGAGAGACAGGGATTCTTTAGTTTGTATTAAAAGACAAGTTTGTATTTAGAGACAATTTTAACACTTTTCAAAATAGGGTTTATTAATGGAAAAAGTCAAATGGTGCAATTAAAATATTTACAGAAAAGGATGTCACAAAGACATAAAGAGAACAATAATGCAATAGAGAAATAAAGGAGGTGAAAATGGAGAATATAATATAAAGTCCTGGTTTTAGCAGAGTCCAATTGTCCAAGCAAAAACGTTGCCATGGCTCTCAAGTCCATTAAGATGTTCCTTGGTTGATGTTAAACGAGAGCTTCTCTAACAAATCCTGTCAGTCACTTTTCTGTGATATCAAAGGGGTGTGGACAGAGACCAACTGACCAATAATCCGGTTTAAGGGATGGGTGCTGGGAGGCTCTACGTTTACGACCTATTCCCAAATGCAGTTTTACACTAATATTAATAACTTCCAATACGTGCAGGGGGTATTCTAGAACATGGCAGAATCTTATTCAGAATTATACTTCATATCCAGGGATACCAAACACAATGCATACCTTTGTCACCCAGGAGGGAGGCGACTGCTTTCTTTCCTTTCGTGTGTGCTAGGGTAGTCATGTATGACCTTGATTTATTCGGTATGATATTCCCCATTCAAATATATACCTAATATTAATGTGTCGTGTTCCTGTTGAATTCTATGAATTGTATGTGGAATCATTAGGTTGTGGAACAGATGTTTCATGGCACACTCAGCATTCCTAAAACTTAAATGGCCTTACACGTCATGTTTGGCAGGCTTGACTGAGTTAATATTGTTTCACGATAGGTTAGAGGGAAGAGTTTTTCATGGTTCATGGAAACAGACATCCTGCCAAGACTTATTAGCTGTTTACAGTTCTGTCCAGGTCTGGACGCTAGCATCTATAGTGTTTTAGTTAAGATAGGAGGCTCTTCTGAAGTTTGTTAAAACTTACAGCTACAAATTCCAGTTTTCAGGAGTAGGGAGGGAATGAAGATCACTGCTCATGAAAAACAAAATGGCTGAGACCTTAACAAGATGGCTGTCATGTACAGGTTCTATGTCCCGATTGCGAACAATCGTTACACCCTGGTCCAGATCTGGGAGGAAATACCCCAGGACACCATCCGTTGTCTCATTAGGAGCTTGCCCCGATGTTGTCAGGCATGCACACAAGCACATGGGGGCCATACAAACTACTGAGTACCATTTTGAGTTGCTGCAATGAAATTTCAGCAAAATGAACTAGCCTGCTGCATAATTTTTTCGCTTTGAATTTCAGGGTGTCTTTTAATTCAGTCCTCTGTAGGTTGATCATTTTCATTTCCATCAAACGATGGGGCATCCTTACATTCATAACACAGTACCCAGTCCATATCAGTATACAGCATGATATTTTTACTCATTGAAATCTGATGTGTTTTCAAAGTGTTCCTTTCATTTTTTTTAGCCATATTTGTAGATATGTAGCTTAACTCATCAGTTTTGGATGGAATGACCACTAAGAATCAGTAAAATCAAGCATTGTGATGGGTTAACATAGCGCATAACACATTTGAGCAATGCACATCCGTACTGATAAAAATCAACACAGAAGCACCTCAAATGCAAGTTTTCGTTTGTTTTCCACTTGCACATGTTGATTTTATATAGTAAAAAATGAGAATCAAAACCTCAACCAATGTCATTTCCTATACAAGATGACAAAGATAACTGTTCTAAATGTGGTTGTACTTAGACTGGTATGTTTTCTCTGTAGGAAGTTGAATAAATTTCAACAAAAAGGTACCTAGAAAAGCCTCTTCAACTTTTTAGTATACTTGGTGCATCAGCTGGTACAACATGGGCAAAATAAATGCTAAAATATGTGTATAAAAAGGGGGTATGTAGCGCTACAAAATTACAAATAAAATGTCATCATATATCATCACAGAAGTACATATTGTCCATAAAGTGTATCCGGAGGGCAGACGGATAAGATCCTATGGTGTCCCCAATCCAATCTGACAGAACGAAAAATGTATATAGTGCGGTTATGCGCTTACCACAATTACATACAATATGGGCATTGTATGTAAATCAGCAACAGGACATCACGGTCTGGTCAACAGCATGAGCAGCATCTGGTCATGTAAGGACATCAAGGCCAGTGGGTCCAACGTTGTCCAGGCATCCAGTGGCTCCTTATTCCAGATCACCACCTTACAAAGTGAAGCTGCACAAAAGCTTGCTGTACACACAGCTCTTCAGAGTAGCATTTCCTATATGAAGCACATGGGTATTAATATGTGTACCTGACCTGGGAAAGTTACTTCAACATTTTAGTATACTTAAGGCCCATACACACGATAAAAAAATCATACGAAAATTTGAACTGATCGTTAGTACACAGCTTTCAAGAGCCGATCACGACAGTTCATGCATCAATATCCGAAGGGACAAATGTGAACATTTTTCTCGTATGATACCAGAGCAAACAAGTTTCATTCAATCAGTACAGTATTCATCCAAAAAAAATTTGAAGACCAAGAGGACACATGCCCAGACATGAAAGAATACATTACAATACATTACATCACTTCTGATGTTATATTTTGTCATAAGAGAATTTTTGTAAATTTAGTAACCTCTTTATTTTCGATATGAGACTAGCATGCACGAAAAAAAAAGAAGAAAGGACGATCATTCATCTGATATCCAAAATAAATTGAATAACTCAAGCGCTAACTATGGTGAAATGAAAACAAAAATGAAAATTAAATGCTGTAGCCACTAGTGCGCACAACCCATGTCTCAGTGGGGCAAATTATACAATCATAATGTGAAGTGAAAAAATGCTGCGCTACATGAAACAATGGCACAAACCATTATATAACCAAAAAACAAAGTGAAGAAATAAATATATGTTAGAAGAAAAAAATAGTAGAGAAAATATTATTGTTGAAATAAAAATATGAATATATAACTATATATCTATAAATATATATATATATATATAAATATATATAAAAAACAAAAACCACACAAAAAATAAAAAATAAAGAATATTTATAAGTATGAATCAAACAAAAGTAATTAAAAAAATCAAGTTCAATCAAAAAAATGTTCATTCGGTGAACCCTCTTTTGGATAACGAAAAATATGTGCATCTGTCATCAATTCCTGTGCAAAGACATCCTCCACCATATATCTGCTCACCTCATGCGGTGTGACCTCACATTATACAGTACAATGTTACGGTCTAACTGCACTTTTGGTCCCATATGGACTCAGAAGATCAGCTTGCTGAATGAAGACTCCAAAGTAAGTTCCCTTCTGATAAGCGTCTTTATATCAGCCGTATTCTTCATTAAAAAGAACTCAACATAGTGCTTTATCTTTTTAAACTTTTATTCATCAATTAAAACATATGAAATACACTCACGTTCCGGAGGTGTATTTTGCACCAGGTATGATGAAGATCCAGTGATGTACTGATTAAACACAAGATGGCAGTATCATCTCAGCAGCAGAGTCCTATACATGCTCAAAACAGACATCATCCGTAATGTAATGCAAGGCAAAGCATGGGCCCACTTAATGAATGCTATTGCCTGCTGTAATGTCATTCCAAGAGCCGTTTGTAGAGTACTATAAGCCGCTATCCCGATGAATGGCAACGTCTTGACGTCATCCGCACACTCCTAGCCGACGCATTTCATCACTAGTCACGTGACTTTATCAAGGGTATAACTCAACACACAGCCATTATTGTATCAACCACTGGCAACAAAAGTGAGTACACCCCTAAGTGTAAATGTCCAAATTTGGCCCAATTAGCCATTATCCCTCCTTGGTGTCACGTGACTCAATAATGTTACAAGGTCTGAGGTGTGAATGGGGAGCAGGTGTGTTAAATTTGGTGTTATCGCTCTCACTCTCTCATACTGGTCACTGGAAGTTCAAAATCGCACCTCACGGCAAAGAACTCTATGAGGATCTGAAAAAAAAGAATTGTTGCTCTACATAAAGATGGCCTAGGCTATTAGAAGAATGCCAAGACCCTGAAACTGAGCTGCAGCATGGTGGCCAAGACCATACAGCTGTTTAACAGGACAGGTTCCACTCAGAACAGGCCTCACCATGGTTGACCAAAGAAGTTGAGTGCACGTGCTCAGCATCATGTTCAGAGGTTGTCTTTGGGAAATAGACATATGAGTGCTGCCAGCATTGCTGCAGAGGTTGAAGGGGTGGGGGTCAGCCTGTCAGTGCTCAGACCATACACCGCACACTGAATCAAGTTGGTCTGGGTGGCTGTCATCCCAGAAGGAAGCCTCTTCTAAAGATGATGCACAAGAAAGCCTGCAAACAGTTTGCTGAAGACAAGCAGACATGGATAACTGGAACCATGTCACATGGTCTGATAAAACCAAGATAAACTGATTTGGTTCATATGGTGTCAAGCGTGTGTGGCAGCAACCAGGTGAGGAGTACAAAGTCAAGTGTGTCTTGCCTACAGTCAAGCATGGTGGTGGGAGTGTCATGGTCTGGGGCTGCATTAGTGCTGTCGGCACTGGGGAACTACAGTTCATTGAGGGAACCATGAATGCCAACATGTACTGTGACATACTGAAGCAGAGCATGATCCCCACCCTACAGAGACTGGGCTGCAGGGCAGTATTCCAACATTATAACGACCCCGAACCCACCTCCAAGATGACCACTGCCTTGCTAAAGAAGCTGAGGGTAAAGGTGATGGACTGGCCAAGCATGTCTCCAGACCTAAACCCTATTGAGCATCTGTGGGGCATCCTCAACAGAAGGCGGAGGAGCGCAAGGTCTCGAACGTCTACCAACTCCGTGATGTCGTCATGGAGAAGTGGAAGAGGACTCCATTGGCAACCTGTGAAGCTCTAGTGAACTCCATGCCCACGAGGGTTAAGGCAGTGCTGGAAAATAATGGTGGCCACACAAAATATTGACACTTTGGGCCCATATTTGGACATTTTCACTTAGGGGTGTACTCACTTTTGTTGCCAGCAGTTTAGACATTAATGGCTGTGTGTTGAGTTATTTTGAGGGAACAGCAAATTTACACTGTTATACAAGCTGTACACTCACTACTTTACATTGTAGCAAAGTGTCATTTCTTCAGTGTTGTCACATGAAAAGATAGAATAAAATATTTACAAAAATTTACATAAGCTTCAGAAAAATTAGAACATAAATACTAAACTATACTATTTCAGTTCATCAATTAGGTAAAAAAAAAATTAATAAAACTAGAATAAAATAATACATTCTGGCTAGTATTTGGACCTAATGAGAATGTTATAAATTAGTCAAATATATGAAAAAACTGGTATGTTATATATTTTATTTTTTTCCCAATTGATGAAGTGAATCGGTGCAGATAGTCCCATTTCCTGTTGAATCTACTGCTAGGAAGTAAAGGGAAATAAATCCAATGAAACTCCGTTGGCGGGAAAAAAAAAAAAAAAAACTTCCCCTACTGCCAACATAAAAATGTTTTGGCTTTAAATGTTTCAGGGTTACAGCAGACCTAAAAAAACAACTTTGTAACTATAATTTTGTTATGTGTGTGTATTTTTGTTTATCTCACCATTTATTACATCAGCTGCAGCATGATTGACTACAGGGAGTCAACTCACTTTTACCAGGAGTTTCTAGATACAGTAGATATACAGTCTACACACCCCTTTTAAAATTTCAGGTTTCTGTGATGTAAAAAAATTAGACAAAGATAAATCATTTCAGAACTTTTTCCACCTTTAATGTGAACTATAAACTGTACAACTCAATTGAAAAACTGAAATCTTTTAAGGGGGGAAGAAAAGAAACTAAAAGAATGTGGCTGCATAAGTGTGCACACCCTCTTATAACTGGGGATGTAGCTGTGTTCAGAATTAAGCAATCACATTCAAAATCATGTTAAATAGGAATCAGTACACACCTGCCATCATTTAAAGTGCCTCTGATTAACTCCAAATAAAGTTCAACTGTTCTAGTAGGTCTTTCCTGACATTTTCTTAGTCACATTCTACAGCAAAAGCCATGGTCCGCAGAGAGCTTCCAAAGCATCAGAGGGATCTCATTGTTAAAAGGTATCAGTCAGGAGAAGGGTAAAAAAGAATTTCCAAGCCATTAGATATACCATGGAATACAGTGAAGATAATCATCATCAAGTGGAGAAAATATGGCACAACAGTGACATTACCAAGAACTGGACGTCCCTCCAAAATTGATGGAAAGACGAGAAGAAAACTGGTCTGGGAGGCTACCAAGAGGCCTACAGCAACATTAAAGGAGCTGCAGGAATAACTGGCAAGTACTGGCTGTGTGGTACATGTGACAACAATCTCCCGTATTCTTCATATGTCTGGGCTATGGGGAAGAGGGGCAAGACGGAAGCCTTTTCTTACGAAGAAAAACATCCAAGCCCAGCTAAATTTTGCAAAAACACATCTGAAGTCTCCCAAAAACATGTGGGAAAATGGGTTATGGTCTGATAAAACCAAGGTTGAACTTTTTGGCCATAATTCCAAAAGATGTTTGGTGCAAAAACAACACTGCACACCACCAAAAGAACACCATACCCACAGTGAAGCATGGTGGTGGAAGCATAATGCTTTGGGGCTGTTTTACTTCAGCTGGAACTTGAGCCATAGTAAACATAGAGGGAATTATGAACAGTTCCAAATACCAGTCAATATTGGCACAAAGCCTTCAGGTTTCTGCTAGAACTTAAATCTTTCAGCATGACACCGACCCAAAGCATACATCCAAATCAACAAAGGAATGGCTTCACCAGAAGATTAAAGTTTTAGAATGGCCCAGTCAGAGCCCAAACCTGAATTTGATCGAAAATTTGCGGGGTGATCTGAAGAGGGCTGTGCACCGATGCCCTCGCAATCTGACAGATTTGTAATGTTTTTGCAAGAAAGAGTGGGCAAATATTGTCAATACAAGATGTGCCATGCTGATAGACTCAAACCCCAAAAAACTGAGTGCTGTAATAAAATCAAAGGGTGCTTCAACAAAGTATTAGTTTAAGGGTGTGCACACTTACGCAACCATATTATTTTAGTTTTTTATATTTACTTTCCTCCACCTAAAAGATTTCAGTTTGTTGTACAACCGAGCAATACAGTTTATAGGTTACATTAACCCCTTGACGCTGAGCGCACGCAAATATGTAGCCTCTCGACATCTGGGCCTCGACGCCGAGCGGCCAATATTTGCATACCATTTGAAAATACATGTGCTGAGAGCGCGCTCCCAGCACATATGGCCCTGTCTCACGGAAAGGTCCCAAACTCCCCTTGCGATTGGGACCTTTTCCGATCATGTGACTGCCGTGACAGCAAATCACAGTGGTCACATGACCCTAAAACCCCACCCCGCCTCCTGGCTTCTGAAACCTATTAAAGGGCCAGGAGGCACTGGCGCAAAGGAGTTAAAGGTGGAAAAAGTTCTGAAATTTGTCCCATTTTTTTTTACATCACAGAAACCTGACATTTTAACAGGGGTGTGTAGACTTTTTATAGCCACTGTATTTAAAGAGGTAAAAACCACAAATGTAATATATTTTAGCTTACCAATTATTTTTTTTTTCCACTCTGCTTTCCCCCTGGTGATCTGGCCAGTAACAGACCTCCTGTATTATACAGACACCACTCTGGATGAATGTGCTCAGGGAGCAGATTTGGACAACAGCATTGTCAGGATGGAGGAAGGGAAGTGTTAGAAATACTAGAAAATGTAAAAATCACAACAAATTGAAGCTGAACTCCAGCTTACATTTTATAAGAAGTCAAACTTTTTTTCCCCTTTCAGTAAAAAGCTTTTACAGAAATAAATAAAAGTTGATCATTGCAAGCACTCTTCCTGTGTTAAATGGTCTGTCTCATCCATGTAACAGGAAGAGGGCTTAAAAAAAAAAAAAAGAAGACTTACTAGTTAGATCACAAGTTGAAAATAGAAACAAGACTAAAAAAAGAAAACTAATAGTCATATCTTGGTAAGCTGCAATAAAATGTTTGCTTTTGGGTTTAATACTGCTTTAATCACATAACAATCATTCATATAATTGATCTTATGAGTAAACAGGTTTAATGTGACAGGGGTCAAGGTTCTTTGTTGTCAGTGTCTTGCTTTTAACCACTTGCCGTCCGCCTGCTGTTTATAAAAACGGCAGGACGGTGGCACTCCAGGGGCGGGTTGCCGTTCATAAACGGCACCCGCCATTTCTAGCTGCGCTCGCTCCCTTGGAGCGCGCAGCACCGCGATCCGGTGCCCACTGTGTCCTCAGGACACAGCGAAACACTGATCGTTGGACGGGATCCCGATCATGTGATCACTGATTGGCCAATCAGTGATCACATGCAAAGTAGTAAGCAAGATGTCACTTGTGACATCATTGCTTACGTGTGAAATCCGTGAATGATCACAGAGGTCACATGGTACAAGGCTATTCACGACAGCCTTGTACCATGTGACTAGCTGTGACCAATCACAGCTCACTCAGTATTTCTCAATGGCTGCAAGAATGCAGACAGAGAGGAAAAATGATTGCTTTTACATCCTATATGGGTGTAAAAGCAATCACTGTATATATAAAAAAAAAAAATCATCACCCCCCACAAGTAGAACAGTGTCACCATGGTGACACTGTACTGCTAGGGTGACAGTATGTAAAAAAAAACAAAAAACAAATAAAAATGTAAAAAAAGTTTAAAAATTATACTTTTTGGTTATAAACTAATGCGGCTTTTTTTTTTTTTTTTTTACTAAAAAGATATATTTCAGCCTTGATTTATGATTAAAGATTTATTTGCAAAATTTTATTTGCAAAACACTTTTTTCAAAATTTTTGGACTTTTTCATTTACATAATTAAAATCCCAGCAATGAATAAATGCCACCAAAATAAAGCTTTATCTGTCTCAAAAAAAGGGTAAAAAATTCATATGGGTTCAGTGTTGCATGACTGCGCAATTGTCAAAGTGTGATAGCGCTGAAAGCTGAAAATTGCCCTGGACAGGAAGGGGGTGAAACTGTCTGGACAGGAAGTGGTTAAATGCCTTCTTTGAAAAGAAACATACCATTGAGCAGGGAGCACCTTGGATCCACTTTTGAGGACTTTCTGCCAGAAACATACCTAAGCACTTATACCCACCATACTGGGAACATAGCCCAGCCCATCTAAATGATCTCATAAAACGATCTAATTTTTTTTTTTTTTTCATAAAGAAAGAGAAGGTTTATTTGGGCTTTAACCAATCCGTTACCAACCTTCAAAAATAAACATCCCCCACTATGATGTTCTGATCTGAGGAAAGATCTGTAAAGTTCTCCTTTTGAAAGCCAGCAGCCGACACTTGCACTGCCACTTGCTTTTAGTCATGACTATCATTGATCATTCAGGCCTTCGGTGACAATTAAAAAACGGTCAGCTGTAGTGCCATTTATTTTAATAGTAGCAATGATCTAGAATAAAAAAAATAAATACAATTTCCTTCAAATGCCATCTAAATTTGTGGGCCCTGGACAAAGATGGCTGTATTAAGGCTGTGGTCTGTCTGAGGAAATATGACAGATGCAGAGAGTTCTGCTTTAGTCAAATAGGCCTGAAAGAGGGCTAGAATTGGAAGATGTTAGAGCTGGCTCTTGCTCTGGTGCAAAAATGCATCATCACTCTGAAGTTTTGTTGTTCAGGCCTTCGGCAGAGCGAATGTTTGCCACTAAGCTCTGAGTGGTTGAATGATCGCAGCTCCAAATTTGAAAAGTTTACATTGCAAGGTGAACACATTCCAAACACAGCCCCTTTTTACCAATGGTCAGACACAGGGTGACCCCCCCCCCCATCTTAGCGGTCCACAATGCTGGACTGTATATAAAGTCCTGGATGCGTGAATCATAGTGGGCATAACCCAAAAAGGGGTCTTCAGGGACTAAGTTGCAGATATGAACCACGGTCCTGGACCTGTATGGAACACTGTGGCTGACTCAACACGGTGCACCTAGCTGCATGCTCATGCAGGATCCAGAGCCTGAAGCAACATTACAGGCTCTCTCTGTAGCGCGTGGTCCAGGTATGGCTTCCAAAAATTCAAAGAGGTTGTGCTGATCCGGATACACTGCTTCTATGTTAGCATTAGAAATCAGTGTTTGAAGAAACCAAGGACAATGAAATATAATAAACCAATGTAAGCAAAGGGCGATTTTCTCCATGCAGATCCATCATTTTCAGACACTAGCACAAACCTGGGGACTCTGAGTGGGGTTAGGATTATAGGGAGGCACTGAGGACGGGTCTTATAAAAAAAACTTTGCCCATGTCCAATCATCACCTGAAGGTACACACCTATAATCCATGGAGTTAGAATACTCTACCTGTGTCCTGCAATGTATAATTAAGAAAGCAAGGTTTTTAGCACACAAATACAAAAAAACAAAAAATGGATTAAATAGAAAAACTAAAAAAGGCAAAACTTTTTTTTTTTTTTTTGGAAAGAGTGGAGAAGGATTAGAACACCTGTCAATTTTTGTTGCTGTCCGTGCATGCATTAGAGAGCTTCCCCCTGTCTACTGGTCATTGAAAGTAAAAGAAAACCCCAAATATTGGGTTGACCCCAGAAAAGTAAGAGGAAATCTTCCAATGGGGAGACTAGTTCTTGTGACCTGGGGGTCCCCACGGAATTCCCTTAATTTTCAGGGATTTCCTCTCAATTCCTGTTTGGCTATGGGACAGGAAGTGATAGGAAATCTCCACAATAGAACACAGATGATGAAAAACAATTTGACCGAGATTATAACCCTCCCCTACTGTATCCAAAAAGAAAAAAAAAAAAAAAAAAAGTTTTGCCTATAGTTCTACTTCAAGATACATTAACACAATGACCTCTTCCCATGAAAGTGTTAATAAATACAAGAACGTTCGGAAAAATTAAACAGAAATTCCATTAATAAACGTTTATTAAGGGGCGGTGTTACACAGCTTTAGACAGCATAGAATACAAGTGGCGTTGTTAACATTTATTAACAGGAATAGAAAAATAAGTTGGGCAGTGCTGGTCCTCATGAATATTGAAGTTAAAAAAAGAATAATTTAGTTCAAATTCATGGCATGTCCTATTTCCTCCTTCCAAAACCCCCTCGCCTGCCTCTGCCTCCACCTCTGTTTGATGAATTCCTGTTGTTGCGCCTTCTGTCGAATGATCTGCCACCTCTGCCGCCCCTACCACGTGGACCTTCTAGGTCTCTCCTTGATTCGTTAAGTGCTGGGAGCTCGGTTGCCACAGAAAGCTGCCAACGCCTTGAATCTTTCCAGGAATCCTAAAATAAAGGAATCAAGGTTTATTTTCATTTACAATTCTATGCATCTGTTAAATCTGAAAGATAAAACAAATAACCTAGTTTAAATAGTACACACAGCAATGTTAAAATTACAGCTGAAAATGCAAGCTTTCCAAAGAAATGTTGAGTTCAAAAGGCACAGGCTGGGACCACTTATGGAAAGGCTTTAACTGACTTGTAATTGTGAAGTGACTAAGTATAAATGAATCAAAAGGCAACATAAAAATAAAAAGATTGGTGTGATTAAAATAGTTATGGTTTCAAAACATTAAAAAAAAGAGTATCTGTCAGGTTTATACAGTAAGATAGTACAAAAAGGAACAATGATCTATCAGGGGAACTGGTAATCATTGAATATTTCAAAACACCAGATGACATCTGGCAAGTCGCCCAAGTCCCTCCAGTCTTCCTGCACAAGCATAACCATCGTGAAAGCTCCAGTAGAACTCCAACCATGCACATTTTTACAAGTGTTTAATAATGGCATATATCGGTTTTGTTATCCCTTCCTTTGCATTACTGCTACCTAGATCAGGTCCCTGCTGATAGGGCAAGGTGGCAAGGCTGATTTGCTGTTCAACAAGGAGGCGATATAGGAAGTGGAGTTGCTTTAAAAGGCACAAGAGCATAAACCTGTCTTACCTGTGCAGAGGAAAACAGGTTTTTAAATCATAGGATGGGCTGTGCAGAATTACAAATTCTTTGATGGTGAAATCACATGTATTTTAACTGTGGGTGTTGCTCTTTGCCTTAACGTGTTACTAAACCCACAACAGTAAAATCAGTCTATATATGCAGTGAAGCATGCTTGTTATACTCACTGTGGAACCTAAGGGGTTAATCCTCTGCATTGTGTAAAAATGCTGTTTGATCCCGACTTCTCTGATCCCACCCTTCTTCCAGTACCCCCCTCTTATCTCCTGATAAGACATATCATGTGAAGACACTCTGCACATGCTCAGTTTGGTGTGCATTGCTCGAGAGATTTTTTTTTTTTTTTTCTTGGTAGAGTGCATGTGATCAGCACAGGGCCAATAAGCACTGCCCAGATAGAGGTGAGGGGTTCTGCATCCTCAGAGCAGAAAGAAAACTCCTACAAGCTGTAACCAGTGCTTAGCTGAACACTGATAGAAGTCACAAGACTGCTCTAACTGCTGATGTGAAAAAGGTATTTAGCAGTTTATATTTACTAAAAAAATTGCACTTCCATGTTCTGTGTACTGTGGGAGACCAGATATAGTGAATGTAGGGTCCTGGGTTTAGTAACACCAAGTTTTACCTTAAGTGTTATGTAGATGCAGGTTTCTAAACTGTTCTTGGTGCTTTGCTGCATAAATCAACTGAACACAAATTAATATTGTCATACCAGAATTTTAGAAAGCTACTTACTTGAAAAGTCTTTAAAGTATCTTCCTTAACATCAAAACAAACACCCTGTTGGAAAGATAAAAGATATTAATTTGGTTACAAGAAACAATGCTTTTGATATGCCTTATGCCATAGAAAGTCCTTAAAAGGGAGCACCTATTAAACTGTTTGGGTAAATAGTATTTTATATAAAAAAAAAGTTATCTTACCATGGAATCCTTTAGGAGGCACATCCTCTGAATTTGGGAATCAATGTCTTCTCCCATTTGTTCTTTAACTGCACGCCAAACATAGCTCAAATTATGGATGGGAACTGAAGTCTTCAATACAACTGTGACATAGCCCTGCAATGCACAATAAACATTTTAATGATTTGCAAAAGGAAAAATAGAAGATGTTGAATAAAAGTAAAACTCCTGGCTATCGCTCCCACCCCCCTCCTAACACCTATACTAACACTAACCTTGAAAGGAAATAAGCATTTTCCGATTTTCAGGGTGCTCGGGTCTGGTCAAATGACTGGCTCCTGTGTCAGCCAGCAGCGGCTTGAGGAGAGAGAAGGGAGAACGGACAATGGATGGCTCATTGTAAGCCTATGGGTGATATCACTGCTCAAGCATTCCAGCCATCCGCAAGCGCGCTGTTCTCCCAAGTAGCCTGCCCCGGTCGACACCAGTTAGATCAGGTGACCAGACCAGAGCACCCTGAAAATAGGCAAGCATATGCATCTTTTTGCCCAGTTAGTATAGGTGTTAAAAAGGAGAGTGGAAGCAGTTTTAAGATTAAGGTTAGCCTGGATTACTAATTTAATCTTGCATTAACACATGAATATTGATTGTCTTTATGTTACCTATATGAATAATTCACACTACTACACAAAAAAACAAACAAAAAAAACAAAAAAACTGCACACTGGTATTAATAGCAACCACACTTTAATCAAGCTTGTCTGCCAAAAACATGCATCTGTATGTCCAAATATAAAGTGGTCACTTGCTTTTAGTTTATATTACCTTATGTGTACTAATTATGCACAGAAAATCATAGTCAATCCCAAATTATGCCAACTTTGGCCATTTGGGGTTCTGCAACTGACAGCTGGCTCCAGCAATTACACTGGGTAGAGGAGGCACAGCAGTAAAAGGAAGCCCAAAAAAGTACAAGGATGCGCAATGTGCCTAGATGAGGCTGTTAAGTGCCTTGTATGTCAAAAGTTTTCAAGTGGTAAAGAAGGTTGCCAAGTGGTATAATGTATCACATAAAATAACTATTCATCATTCGTTCTATGGGAATAAAGAAATACCACTCAAAATGTCAAGAGAATAAAAAAAAAGTATCCACATTTTTGCCATTAATGTCATACCACACGGGTTTTAGGAAAGTAACCCTCAATTTTAACACCTGTTACCATGTATATAATACACATCTGAACGTAAAGTGAACCTATAGTGAAATGTTGGGATGCATCTATCAAGAGTAACAAAAGTTCAGCTTTACTGGAGAAGTCTTTCTATAGGTTCCCTCCTGTGCCGGTCACACAGCACAAACTAGGGCCTTATGTTACAGTGCATTCATAAAAAGGTATTCAGACCCCTTCACTTTTTTTAATTTTGTTATGGTGCAGCCTGATACTACAGTTGTTTAAATTCATTTTTTCTCATTAATCTATACCCCGTACCCCTAATAACAAAGTGAAAACAGAATTGTAGATAATGTTTGCAAATTTACAAAAAAGGAAAAAACTGAAATATCCCATTGGCACACAGTTGTGCTCAAAAGTTTGCATACCCTGGCAGAAATAGCGAAATCTTGGCATGGATATTGAAAATATGACTGATCATGCCAAAAAACTGTCTTTTAAAGGATAGTGATCACATGAAGCCACTTGTCACATACTGTTTTTTAATCATAACAGAAAAATCACTCAAATGGCCCTGATCAAGTTTACATACCCTGGAATGTTTGGCCTTGGTACAGACACACAAAAGGTGACACGCAGGTTGAAACGGCAATTAAAAAGTTAATTTCCCACATCTGTGGCTTTTTAAATTGCAATTAGATACTGAGCCCTGGGAACCAGAGAAGAACTGCATAAGAAGGTAATAGAGCTTTATAAGGATTAAAAAAAAAAAAAGGATATAAAAAGATGTCCAGCGCTTTGAATATGTCAGTCAATACTGTTAAATCATGTATTAAGTGGTGGAAAATTCGGGGATCCCTTGATACCAAGCCAAGTACAGTTAGAGCAAGAAAGATTGCAGCCACAACTGACAGAAGAATTGTTTGGTATACAAAGAAAAACCAGTACAGGTAACCTCAAGAGAAATAAACGCTGCTCTGGAAAAAGATGGTGTGGTTGTACTGAAGGAGCACAATACGATGATACTTGAACAAAAATTAGCCGCATGGTCGAGTTGCCACAAAGAAGCCTTCGCTGCGCCAATGCTACAAAAAAAGGCCAGTGAGGTGTGTCAAAGTGTGGTCGGACATATTATAACTAGCCTTTTCTGTGGCATTGGTGAAGTAAATACCAAAAGTCTACCCAATATTAATACTGTACATGGACCTGGTTCCAACAAGTCTCTATCAAGCAGGTTGCTACTTAAACATTCAGTAGGTATGTTTCAAGCAAATGTTTTGAAATAATTTATATACCTAATCACAAATACTTTAGAGGCTCTGATTTTTTTAAATGCAAAAATGACAAATTCTGCCAACGCTTGCAACAGTGTCCCCCACCAAGTTTTTTTTTGTCTCCAGCCGAGTTAAGCTTTAGGCCATCAGTCTACATTTACAGTAGCAAAAATTACACATAAATTTCCACTAATGACTCAGTCCTAAGTCAGCTTGTTTCCCTGCTATTGCTGCATGTTCCATATCTGTTTATTCTTAAAATATGTTTTGAAAAGTGTTCTTACCGTTTCCAAATTAAGAAATGATCGTTGTTTTAAAGATGAAGCTCCAGAAATATGTGCTAAAGCTGCTGCAAGCGCATTTAATGCTCCTTTCTTTTCAATAAGTTCTTCTGCATATACTTTAAAATGTTCAATGACATCAGCTGGGATGGAATCCAGTGACCTATAAAACAAGATCAGATCAACACCAGTAGCAGTAAATAGTCACACAGTATGTGCCCCTTCCAAATTTGCAGCCACTTTACCATGTCCCCAATGTTTAAAGGCTAGAAGTTAAAAAATAAAAATAGATAGGCAGAAACAATGAACTTTTTTTTTTTTTTGTAAACAAGTCTTCATGGTTGCAGTGCAACCATGGGTGCGATGCACAGGCTCCTGCAGACACTTCTCCTAGCTCTCTGTCTGTACCAAGGTATGAGCTTTTAGTTGCTGCAAGAAGTTACAATGGACTAGGTGTATGTTCTGCTGAGAAATACAAGTCTATCAGCCACAGTGGCAGACGTGACTTGTACTTTATTCACAGATCTTAGAATGAATCATACAGCTCTGCAGGCAGAGCCAAGCATGGCATCATGAAAATCAAAGTGATGGCTGCTGTCTCCTGGTACAGGACTGCACCAATTTGTTGTAGAATGTGTGAGCCCAGAAATGTTGGGCACTCTGATGAAGAAAAACGGCCAGTCCTTGTAGTCCTCAGCTCTGACTTCTGATCTCCAGTTCTATTTTGTTTATTCACCACTCTGATGGGACCCTCATCAAGCAATAGTGAGCCACAGCAGTGGGAGGGCCAGAGCAAGCAACCTCAGCACCTAGCTTTCTAAGCTTTACGTGGCTGATTGTAACACATTAACTGCTATGGAAACAAAAAATTATCCTGCACTGCTAAACATTTTTGTTTTGGATATCCATTATTTGCCAACTGTAATCCATATCTTTACATTTCATGCTTAGTATTTAATTCACCTGCAATAAAGATTTTGAAAAAAATAAAAATGAATTACTTTATTGCATCAGCGCTGGAGGACTGGGCAACATTCAGTATGGATGGGATACCAACCCGCTTGAACTTGATACCCTAGGAGAAAGCAAAGAGTTATGGACTTTCTGTAAGACACATAAGGGTACTACAATAAGCTTCGGGAGGATAATACATAACACTCCATTCCATATCCCTATAATATAAAATATACATAAGAGCAAAACATTGGTGCCACTTGATTGCAGATTCACATACCGTACTCCTCTCCACAGCTGGGAGATAATGTCGGTCTCTGGGTTCATAAAGAGAAATACAAACTCCTGTGCGCCCAGCTCTACCCGTACGTCCTGAACGATGGACGTATGCATCCGCTTCCTATAGATAGGACACAACAGTTATAGCCTATTATCCACAAGTTACAAAACTGTTATGCAAACAGCATTCCAGGTAAACTAGGTCATGAATATAACAGTAATAATGGTTAGGGAACATTGCAGTATATTTACAAATCAGCTAGCCGAAGAGCACAAATTCTGAATAAAGTAACAAAATTACAAAAGAGCCTCACCTTTGGTGCAGAATACAACACAACAAGATCAACTTCTGGAATGTCTAGACCTCGAGCAGCAACATTTGTTGCAATAAGAACTTCAAATGATCCATTTCTAAAGCCTTTCAAGATGATTTCGCGCTCCTTTTGCTGAAGGTCGCCGTGTAGAGCTTTGGCAGACTGCAAAAAATTTTAATTTTAATTTTAAAATTTGTTAGACAGCATCCACTTTGCTGATTTTTTTTAAATCCTTTATTTAAAATTATTAGCAGAATACAATATGCCGTAGAAGACCAAAAACCCTGCACAGTATGAAGGCGTAAGAAAATAGGAGCACAGAAAAATAACTTACATGAGAACGGACATAGCTCATAAGAAGGTACAACTGGAAGAGGGTCTTCCTTTCACTGGGGAGGGGGGGAGGTGGAAGGAAGAAAGAAGAGGGAAAGGTGAACGGAGGGAGGGAGGAAAGGGAAACATGACAGATGGTTCTGCCACAGTATCCACAACCAGACAGCCCATTTTGTAACAAAGCATCAGGGCATCCACAGTAGCCTTGCTGAATTTAAAAAAAAAAAAAAAAACTGAATTTAGGGTATAGCAGTTTTTATATTGGTCCAGCTTGGATTAACGTAAGTGTGTGTGTACCATACACCTGTGGGACACCTCCAGAAATCACTGTAGCAGGCACTGGATTCCAATGGATTCAAGCTGGATCAATGTAAAAACTGCCATACTTGAAATTCATTTATAAGTTTACTGGCTTTGTTTAAATAAAAATCTATAGCCTTTTTTCCCCCCACAATATGTGTATAATTATATGCTGGCTTTATAGAAACTGAAAGCAGTATACTGAGCATGTCCTTGACCCTTGAAACTCTCACAAAACTGTTAGAATATTAAAGTTTGCAAATAACAATCAAGTAATGGTATTTATGGAACACAAAAGTCCTGTTGTAGCAAATGTAAAACAAAATACAGACCTGTTTCAGTGAGCCACAGTTGGTTGATAATTCATGAGCTTCTAATTTGGAGTCACAAAAAACGATGGTTTTCCCATGACTTCCACTATAAACTTGGACAATGTCACCTAGAGCAACTGCCTTCTGGTATCGGTTACACTCAATGGCCAAATGCTGCAAGGAAAAAAAAAAAGAGAAAAACAAAATTAACTACATATTAAATGAACAGTTCCCAGCTATGTATTTCACCAAGGACGCTTTCCTCCCCTTTTTTGTTTACTTTGTTTTATACTCCTGCCCTCACTCATTGGTACCTAGGCGAGAATGGAGTGTCCTACTCCTGCACCCTCCTGGAATATCGCATACCCCAGGACACTGCTACAGGGACACAGCAGACAGATGGATGACATAGGAAGGGAAAATGCAAGACCTGGCCCGTGACAGCAAATTGCAGCAGGACAATGCTGGGCAGTTGAGCAGGTTATCTGAATAGAACCCAGCATTACAAGTAAGAGGGGATTTAAAAAAGGGGATTTAGTCAAGTTGACAAGACAACAAGCCAAAATGACCAAAATGAGCACATGTATGCATTACCAGAAACCATAACAGTTCTCCGGATGAACATTAAACAATGAGCTACTAACCTCAACGGTGATGGCAGCCCTCTGACTACGGTGTCCAACAAGGTCAATCTTTGCGTATTCCTTTTTCATATATTTTTTGGCAACATTGTACATCCAATCTGGGCATGTTGCAGAGAATAGGAGAGTCTGTGGATTCTGTTCGGGATCTTCAAGACAAAGGAGACAAAGTTGTAATAAACTGTCATAGTTATAAAACTACTTCAATGTTGTGGCTAGGATAAAAGATAAAGCTATGTGAAAATATTGACTTTCACAAGATTCATCCCACCTTCCTACTGATTGCTGTGGCAGCGCATCACAAACAATGATCAAAAAAAAGGTAAGAGCCAGGCTCAACTTTTGCAGGAAAATTCCACATTTCACTTGTCTATACATCTGTATTTCAACATGCATTTTCCATCACATTATGAGCACTTCGTTTTAGCTGAATGGCACAGGTATTCATTACAGAACATAATGCATGCACAAATATACTGTCAGAAAGGTTAAGTGGGAAATTAAACCTAAAGATTTGGGGTTGAATGAATGTTTTAACATTGAAGAATCCAGTCATTTTTGCTTGGTCGCCCTGCCTGTTCACAGGTACATGGTTATTACAACTGAAAGACATCAGGCAAGTGCGCTTACTGGTAAAGCTTTTTTTTTTTTACGTCATTCTGTTTGACACTTACCAGGTTTGTAACGGACAGATAAGATTTCTTCCACTTGTTCAGCAAACCCCATCTCTAACATCATATCTACCTCATCTAGCACCACATGTTCAAGTGCAGTGAGGTTCAATTTATAATTCTGGATAAGATCCCGTATACGACCAGGTGTCCCAACAAGTATGTCAAGTCCAGTTCTAATAGCAAATACTGATGAAAGACAGGGAAAAGAGGTACATTAGTAATACATAATCCAGAACTGACCATAACTTTCTATATGGTGTGACGTTTGCATTATTTAAACCAGAAAATGCTAATATTGTAATAAAAGTGTGATATTATTTATGCTGACAGCTGCTTAAGCAAATCTCTGATGAAGGGCTAACAAGCAGTTTTAACCACCTGTGGACATTTTACATTATCCACTTGCCTTCCAGAGGATTTAACCCCCCTTCCTGACCAGGCCATTTTTTGCAATACAGTGTTGCTTTACTTCAACTGACAAGTGTGAGGTCATGCAGCACTACAGCCAAATGAAATTTATGTCCTTGCCTGACTGAATTGTGCCAAGCGCAAAGTTTGGTGGAGGGGGGATTATGTTGTGGGGTTGTTTTTCAAGGGTTAGGCTTGGACCCTTAGTTCCAGTGAAGGGAACTCCTAAGGCGTCAGCATACCAAGACATTTTGGACAATTTCACGCTCCCAACTTTGTGGGAACAGATTAGGGAAGGCCCCTTCCTGTTCTAACATAACTGCACACCAGTGCACAAAGCAACGTCCATAAAGACATGGATGAGTGGGTTTGGGGTGGAGGAACTTGATCTGACCTCAACCTGACAGAACACGTTTGGGATGAATTAGCAGAGACAGAGCCAGGCCTTCTCGCCCGACATCAGTGCCTGAAATCACAAACGTGCTTCTGGAAGAATGGTCAAACATCCCCATAGACACACTCCTAAACCTTGTGGACAGCCTTCCCGGAAGAGTTGAAGCTGTTATATCTGCAAAGGGTGGGCCAATTCAATACTGAAACCTACGGACTAAGACTGGGATGCCATTAAATATCATGTGCTGTGTAAAGGCGCATGTATACTTTTTAAAAGTCCCAATACTTTTGGCAATATAGTGTATCTTATGGGAAGAATGGTTTTAAAAAAGAATGGTCTGCTGTTATTTCCATAAAATCATTTCTAAGGAAGTAATTCAATAACAGTGGGAATAAATGGCTATGATAGCACAGCTACAGTCACTGGTGGTACTCTAACATTTCAGGACTGAAAGGGTTGAAATGTCAGATAATACTTACCCTGCTGCTGATAGGGACTTCCACCGTAAAAGCAACATGTCTTCAGCTTTTTAGATAAGCTGCGAATTTCATTCATAATTTGAATCGCCAGCTCTCTAGTAGGAGTTAGGATCAGAACCTAATTAAGAAGAATGTGAAAAACTACTTCAGTGTACACATCAATACAGAAAAGGGGGGGGCACAATAGCAGCTATGAGCTTGCCTTTACATTATCCAGCTGGTTCTGGGCAAATGTTACTCAATCACTTCTACAGGTGCAGCTAATTTTGAGGCTTGTCACTTTCTAGTTACTACCTGATGTTCAGCACACAAGATCTACCTTACTACAAATATGCCCCAGACTACACCCAAATATCTTTTCAATGCAAACCCCCAAATAGTTTTGAATAGTGAGAATACAGAATATATTAAATTGCTATTAAACTCCGGAAACCTACTACACCCAGCCAAACCCCAATTAAACAGGATTTTTCTTTTTAATAACATGTCACAGGGTGAACATTCCTCACTCTATTATTATTAATAAAAAAATGCAAGTTTCATACCCTTGGTGGGCGTCCGTTTGCCAGCGGCTCTTTATTTTCAATTAGCCTCTCAATTAAAGGAATGGCAAATGAGAAGGTTTTTCCAGTGCCAGTACGAGCCTGGACAACAACATCTTTCCCACTGTAGGCAGTGTGGAAGGTTTTAGATTGTATGGGAAACAGGTAAGTGACTCCTTTGGCTAGAATATAGAAAGGATGAAAAGTAGAAAAACAGAATATTAAACTAAAGAAATTTACTAAACCACCTCAAAACATTGGGATTTTACCTTTTATTAACATGAGACAGAGACAACATTCCTACTCTATTACTAGGTTCAGAGATAAACAACCATCTGTGAGAACTGTTCCTCTGCCATTTTTTTGACTGTCATGTAAAGTATATGTAAACCCCGGCGCCTACAGGCTAAGCAAACAAAATATTTTGTCCTAACTTCAAGAAAAACTTATATGGATGCCAGATTAGCAATACAAAAAACATGTGAAAGTATATCCTCATCTTTATGAGCCAATTAGACCCAGAGATGGTATATGTTTATTTATTTCAGGTACTTATATAGCGCTGTCAATTTACGCAGCGCTTTACACACACATATATATATATATATATATATATATATATATATATTGAACATTCACATCAGTCCCTAACCCTCAAGGGGTGTACAATCTAAGGTCCCTAACTTACATTCATACATACACATATTAGGGCCAATTTAGACAGGATCCAATTAACCTACCAGCATGTCTTTGGGGTATATATGAGTAATTCATTAAATATTTGTATGTGTCAGAAGTATTATGGTACTTGTGGTGTCACATTTCTGGCTAGCAGTGCAGCAAAAATGGTAAGTGGCTGGTTTTAAGAATGCGCAAGGTGGATTTAACAGAAGAAAACATATGCGGCTGTTCGGTTATACTGACTAAAACTGTGCAGAGTGAGAATATACTCAAGCCTAGATGTGAAACTTCCTTCCTCTGAGAGCAAACGTAAGCTGGCCAAACATGGATTCAAATTCATCCAGTTCAGCAGGGACCGGTTGAATTTTGATCCATGTGGCCACTGTGGCTGAACAGAAGTTGATCTACCAACTGACTACTGTTCAACTGCCCTGTTTGTATTTTTTCCACTCGATCAATGCTACAGGCAGCAGGCAATAGGCTGCAGCACTGATTAATGTATTCTGAGGGCGGGGAAGTTTCCCGCTGCCAGAATATAAAGCGGTGAGGAGCAGTTTTTTTTTCCTTCAATTTGCTGGTTGAACAAAAAAAAAAAAAAAAAAAAAAAAGGCACATAGCAAAGATGGTAAAGGAGGAATTACTGGGAAGACAACCTTTTCCTCCCTGCAGTGCTTGACTGTCATCCTACAGTGCATAGGAACATTATGGGATAAGTTCACCTTTCCTAACACATTACACCCATATTCAGGGTGTAACATATTACTGTTGCAGCAGCCCCTGCACTCTTCCCCCCATCCCCAGTTTTAACCGCGGGCCAGGGATCCTCTCCCTGCACCTGCTGTATACAACAGCAGATGATAGAATGGCTGGATCCAATGACTGTCAGAGTGAATGGTGTTTAGAAAACGACAAACTAAAATTTTACCTTGTAGATTAGCAATAGTTTCCTTACAAATTGGAAATTTTGAAAAATCTCCCTCGATTTTCTCCAAGTTAATTTCCTGCCATAAAACAAACATGCTTGCATTAATTTTTAGTTCTACTAAATGATATACACCATGCTCTGCAATGTTTTGATATTTATTCCACATACCTCTTCCTCCGTTTTGGATTCCTCTTTCATTCCATTTATTTCAGGCTCAGTTTTTCTTTTCTTAGCTGCAGGAGCACCACTGTCTTCACTGTCAACATTTTCCTTTACTTTCTTGGAATTTTTCTTTGTTTTAGCTTTTTTGCCACTCTAGAACAGAATAAAAACAGACTGAATTATACAATATGCACTGCACATAAGAAACAAACAGGAAATCCTTCACAGGATGGAGACTGCTACAGCATACACATAATTCAAATGAAAAAACTCGACAGTGTGAAATATCTTAATGAATTACAACACATGGGGGGGGGGGGTTGCAGATCAGTCACTGGGAAGAGCAGAACATTATGGAAAACTGAGAACTATTTTTCTAAAAGCAGAAGCATACTCTCTATCCCCATTCAGACTGCCCTGAAAGGACAAAGGGAAAATGTGTTTTTTTTAACTGATGTATATTTGTGTCAGGCCCAGTGGGGATTAGATTATAGCCTTCTGTTGCTTCTCTGCCTACTGCAGATAATTGTGTGAATAAGTCTTACATTCGCCTGGATTCTTAGGTGTTATATGGGTATCCTGCTAGAGCAGGACAGAAGCCCATTTTAGGTTTGATTAAACATTGTAGCAAATGTGTTAAGCTCATCATTAATATGTCAATATCTAGGAAATGGAGTAAGAGGGTAACAGTCTCAATCTAAAATAGGTGCAGCGACATTCATGAACATACACACAACTAACCTATTTAACCTCCAAACATACTGTTTGCTATGCCAGATAACTGAATTGCATGTCAAATTCTTCCTCCTTTGTGTGAAATAAGCATATTTTTTAAATACGTATACAAACGCACTTCAGAAAAACTGGAATATGTAGTAAAGGACATACCAGAAGTACCAACCCCCTTTACTTATTTTTTTTTTTAAAGAAAAAGGTTTGCCTACATCATGCCATCCCACCAAGTAAAATCCCCTAGTGTTCTAGAAACAGTTAATACTAAGCCTTCAATTATGCAGAAAGATATTTGCCAAATTCACCAATTAAAACATCTCTGTAGACATCTAGACCATACCTATACTCTACACCAGACCTTCAAAGAGATGCATGGGAACATGTAAGCAAGATATGCTCTGAAACCTTAGTCTTGAATCTATCCACTAACTGCCATTTTGCATTTGAACATTTAAATGTAACTGTACGAGACCCATCAGTTACCCATAGTCTCCATGGTAATAGACAAATTAGGATGTAACGGTTATTGTCCTTTAGAATAAATAATTTCTATAAAATGTTTTGTAGTTTAAATATGAATAATCAAGTACTACTGAAAACCACTGGCATTAAAGCTGAATTCCAGGTAATTTTTTTTTTTTTTTTTACAAAGAGCAGGACTGCTTGAAACGGTCGCTCTGCTACTTGTCTCTTTATGAAAAACAGATCACTGAAGTATGCTGCAACCCTGTGTGTGAATTACTGTGTTACAGGAGACTGACTGTTTTGTGGACATACAATTTCTCCCAAAAAAGGTACAGTTGCCGCTTCCTTTTGTGCATGTGTGTAAATACAGTATATTAAGGAGTGGTTTTGCCTGTCAAAGGATTTTTAGTCCAGTTAAGATATTTGCAGATCTCTGCAAGACAGCACAACCAGGCTGAGAATCTGACTTTGCTGTACTTAAAGGATAAGTGCAATGTATGAAAATGCCAATATCTTCTAAGAAGCACAGCAAGGTCCCCTCCTTGCCCCCCACCTGTTATTGGACAGTGAGGAAAAAGCAGCAGAAAGATAAATTGCATCCCTTTGCCCTCTCCACTAGATATGTTCTTTGTCAGGACAAGTGCATTCCAACATGCTCAACTGGTTCCTTTCCCTTTCATAGTCTGAGCTCTGCTGTAGAGAGGACAAACAAAATCTGAAACCAAGTCAAATTTAGCTAATTACAATGCCTGAATTTAACAGTTAAACAGTTTCACAACTGCATGATTTGATGTTTTCTTTATATATGCCTGGAATTTAGCATTAAAGAGGGAATGTCACTCTCAGAGTGGATGACACACAGCACAGAATATCTGACAAAAGTCAACAGTTCTGGTGAAAGAAGAAAACACACAAAATCTATAAAAACAGCAAAATTCTGGTGCACAGAATGCAGCATTTATTACTTTTTCTCCATTGATCTCAGGTTCCGCTGCATCTTGCTGTGTTTCAGATTCTTCCAGACCCTTTTTTTGTTTTTTCTTTTTTAGCTTTTTTGATGTTGGAGCGTCCGATATGTCCTGCTCCTCACTACACTGCTCAGCTGTTTCAAAAGAACTCTCATTTTCTGCAAGTTGCTTCTTCTTTTTCTTCTTCAGTTTCGGTGTCTTCTGTCATCGGGAGAAATATATAAAATTTAGCTTAAGTCTCACAATATTTACAATACATGGGATACATGAGATTAAACAAAATACCTGATCATTGTTATTTAAATCTTCGTTCACCAAGCCATTGAGTTTAGTTGCTTGCTCAAAATCGAGTTCTTCTGCGTCCCCATTTTGCATTTTCCTCTTGATCTTCTTGGGTGTGGGAGTTTTAGAGTGTTTCTGGAAATTAATAGAAGACTGGGTCAAAGATACAACACTAAGCCTGAACTGTTATCAGAGATGATTTGTTGTGATAAATTACAAAAAGCGATTTGCTGTACAGAAAAGGAATTGGGCAAAACACAAATCAGGAACGTCATTTAAGGATTTAAAGCCCAACTCCGGTTTTCTCCTGCAGTACTCCCCTTTTCCCCCAGAGTTATGCCTCACAGAAAGTTGTTGCAATTACTGCACTCTTAGGTTGGACCCACCAGCCAGCCCCACTCGGAAACTAGTGTACAGGCAGTCATGGCCCCGTCTCAAGTAGTCCTCTAAACTACAGAATGTGTAGCTATTAGGCAGTATGCCAACGCTGGAGGAGCATACACATCACTATTGTGCAAAACGTGATCACAGTTCTGCTTCACCTAAAGGACAGAAACCCAGGCAGAGGTTGGAACACCCTTAAAAAAAAAAAAAAAAAAATTCAGACAAGTAGAGGCATATTTATTTTCAACCCTAATTACCGAAGTCAAGCTTCGGGTGCTCTTCCAAAAAAGCCAAGCTTCAAAGTTTCTAAATCAGAACCTCAACAAGCATGCTGTAAATGTCTGTTAGAATTCCTTAACCTCATACTGGTTCCAGGTTTGCTTCCTATGAATCTGCTTTACATGGTTGATCCAGGGAATATCCGATTGCCTTTCCAGGGATCAGGAAGGAATTGTTTCCCCATCAAGAGTAAAATTGGATCATGTTTTGCTGGGTTTTTTTTTTTTTTTTTTACTTCTCTGGATCAACTGTGGGTATAGGATAATTTTTTCAATGGTTGAACTACATGGACTTTTGTTTTTTTTCAGCCAGACTATGTAACTATGGTGACAAAAGTGTGGGCTTGCTCCCAAGGCGGGCTGTGTGTGTCCATTGACACACACATTGTGGCTCAGACTGCTCCCCACTCATTCCTCACAGGATTTAACAGCAGCAGGAACCAATGGACAAAACAATATATATAAAAAAACAATCCATTACAACCACTTTAATGCAGGGAATGCCTTTCACTTTAATGCAGGGTATGGCTTTCAAGCTGGCAGTACTGTTTACTGCCAGAGTGTACCATTGCTGCATTACCCTGGGTGGAGGCGGGGTCTGCTAGTGAATTTGGGGTCAATTCACTAAGAGATAAAACCCCCCAAAAAACGTGTCATTTACAGAATGCATTAAATATTTATGTTTTGCAATATTTATCACTTAAGCACTTCCTGTCCGCACTATAGCAGACGTACTGCTACAAGGTGGCATGGGTATGCAAAATTTCATATATTTATGTAATTTTGCATTTCCAGGTAGGAGGTGCACCCTACCCGTGCTGCTATTCGCACCCTCAGCCAAGCATCTCTGACAGGGGCAGGGAGAACTGTTTGTAAACAAAACAGCTGCCTCCCTGGTCAGCTTGTGCACTCTACCATGCAAAGCAGTGTGCTAACGGTGAAGCACAAACACAGGACACCATGTCAAAACAACACACAGTTAACCCTTTGATCTCCCCAAATGTTAACCCCTTCCTGCCCAGTGCCATTAGTACAGTGTAGGTGCTTTTTATATTAGCACTGATCCCTGTTATTGGTGTCACTGGGGATATCAGTGACACCAAGTCAATTCCCCCCAGTGTCAGAATGCCTGCCACAATTCTGCAATAAGTCACTGATCGTTGCCATTACTAGTAAAGACAAAAAAAAAAAAAAATCCTAGTATATATACCGTTTGTAAACACTATAACTTTCATTTAAACCAATTAACTTACATGGATTGGAGTTTTTTGGCCTACATTTATGACGACATTTGATTTTTGGAATTTTTTCACTGGAAATGTTTAATAACAGAGTCAAATGTTTTTCTCTCAAAATTGTCTTTTTTTTTATAGAGAAAAAAAAAAAACAGGCAATCAAATACCACCAAAAGAAAGCTCTATTCGTGGGAAAAAAGGATGTAAAATTTGGGTGCAGTGTTGAATGACCGTGCAATTGTCAAGTAACAGCGCCATATTAAAAAAAATGGCCTGGTCAGGGGGTAAATCCTCAGGAGGACAAGGGGTTAAATTTAGCTTTATTTTTACTTTTTTTGTCATGCCAACACTGCACCAGAGGAAGATAGTTCTGTAGATTAATGCACACAGAAATATTATGAAACTGAAAACTTTCTAGTGTGGTTACATTCACACAACGATCTCCCTCTAATGAGGTTACAATTTATATTCATTGCTGAGCTCAAAGCAGAACATTTCCACACTGATACATTGTATACTTTTCACTTTCTGGTCAGAGCAGAGTTCCCCTCATTGTTACTTTGTACATTGCTAAAATACTGACCGCCTACTGGAGGTTATAAATACAGAATGTGTGTTCCTGAGCCCTGGTTCACACCTGAGATGTTCCAATTACAAACTGCACCTGAAGTCATATGGAATGTATTTCTATGGCACGGCCTTAATCAGTACGATTTGAAGCAGCGTGATTTCAACAATAGCTCCTGTACTACTTGTTTCCGATTTCATTGCGACTTACGAAAATCACACGGATCTGAAGCTTTGAAAGTGAAGTATCGCCATTTCACATTTGCATTCAGTGTGAATCAGGGCTTAGTGAATTGACTTTTTGTTTTTGCAGTTTGTACTTCACATTCAATATTTTACTTTAGTATGTTGACTTATGTCATGGGATATTTCTGACAAATTAGTCATGTGATCTATCGCATGCAGAATCCTTTAGTGAATTGAACCCTTTTGTGTGAAGTTATCTGCATATTTAAACTTGCACCACCAACGGGGCGCCACGGCTGGGGACGCGATGGGGGGGCCCCCACGGCTTGGGACGCGATGGGGGGGGGCCCCCACGGCTGGGGACGCGATGGGGGGGGGCCCCCACGGCTGGGGACGCGATGGGGGGGGGCCCCCACGGCTGGGGACGCGATGGGGGGGCCCCCACGGCTGGGGACGCGATGGGGGGGCCCCCACGGCTGGGGACGCGATGGGGGGGGCCCCCACGGCTGGGGACGCGATGGGGGGGGGCCCCCACGGCTGGGGACGCGATGGGGGGGGCCCCCACGGCTGGGGACGCGATGGGGGGGGCCCCCACGGCTGGGGACGCGATGGGGGGGGCCCCACGGCTGGGGACGCGATGGGGGGGGCCCCACGGCTGGAGACGGGATACAAGAGTGATGATCTACTAAGCCAACCTGAGCACACAGAACAGTGATCACTCCTAATAGAAGATCCGACAGCTGACTCCGCCATCTAAGTACATTAGATTCTTGGAAAACCGAAAGTCTGTAGAACTACAAGTCCCAGCGTTGTCCTTCCAGGTATGGTAGATGATTCTTGCTCCCCCCATGCCCCATACACAGTCCCTCTGTTCCTGCACTGACCCCCCCCCACACGTGTGTACACAGCGCTGTTTACATGCTGCTCTCCTCCCCGCTCCAGGCCGAACCCTGATAAAAGTCACACGCAGCCCCCCCACACCTCTCACTTCGCCCCCCACCTTATTATTGCCGACTCCGCTCTCCATTTCCTCGCTCAGAAGTATCCCGGGCATCGATGGGCCGCTCTAAAAGTCCCGCACTGGACAGAGAGGGGATCCAACAGCTGGCCACGCTACGAGAGGCAGCGTGAAAAGGGAAGAGGAAGTGACATCACCCCGCCTACTTCCTTCTCGCAGTGATGTTCTATGGCTGCGACGCCTCCATGTTGAAAGGCCCGGCTGTGCCATTTTATATGTGGCCCGTAGGTGTCGCTGTAGAACGTGTGTTCATGGTACTCTATAGCTACTTGAAGAGCCTATCCTGCCATTTTGTTTACAAGCAAAAATCTGCTTTTTTTTTTTTTGCTAGAAAGTTACTTAGAACTCCGAAATATTATATTTTTTAACAGAGGTCCAAGAGAATAAAATAGTGGTTGTTGCCATTTTTTTACATCACACGGTATTTGTGCAGCAGTTTTTCAAATGCCATTTTTTTATTTAAATAGACGGTCATTTTAATGCAAAAACACAATGTATAGCCCATTTTGTGGTGGAATATAAAAGAGGGTGTTACACCGAATAAATAGATACCTAACATGTCACTCTTCCTGCCCAGGCCAATTTCCAGCTTTCAGCGCTATTGCATTTTGAATGACAATTGCGCAGTCATGCAACACTGTACCCAAATGACATTTTTATCATTTTTTTGTGACAGAGCTTTATTTTGGTGGTATGTAATCATCTCTGGGTTTTTCATTTTTTTCTTAAACCAAAAACCACAGAAAATTAAAAAAATAAATAAAAGTTTTTTCTTAGTTTTTGTTATAAAATTTTGTAAATAAGTGATTTTTCTCCTTCACTGATATGCGTTAATGAGGCTGCAGTGATGGGCACTGATAGGCTGCACTGATGGACACTGATGGGCACTGATGAGGAGGCACTGGTAGGTGGCACTGATGGCCATTCACAGGCATCAATGATGCGCACTGAAAGGCAGCACTCATATATGGCACTGATAGGTGGCACTGAGAGGCAGCACTGACTGGCACTGATAGGTGGCACTGACTGGCACTGATGGGTGACACTGAAAGGCAGCTCAGATGGGCACTGATATGTGGCATTGATGTGACACTGATGGGCACTGAAATGTGGCATTGATGGGCACTGGCAGGTGGCATGGATGAGCACTGACAGCTTGCACTGATAGACACTGACAGGTGGCACTGCTGGGGCTACACAGATCATCAGGGCACACTGATCATCAGTGCTCTGATGATCAGTGTACATGTCCCCTTCGCGGAATACCGATTACCGGCTCTCCTCTCCTCTCAAGCTGTCAGCGTGACAGCTCGTGAGGAGAGAAATGCCGATAACCGGCATTTCCCTGTTTACATGTGATCAGCTGTGATTGGACACAGCTGATCACATGACCGAGTCGACATCTTTAGCTCTTTCCGTGGATCGGTGATCTGCTGTGTCTGAGGGACACAGAACACCACCAATTGCCGCACTGCGCTCTCCCAAAGCCGTGCTGCGCGGTTAGAATGGGAGGACGTCATATGACGTCCTCCCAGAACGGGAGAACCGCCTTGCGTCCGTCATATTACTATATGGCGGGCGGAAGGTGGTTAAAATTGCACGAGCTTGTGGAATGGCAACAAACTACGATACTTACGAATCTCCATAGGCAATGCTTTAAAATGATTTTTGCAGGTACCAGCTTGGAGCTACAGAGGTCTAGTGCTAGAATTATCGCTCTCGCTATAACGTTTGCAGCGATACTTCACGTGTGTTGTGTGAACACTGTTTACATATGTGTGTGTGACCTATGTATGCATTCGCTTCTGCGCACAGGTAAGAAGGGATGGGGGCGCTTGAAAAATGTATTATTTATTTTATTTAAAATTTTTGCACTGTCCCTTTTTTATCACTTTTCTTCATATCACAAGAAATGTAAACATTCCTTGTGATAGAAATAAGCAATGACAGGTCCTCTTTATGTAGACATTTGGGGATCCCTCTACCCTGGAAAGCATGAGATAAAAAAAAACAAAACATTCATCTCATGTTTTCCAAAAAAAAGGCAGTGGCCTTCTGCCTAGCCAGAAGTGACGTCACTTCGAGTCTCTAGACCAGAGGTCTCCAAACTTTTCAAACAAAGGGCCAGTATACTGTCCTTCAGACTTTAGGGGGGCCGGATTTTGGCCAGTGGAGGTAGAAAATGTCCTGTGCCCAGCATCAGTGAGAATAAACATGGCCACAGGGTTTGTAGTCAAAAGGAGGAGGAATAGTGCCCCATTATTGGTGTCAGTGGGAGGAATAGTGGCCCATCATTGGTGTCAGTGGGAGGAATAGTGGCCCATCATTGGTGTCAGTGGGAGGAATAGTGGCCCATCATTGGTGTCAGTGGGAGGAATAGTGGCCCATCATTGGTGTCAGTGGGAGGAATAGTGTCTCATCATTGGTGTCAGCAGAATGAATAGTGTCTCATCATTGTTGTCAGTGGGAGGAAGGGTGCTCCATTATTGGCGTCAGTGGGAAGAATAATGTCCCATCATTGGGATCAGTGGAAGGAATAGTGTCCCATCATTGGAATTAGTGGAAGAAGTAGTGCCCCTTCATAGATGTCAGTGGGAGGAATAGTGGCTCATCGTTGGTATTAGTGGGAGAAATAATGCCCCATCATTGGTATCAGTGGGAGGAATAGTGTCCCATCATTGGTGTCAGTGGAAGGAATAGTGGCCCATCATTGGTATCAGTGGGAGGAATAGTGGTTCATCATTGGTGTTAGTGGGAGGAATAGTATCCCATCATTGATATCAATAGAAGGAATTGGTGTCAGTAGAAGGAATAGTGCCTCATCATTGGTGTCAGAGGGAAGCTTAGTGCTCCATCGTTAGTGTTAGTAGAGGGAATAGTGGCCCATCATTGGTGTTATTAGAAGGAATAGTGGCCCATCATTGGTGTCAGTGGGAGAAATAGTATCCCATCACTGGTGTCAGTGGAAGGAATAGTGGCCCAAGGGCCAGATAAAGGCTAGCCACCTTGGGCTGCAGTTTTTGAGACCCCTGCTCTAGACCATAGAGAGGGCCGAATACCAGCAGGTCCCTGGCCAACTCTATGAGCACTCGGCAGCACTGCCGGATCAGATTCCAGGCATCCTGATCGCATGGGAGATCCCGAAGAAGCATCAGTGGGAGGGGGAAGTAGCCATTGGATTGCCTTTAGATGAAACAGCATCACCAGCTGAAACAAAAAAACTGTAGTTATGGCATACAGCTGCAGGTATATCCGCCCGGTATAACCATTTGAAGCCAATCATGTACATGTACGTAGGTACATGTAGATAGAGATCCTGTATACTGGATCTAGAATTCATAGAGAGATTTTGTGAGTGTCTGTTTTAAAAGAGGCACAGTGTGCACCAAATTCATGTAGTTGTTTAGATCTTGCACTTGAATTTGGTGCACACTGCGCCACTTTTAGAAAACATGCAAGACACTTTCACAAAATCTCTCTGCGCCAGGTACCTCTCTGTGCCAGGTCCCTCTCTGCGCCAGGTCCCTCTCTGCGCCAGGTCCCTCTCTGTGCCAGGTCTCTCTCTGTGCCAGGTTCCTCTCTGAGCCATGACCCTCTCTGTGGCAGGTCCCTCTCTGCACCAGGTCTCTCTCTGCGCCAGGTCTCTCTTTGCGCCATGTCCCTCTCTTTGCCATGTCCCTCTCTGTGTAAGGTCTCTCTCTGTATGTCAAAATAGAATTGGTCTTAAAACAGTAGTAAACCACTGCTTAAAACAATAAAAAAGTGATCCCCACGCAGGCTAAAGCCACATTGTACTAGTGTGCACCACATACTTAACTGTGAAACTGATCCTTCCAGTGGCGCCCTATCACCACTGACAGGGAACCCATCTTCACCTGCTCTTCCTTCCAGGTTCACTGGCTCCAGCCATTTGAATGGGCAAGCCACGATGACATCACTCCCACACTTGTGCACGGGAGTCACTGTTTATGGCACAGCGCTCTGAAGGAATGACTCGGGTATGCCATTCCTTCAGAGTGATGTCACCGGTGGCTATACAGGTAAATATCTCCTAAACATTGCACTTTTAGGAGATATTTACAGTATCTACCTGTAGGTACAAAGCAAAAAAAGACAGTTTATTCTCACTTTAATTAGCTCCACTTTTTTAAGATATGAACTGTCAGTCACGTACTACTGAATCTGTGTACTCTGCATCACTTACTACTGAATCTCTGTACTCTACGTCACTTACTACTGAACCTATGCACTCTGCGTCACTTACTACTGAATCTCTGTACTCTGTATCACTTACTACTAAATCTCTGTAATCTGCGCCACTTACTACTGAACCTCTGTACTCCTTCTCACTTACTACTGAACCTCTATACTCTGTGTTACTTACTACTGAATCTCTGTACTCTGCATCACTTACTACTGAATCTCTGAACTCTACGTCACTTACTACTGAACCTATGCACTCTGCGTCACTTACTACTGAATCTCTGTACTCTGTATCACTTACTACTGAATCTGTGTACTCTGTATCACTTACTACTGAATCTCTGTAATCTGCGTCACTTACTACTGAACCTCTGTACTCCTCACTTACTACTGAACCTCTATACTCTGTGTTACTTACTACTGAATCTCTGTACTCTGCATCACTTACTACTGCATCTCTGAACTCTGTATCACTTACTACTGAATCTCTGTACTTTGCGTCACTTACTACTGAACCTCTGTACTCCATCTCACTTACTACTGAACCTCTATACTCTGCATCACTTACTATTGAACCTCTGTACTCCATCTCATTTACTACTGAACCTCTATACTCTGCACCTCTTTCTACTGAACCTCTGCACTCTGCACTACTTACTACTGAACCTCTGCACTCTGCACCACTTACTACTGAACCTCTATACTCTGTGTCACTTATGACTGAACCTGTGCAGTCCATGTCACTTACTATTGAACCTCTGCACTCTGTGTCACTTACTATTGATCTTTGCACTCTGTGTCACTTACCACCCTGACCCCCATGCTGTCTTTAACCACTTGCCCTACAGAGGATTTACCCCTCTTCCTAACCAGGCCATTTTCTGCGTTACGGCGCTGCATTACTTTAACTGACAATTGCGCGTTCATGCCACACTGCACTCAAATTTAATTTATCTCCTTTTTTACCCACGGATTGAACTTTCTTTTGGTGGTATTTGATCACCTGTACGGTTTTTATTTTTTTCACTATAAGAAAAAGACCGACAATTTTGAGAAAAAAACAATATTTTTAACTTTTTGCTATTAAACATGTCCTGTAAAAAATTTTAAAAATCAAATTTCGTCATAAATTTAAGCCAAAATGTATTCTGCTACGTCTTTACTAAAAAAAAATCCCAATACATGTAAATTAATTGGTTTATGTGAAAGTTATAGCGTTTGCAAAAGACGGTATATATACTGGGATTTATTTATATTTTTACTAGTAAAAATCAGCAACTTATAGCGGGACTGCAGCGGGCATTCTGACACTGGGGGGAACTGACTTGGTGTCACTGACATCCCCAGTGACACCAATACAGTGATCAGTGCTAAAAAAAAACAACTGACACATTACTAATAGCACTGGGCAGGAAGGGGTTAACACAAGGGGCGATCAAAGGATTAACTGTGTAATGTGTGCTGTGTGCTGTTTTACTATAAGCTGTGTTCCCCATTCACAGCCATCAAAAGCAGTGTGCACAAGCTGGCAGGGAGGAGAACTGTTTTGTTTACAGTTTTCCTTCCCTGTCGGAGATGCTCGGCGATCAAAGGGCGCCAGCGAGTAATCATTGTCCGGGACCCGGTGATTGACAGCCGCGGCAGAGTGGTGCGGGTAGGGTGCGCAAAATGTATACGTGATTTTGCGCACCATGCCGCCCTGTAGCAGTATTTTAAAGTGAAATTGTAGAACCGTGCTCATTTAAGTGAATGACCCGCCCCTAATTAAAGTACATTTTCTGTCTACAATGGCTTGCTGAATACATAGCAGAAAAGGTGTCCCTGGAAAAGTATATTGAAATATTTTGGCAAGTATGGACTTCATGCACACTGGGTATTCAGTCTGGGTGCATGGGGCTCCAATATTTACAGTAGCTTCAGCTGGATGTCACAGGCACACCATCCTGCCCTACTGGCGACAGCCTGTCAAACACTATGAGAGACTGACAGCCTCTGTGGCTGGGCAGTACACTTAGCGGCATGAATGTTTCGGGAAACATGTGCCCAGGGCTGAATTCCTGGAACACATGCAGTCTGCGTTTTGAGCATAAGCCTCTCTAGGCACTTATTTCCCCAAATGGAAGCACCATGGAGTGCAGCACCCACACCTATCTAACAGAAGCAGCTCTCAGACTCTCAGGCTGCAGCCAGTGGAAGTGGATGGTCCACATGTGCACTCCAGTTGCCACTAAATGCCTGAGCCTCTTGCAGCGGGGCAAAACGCCCAGTGTGCATGGGGCCTTAGACCTTATGCACATGGGCCATCTGTGTTTAGCAGGAGAAGTTGATCTGGGATATATAAACTTTTTACCTCCCAGATTCATTTCCCTGTATCTAAATGTACTTCCAGTTAGATATTTTAGCTGCAGAAAACCAGGCTAAATGGCCCCAGAAAGTAGATATTTCTTGCTTGTGTAAACAAAGCTAGACTGAATGAAGTTAGACTCTGCTGAACATTTAGGTGTGAATTACATGCTTCCAGATGTGTTTACAGATTGCCTCTAATTGCATCTGAATGCATGTATTTTGATGTCCATTTGCATGGGGACTAGACAAACTTTTCGCTTCCAAGACCACATTCTCCTGTGTTTAAATTTACTTGTGTTTAGGCGTGTTTATGTGCGTTTTCATGTGTTTAGACATGTTCAGAGTTTCTTACCTGCCCCTGGACACACAAATCTGAAGTAGCTGTGCATGGCAAACAGTCAGCACCTAGCTTTTATTTTCAAAGCTTTATACAGGCCATAGACGAGTCAAAAAATGAACAAAATGTGTGTTGATCATCGAATCGTTCGTTCATTAGTGTGCCAACTGTGACACATGATTTTCATGCCGCAATAAAAAATGCCTGATCCAACATGCTGGGTTTTTTTTTGAGAAATTCGAAACAATTGATGACATAATTGTATGAGCTATTTTCCTTTTTTGATCATCAGAACTTTTGTTTTTTTGATGGCTTGCTTAACTATGCAAGCTGAAAATAGAAGCTAATTTGATGCTGTGCGTCAGTGGTCCAGATTGTGTGTGCTCCAGTTTTGATAAATCCCACCTTGTTTTCTTTAAACAGTTACATTGAATGCACCTAAATGTAGGTATTCCTACATCCACCTTAATGCGTGGATGGGGGAATCGGCTCAGCCCTTCTGTTCAGCCCCCTGGCTAAAGGAAATAATGAAGCCTTGTATGGCCAGCTTTAGGCATTAAAGGAGTATGCAGGTTAGTCACTACAGTGATGTGAAGAAATATTGACTGCAGTTAATTGCTACAATAAATAGAATTACCCACAATTCAGGACTGCAATTCTGGTTCATAAAATTTGTCAGCTATCATTTTGGCTGCCTTGATATCACCTCGACATCTCCCATTTACAACATGTGTAGGAACTACAATCCCACTTGCGTATCAACTCCAAAATACACCCTTTCCTGTGGTTGTATTTCCTCTATGTATGTAGAACTGTTTGCTGGAGTTCAGCCTTGATAAATGAAAAGCTGGCCGTACATCATACAATCTTAGTGTACAATTTTTCTTTAGATTTACCAAACACCATCTAATATGAGGTCAAACCTGAACAACCCTTTCAATTTGTATCCAATCAGGCAGGCCCTTATACTACATTTATGAAGATAAATCTAAAGGAGATTGTGTAGACATTGTACAAGAAAATTGTACAATGTATGGCCAGCTTAAGAGTCCTTTCACACGTCATCAGTTCTGTTACAAAAATTGATTTAAAAAATGGATATAAACAGAATCCTTTCAAGTTCAGTTCAGTTTACATCAGCATACAATTTTTCAATGTCTATGTTTTATGCCTGAAACACATTGGGATCTTAGCCCCGTGCCAAAACTTCTGCTGTTTTTGCACAGGCAGAAGGTATAGACTGTAAATTATGGTAGCTGGACGGTGTACAGACTGGTACTAACCACGCTGTGCTCTCATGCCTAGTATGGTCAGTTTTTTTTTTTGTTAGGGAAGGAGAGGGACTGGCAGGAACACCTGGTATTTCACACAAAGGAAGCAATCCAAAGAGAACGGGATCATTTTTCATACAAGTATATGGTACAGCAGGCACATATCAGGAATATGAAATATTGAGTTTACATACTCTTTAATAGATGTGCGTCTGTTCACATCCACTTGACTCTAGAAATGTATTGCCCTTCCATCAGCAAAATAGACAGATGGATGCAGACAGAATGCTCATGTGAAATGGTCCCAATAGGCATGAATGGTAGAAATAGGTAGAAAGGAAATTAGGGTGTGTAGTGGCCTCCTAACGTAAATAATTAATACTTTTCCCAAAAAAGTAGCAGTAAAAACTCAATATAAAAGCTTTTTCTGTTTCCGCTGGTACCTTACAATTATAATTTAAAACAAGTCATGGAGAACACAAACTACTGAAACAAACACCCATTAGTCACAGAAAACACATGACCCCCAAGGAATGTTTTGGCAGGAGTGTAGTATTGCTGTCATTAGCTAATAAACAAGATCAATCACCTTGCAGTGATAGTTATCAGGATGCCTGAAGGCACTGTACTTCTTGTGGTTTTTAACCACTTGACAGTTGACACCAGGCTTCCAGAAAGTGAGCAGTAAAAGGATGGATCACATATGCTTACACAAAACAAAAAGGAGCAAGAATAACATGAGAACAATTGTTCATATGATACAACCAGGCTTCTGGCTAAATTCGTAACGTGAATTAATGAAAGAATTCCATGAGAGTATTTTTACTAGATTTTTTAGCAAGATTTGCAAGTATAGTTTTACCTCTGAGGCAACCCATCTCATTCCTTTTCGCAACAGAAAAAAAAAATTACCAACTACACAGATATGTTGTAAAGTCATTGAAGATTAGTGTATTTAAAGAAACTGGATCTGCACATTATAGCAATGAATATAATTGTACCAAAGTAGCCAAATCCTAAAGCAGTATAAAAGTGGTTGTAAAGGCTGAAGGTTTTTTAGCTCCAAACATTCTATGCATGAAGGTAAAAAAAAAACCTTCTGTGTGCTGCTCCCTCACAGCCCCCCCAATACTCACCTGAGCCCCCTTTCAATCCAGCGATGTGCACGGGAGCCTTGACTGTCCCAGTTTTCCCTCTCTCTTTATTTGCTGGGACACAGCAACGGGAGCTACTGGCTCCCATTGCTGTCAATCACACCCAGTGAGCCAAAAAGAGAGCAGGGGGTGTGGTATGTCTTATGGATGCATAGAGCGGGGCTCGGGAGCGAGCATGCACCAGTGTCACACGCACACACGCAACATTCGATCCATCTATGAGCAGACTGATTGTGCCCCAGTTAATCCATCAAGTGACTTGGGTACAACCAGCATATCATATTTTTAGCATGCGATTATTGCCAGTGACTATAGCCTCTAGCAGTAATCATTGTACTCTCCCAGTAGGACAGCTCCCCACATCCCCCCGCTGTGTGGTATGTCTTATGGATGCTCAAGAGCGAGCATGCGCCAGTGTCGCATGCACGCACCATTCGATCCATCTATGAGCAGACTGATTGTGCCCCAGTTAATTCATCAAGTGACTTGGGTACAACCAGCATGTATGATTTTTAGCATGAGATTATTGCCAGTGACTATAGCCTCCAGCAATAATCATTGTACTCTGCCAGCAGGGACAGCTCCCCACATCCCCTCGTTGGGAGAAAACAATAGCTCCTTGGGAGGGATTCAGTCAGTGTTGAAGGGGGAATCCAGCAATTTTATTTCCTGCAGCTCATGGTTGCAAAATTGCATAATCTATGGCCTGCTTTAGTCTGTAAAGCTGGCCATACATGGATCAAAATTCATCTGGTTCAGTAGGCCCCACCTAAATTTCCATCCATGATGGGCACATTGGTTGTAAGAACGTGTTCTAGAAACTGTACAACCAGCCTGTTGGGTTTTTCCCTAATCGATCAGTGCCACCAGCTATAACCAGCAGCAATAATCATTGTATTCTGATGTCAGGTAAGTCTCCCTAGTCAGAACATAATAGCACAGAGCAAGTGATTCTCCCATCCACCTCAAATGTGTGGATGGGAGAATCAGATCATTTTTTTTCTGTTCAGCCCGCTGGTTGACCCACTCATGTGGACCTTGCACTAAAAAGTGTGTCCACTAAATACATTATTGCCCCCATCCCCATTAGAAATTGCTGATTGAAAGAAAAAAAAAAAAGCTAGTAAATATATTTAATGCTGAGTATGAAAAATCTCTCAAGAAGATACTCCTGCACTGTACTGGAACATAGGCTCACAAGATTTGTGATACCATTCCCTGGGATCTCAGCAGAAGGATTGTGATGTCACCCTCTGCTGTGTGGAAGCTGGGGGCAAGATAAGTACATTTAGATTTTTTTACCACTTTTTGTTACCTTTTATGCAGCAAATTATTATGAAGGAGGAGGTCTGGATATATTATGTGAACCTTGCTGTTTACTGCAAGGTCTGCTTTAAGGTTGAAGATGTAAAGATATGTATGGAGAGTTTATTTTCTTGGTTCTGTAATTGAGAACAAGGGTGAATAGACCAGGTGCATTGCAAATATTAAGTTACATCATGTAAGGAAAGGAACAGACATGAACAGGGCAAAAATGTCTTGAAGCACATCTAAACCGAAGAACGAAAAACGATTTTGCAGCTTACCAGTCCATAGATATGGTAGCCTCATTCATTTTTTTTTAGATTTTTTTCTTTAATTTCTATTATTTTCCTTTCTATTTCTTCCCATTGATCACCTAGTGATCCTGCCCTAGGACACTTCCTAGGGTAACAACACCCTCTCGCCATTCTGCTTGTGTAGGGGAGCAGGATTTCCACCTTAGTAGAGGAAGTGTGTTAAGATTACGGAACACTTTCGCCTTTCCTCCCACTCCTCATTTCCACAATATGGGGGGTAATGTTCTGTACACTTTAGATTGTATGCCCCTTGAGGGTTAGGGACTGATGTGAATATACAATATATATGTACAGCGCTGCGTAAATTGACGGCGCTCTATAAGTACCTGACATAATAATAATAATAATATTCCACAATGAGAGCTGGTACTTATGCTAACTGATAAAGGTCAGCAGAGGCCAATTGCACAAGTTATCAGCTTATTTATGGCAAAATCAACGGGTAGGTTTTGCACCTATCAAACAGAGAACAATGCTGTCAATAGTATCTTTAACAGGCCAAAAGGGAGGAAATAAGAAAATTTAATTCTTATTGTTTATATAAACTTTTATGGATAATACACACTTTTCCTTTTCCAGGTACACTGCATCTAAGCACTATAAACCAAAAACATTATTGCATTCATCTGTAATATTCAAAGCAAGCTCTGCCACTCATCCATGTCTCCATACTTTATTTTGCTGAGAAATCACTCCTCTAGCATTTATGGCCGCAGCCATCTTAAGTAAGGACAGATAAATTTACTTCCTGGAATCTGGAAGCCATCTGCCCTTAGCTCAGGCAAGATAGTGTGTGTAGCTAAGAAAGCCCCTCCATCCCTAGTGGGACTCCTGACCTGGGCCCTCCTTTGCCTAGGCAAGGAAACCAGGAAGTAACCAAAGAAATAAAAAGTTTAAAACTTTGCTATATGTTTACTAATATTAGCAGCATAAAAATAGTCAATGTTAATGGAGAGAGTGAAATTCCACTTTAAGGCCGATTTCTGCAACACATGATGTAAACTTGGCTTTAACCTCCTTAATGATAATTCAAGCATTACTCAGGATCACAATTTTATGTAAAAGGAAGGCCAGGGAAGGTCGGGACCTTTAGGAAGGTGATTGGTGCAGAACTTGTGAAGATCCATTTGTTGTGAACCCAGAAGTGCTCTGCTCTAGCAGAAGAAAGAAAAATAGGATTTTTCACTCTATCTCTATTTGTAGTACGATGTACCATATTTTTTGTGCTTAGGATACTACAAATCTTCTGGGTTTTTTTTCTCAAAATGATTAGAAAAATATTTATATATTATTTAAAATAAACATGTTATAGTTATCTGCCCTGTTCAATTGTGTTGCACAGAGTGGTCTCGTGTGCCTTCTTCTGGGGACCCCCAATGGCGCTGTCTGTTCCTCCTCTTCTCCGAGTGCCCCCATGGCAAGCTGATTGTAGAGGGAGTGCTCATGTGGGTGTGCTCCTGAGTCAGGCAATGACTTGACTCTGCACCCCACTTCTGCTTCACAGGATTTGACTGCCAGTGGCTCCAGCTGCTCTTAGTACAGCCTGTGAATGCAGGAAGAGAGCAGAGCAGATCCTCTGGTGAAGACAGTACTGGATCGGGGGGGGGGGCAAGTTGAAGTTTTGGGGTTTTTAATGCAGAGAATGCAAATTGTTTTGCCATTGGAACCACTTTTAAGCATACGTTTGTTTTAAAAAGTTTTAAAAATGGCGCAATGGCATTACTCACAGCCAGTAGGATGTGTCCCTTGTGCTGCTGGCTCTTCAATTAGCTGCAATCCTCCTCCATCGATCCCTTACTCACCCTGCTGTAATCTTCTGGTGTGGAGGAGGTGTGACAGGCACTTATCCAGAGCATCAGATTATGCTGTACTATTGCTTCTATGAATGAAACACAATTTATGAATAGAGGGGCAGACGTTTCAATCATCTGCCCGTTGTCCATTCATAGATCGTGTTTCATTCATAGAAGCTATAATATGGCTTCTAAGAATGGAGGAAGTGGTCGAAAAGGTGGGCATAGTCAGGTACTCTTGATAATTTTTTGAAACCTACAAATATCAGTGCAAACAGAAACCCACTGTAAGGGACCGCCTGGCGTTACCACTAGCTCTCCACTGAATAGGCGTCCCCAGCGCACGGAGTCTAAGTCCCAGGGTGCTTGTTCACCAGGGCCCTTGATGGTGGGGATGGACTTGGAGCCCCCTGAGACCAGGTCGTGGCTACTGGGTGCGTCCGTCAGTGGTAGTGGTATGCGCCAAGGGCACCCACGGGGAAGAGTCTGATATGAGGAGGTCAGCAGACCCCACTGCACGGGATGGATGGATGAGCAAGGTCAGACGGGCCGGGTCGGTAACAGAGAGGACGGCAAGGTACAAGGCAGCGGGCATAGAATGGTCGGGTCACACGCCAGGTCAGCAACAGCAGGTCAAATCCAATAGGGGGCATCCAGGAGAGAGGTCAGGCAAGCAAAGGTCAGGGCAGGAGAAATACAGCAAGGTCAAGGCACAATCCGGGTCAGCAACTTACAATTCACAGGTTCGCAGATACAGGATACAGGTAAGACCAGAAGGCACTGAATGACAGCTCAGGGTCATTTAAATATCCCGCCCTGCGCTGCCATTGGTGCCCAGCGGGCGGCCGCGGCTTCTACTGCACATGCGCGAACTCGAACGCCGCGGCCGGCCCGGACCTAGTGCTCGAGTCCCTGCACAGGGCGGCACACTGCGCCTGCGCCGGGACCATCGCGGCGGGGATCGAGGGGATCCCTGACATTGCCCCCCCCCCTACGGGCAACCTCCGGATGCCCACCCGATCTCTCCACCACGGGTGATCGCGAAAGAACCTCCGGACAAGTCTAGGTGCATGGACATTCTGGGCTGGTTCCCAAGAATTGTCCTCAGGGCCATAGCCCTTCCATTTGATTAGGAATTGGGCCTGGCCCCCCCTCCTTTGGCACTTTAGGATTGATTCCATCTCGAATTCTTCTTCTCCCTCGACCGTTATGGCTTCCGGGGGTCTCGATTCTCGGTCAGGGAAGGCATCTGGGATCACTGGCTTCAGCAGGGACACATGGAAGACTGGGTGAATTTTGAGTGTGTCAGGAAGGACGAGTTCGTAGGCCACTTCGTTGACCATCCGTTTAATGCAGAAGGGGCCTATAAACTTGGGTCCCAATTTCTTTGACGGGCAAAGCATCTTTAAATTGGACGTCGCTAGGCAGCACCAGATCTCCCCTCCGTTTCCTGTTGAATGCCTTCCTGTAGTCTTCCTGGGCTCGGCTGATGGCCTCTTGAAGCTTCTTATTGTTCGTGGAGAAAAACGTTACTACATCTTGCGTCGCTGGTACTGGGCATTCCGAGACCAAATCCGGGAGGAAGACGGGGTGAAAACCATAGTTGGCAAAGAACGGGGACTGTCCCGTCGCTGAGTGACGGGCGTTGTTGTACGCGAATTCCGCTAGGGGGGAAGTGGCATCCAGTCATCTTGAGTAAACGAAGTGTAGCATCTCAAGTATTGCTCCAGGGTCTGATTGGTCCTTTCGGTTTGACCGTTAGTTTGAGGGTGGAATGCAGAGGAGAGGGACAATTTGATGTCCAGGGCTTTGCACAATGCTCTCCAAAATCTCGACGTGAACTGGACCCCCCGGTCCGAGACAATGTCTTCGGGGACCCCATGCAGCCTTACTACCTCACGAATGAACACTCGCGCAGTCTCGGCTGCCGAGGGGGTTTTCTTGAACGGGATGAAGTGCGCCATCTTGGACAGGCGGTCCACGACCACCAGGATTGCCGTGTGGTCTAGCGATGGCGGAAGCTCGACTATAAAGTCTAACGAGATCTTTTGCCAAGGCCGTTCAGGAATCGGTAAGGGTCGCAGCAGACCCCAAACTTTGTTTCTGGATGGCTTGTTCTTTTGGCAGGTGATACAGGACCTTACATAGCCCTTACAATCTTTAGCCATGTCCGGCCACCAGAAGGAGCGTCGGAGAAGTTCCAGGGTCTTTTCTGGGCCAAAGTGCCCCGCCATCAGGTGGTCATGGCAATGGCTCAAGACCAGGGTTCGGGCTTCCTCCGGCACCACAATCCGATCTTCCCTCCATAGGAGTCCCCCCTTGTTCTGGAGGAGCCCTCCGGCTGGGGTAGAGACGGTTGTGGATGCTTCCATTATCTTGGAACGAAGGTCCGACTGAAGGGCCAAGAAGTTACCTGAGGACAGGATGGTGTCGGGTACAGGGATCTCCTTGGCGTCCTCGTACATACGTGATAGCGCATCTGGCTTAGTGTTCTTTGATCCAGGCCGGTACGTAATGTGGAAGTTGAATCTAGAAAAGAATAGTGCCCATCTTGCCTGTCTCAGGTATTCTAGGTTTTTGTGGTCAGTAAATATTAATATGGGGTGCACAGCACCTTCCAGCAGGTACCTCCATTCCTCTAACGCCGTTTTGATCGCCAGTAGCTCTCGATCACCGATATCATAATTCTTCTCCGCTGGGGTAAGCTTCCGTGAGAAGAATGCTACAGGATGGAGCAATTCCTTGGTGCCTTTCCGCTGGGAGAGGATGGAACCTACCGCGTTCTCCGATGCATCCACTTCCAGGATGTAGGGCAGGGCGGCGTCTGGGTGACCCAAAATGGGTGCCGAGGTGAACAGCTTCTTCAAGGCTTCAAAAGCTTCCTGAGCCTCTGGTGTCCATCTGAACCGGGTTCCCAGCTTGGTTAGCTGAGTAATGGGGGAGACCAGACCCGAGAAGTTCTTGATGAACTTCCGGTAAAAATTTGCAAAATCAATAAATCGTTGGACGCCTTTCCTGTCCGTGGGTTCAGGCCAATCCAGTATTGCAGCGACTTTCTGGGGATCCATCGCGACCCCCGCGGTGGAGATAATCAGGCCCAAGAAAGTAATGCTGGATTGTTCGAAACAACATTTCTCTGCCTTGGCGTACAACCCATGCTGCCGCAATCGCCCCAATACCCTCGCTACATGTATTCTGTGTTCCCCCAAAGAAGGGGAGAAAATCAAAATGTCGTCTAAATAGACGATAACAAAGACATCCAGGAAGTCCCTAAAAATATCATTCACAAAGTGTTGAAAAGTGGCCGGATCATTGCACAACCCGAACGGCATGACCAAATATTCAAAGTGACCGAAGCGGGTGCGGAAGGCCGTCTTCCACTCGTCCCCCTCCCTTATGCGAACCAAGTTGTATGCTCCCCTCAAATCCAGCTTTGTAAAAACCACTGCTGTTTTTAAACTTTGGAATAACTCCGGTACTAACGGCAGTGGGTAACGGTTCTTTATCGTGACCCTGTTCAACTCCCTGTAATCGATACATGGCCTTAAGGTTTTGTCCTTTTTTTCAACAAAGAAAATACCCGCCCCCGCCGGTGAAGTGGAGGGGCGGATGAACCCCTTCTGGAGGCTGTCCTCGATATATTCCCTCAGGGCCCCCAATTCGAGCTCTGAAAGGGGGAAGATTCGCCCAAAAGGAATTTCTGAACCGGGTAACAGGTCAACGGGACAGTCATAAGGGCGGTGGGGGGGTAGAGTATCGGCTCCCCGCTTGCTGAACACATCTAGAAACTCATGGTAGGCTGCCGGGATTACCTGTTTTAATTCGGCTTCCCCCCCAGAGCACAGGAGGATTTAGGGAACCCCCGGGCCCGAAGTGCGGCAGTATACCCGACAGTATGGGGAAGGGAACGAGATTACTCCGGTCTCCCAGTCAATTTGGGGGTTATGGGCCGTAACCATGGGAGCCCCAAAATGACTGGGAAGAGGGGTGAAGCTATAGCATCCAGGCGGAGCAGTTCCTGGTGCTGGCCGGCAATGACAGTTGCGATGGAGGGGGTTTCCTGGTTCACTACCCCTGATTTTATCCGAGAACCGTCGGCCAAATAAATATTGAACCCCTTCTGTTTCAATTGGAGAGGAATACCCTGCTGGTGAGCAAAATTAATGTCCAAGAAACAGCTGCATGCCCCCGAATCAACTATGGCCGATACTTCCACGGTCCTTTCCGGAAGCTGAAAGGAAAGGAGCACCACTAAGTATTGGGATGGACTAACATTGTCAATGGACAAGGAAGAAGAGGTGCACTTACTCAGTTTCTGCGGGCAGGATCGTACCATATGACCAGCTTCACCACAGTAAAGGCACAGGTTCTGGGATCGTCTGCGCTGGTGCTCCTCTGGAGATAGTTTAGGCCGTGCCAGGCCGAGTTGCATAGGTTCAGGGATATCTCCAGGTGGCCGGTTCTGGATGTTTGGCCTAGGTGCTTGACTGGGACCCTGAAATGACCCCCAGGGATTTCCATGACCCTGGCCGGACCTCTCAAACCTGCGTTCCCGCAGTCTACGGTCAATCTTGATAGTCAGTGCAATTAAGTCCTCTAAAGTCTCAGGCACCTCCACCCGGGCGAGCTCATCTTTCAGGCCTTCTGATAGGCCTATACGGAACTGATGCAGGAGAGCAAACTCGTTCCAGCGTGTGTCCCCCATCCAGCGCCTAAATTCAGACGTGTACTCCTCCGCCGCTCGGCGGCCTTGCCGGAGCGTGTACAAAGTAGCGTCAGCAGAAGCTGCCCGCTGTGGGTCATCGTATAGGATGGCCATTGCGTCAAAAAAATTGTCAACCGCACTAAGGTGAGGGTCATTTTTTCCCCGTAGTCGGTGGGCCCAGTCTTGGGGTTCACCCTGCAGGAGGGAGATGACGAACCCCACCTTCACGGATTCAGTCACAAAGGTTCGTGGTTGCAACTCAAAATAGAGAAGACAGGACTCACGGAACGACCTGAAGCGTGTGCGGTCCCCGTGAAAACGTTCCGGTAAGGGTACTCGGGGTTCGGCCGCCGGGAGTGGGGCGGATGCCCCAGACACCGGCACAGGGGCTGCTACGGCCGGGGGTGCGGGGACCGTGGCCTGTGGGGCAGGAACGGATATAGTGCAGGTCTGGAAGTGATTCTCAATCTGCTGACATCTGTCCTGCAGGGCCGATACGGCCTGTGTCAAGTTAGACAGGTGCCTGCAGATCTCCTCAAGCGGCGAGGGCCCTCCTCTAGACTCAGTCATGGCCTTCTGGTACTGTAAGGGACCGCCTGGCGGTACCACTAGCTCTCCACTGAATAGGCGTCCCCAGCGCACGGAGTCTAAGTCCCAGGGTGCTTGTTCACCAGGGCCCCTGATGGTGGGGATGGACTTGGAGCCCCCTGAGACCAGGTCGTGGCTACTGGGTGCGTCCGTCAGTGGTAGTGGTATGCGCCAAGGGCTCCCACGGGGAAGAGTCTGATATGAGGAGGTCAGCAGACTCCACTGCACGGGATGGATGGATGAGCAAGGTCAGACGGGCCGGTTCGGTAACAGAGAGGACGGCAAGGTACAAGGCAGCGGGCATAGAATGGTTGGGTCACACGCCAGGTCAGCAACAGCAGGTCAAATCCAATAGGGGGCATCCAGGAGAGAGGTCAGGCAAGCAAAGGTCAGGGCAGGAGAAATACAGCAAGGTCAAGGCACAATCCGGGTCAGCAACTTACAATTCACAGGTTCGCAGATACAGGATACAGGTAAGACCAGAAGGCACTGAATGACAGCTCAGGGTCGTTTAAATATCGCGCCCTGCGCTGCCATTGGTGCCCAGCGGGCGGCCGCGGCTTCTACTGCGCATGCGCGAACTCGAACGCCGCGGCCGGCCCGGACCTAGTGCTCGAGTCCCTGCACAGGGCGGCACACTGCGCCTGCGCCGGGACCATCGCGGCGGGGATCGAGGGGATCCCTGACACCCACAGAACCCTCCAACTTGCAAGCCAAGCACCTTAAGGTATATTCCACAACACCTCAAAAAGTATATAACATGAAATATAGTTGAAGTGCAATCATAAACAAAAGTCCATATGATTAAAAAATGAGCAGAAAAACAGTGATATCAGTTCAAACTTCCCATAAATATGAAATATTATAAGTCACCCAGAAGAGCACTCTAGGCCTCTCACCTTACTTATATGACCCCTAATCTAACAGGCAGGTCATAAAGAACGTTCCCAAACGGGTAAAAGACTTCCAATGATGCCAACGATGGTCCTCTCCAGCAGATTATCCAACAAATGGTATATAACTGAATGGGAGCAAAAATGAAAAAGAATAGTGCTCTCTGCTAGAAATACCAAATAATTTATTGAAAAGAATATCATTCACAAAAAAAGCACTTGCGTCCAAGTCAGGGGTGGACTGACAACTCATGGGGCCCCTGGGCAATAGGGGATCATGGGGCCCTTGTGTCCTTGCCCAAGCTCAAATAAGCCTATGAAAAAGATACCAGAGGCATCTCATGGGGCCCCCTACTGCCCCGGGCCCTCGGACAGTGCCCGAGTTTCCAAATGATCCAAGTGCAAGGAACAGAGCAGGTAAAACAATCTCACATCAGAATACCGAGATGGCTGCGAGTAAAGTCAGCGAGAGTGACTCCTCCCCCCGTACGCGTTACGTTCTGGGTGGGACTTCATCAGCAGGAACTCTTTGTGAGTGCCTGTCACAACTCCGTTGACTTTTTTAACCCCCACCATGCCAGAAAATTGTGACAGAAAGGAGAGGAGGTGATAGATGGAGTTGGATTTCAGCTAATAGACCAGGCAACACAAAAGACACATCCAGTTGACTTTAATGTCCCTTGTGCTGATTTTGTTTCATTTGTGCATAAACATAGACTTTAATGGAGCACACATAAAACAAATTAATTATTTATGTTCACATAAGTAACAAATGTACATTTATAATTTAAGTCACCCATTGTATCTGGCACAATAAAACAATGACATTCACTTCCCCTGCCTTAATTATGAAGATAACTACTATTGAAACATTTATTGCAGACTGAAAAAAACAATTCAGTGACAATTGACAAAGCCATGAAAACATTGCCTCAGGGCCCTCACCTGCCCAAGTAAGTAAATACTTTTTACATACTTTTTGATTGAATGGTCACTGATATTACAATGGTTTACAATAGTGACTGTTCAAACAATAAAGGGTCATAGCTAGACACTAAACAGACCTGTTTTTTTTGTACTTCAGTCAGAATAAAATAAACATAACGCTTTCAAGCAGTTAAAATGGTCATTTCCCACTAATAAATGATTTTATGTCATTGCTTTTAACAGTCCCCATACAATCTGGTTTCTTTCTCGTGTCTTTTATTTTTTATTTCTGAGGCTACTTTTTAAAATTTATTTACTGCACCATAAAATACACCTGAAATATGTCTGAATTCTGAGGTCATGCAATTACAAACAGTATTCTTTCATGGCCACCAAAGAGTATCCTTTTCCAGCTCTTAAATGCATAGGTTTGGTCCCCTCTGAATCATTTATCCCTGCAGCTCCCTCCTGTACCCAAAGATTAGAGACTACCCTCAACTGATCCTTGTGTCTATAGGCTTCAATGGATGGCTCAGGACTACCTCTCTCTAGGAAAACATCATTTAAATATTTTGGGCTGATCAAAATAGAGCCCCACCGCAAATACAATCTGGCAATCCCAATGTGCACATCTATGTTAAATCTTCTGGAAGTTGGATAGGTTGACCAACTTCATGCACCTGTAGCAAGTCTTTATTGATTTGTTCACCAAGGATACAGGTGCCGCATCTGACAAAGATCCATACTTGGGGAACCCCCATGTGACTATGACATAATCCTGAGCCATATTAGAAGTTCAGGAAGGGAAATTGATGGGATAGGGTGATGGTGCTTTACCTGCAACCAGAAACTGCAGAGTCTGCATGTTTACATGTGACTACACAGGAAGACAGAAGAGTCTTTGAAGTGGAGAGAGTTTCTAACAACCAGGTTCCCAAGCAGCTGGGCAAACGTCACACGCCCACTACCAACCTAAAAGGACAACTGTACTAAGAAAATATATAGCCTGCAATTGATGACCTGTGCTTTTGAAAATGCTGTTATGTTGATCTAAAAGTTCCATTGTTGTATGACCTACTGATCTACAATCTGAATGGAGATCAAGTGGTCTGACTTTTGTTTTATCTCACTGGCTGTGCATGATCCATGTTAGTGACTTTGAAAGTAGGATTTTAGAAGTCAACAGTGTCAGTCTCTGTATTCTGTCAATACAAATCTTCATTTATGAGAATAGTCAGGGCTCACTTTGTAAGCCAAGCTACAGATGACACGATTTTCTTTCCTTCTATCACAGGTTGAAGGAAAGAAAATAGCTAAATTCCCCCATCAACACAGTCAGTGGTGATGGGGAATCCCTCCAGCAGCGCTATTGTGTTCTGCCAGTAGGGAGCCTTCCCTGCCAGCAGAATACGATTACTACCTGCACTTTCTGTGTACAGGCCCCGTTTCCAGTACCATGTGACCTGCTGTGACCAATCACAGCAGGTCACATGACAGTTGTATACAATGGATGGCATCCTTTCATGCCATCCATTGTATACTAGTGTGTCTAGCAGTGAATGGTCACACCGATCACATGCACAAGCTGGGCCAATCACAGCCCAGCTGTGTCATGTGATTAGCTGTGGCCAAATCACAGCTAAGCCCCCCAAAAAAAACCCTGAATGAATCGATTCATTCAGGTGAATGTTTGCTTGTAATTCTTTGCTATAAGCAAATTGTGTAAAAAAAAAATACTGATTACTTTGGTCGTAGTGAAATATGAAAAGAAAATCTTAAAAGAAAGAAAATAAATGTAATAAGAAATTAAAACTAATAAAAAAAAACAATTTTTAATTATATATATATTTTTTGTTGTACTGTCACCAGTCAGTGTCCACGATCACCACCATGCCAGTTATATGATGATGCTGTACTGCAGTGGTGACGGTATGTAAAAAAAAAAATAGTGAAAATATTTTTTTTCATTTTCCAAAACATTATGGCAAAAAATTACAACTTCAAAAAACTCGCCATGTCTCTTATGAAATATGTTGGACTGTCTACGTTGCAAAAAGGGGTCATTTGGGGGACATCTGTACTGTTCTGACATTCTTGGACCTCAAAAAATTAGATTGGCCGTCAGTACTTCAGGATTGATCAATATCCAGATATATCCCATAGTTTGTGAACTCTATAACTTTCCTACAAACTAAATAATACATCCTAATTTGTTTTTTTTCACCAAAGACATGTAGCAAAATACATCTTGGCCTAAATTTATGAAGAACAATTATTTATTTGCAAACTTTTATAACAGAAACAAAGAAAAACGTGGGTTTTTTTTCAAAATTTTCGGTCTTTTTTTGTTAATTTAGCAAAAAATAAAAACCCCAGCAGTGATTAAATACCACCAAAAGAAAGCTCTAGTTGTGTGAAGAAAATTATAAAATTGTAGTTTGGGTTCAATGTTGTATGACTACGCAATTGTCATTCAAAGTGTGAGAGCGCTGAAACCTGAAAAATGGCCTGGGCAGGAAGGGGGTAAAAGTAAAAGTGCCCTGTATGGAAGCAGTTAAGCAATACAACTGGGTCACATCCCTGTTCCATTCTGTAAATGGGCAAGGAAGGCAGGACAGCATACTAAGAGTTTACCCCCCTGCTCACTCTTCTCCTGCCAGCATGTTGTCAGCACATGGGCATGCAGCTCATCTAACATTTGGTGCAGCCCCATCTTCCCCCAGTTTGCTCTACAAGAGGCTGGTATCAAGTCAAATTCAGGTACTTACACTAGTTGCACTAGTTACATTTTTTATTTTTTTAAGGATTACATAATTGCATTCATTTTCTAAAATTTGCTTGAACTTCAACTTTAAGCTACCTGAAGGACTCAGGTGGCATTTAGAAAGGGTTCTCAGTCTGCTGGCTGCATTTTCCATCTATTTTCAATACAGCGCTGAGCAAACCCTTTGGTGCTATATTAATACTATATAATAATACTATATAATAATAATTTTTTCTTTAATAAGAAAAACATTTCCATGGCAAGGTGCAAACATAAACTCTCACTAACGGAGTACCCATGAGGAAGCAGAATCCAGTGGGAAATCCAGTCCTTTGTCATCTACCCAAAATTTAAATATTGGTTTTGAATGGAAAAAAAAACTAACTACAATATGGATATGAATGACATTCCCAGTTACAGTACACTTAATGCTGTGGTTTAACTGGCTACACCAATGGTCACATCCACAATGTCTAGAATTGTCACCTACCCAGTACAACAATAAAAAGTGTAAACAGGCTCTTAAGCTAATGTCACCACCAGTGACAAATGCGTTTGGAAAGGCACACTACCTGTGTGCACAAGCATTAGTGCTGAAGATCACATTAATAATTTGCAAGTTAAATGATGCGTTACTTGGAATGTGATACAAATGGATCCAGAGAAAAAAACACAAACCCTATCAACAAGTGACAGAAAAACTACTAAAAGAAACACACACAAAAGAAAGTACAGTTCACATCCAATGTAAACAAACAACATCTGACTAGCAGATAAAGAACAGATTGTAATAAGCCACAGTCAAAATGGAATTAAATTGTAGTGGGTGCAGTGCCCAGTATTATATAGAAAGTATTTGCATAAATCCCAAACTAAAAAAAAAAAGTTTATTAGTTATTAGTTTGGGATTTACTGTATGCATTTAATTTATATACTGTATAGTACTGAGCACTGCATTCATTCTTTTTTAGAACTAGACTTATTGGTAAACCTAAAAATGAAGTGAGAACAGTTTGGTGTACAGCAGCCCACTGGAGGTAAAAATAATAATAAATAATAATAATAATTTCTTCCATTTAGCACAGCATATTATATTATCATCAATGTGGAATAAAAGCCTCTTCAAAATATTATTATACAAATCCCTTAAAGGTACTGTACAGAGAAAAACCTAATATGGGGGCATTGAATGGCACTTTACATGTGGGTAATCACAATCTCAGTAAAAGCTGGTTAGATAAAAAGAGACATGGCTACATTTATATTTTTACAATTCAGTTAATTTATATTTATTTATATCTTTACAATTACTTGTACATGGTACTTTAGGTAAAATGGAAGCAAACAAACATAAATTTACTAAAACTGGAGCAGACAGAATCTGGAGCACCTGTACATAGTAACCAATGACCCTCCATTTTCATCTTGTTCAGTTAAGCTTTGTAAATGAAAGCTAGAAGCTGATTGGTTGCCATCATCCAAATTCTGGATGCTGGTGTCTTAGTAAATTTTGCTAAATATCTTGCATTATATATTAATTCAATAACTGTACATATAGATAAAAATAGGTGCAGCGCTGATAACAAAAACATATAAAAGGCGCTTGATGCAAAACTAGAAATTGATAACTCAATCAAAAACATATAAATAATGTAAAGTGCCAAAAGTGCAAATGATACATCAGATTAGTGGCATAGGTGCTAACCATAAAATCTGTATAAGATACAATAAATATAAAGTACAAAATATATATAAAACCACATCAAGGTGGTTATAGTGATAGATTAGTGAAGGTCCAATAAATGAACGTGGGGATCATGGAAGATATCAGCAAAGGTGTTCCAATCTCTTAATCCAGACTAATGGATGGTGTGACTGGTAATAAATGAATTGCGCACTCACCAGATGTACGATATAATCACGCATTTGAGATTACAACTGTCTCATCAGGTCAGCCAGATCATCCACTCAAGTGTAAGGCCAGGTTCCTGTTCCCTTCAGGGTCCTCCGATTGGTATCACTGCATCGGGTCTCCTCTAAGATAGGCTCTTGAATGGTGAGACTCACAGAGAGCCCAAGAAAGAATGCCCCATAGTGTGATACTGCATTTATCAAAGGATTTTATTTCCAAATCAGGGTGCACAGACAGAAAACAAACAGACTGACCATGTGTATCCAAGATGGCTGCCAGTAGCGGCGTGACATCTCCTAAGGGAGGAGCTACAGCGTCTTGACGTCACGCCGCCGCTGGCGGTCATCTTGGATACACATGGTCAGTCTGTTTGTTTTCTGTCTGTGCACCCTGATTTGGAAATAAAATCCTGTGTATAAAATATTGTGTTGATGTCCCAATATTTATGGACCTGACTGTATGTTTTTGTTATCAGTGCTGCACCTATTTTTATCTATATTTATTCTTATGAGGTTTGTGGTTGCCTTTTGGTGTCCCAGCAGCTTTGTTTTTGTAGCACTCGCTTAACTCTTCCTTACATAATAACTGTACATAAGCATGATAAAAATGAAGTTATTAAACTGAACCTGTCCCCATTCACCTATATTTCTTTAAGCATTTTGGAGAAATTCATCCCAAAACTTAATGCCAGAGGTAATAAAATCATGGCTACGTTCGCCCTATTTTCTATAGAAGCAAAATCTTGGCAGCCTTTCAACCCTCAAATTTAAACAAACAGCATGTAGAGTATTAATTACTTCACAGCACAAATAGCTTGAAAGCCCAGTTGAGGCATGTTTAACAAGTCTTTTGAAGCTTTTTAAGAATATGTTTTTAAAATGTCATTAAAGCTAAACTCTGGGAAAATGAAAACAAAAATCCCTTGTAGTGGGGGCTCCCCCCAGCACTACAAGTGTTAAATGCTTGTTTTCACCTGGGTACTAGTAAAATACATTTTTACCTACCTTATCTCTTGTTTCTGCAGTCTACTATTTCCATGCTTCCAAGTTGTCCCCATAGCCTCTTCTCTTCAGTTCTCTAGCCGATGGTTGCAGATATGACATTATCTATTGTAAGTAAGGTCCCCTAGAGCCCACTCACAACCCTGAAGGTCAGAGAGAAGAGGTGAGCACAGGCTGCTGAAGGAATACTACTTCCATGCAACTTGTCCCCCAAATTCTCTTCTCTTCAGTTCTCTAGCCGATGGTTGCAGATATGACATTATCTATTGTAAGTAAGGTCCCCTAGAGCCCACTCACAACCCTGAAGGTCAGAGAGAAGAGGTGAGCACAGGCTGCTGAAGGAATACTACTTCCATGCAACTTGTCCCCCAAATTCTCTTCTCTTCAGTTCTCTAGCCGGTGGTTGCAGATATGACATTATCCATTGTAAGTAAGGTCCCCTAGAGCCCACTCACAACCCTAAGGTCAGAGAGAAGAGGTGAGCACAGGCTGCTGGAGGAATACTACTTCCATGCAACTTGTCCCCCAAAGTCTCTTCTCTTCAGTTCTCTAGCCGGTGGTTGCAGATATGACATCATCTGTTGTCAGTAAGGTCCTCAAGAGCCCACTCACAACCCTGAAGGTCAGAGAGAAGAGGAGAGGTTTCTATGCAGAGCTACACCAGATTTTGCACTCTCCAGTTTTAGTAAATCAACCCCTTTGTGTGCCAGCCACAACCATATTTTGAAACGAAATATAACTTCTTTCTCTGTCAGTGTTTCTCTGGTTACCATTTGCCCCCGTTATTCTCTGTAATTTACAAAGACCTTCAATGTTTCCAATTTGCAATGTTTCAATGTTCCAATGTTTTTTCTCATCAATTGAGTTAAGTCTTATTAGTTCAATAAAGTCTTTCTATCATCTGTAACATTGTCTCATGTAGCTTCTGGGTTTTCTGCCCATGAGAGACACGAGTTTATCAAAGTTTTCACCCAGTACTCACACATTTTCACATATTATTCAGTTAAAAAGTGTGTCAATTTGGGGTGAAAGTTGTTTAAATCTTGTGTGAAAACATTAATAAATAGACCCCACAGTGTTATGAGAGATAGACTTTACTAAAACCATACAACTTTGGTGAATTCATGAGAATAAGTTGCTTTATATCACTTACCGTGCTAGTAACATATAGGACACGCTTATTGCATTAAAATTCAAGGAGGTCCAGTAACTAAAATCTTCTTCTGGCCGAGGTCAGAAAATAAATGTCCTCATTAGTGTGCCCCCTTAAATCAGGTTCCCCCTCCAGAGTAATTTATTACATTGGGTGCCACCATCAGACTTACCCCATAAATCAGTTGTCACTGTCAGAGTACCTCCCTTATATCAGGCATTGCCATCAGAGTGCCCCCATACATCAGGCATTCCCATCAGAGTGCCCCCTTACATCAGGCATTCCCATCAAAGTGCCCCCTTACATCAAGCATTCCCATCAGAGTGCCCCCTAACATCAAGCATTCCCATCAGAGTGCCCCCTAACATCAGGTTTCTGCATCAGAGGGCTTACTTACATTTGGTGTCTCCCATTAGTGTGCCCCCTTACATCAGTTGCCCCCATTAGAGTGCTTACAAAGGGTGTGCCCAGCAGCATGCCCCCTTACATTAGGTGTCGCCATCAGAGTGCAACTTTCCATCATGTATCCCCATCACATCAGGTGTGCCCATCAGAGTGCGCCTTTACATCAGTTGTCCCCATCAGAGTACCCCTTTACATTAGGTATCCCCATCACATTGCCACCTTACATCAGGTATTTCTGTCAGAGTGCCTCTTTACTCTCAAAGCACCCCTTTCCATCATATTTCCCTATCAGAGTGCCCCTTTACATCATATTCGCCATCAGAGTGCCCCTTTACATCAAATGTGCCCGTCAGAGTGCCACTTTCCACAGTATGTGCCCCTTTAACATAACATGTGCCCATCAGGGTGTCCCTTAACATAAAATAGGCAGCATGCTGATGGACACATTTTATGCTAAGGGGCACTCTGATGAGCATGTTTATTTGAAGGGGCACTCTCGTGGGCACATTTATATTAAGGGGCACGCTCATGGGCACATTTTATGCTAAGGGGAACTCTGATGGGCACATTCTATGTTGTGCCCATCAGAGTGCCCCTTAACATTAAATGTACCCATCATTTTATTTATTTATTTTTTACAGGTACTTATATAGTGCTGTCAATTTACATACTGTATATATTGTACATTCACATCAGTCCCTAACCCTCAAGGGGCATACAATCTAAGGTCCCTAACTCACATTCATATACATACTTGGACCAATTTAGACAGGATACAATTAACCTACCAGCATGTTTTTGGAGTGTGGGAGGAAACCAGAGTACCCAGAGGAAACCCAAGCAGACACAGGGAGAACATGCAAACTCCAGGCAGGTGGTGCCATAGTTGGGATATCATCATTACTCTTTAACATTAAATGTGCCCATCAAAGTGCCCCTTAATATAAGTGTGCCCATCATAGTGCCCTTTAAGATAAATGTGCCCATCAAGGTCCCCCAGAAAGAACACACCCTACCTTGAGAGGCAGGACCTTGCTGGGATCCTTGCTGAAGGGGGCGGGGTGCGCACTTGTGGACAGGCAGGGAGCAGGAGTTGGGAGATAGAGCAAGCTGCAATGGGTGGGGCACATGCGTGATGTCATCGGTTGCCGGGACGACCGCCCTGATGTCATTCCAGTCTAGTGGGCTGGCGGTCCAGGCAGGAGCACTGCTCGGGCTGTTCTCAGACCGCGGTCCACCATTTAGTGACTGCTGATCTAGGACATACTGTATCTGGATGTTGAACTTCTTGTTTACCATCTCTACTCTATATATTCCTTGGAAGAACCCACTATGAAACCAGTGACATTGTTACCAGCCCTTAGAAGATTGTCCAGAATAATAAGAGAGTGTAGTTCCCAGATGGCCAACCTGAGGCTCAGGGGCTGCATGCAACCCTTTAACACCTCTTGCATTGTCCTTGCAGAATTACAAAACTCAAGCTCACCCATTGGATATAATGCAGTGGAGAAGGCAATTATGGTCAGAATGGTTATTAGTGAATAGAAGGCAAGCCACCAAACCTGATGGGTAGAGTGAAAAAACATCACCAGCACACCATGGATGATGAAGGGGTCCTGCAAGGCTCCGCAATGTTGCTTCTACTGTATCTGTGATTGCTGAATAAAGCATTGGACCCATTCTGGAGATCCATGGTGTACATGTACTGGTGACGTTTCCTCACTGTGACTATCTTGGATTCCAGACGTCGCTCACTGCAGCACCTACTTTTGCACACAGCCATTTCTTCAAGAACATGTGCATTGGGAGTAATGCACTGAAATCTGATGGTTAGACAACATAAAAACTGTCTCTAGCCAGGACATGAAACAGCTAAAATGAGGAGTGCAAGACTGAACAATGTGGAAAGAGCTGGCCCATGGAATCACCCGAGAGTAGGACACAAATGAAAGCATAACATCATCAAGAGTTGGATGGCTTTCTCTCATACATTACTGGAAGATTTGATCAAAGCAAACCAACCTTTAGTGCTGTATGAAAGCAAGGGAAAGTCCCATCATTCCTTGAAATATAAGTGACATTCCTTTGTGACTTTCTTGTCCTCTGAAATAGACTCTATAATTGCCTGTACATAATTATACATAGGAAAGTATAAAGAACTGGTGGCATTGGGTGGGGTGATGTTTGGTATAGGCTGGGAAGGAGCATGTGCTCTTGAAGGTTATAAGTAGTGGGATTTATGGAACAGCCTGCAGCAAAGGTGGTAAGTTTTAATATTTTATAAGGATTTCAGGGACTTTATAGGTTTAGGAGACAAAAGGTTGTAATGACACCTATTGTGTAGGTTGCGTGGCGGACAGTTTTCCATTGTATGCTTGACACAATACCTATCTAATTAACACTGTCTGTTTCTTTATTATAGACCAGTGAAATGCATGCTCTTAAAGTGGAACTGAACTGAAACAAAAGTACTGATCGGCTATGTTACAGGGAAAATTTAGAAATAAGTATTAATTGCACCTTAGTAGTACACTGAAAAATGTACCCTTTCTCCCAAATTCCTCTTAAAAAAATTAAAGTCCACTTCTTAGTGTGTAAAGGTGCCTAGGCAATTCTTTAATTCTTTGGTTGGCTGTATATCTACAGTGTGTGATCTAAGGCACTGTTTCCTCTGACTGCAAGTCTTGTAAGATTTGAAGTTAGATTTGTTGATTTCACTACTGTGCTGCTTACTGTTCTCCTTGCTGGAGGATCTGACAAGAGCAGGGGCGGACTGACCATTCAGGCACTCGGTCAGGCCCATGAGATGTCCCTGGTATCTTTCATAGGCTTTTTTGGGCGTGATTTGAGTGTGGGCGAGGACACAGGGGCCCCATGATCCCCTATTGCCTGGGGGCCCCATGAGTTGTCAGTCCATCCCTGGACATGAGAAAACAAGAGCCCTGCCTCTACTGGGCCACCTCCACCCAAAGACATTGCAGGACCAGGCATGTTAAATGGGATTATTTTTTTGTTAATTCTGATATAAAAGGGGCGGGAAGGTGGCTCCTAATGTTAAGGGGGCTCCTGATGTGAAAGGGTGGACTCTAATATAGATGTTTGTCATCTCATGGCAAAGAAACTGTAGAGACAGGGGAGAGCAATGCCATGGCACTGACAGCACCGCAGCATAAGCATGGCAAAGTTACCTGTCCAGAGCCTGCAGTGACTGTACTGTCATACAGTGCAAAGGTGGATCCATGGGCGGACTGACAACTCATGGGGCCCCCGGGCAATAGAGGATCATGGGGCCCCGTGTCCTTGCTCAAACTCAAAAAAGCCGATGAAAAAGGTACCAAGGGCATTTAATGGGGCCCCCTACTGACCCCGGGCCCTTGGGCAGTGCCTGAGTTTCCAAATGATCAGTCTGCCCCTGGGTAGATCAGACTTCACCTACAGCTCATGGGGTTGTTGAGTTACCATTCTCTGTTATGGTTATATCGGTAATCAAAGTAATGTTTGACTTACATTTTTCAGTTGTTATTATGGTAAAACTATCTAAAATATGGGTGTCAGATGTCTGGACAGGAGCACAATTTCAGTGCTTGCCATAGGCAATGTTTTCCATAGATACACCCCTGTTAATAGCCACTTTATAGTAAAAGGATCAAGAGGTAAAACTATATTACATAATGGACTCAGACAAACAATATGTGCTGTGTTATCACTATGGACAGACATCTAAAGGGACCACAATATTAGTATGAATGAAAGATTTCGATAGAAAGCAAAGTTGCATAAACATGGTCTCTCTGTGTGCTTTATGAATAGCGTGGTGATGCTTTTCAGACAAAATCCCAACATGGGAGAATGTCACCAGCACACCAAGGATCACAAATATGGGTCCAAAAATTTTTAATGAACGATCGCATAGTTACAGTAAGGCAAGTTTTGGAGTCTCCACGACCCCTTCATCAGGCATGCGAAAATCGTCACATGCGTGATGAAGGGGTCCTGCGAGACTTCGAAATATTGCCTTGCTGTAACTATGCGATCGTTCATTAAACCTTTTTGGACCCATATTGGTGATCCTCGGTGTGCTGGTGACATTCTCCCTTGCTGATTCTGTTCGGTTCCAGCCGACGGTCGCTGCAGCACCCACTTATACACACAGCCATTTTTAATGCAGGAATGTGTGCGTTTGGATTGTACACTTAAAATCCCAATATGGACACAGAAACCAGTAAGGATTCCCCTAATCTAGCTAAACCTGTAATTTTTCATTGCTGGAAACTCAGTGGTGCTACAAAAAAGAAATATTGTATCTGTATTGTTTCTATCTGCTCTGCATAACTGATCTCATTCTCTGAGCAGTTTTAAAATACACACATTAATGCAGCACTGTATTCCTTAATACATCTTTACATTTTTTTGTAATTCGACTTGGTAGTAGCTTCTTGCAGTCCCAGTACAGCAGAGTACAAGTAGCCAATTAGTTTTGCTGAAGCTGACGTGGCATTCTGATAGAAGCAGAGAGTAGAGTGAGAGAGATAAATTCATCAGTCATCATTCACAGGCTGGGGTAGAGACAAGACCTGAAAAATTGCCCTGCCAGAAAAGATTTGCCTTATGGCAGAGCTGTGTAAATCTTAGTACTGGATGACAAGTAAAACAGCTCTCTATTTCATCTGTGCATTTTCTTTGCCTGGGGTTCAGCTCAAAGTTGGATTCAGCTTAAAATGCATATTTTTGGGGGGATTATTTTACTTTGCCTAAGGCGAGGTTCACACCTATGCAGGTTGCGTTTGAGATGTTTCTGCAGATTTAAAATGCAAAATGCATCAAAAGCACAGCAAAATGCAGCAAGAACGCAGAAAAACACAATACATGCTTTTCTGCAGCATTTCCGTTGAAGTCTATAGAAACAAAAATGCAACTTCAAAAAAGTCCCTGACCCTTTCCAAAAAACGCACCAGGTGAAAACGCACAGGTGTGAACATGTCCCATAGAAAATCATGTTAAATGGACTGTTCTGCGTTTCTGCAAAACGCTGCAGAAAACACTTAGGTGTAAACCTAGGGTCAGGAACCAGAAAAGAAAAAAGTCCCGTTTCTTGCTGTGTGATTTTACAGTTGCTCCATGTTCCAGACACAGATCTGGTAATAGAGCTTTAAACAAACATCAGATTACAGCAGTCCTGATAGTGTAAATTATGCACAGTAAATACACTTGACAAAAGGAGACAGATCATTTCTGAGCTGGCTTTTTCTCACAGCTGGGACAGTAAGGAGGGGGCAGGAATTACAGGAAGATGGATTCAGTAGTGGCAGACCTCTTGATTTATGCATTTCACCTTTTGACTGTATGGTTTGGCATACTAGATGGAGGTCAGAAAGCTCTGCATGATCCACAGCCCTGAACAATCTTTTATCTTTCAATAGATTTTAGGCTCCATTCACACCAATGTGTTTTTCAAGCAAGTTCAATGGAGAAGCTGCTGAAATGCATGGTAGTGTGTTTTTGCTGCGTTTTGCATTTTTATTCTGCTCAGCAGCAAAAAAAAAAAATTCCACTTTAACAAAAAAAAAAGCTGAACAAAATGTGAAATTTGGTAAAAACACGTCAAAAACGCGCATAGATTTATTTATTTATTTCAGGTACTTATATAGCGCTGTCAATTTATGCAGCGCTTTACATATATATTGTACATTCACATCAGTCCCTAACCCTCGATAAACTCAAATCAAACTGAAAAAAGCACTGGAGAATGCATCAAATGCAAAATGCATATACAGTCAGGTCCATAAATATTGGGACATCGACACAATTCTAACATTTTTGGCTCTATACACCACCACAATGGATGTGAAATGAAACGAACAAGATGTGCTTTAACTGCAGACTGTCAGCTTTAATTTGAGGGTATTTACATCCAAATCAGGTGAACGGTGTAGGAATTACAACAGTTTGCATATGTGCCTCCCACTTGTTAAGGGACCAAAAGTAATGGGACAGAATAATAATCATAAATCAAACTTTCACTTTTTAACACTTGGTTGCAAATCCTTTGCAGTCAATTACAGCCTGAAGTCTGGAACGCATAGACATCACCAGACGCTGGGTTTCATCCCTGGTGATGCTCTGCCAGGCCTCTACTGCAACTGTCTTTAGTTCCTGCTTGTTCTTGGGTCATTTTCCCTTTAGTTTTGTCTTCAGCAAGTGAAATGCATGCTCAATCGGATTCAGGTCAGGTGATTGACTTGGCCATTGCATAACATTCCACTTCTCTCCCTTAAAAAACTCTTTGGTTGCTTTTGCAGTATGCTTTGGGTCATTGTCCATCTGCACTGTGAAGCGGCGTCCAATGAGTTCTGAAGCATTTGGCTGAATATGAGCAGATAATATTGCCCGAAACACTTCAGAATTCATCCTGCTGCTTTTGTCAGCAGTCACATCGTCAATAAATACAAGAGAACCAGTTCCATTGGCAGCCATACATGCCCACGCCATGACACTACCACCACCATGCTTCATTGATGAGGTGGTATGCTTAGGATCATGAGCAGTTCCTTTCCTTCTCCATACTCTTCTCTTCCCATCACTCTGGTACAAGTTGATCTTGGTCTCATCTGTCCATAGGATGTTGTTCCAGAACTGTGAAGGCTTTTTTAGATGTCGTTTGGCAAACTCTAATCTGGCCTTCCTGTTTTTGAGGCTCACCAATGGTTTACATCTTGTGGTGAACCCTCTGTATTCACTCTGGTGAAGTCTTCTCTTGATTGTTGACTTTGACACACGTACACCTACCTCCTGGAGAGTGTTCTTGATCTGGCCAACTGTTGTGAAGGGTGTTTCTTCACCAGGGAAAGAATTCTTTGGTCATCCACTACAGTTGTTTTCCGTGGTCTTCCAGGTCTTTTGGTGTTGCTGAGCTCACCGGTGCATTCCTTCTTTTTAAGAATGTTCCAAACAGTTGTTTTGGCCACACCTAATGTTTTTGCTATCTCTCTGATGGGTTTGTTTTGTTTTTTTCAGCCTAATGATGGCTTGCTTCACTGATAGTGACAGCTCTTTGGATCTCATCTTGAGAGTTGACAGCAACAGATTCCAAATGCAAATAGCACACTTGAAATGAACTCTGGACCTTTTATCGGCTCATTCTAATTGGGATAATGAAGGAATAACACACACCTGGCCATGCAACAGCTGAAAAGTCAATTGCCACATTACTTTTGGTCCCTTAACAAGTGGGAGGCACATATGCAAGCTGTTGTAATTCCTACACCGTTCACCTGATTTGGATGTAAATACTCTCAAATTAAAGCTGACAGTCTACAGTTAAAGTACATCTTGTTTGTTTCATTTCAAATCCATTGTGGTGGTGTATAGAGCCAAAAATGTTAGAATTGTGTCGATGTCCCAATATTTATGGACTTGACTGTATGTGAACCAAGCCTAAGGCTAGGTTCACACTTATGCAGTTTGCATTCAATCCGTTTCTGCAGTGTTTTTTGCGGTGCATTTTGCATTTTTGCACATGCATGTTTGACATGTTCTTGACACGTTTTTAATGCTTTTTGCAGTTTTTTTGGCAACTTGTTTCTGGGCAGATTAAAATGCAAAACGCATCAAAAATGTGTCGAAAACGCATAAAAAACACACTACGTGCATTTCTGCAGTGTCTCTATTGAAGTCTATTGAACCAAAAAGCAACATTTTGCATTTATAAAAGTCCCTGACCCTTTCAAAAAAACACGCCGGGTGAAAACGTGGAGATGTGAACGTGTCCTATAGGAAATCATGTTAAATGGACTGTAGTGTGTTTCTGCAAAATGCACAGTAAAAGGCTTAGGTGTGAACCTAGACTTAAAGAGGAACTTCAACCAGGGTACTTAAAGCAGAGGTCAAGTCGGAATTTAAAATAAATTAAAGTAAGCAGCTACAGCTACAGATACTTAAAAAATGGACATTCACCTGTGCGGTGTCCAGCGGTGTCCTCACTCCGGCCAGGTTGACCGACTGTTCTTTCTCTTCGGCGACAGCTTGCGGCTTCACAGCCGGGTGCCCACTGCACATGTGTGAGTAGTGCTGTGCTTTGGGAATGGTCCCGTAGCCATCTGGGACCTGTCAAGTGTCCCAGAAGACTACGGGGGGGAGGACATTTTCCTCCTCCGATCACATAAGCAGAAGTTGGAGCGAGTACCTGTCAAACTCGAGTACCCCCTCCTGCTCCCCAAAGGTGCCAATCCTTAACAGGAAGCGGAGAACAAAGTCTAAAAGCAGAACTTCCCATTTTGGGTGGAGCTCCGTTTTAAAAAATTAAAAGTCCACAGCTTTAATTACTGTAGCTCTGCTGACTTTTAACAAACTGATACTTACCAGCTGAATATTCCAACACTGTTTTTCTGTGAGCTGATTTTTTGCTGGGCTGTGGCTCCCCGGTGTGGGATGCAGCTATAAATAAATGATGTCTCAAAGCTGGCTCCCCACTGCACATGCATGAGATTGTGTGGCACTGGTTCTGCAGACTCCTGGGATGTGTGATATGTCCCAGGAGGCTGTGGGCAGTAGGAGGCCAAACTGCCATCAGTTGAGGTAGTGGGAGTGGTACCAAAATAAAATGTACCCCCTCCCTGAGAAAATAAAAAGTTTGAAAATGATTTAGGGACTGGAGGAGGTAGAGGAAAAGCGGCACTTGATGATTTGGGTGAAGGTTTGCTTTAACCAATTGCAGGATGAGTGAGTCCTTGCCATAACATGCAATTTATCCTCCAGCGTGCCGTCTTTTAGTGTGTGTGACATCCAGTGCTGGGACAAGGGCATTCAGTACCCAGAGCAAAGATGCCAAACTGGGCCCCCCACCACATTCATGATGTGCAAGTTTGGGGGATGCTATGCCTAGCAGTCACTCACTTGTCAAAATCACTGCTGCTGTCACTACTCCTGTCAGCCTGGAAACAGAAGGAAGGTGCCCCCCATCCCTACTGCATTGTGCCCAGGGCAGCCGCCCCTCCCGTTCACCCCTTGTCCTGGCCCTGGCGACATCTGCACTCCTTCTTGTTGCTTTGACCGTGGCTGCTGACATGTTCTGCAGGTCTGCCATTGCCCAGCCACTTATAATTAAGTATCTGTTAAATTGGCCATATACTGAACAAAAATCGCTTTGTGGGTGGCCCTATCTGCAACCTCCAACCCTAACCAGGCAGAAAATTGTTGGCCAAAAAACAAATGCATGTAATGAGATGCAGTCACTGTTTGGGTATTCTGACAGTCGCCAGATGGGACGGCAGGCCCATAAGCTGTAATATCTAGTCCCGACAAAGTCGTGGCTACATAAAACTATGGTGGCATGGTAGAGTCATTTGTTTTTTTAGATTTTCTGGTTTAAGTCCAAAAGAGGGCTTCCAGTGCAGACATTATGAAGAAGAAATGTGGAAATTGTTCCTGCACACACACACACACACACTATAATTGCTTTTTGTAGGAGTCTTATTCAGTGAAAAAAAGACAAGAAAGCTGAATCAGACTGCCTCTGATGAAGAGAGGGAACATCTGAATAAAAATCCTTTTAAGCCTTGATGTCTGGATTTTTATGCTTTTTCTTGAATGTAGGCTAAGAGCCACAGGAAGGTAATAGCCCATCTGAATGTATTCCCTCAGGCCTCCAATTCACAGGGCACATAAATGTGTCCAGACGACAACTGTGAGTACAATACACAAACCTGTCTTCAATTACATAACAGGTACATGACTCAGTTCAATGCAAAGCACTTCAGAAAACACATTTTTTAGATGAGAGAAAGAACAAAATTTCCTGTTCAGTAATGGTAATCTTTTTCATGACATCATACTCAGGGGAATTTCTAAAACAAAAAGTTTGAGTTATTTCACAATGAACTGCATATCAATGGAACATTTAATATGTCGATTTGCTGGGGGAAATGGTATCTGCAGACACTGGTGATCTGATTGTTTCGTAATGGCCAGTCACAGATTAATCACGGTTGATGTGAGTATTAAGTTTCAACTCTGCCATAGACATAGTAGCTGGGACTTGGTATACAGAGGGGTGGCTGGGGACGTGGTATACTTAGATTTTGCAAAAGCGATTCTAAAGGTTGATTTTTTTATTTGTAAAATAACAAACATGTCTATACTTACCTGCTGTGTGCAGTGGTTTTGCACAGAGCAGCTTGGATCCTCCTCTTCTCGGGCCCCCCGCAGGCTCTCCTGGCCCCTCCTGTCTGTCGGATGCCCCCATAGCAAGCAGCTTGCAATGGGGGCACCCGCCGCTTTGTGTGTCCATTCATACATGGAGCCACGGCTTGGCCCCGCCCCCTCTCCCTTTTCATTGACTGACTGGCTATGATTGACAACAGCGGGAGCCAATGAGGAGGCAGAATTTTAGTAGTGAAAAGCATGCATCATGTTTCAGCTGTCAGCGGGGTTCCCACTGACAGCTGAATGTAAAAGAAAGAATTGCTGGCAATTCAAAAATAATTAAAAAAAACTGTGTGGGGTCCCCCCTCCCATCCATACCAAACCCTCGGGTCTGGTACGGATTTTGAGGGGAAGCCCTACGCCAAAAAACATGTAAAAATGGTGTGGGGGTCCCCCCCAAAATCCATACCAGACCCTTATCCGAGCATGCAGCCCAGCAGGTCAAAAAGGGGGGGCGAGCGAGCCCCCCCCCGAACCATACCAGGCCACATGCCCTCAACAGAGCTCCCCTCTCCCAAAGCACCTTGTCCCCATGTTGACGGCACAAAGGCCTCTTCCCTATAACTGTGGCCGGTGGTTGTGGGGGTTTTATCGGAATCTGGAAGCCCCCTTTAGCAAGCCCCCAGCTCCCGCCTCCCCCACATGAATGAGTATGGGGTACATGGTACCGCTACCTATTAAAAAAAAAAAGCCGTTGTGTTGAAAAAAGACAGGAGTCATTCTTTGACAAGTCCTTTAATAAAAGAATGTCCCCCGAAGTAGATCCAACGTCAATCACGATGTCCGCTGCCCCTGTCCATCTTCTCAGGAGCTGGTTTGACAGTTCTTAAATATGTAAGGGGCGGGGCCATTGCATATGTGACCCCACCCCGTATGATGTCAGTGACCAGCATGCCTGGTGTTTCCATATTTTTGTCTAACCCCTGTACATGCTGTCAGGGAATTACACTCATGCCAACTGGCTAACCAGAGCCAGATTCTTGTTTGGTGGAGGAGGAATGAGGAGCGGGCTTGCCTTGTCTGGAGACAGTTATTACTGCCTGCAATGACGGACCATGTTGTCACTTTCATATCTGCAAACCTTGTAGTGTTTCTATATTTTTGTCCAACCTCGTGTATGGACTACAGAAACACCTCCCCACTATGTTTTAGAGAAGACACTTCCTGTCCTAGGGTCATAACACTGCTCCATCATATATCACAGTGGAGTGAGTGTTGTCACCCTCGGACAGGAAGTGTGTTACTGGCAGGATCACCAGGTGAACATAAAGACGACAAAACCACGCAGCCACAATATAGGAGTGATGAGCGGCAATCTATGACGTCTGCCAATTATTATGACTACTTCTAACCCAGGTTCCACAGCGTTTTGCAGAAACGCAGTATAGTCCATTTAACATGATTTCCTATGGGACATGTTCACGTCTCCGCGTTTTCACCCGATGTGTGTTTTGGAAAGGGCCAGGGACTTTTTTGAATGCAAAAAGTTGTGTTTTTTTTCTATAGACTTCAATGGAATGCTGCAGAAAAGCATGTATTGTGTTTTTACTGCGTTTTAAATCTGAATCTAGCAACAAGAAAAATAAATTAACCCCCCCGCAAAACGCATCAAAAACACAAGTGCAAAAAAAATGCAAAACGCAATGAGGAACAGCTCAAACGCAACCTGCATAGGTGTGAACCTAGCCTAAAGCTGGCCATACATGGATAGATAATCGTTCAAGAATTTTCGTTTGATTTCTAATCATTAGTGGAGTCAAATCAATGTTTGTTTTTTTCGACAACAGTGATGGGAAAATTTGAAGGGGCAGGAAGAAAAACTTTTCTTGATCAAACAAATTTTCAGCCAGTGTATGTAGTTGTCGTTCAGAAATGTTAAAAGCAAAAGACAATTTTCGAACCACATTTGTCCACTCGCCGAATGTACGACTTTTCAGATGAATATTCTCGTCCGAAAATCTACACGTGTATGGCCAGCTTAACTGTGGAGCTCGGTAGGTGATACGTGCACACCTTACTGCCCCAGCACGGGATGACCCGCCCCTCTCCCCGCCCACTTCTACACTTCTACTACACTCACAAAAGACAAGGTGCTGAGCCTCGCCACGCCCCCGTCTCCGGAGATGCCTGATTGGCTGTGGCGCAGACGATGGACTGGCTCTGCCCTCTCACTGCTCGCCGTCTCCCGGGTAGCGGACAGTCATTGATCCTGGCGGTCGGAGCACACCGTGTCCCATGTCTGTGAGCGCTGCGCTCTGAGCTCCCCACCATGTCCCGGGACAGGCCGGTCCAGCTGGCCGCCACTTCCCTAGCCTTGGTTTTGTGTAAGCTGGACGGTACCGGGGAGGGCGAGAAGGGCAGCCAGGTTTTCCAGGACTTCCAGGCGGCCAATGCAAAGTGCTTCTGGAACAGGAGACTGGTCCGGGCCGTGTGTGAGGTGTCCTTCCAGGGCTGGCTGGAGAGCTGGGTGCTGCTGGTCCAGGGACAGAGCGCCAACCTGGAGGTGCTGAGGGATGCCTGGGTCCGGAGAGCCCTGAGACCCCCCAGAGGCTTCATCATCACAGCATTGGGTGAGTCAGGGGAACCCCCCACACACACTGGGCTGTACCCCCACATCCATCTGTACCCCCATACCCTCTACTGCCTTTACTCCACACTCCCCCCACATCCATCTGTACCCCCATACCCTCTACTGCCATTACTCCACACTCCCCCGACATCCATCTGTACCCTCATATCTTCTACTGCCATTACTCCACACTCCCCCGACATCCATCTGTACCCTCATATCTTCTACTGCCATTACTCCACACTCCCCCCACATCCATCTGTACCCCCATACCCTCTACTGCCATTACTCCACACTCCCCCGACATCCATCTGTACCCCCATACCCTCTACTGCCATTACTCCACACTCCCCCCACATCCATCTGTACCCCCATACCCTCTACTGCCATTACTCCACACTCCCCCCACATCCATCTGTACCCCCATACCCTCTACTGCCATTACTCCACACTCCCCCCACATCCATCTGTATCCCCGTATCCTCTACTGCCATTACTCCACACTCCCCCCACATCCATCTGTACCCCCATACCCTCTACTGCCATTACTCCACACTCCCCCCACATCCATCTGTACCCCCATATCTTCTACTGCCATTACTCCACACTCCCCCGACATCCATCTGTACCCCCATACCCTCTACTGCCATTACTCCACACTCCCCCCACATCCATCTGTACCCCCATACCCTCTACTGCCATTACTCCACACTCCCCCCACATCCATCTGTACCCCCATACCCTCTACTGCCATTACTCCACACTCCCCCCACATCCATCTGTACCCCCATACCCTCTACTGCCATTACTCCACACTCCCCCGACATCCATCTGTACCCTCATATCTTCTACTGCCATTACTCCACACTCCCCCGACATCCATCTGTACCCTCATATCTTCTACTGCCATTACTCCACACTCCCCCCACATCCATCTGTACCCCCATACCCTCTACTGCCATTACTCCACACTCCCCCGACATCCATCTGTACCCCCATACCCTCTACTGCCATTACTCCACACTCCCCCCACATCCATCTGTACCCCCATACCCTCTACTGCCATTACTCCACACTCCCCCCACATCCATCTGTACCCCCATACCCTCTACTGCCATTACTCCACACTCCCCCCACATCCATCTGTATCCCCGTATCCTCTACTGCCATTACTCCACACTCCCCCCACATCCATCTGTACCCCCATACCCTCTACTGCCATTACTCCACACTCCCCCCACATCCATCTGTACCCCCATATCTTCTACTGCCATTACTCCACACTCCCCCGACATCCATCTGTACCCCCATACCCTCTACTGCCATTACTCCACACTCCCCCCACATCCATCTGTACCCCCATACCCTCTACTGCCATTACTCCACACTCCCCCCACATCCATCTGTACCCCCATACCCTCTACTGCCATTACTCCACACTCCCCCCACATCCATCTGTACCCCCATATCTTCTACTGCCATTACTCCACACTCCCCCGACATCCATCTGTACCCCCATACCCTCTACTGCCATTACTCCACACTCCCCCCACATCCATCTGTACCCCCATACCCTCTACTGCCATTACTCCACACTCCCCCCACATCCATCTGTACCCCCATACCCTCTACTGCCATTACTCCACACTCCCCCCACATCCATCTGTACCCCCATATCTTCTACTGCCATTACTCCACACTCCCCCGACATCCATCTGTACCCCCATACCGTCTACTGCCATTACTCCACACTCCCCCCACATCCATCTGTACCCCCATACCGTCTACTGCCATTACTCCACACTCCCCCCACATCCGTCTGTACCCCCGTATCCTCTACTGCCATTACTCCACACTCCCCCGACATCCATCTGTACACCCTTACCCTCTACTGCCATTACTCCACACTCCCCCACATCCATCTGTACCCCCATATCTTCTACTGCCATTACTCCACACTCCCCCCCCCCCCACATCCATCTGTACCCCCATATCCTCTACTGCCATTACTCCAGACTCCCCCACATCCGTCTGTACCCCCATACCCTCTACTGCCATTACTCCACATTCCCCCCCCATCCATCTGTACCCCCGTATCCTCTACTGCCATTACTCCAGACTCCCCCCACATCCGTCTGTACCCCCGTATCCTCTACTGCCATTACTCCAGACTCCCCCACATCCGTCTGTACCCCCGTATCCACTACTGTCAATACTCCACACTCCCACATCCGTCTGTACCCCCGTATCCTCTACTGCCATTTCCATACTCCCCCACATCCGTCTGTACCCCCGTATCCTCTACTGCCATTTCCATACTCCCCCACATCCGTCTGTACCCCAATATCCTCTACTGCCATTTCCACACTCCTGTTAGGAAAACTTTCTGCTTTTTTCCTGTGTAGTTGGGAAGTGTTGTCAGGTCTGTATGAGGAGGCTGGTAGACATGGCTTTTTTTGTTTTTATATTCAGGGGGCCCATTCACAGTACATACCATGTGTGGCGTTAACATGGAGTACAACGCATAATGTTTTCTCTGCATTTTCATGAAACACTACTTGTGTAATATTGGACATGTGAATCAACAAATGCACAATAGTGCGTTTTTGTTACGGTTTCATTGGCTATTATGGAAGGTGCGTTTTCAAACCATACGCTAACCCCTGGTTCACATCTGTGCGGGTGGTGCTGCTGTGGATCTGCATAAATACCTGCAGCCGCCCTGTTGGGTTTTTGATGCATTTTTGCTGTGTTTTTCATTCATTTCAATTGGGAGCTGCAGTTTTGCAAAGTTTAGGACTTACAAAACACACTGCACCCGTGTAAAAGAGTCCCATAGGATTTAAGGGAAACCTTTTTTTTTGTACCTTTGTTTTGTGGAAAACGTGGGTGCAGCAGCAGCCTATTTATATGAATGGGCTGCCGTGTCCAGGCAAATGCAGGCCGCACAAGCCTTAACCTAGGCTAAGGGCAATTTAACACTTGAGCTATTAAAACTGCAGTATGCATTTTGGAAAATCGCATGTTGTGTTTTTTTTATTTATTTTTTATGCATTTTTGGTGCATTTTTTGTTTGCCGGACTCACAGCATGCACCTGTGAAACATGGACTTGTGTGACCAGCTACATAGGATTTAAAGGGGAATCATTTATTATTATTATACAGGATTTATATAGCGCCAACAGTTTGCTCTGTGCTTTACAATATAATGGGAGACAGTACAGTAACAATATGATTCAATACACGAGGGGTTCGAGGGCCCTGCTCCTTGGAGCTTACAATCTAGGAGGGAGGGGATAGTGGTACAGGAGGAATTAGCTGTGGTGGATGGAGTGGTAGGAATAGTGGAGGAGTTCAGTAATTAGCTGAGGGAGGGGTAGGCTTCCCTGAAGAGAGAGGTTTTTAGAGTGCGCCTGAAGGTGAGAGTCGGTGATAGTCTGATGGATTGGGGTAGGGAGTTCCAGAGGATGGGGGAAGCCCTGGAGAAGTCCTGGAGATGGGCATGGGAGGAGGAGACCAGGGAACTAGAGAGTAGGAGGTCTTGTGAGGAGTGGAGAGTACTTTTTGGGTGGTATTTGGATACCAGATTGGTGATGTAGTTTGGGGCAGTATTATGAACAGCTTTATAAGTCAATGTTAGCATTTTGAATTTTATCCGTTGGGCAATCGGAAGCCAGTGGAGGGATTGGCAGAGGGGGGTGGCGGATACGGAGCGGTTAGGTGGATTTTCATGTGCTTTTGTCATGCTGGAAAGGTGCATTTTAGAGCAGCAAAAGTGAATGGGGTCTATAGATGCAGCAAGCAAGACTTTGAAAAAATTCAGCACACTATGAAGATCTCAGCTCACAGTGGTATACAGTTAGGATTTAAATGGGACTATTTTTTTTTTATGCTCTTTTGCTATGCTGGGTGGGTGTGTTTTACCATGGAAAAAGCACACTGAAGGGAACCAGGACTTGGGCTTTGTTCACACGGGCATAAAGTCACTTTTACAAGCGTTTTGTATTTACAAATCTAAATTCAGTTGCATTGTTTTCAATGGAGACATTGACACAGATGTGTAAACATGCACTGTGGTCAGATCTGTAACACATCTGTATCCAAAAACCTGTATCTGAAGACATATGTATACATGGTCTTGGTTCTAATCAGGAGCTTTTGTGCTACAAAAAAACTGCCTAATCAGTAAAACTTAGGGCTACGTTTACATGGTTGTAAAACAGTGACTGCTCCTATTACATGTTGGTTTTTTCTAGCATCTACCTGCATCTGGCATTCATGAACCTAGCTGTGGACCAGCAGCTAACAGAATTGTATAAAGGTACTGAAGAATAAAGATCAGATTCCTGGCAGAAAATTCTTGCATAAAAGCCTGAGGATGGGCAGTATAGCAAATGTGCATATTTCTGCGCACAGATGTAACAATTGTAGATTTGTTTAGGATATGTCATATGCATGTATTTGGAGAGATATGCACATAAAATTCTGTCCAGCAATGCAGAGTTTTGTGGGTTTTTTTGTTTACCGAGCTATACGCAGCATATTTTTACATATTGTTACACGCCGGTGTGTACAAGGCATATTAAAAACAGTATTTACATAAGTTAAACAAGCAAAAAAAAAAAAAACTCCCTGAATTCCTAAAGGCAGCCATAAGTGGATCAAAATTTGGGTCTTTTCCTGAATGATCAGTGCCACCATCTATAGCCAGCACTGCTGATTAGTCTGACTGAGGGTAGTGATTCCCCCACCCACTTCAAATGTGTGGATGGGGAAATTGGATATATATATATTTTTTTCTTTTTTGTTCAACCCACTGGAAAAAAAAAAAAAAATTAATATATGGCTAGCATAAGGCTAAAATCACATGGCCGTAATGCGGTTGTTAACATTTTACTGGTCAGTAGACAAGAAACAAAAGTTCCTGCATAAATGATCAGCAAATTTGTAGCCACTAGAATAAATGTGCATACAGGTGTAAATTACACTAAAAAACTCTTCATGTTTAGGACTGTGTTCCTGTGCGATTCGCATGTGATTTCCGCCCGTTCAAAATGAAATTGAACCATACCAACAAAATTGCACCACACCAAAAGTAGTTCATGCACTACTTTTTAAAACACTCTGCAACCCGATCTTATAGTACAGAAGTACCTTGTGGGCAAATGCACTACGTTGGTAACCTGCATTTGGGGTGTCATTAACTTTTTGACACCCGCTGCAGATCGCAAATGTAGTGCGTTTTTGCATGTGGTTTGAATCGCACAGCAATGCACAGCACGTTCCTATGTGCTTCAGGTGTAGGCATGGTGTGAACCGGCCCTGAGGTGTTTTTTTGTTTTTTTTTTTAAATTTAATTTTGTTTTTTTTTGTTTGTGTTTTAACAAATGCAAATCTAGCAACTAGGAGGGCGAGAAGACAGCAGTTGGGTTAGAAATCTTGCATCTTATAAAGTGCACCCATTGAAGTTTATTGGGGCTCAGAGATGATCAGTCATTCCCCAAGGATGTTCCTATACTGTTTTGTTTGTTTTTGTTTTGTTTTTGTTTTTTTATTTTGTTTTGTTTTTTGAGTGACAGACAAAATAGAATAACATGGGGATTGGAATGCTGTGTTGAATCACTTCAAACAGCTAAGGTGTGAATAGGGGCTAAGCTGGCCATACACTTATAGATTTCTGTTTTTCAGCCTGTGGGATGAATGAAAGAAATCTAATAGGTTCCTCGACCAATGCGAAACAGTTCTGATGGACGAATATTCTGCTGTGTGTGGCACCAGCTGTCAGAATATCAGAAGAGGGACTGCGTCTGATTGGTTGCAGGCACTGTTCAGCTGAGGATATTCCACCCAGCTCCTTCAACAAAACCGTTTTGAAAACTTGACTTTTGTTGGTCTGGGTGTTGCTGACAGGGCCACCCACTGAGCAAATTTCAGTGTATGGCCAGCTTGACTGTTTTGACCAGGATCACCTGAAAAAGGATAAGCAAGCAATCGTGTAAATAAAACAAAGTGCTGATTTTCTTGGAGGTGATTGCTGAATGAGTCCCTACTGTTCAGTATTATAGCAATTTGTGTAGTTATGATTCTCAGCCTGTAAGGTGCTACAAGCCAGCTCTAGGAGCCCATTCGTACTTCTACATATCATGTGTGTGTGGTGTCAATATGGAATACAACGCATGTTTTCTCTGCGTTTTCATCCCTCACCACCTGTAGAATATTGGACAGGTGAATCAACAAACGCACTTAAGAGTGCATTTTTTTTACATTTTCACTGGCTATTATGGAAGGTGCATTTTTCAAACAGGAAACTAACCCCTGGTTCATATCTGTGCGGGTGGTGCCACTGCGGGACCCACACAAATACCTGCAGCCGCTCCTTCCATACAGAGGAGTGTGGGACCCGCGGCTGGGTGCCATTAATTCTAATGGCACGATGCCCACAATGGAAATCAAAACCGTATTGGGAACCTTGGTTCCTGTGTGGACTGTGATTTCCAAAGTAGTGCAGGGACTTCTTCCCTGCATGTCCCAGGGCACAGGAGTCACTTCAAATGAATGGACTCTCGTGCTAGCGCAAATCGCAGCCCGCACATATGTGAACGAGGGCTAAAGGTCAGTTCACACAACAAAAAATGCATTCCGAATACATATTTACTTACAGTTCACACCACACTCCATTCCTGTGCAGTTTTGATGCAGTTTGCTATAGTTCTGTGCAGAAAAAATGCAGCAGGTTCTACTTTTTTTTTTTTTTCATTCTGCACCGGAAACTAGGAAATAGGGCTAGTTCACTTTAGATGCAGTCCAGTGTGTTTTTTATTTCTGCATCAAAAATGCCTGCACAGTATTTTCCATGTATTCCAATGGCCCTAGTTGACATCAGTGCAGTCAGTTCCAGTCAGTTTCCGGTGCAGAAAAATAAAGTAGAACATGCTGCATTTTTTTTTCTGCACAGAACTGTATTGGAACATGGCAAACTGCATCAGAACGGAGTGTGGTGTGAACTGTAAGTAAAAAATGTTTCTGGAATTCATCGAAAGTGCGTTTTTGTGGTGTAAACTGACTCTAAGGATGCTTTCATACTGCTCCATGGGAAAAATGCGTTTTTAATTTTTAGATGTGTTTCCAGTGTATTTTCTGATTGCTTGCACCTGTAAAAAATAGACGTGACTCAAAAAATGCATCAAAAACGCAAATATGGCAGGTTTTTGCAGTGTTTTTGATCATTTCAGTGGGGAGGTGTGCTTTTGAAAAGCACAGGACTTTCAAAACACACTGCAAAGACTCGGACATTTTTAAAGGCAAAAAGCAGCATTTTTGCTATAATAGCATTCAATGGAGAAGCTGCTGAAATGCGTGGCAGTGCAGAAGAGCCCATTCGTACTTGTGCATTGCAGCAATACGTGTTTAAAGAATATGTAAACCCAACATTTCCTATTTAAGATGTGTCTGCTGTACCATGTACTTGTATGAGAAGACATCCTGTTCTCTTTGTATTACTTCCTTTGTGTGAAACCCCTGATGTTCCTGCCAGTCCCTCTGCTTCCCTGTTAAAACTGACCACATTAGGCAGGAGAGCACAACATGGTCAGTTCTCTAGCTGTGCTGAGAACTTGGTCTGCTCTCCTCCCCCTCCTCTCTCCTGTCCTGCCCCCCCCCTACAGCTTTTCACTGGGTAGATCAGTATACTGCTCTTTCTCCCCCCCCCAGCTCTTATGCAGGCGAGAACTGAGGGAATGTGATCACATAATTAAAAAAAAAAAAAAAAAAAAAAAAGGGGAGGGGGGGAGAGAGTATTTTTTTTATATGTGTACACAAATGTTTTTTGCCTTTTGATTTTTATTTTAAATTGAATGGGTTGTTTTACAAGGTGAGGGTTTCAGATCACTTTAAAGCTGAATTCCAGGTGCACAAAACCTGCGTATTGGTATTTTTTTCATTTTCACAGTTTTCTTTTATTCTTTTGCAATGTACCTTTTGCATTTGCTAGAAATATTGACCACAGTAAGATGCAATTCCCTAGCACAGCCCCCACTCCTTGCATGCCATAGCATTTTGTTTGTGCTGGCCCAGCTCCTCTGCCCCTTCTTTCACCTCCCTATATAACATTTTATGTAACTGTCAGTTGGGGAGGAGTGAAGGGGAATACTATAAAGTGCATTTAAGTGGCCACTCAGACTGCTGATATAACATTCAAGAGGGCAGCACTTAGCAGTCTCAGGTCTTTTCGGATACTACACAAAAGAGGCTTTCACATGGTTTTAGGGCGACCCTATGGCACGCATGCCCCAGCAGGCACGCAGAGCCCTCTCTGTCAGCATGCCAGCCAAGTCACCCCAGCAGCCAAGCATTTGAGAATGGTGCACACAGCCCAGTGCTTGAAAAGGAATAGGACCATTTATGACTGCAGGGAGGGGTGATCAGTTACCCAGCTAAAGAACTGCAGAGAGGATGGAGCTGGGACCAGAGGGACCATCATCCGTCTGATCTGGGGAGGAGGGTCCGGTGATCGATCACAGTACAATGTAAGACTGCAGTGTTGCTGTCCCCGTGATGTGGCATTCTCCTCTGCTACATCCTCCTCATCTCTGGTAAGTCCTCCTCACCCGCTGCCTACTCCTATCTGTCCGATCACCCCATTGGAGCCTCAGGCAGCTTTCCATCACCAGTCCTGATAATGTGCTGGGACTGCGGTGACTCCATACATGGCCGGAGACGGGAAGTTGAATATTCAGCCCTCCGTCTGATTGGTGATAAGACGCATCCTGGGGTCGGTGGAGCGGTAAAGTTTATGGGATCACTGTGGTTAGACATGGGACCCCCGGTGCCTCATGACAGCCCTGCTGAAATCTGACCATCCCCTGCACTTTGCTATGACACTTCTGAGCCCACACCGATGACGTCATTAGTACCTCTCCAACCTGCAAAGTGAGCAATTCCTAATGGCACCCATTCATCAGCAAATACAGCGCATTTTTGCACGTGCCAAATTGCATAGTACTGCAGCAGTATGCAACTTTGTGAGGCACATGTTTAAATAATAGTCAGGGATGACTTTCACTGTGTTTCTAGGGGTAGGGCAGCCCACTGAAATGAATAGTCTGCCTACACGCAGGACGCAGATGTGTGAACCTGGCCCAATTGGCATCACACATTGGTCCAGCTTGGCATTCAGGTTTAATTGCAGTGTTGGCATTTTGTGATCAATAAGTGGGTTTTGGGTTGCAGTTTGGGCACTCTGTCTCTAAAAGGTTCGCCATCACTGGTCTGAGGTGTCCACTTTTTAAAATCTTTTTCTAAAGAGATAAACTAACCCTTTAAGGTAGGTGCAGTCATCCTTTATTGGCAACAGTTTAGTCCTGGGCCAGTTTAGTGTCTTTCTTTTTTTTGCTCTGACATTTACACCTGCTCTAGTTTTTCAGTTGTATTTGTAGTGGAGCGATTGCTTTCACTTGTTGCCTGCAATTGTTTAGCCTTTCTTTGCCCATTTTTTCCCCCCCTCATCTTTTGTTACACATTGTGCACACAGGGCTTATCACTCCCTATAATCATGCATTTCCAGGCAGGATTAGCATTGTCCTGAGTTGCAGCCAACACGTTTATTGGGAAGGTGTGTTCCTTATAACAGGAGGTCCCATACACAAGTGTGCTACCTTTTCATCTGTTACAAGCCAAAGCCCTCTGTCTGGTCTTCAGTGTGAATTACAGTTTGTTCATCTGCTGACACAGCTTGTCTGTGCCAGTTGAGTGCGTCGCTATGAGTGTCCATTGGAATTCTTCCAAAGTGTGCAGAAAACTCTGTAATTGGCCACACACATCAGTTTTTTATTTTATTTGTTCACATTTAATGAAGACGCTGAGCTTAGTTTACCAACGTGGAATTTACTCAGTTTTGTTGGGTAACAACCAGGCAAATTATTTATTTCTTTCATCCTTGTGTGCTTTGTTGGTAGTCTGCAGAGGAGAATGTAAAGCAGTTGTAAGCCCCATGCACACTAGCGCTTTTTAAAGCTGCTAGAAGCTATTATCAGTTTATTTTTTCTGCTTCTAAATAGTGTTATCCTATGTGTCTATGCACATTACTTTAGGCTATAAGCATTTTTTGAGCTTCAATGTCTAGGAGCAAACAGAAAATTGTTTTTGTAGGTGTTTTTTTTTTTTTTTTAAACACAATGCTACTAAGATGCTCCTATCAGCTTTTTTTTTTTCCTCTACATGTAATGTAAAAATGCTAATAAAACACTAACACTTCTAAACAGTTCTGAACACTACTAAAAACTGCTATATCCAGTGTTTTTGCCAGCATTTTTTTTACCTTTAAAAAAACGCTAGTGTGCATGGAGCCTTAGGGTTACATTTTGTTAGTTTTTTTTTTTTCTTTTTTTAACCTGGTATACTTGCCTGCTCTGTGCAGTGGTATAACTGCTGGGACATTTTTTACTTTAACCAGTTCACAACCGTGCTATAGCCGAAGGACGGCTACAGCGCGGTTGTGTAATCCTGGGACGATGTCCATGGCCTTCATTCTAGAACACCCCCCCCCCCCCCAGCGGCACTTTGCTGGTGATCACTGTGTCCTATAGACACAGCTGATCACGGGGTATGGTAAACGGCCAATCACTGCGGCCTTTTACCACGTGATCGGCTGTGTCCAATGACAGAGCAGATCACCAGGTAAATACAGTTGCCGGTTATCGACTGCACTCTCAGCGTGAGGAAAATACTGCAGAGAACTGGCAATTGTCAGCGAAGGGATCGGCACTAATGATGATCAGTGCCACTCAACAGTGCAGCATCATCAGTACCAGCTCATCAATGCCGCCTAGCAGTGCCTCCTATCAGTACCCATCAATGTTGCCTATCCGTGCCATCTCATCAGTGCTGCCTATCAGTGCCCATCAGTGTAGCCTCATCAGTGAAGGAGAAAAATTACCTGTTTGCAAAATTTTATAATAGATACAAAGAAAAACATATTTTTTTTTTTTGTTTATAGCACAAAAAATAAAACACCCCAGCGGCGAGTAAATACCACCAAGAGAAAGCTCTATTTGTGTGAAAAAATTATAAAAATTTCATATGGGTACAGTGTTGCATGACTACGCAATTGTCCTTCAAAGTGCGACAGCGCTGAAATCTGAAAATTGGCCTGGGCATGAAGTTGGTATAAGTGCCCTGTAGGCAAGTGGTTAAATGATAAGTTCACCTTTTAGACAAAATAATTAATGCATATTTTATTGCAGGAGCCTGGAAAGCATTGCACCAGCGATTGGTAGACTGTGCGACTTCATGCACAGATTCAAATGAAATCACACCTGAAATCGTCAAAAATATTGCAGGAACAACGGAGTTAGAATCACATCAATTTGAACGGTTCCATTGCCAACAAAAAAGGTGCGACTTGTCCTACGATTTGGAACTGTCAAGTTGCATGACAAGTCGCACTGGTGTGAACCTGAGCTTAGTGGAGTTTAGTTTGTTTGGATCAAGCTCACCCAAACAAACTATTACTTTCACTACCAGATGTGCCTACTGTGTGCATTGTGTAAACTATGTAGCCTCAGCTGCATACAGTGTACAGCACTCTCTTGCAGCAGTGGGACGGGAATGTCCTATCTCCATCCCCAAACATAACTGAGTTGAGCTGAGTGTCGAACAGAAAAAATTGTGTTCTATGAATACATGGCTTCCTCTGAATGACACTACCCTTTCCACAGGTTGACAGTGCTACTGTCCAAGGGTGGTTTTGATGCTTCGTGAGTCCACCCTAAAGGCCTGTAAACATAAGTTTACATAGGTTTAAAGTTGTGTGAAAATTTCTGTTCGAGGCACGATTGGTTGATTATCATTTCCTTTGTATATTTGTAAAGGCAGTGTATTGCTGCTCACCGCCTCCTGTAGCCCTCTTTAACCCTGCATCAGTGCGCTGCAACTGCATGCGTTGCACATGGTTAAGGGTCGCCCCCTTTCACTTGAATGGGTTGCATTCAGCAAGTAGTATTGAACGCTACAGTGGGGATGATTTTTCAATATTATTGCTGCAAAAGAGGCGGTAAAATGGACACTCATTTGCATGGTTTTACTGGCTCCCAACCACTAGTGTAAATGATCCCTAAAATTGGTATAGAACAAACCGTGCACAAGCATCATGTGGCACCTTCATGTAACATTTATTAAAAATGGTAGTAAAATGTGGTACTTACAAACATTCTTTATAGACTTACTATATTGTATAAAATGGCATCTAGGAAAAGACCTGCTGAACCCTTACTATACTGAAGAAATCCCTGTAGTGGATCCTGTTAGCCTGCCGCCGCTGTCTCTAGCCTGCATAACTGTCACTGGTTTCAAGGGTGACCCTCTTCATCAGATTTTAAATGGTACCTTCCTAATTTTTCTAAGCAGTTTGTTTGGCAGGGTGGAGGGCCAACTGTAAGGCTTGGATCCCACTTATCACAGATGGCGGCGGGAATTGCAACAATTTCCACAACCATGTGCAGTCAAAATGAGTGGGATACTATTCATTATTAATAATACCCCCCACGCATCTCAAACCGCAGCGTGTGTGCAGGGGTGGGAACAGCAGGGAAATTCCATGAGGTGTAAGCAGCATGTTATTTCCTGGCGATTCCAAAATGGTGTCTGAACCTTTTTATCTGTGAAAAACGCAGGCATGGCAGCCTATCCAAAGAATGGGCTGCCCTGCTTGCGCAAACACTGGATGCAAACCCACAATACTGTGAACCAAGCCTAAGGGCTCATACACACACTGCCCACAAGCTAAATCACTTTGTTTTAGCATTCAGGCTACTGTATATTTGCTGGGCACTGCATCAGTTTGCTTATATTTAAATTTTTTTTTTTTTTATTACCCGGTTAGAAGTGCATTTAGGTATCCACACAGCAGTGCATACCATCCAGTGTCTTCAAGTGCACTGTGGAAAATAGCAGAATGTCTGCTTTTCACATCACTACAAATATTACATCAGTGTTGTGGTGTGAACAGGGCACATAGACAATGCAGTGACCAGCATTGATCCAGTGTGCTAGTCACCACACATAGGTGAATAAGCCCATCTTTTTAAATGGAAGGTCTGCTTTAAAATGTCAAGTCACACTGGAAAAGTGCTTAGCTGCTATAGATGCATAGGTCAACCTAGTCTGTAGATACTTGGCTGAATTCCCTAAACCATAGCCATCATTTGCTAACATGACTGTTGTTTTCAGCAATGATGGCCAATTAGAGCAGTAAATACCAGCCATATGGCTAAAAAGAATGCTTCGTGAGTTAAACCCAATATCTAGTATGTTGGTCCACCAACTGCTTGGAACACCATCTGAATGAACACTTGTCCAGTTCATGACAGAGTTTTCATGCCTATCTATGGAAACCTTAGAGACCCAGCCATGAATTTTAAATCTGCTTAAAGATACACCCCGGAAAACAAGATGATGCTGAATACCACTTTGTTCAAGTGGAATGGTTCCCAAAAATCCACTAGAAAACTGACCCTTGTCAATGTGTCGATCTCCATGTCTCCCAAAGTACTCAATGGTTCCTCCTGTTCTGTTGACTGGCATGTTGCTTCAGAACACAGTGGTGACCAGTTCAGCAGCATGAGCACCTACAAAGGTATGTTTGTACAGTCTTCTTTTGTAGGGTTATTGTTTGAGCTTGCTTTTAAAATTCATGACTGGGCCACTTTAAATCAAACCTATCTATCCATTCAGCCGTATCCGACCCTTGGTGATTGCATGGACTGTCACTCGTAAGCGACTTTTTCCAGAAATTCTCTTAGCAATTCTTTTACAGGGTAGGTTGCCAGGTCTTTCCCCAACCCCAACCATGCAGGAAATCCTGCGTGGCCAGGGATGCAAATAGGACAATTTAGACAGGGGCCAATTAACCTACCAGCATGTCTTTGGACTGTGGGAGGAAACCCACATGAGCACGGGGAGAACATGCAAACTCCATGCAGGAGGCGCCATGGTTGGGAATTGAACCCATGACCCAATTACTGCAAGGCAAAAGTGCTAACCACTAAGCCACTGTGTCGCCCAAAATCAAACCTATACTAAACTAGTATTTTATACTAGTAAACTAGTATTTTCAGGAGAGGTCAAAAATGAGTCTATGTAACTTTCTCAGTACAGGTTTCCTTTATAGGGTCTGCTTTGCAGGCAGTCATGTAGGTTCCAGAAACTGTTCGGCAATTCCCCAGATGAGGAGAGCATCACTGCTTCCAGCAATGTAGGTCGCTTGCAATATCTCTGCGCCTGTTGGTGAACACACAGCCCTTCCTGCAGGCAGACCTTTCCAGGATGTCTAATGTATTTGGCTGCAGAGGTCTGCATTCAGACTGTAATTAGGAAAGTGAATCCTCATGCTGGGCAGCAAAAAGGTAAGCCTTTCATCTAGTATGTTCCTGTGTGCAACTTGATAGCTGAAAGAGGATTTACATAACAATCGGCTTGTAATGAGATGTACCAGGGTATATCTATGTCTGACCTGCACTTGACAGCTGTTTATCATTGTATAGCTCTATAGACTAGATAAAATGCTTCTGAAGTTTAAATAAATGATTCTAAAGGCTGGTACACAAGGACCGAATATTAACCAGTATCAGCTGGTTCAACAGACACCTGCTGACTTTCAGCCAGTGTGTATGACAGAAGCCAGAGCTAACATCCGGCTTCTGTCAAATGGGCATGCTGGAAATCCAGCAGCTGACCGGCATCTGATCTGTGCCCTGCCAGGAGGGGGGGGTTGGGCTGAGCAGAACTGGAGGGAGTCCCCCTGTCAGAACACAAGAGTACATGGGGGGAGATCGATCGCTGTACTAACATGACTTATAACCCCTGTCAGATTTTTTTTTTTTTTTTGGCCATCTGTGTCCCATTAGGGAGATTTCCATTCACTTCCTGTCCCATAGCCAAACAGGAAGTGAAATGAAATTCGCTGAGGACCCCCCCCCCAGGTCACCAGAAGTAGTGTCCCCATTGGAAGATTTGCCCTCTTACTTTTCTGGGGCCAACCCAAAATTTGGGGTTTTCTTTTACTTTCACTTCTAATTGGTTGAGGTGATTGTAGCTGTATTAGTGCACTTGTGACAGAAACAAGTGAGTACTGTCCGTGATCATTTTTTTTATTTGCACTTACAGTGGATTTAAAAAGTCTACACACCCCTGTTAAAATTTCAGGTTTCTGTGATGTAAAAAAAAAATTAGGCCAAAATAAATCATTTCAGAACTCTGGCCACCTTTTAATGTAACCTATAAACTGTACAACTCAGTTGAACAACAAACTGAAATCTTTTAGGTGGAAGGAAGTAAAAATAAAAAACTAAAATATGGTTGCAGAAGTGTGCACACCCTTAAACTAATACTGTGTTGAAGCACCTTTTGATTATATTACAGCACTCAGTCTTTTTGGGTATGAGTCTATCAGCATGGCACATCTTGACTTGGCAATGTTTGCCTACTCTTCCTTCCCATTCCAAATCTGTCAGATTTTGAGGGCATCTCCTGTGCACAGCCCTCTTCAGATCACCACACAGATTTTCAATCGGATTCAGGTCTGGGCTCTGGCTGGGCCATTCCAAAACTTTAATCTTCTGGTGAAGACATTCCTTTGTTGATTTGGATGTATGCTTTGGGTCGTTGTCATGCTGAAAGATGAAGTTCCTCTTCATGTTCAGCTTTCTAGCAGAAGCCTGAAGGTTTTGTGGCAATATTGACTGGTATTTGGAACTGTTCATAATTCCCTCTACCTTGCCTAAGGCCCCAGTTCCAGCTGAAGAAAAACATCCCAAAAGTATGATGCTGCCACCATCATGCTTCACTGTGGGTATGGTGTTCTTTTCATGATGTGCAGTGTTGTTTTTGCACCAAACATCTTTTGGAATTATGGCCAAAAAGTTCAACCTTGGTTTCATCAGACCATGACACAGATTCCCACATGCTTTTGGGAGACTTCCGATGTGTTTTTGCAAAATTTAGCCAGGCGTGGATGTTTTTCTTTGTAAGAAAAGGCTTCCGTCTTGCCACTCTACCCCATAGCCCAGACATGTGAAGAATACGGGAGTTTGTTGTCACATGTACCACACAGCCAGTACTTGCTGTGTGGTACACAGCTCCTTTAATGTTGCTGTAGGCCTCTTGGCAGCCTCCCAGACCAGTTTTCTTCTCGTCTTTTCATCAATTTTGGGGGGACGTCCAGTTCTTGGTAATGTCACTATTGTGCCATATTTTCTCCACTTGATGATTGTCTTTGCTGTGTTCCATGGTATATCTAATGCCTTGGAAATTCTTTTGTACCCTTCTCCTGACTGATACCTTTTACCAGTGAGATCCCTCTGATGCTTTGGGAGCTCTGTGCAGACCATGGCATATGCTGTAGGATGCGACTAAGAAAATGTCATGAAAGACCTTCTAGAACAGCTGAACTTTATTTGGAGTTAATCAGAGGGACTTTAAACGATGGCAGGTGTGTACTGACTCCTATTAAACATGATTTTGAATGTGATCGCTTAATTCTGAACACAGCTACATCCCCAGTTATAAGAGGGTATGCACACTTATACAACCACATTATTGTAGTTTTTTTATGTTTACTCCCCCAACCCCCCCCCCCCCCACCAAAAGATTAGTTTGTTTTTCAATTGAGTTGTATAGTTTATAGGTCACATTAAAGGTGGAAAAATTTCTGAAAATTATTTCTTTGTCTTTTTACATCACAGAAACCGGACATCTTAACAGGTGTGTGTAGACTTTTTATATCCACTGTACATGCAATTTTTCAGAACACTCTGAGTATGTCCCCTTCTTCAAGGTCCCAGTGATATTGAGTATGACATGCCTTATAAGCTTGTCCTGAAAAATTTTATGTAAGTGCAAATAAAAACATGATCAGACAGTACTTAATGATGGTAAACAGGACAAACATAGGGTGAATCTCCTTAACAGGGGCACAGATAAAAACTGACGGGGGTCTAATCCCTCTCCACTCTATTCAAAGCTAAAAAAAAAAAAAAAGTTTTGCCTTTAGTTATACTTGAAAGATCAGACAGTTTTTTTCACTTTAAGTATATTTGCTGGTGTTTAGGGTTTGTATGGCCATAAGACACCAGTTATAGAAAAGCAGCCATCATCACTTCATTCATCTATATGATCTGTAAATATATAGAATATATTTATTGTAGAACCCCTTTATTCTGTTCTCATAGGTAGTGTGTTGTGATCAGCAGAGCATAGTCTGCATTCAGAGGCTTGTCTTGTATAGTGCTGGTAACCTAATCCGACTCCCTGCTGCATAACTGTTTTCTTGTCTATTAGCCAAGGAGGTGCTGGTGAAGCCCAACCATTTTTTTGTTGTCTCAGTATAAATAGGGAAGTTGGCTCATGTATTTCATGTAATCCTAGCTTGAGAATTATAACTGAAAATTCTTAAATATAAAAACCTCAGGATTTTATCAGTTAAATTTCTATTTAGAAGATAAAGTCGTTTTCTTTTGAATGAAATGTCTGTCTTCTTAGATGACCTGTGTCGTATACTGTAACGTGCAATGCAGAGCCTCGGTTAGCCTACAATGGTTGATGAGACACATCAGCCAAACAACAAGGAATCACTGTGGAGGCTGGGAGGGGAGGACACAGAAAACATCATTCATTGTAAATGGTCACCTGATTATCTGATAAATTTTCAATTGGCAGATATGTATTAATTAACAGCTGTCATTGTGAATGAGACTCATTAAAGAAAAAAATGCATTTTTTCCTTGGATACATATTTTGAGTTATGTTTACCTAAAGGAAAGGTTTGATGCAGTTTTTGCTTTCATCCTTGAGTGCGCTTTATACGCAGACTATTGAATGCTACTTTTGATGGTTATCTGTGAATCAGAGAATCACTAACAGCTTAGGGGATACTGAGGTGCTCTTTTAAATCTTAAACACTTACAATCCCATGTTCATACACCATACAATGCTATTCCATAACATCTGCAATTCATTTTTAAATTTATCATTTTTTTTTTTGTTACTTTTATTTCCCATTTCCTGGCCTGTTCAGGCACTGGTGATGTAGCCATGGCCTGACAGATTCCTCCTAACAGGGCTACATCACCATCACCTTCCAGGCAGAACTCCTCTGCAAACTGTGAGATTTTATGACTTCTCAGGAGGTAAAAACATTTTTTTTTTCCTCCTTCAGCATAGGTTTCTGAATAGAGTGCATCAACATGGGGTGTGTGGAAATGAACTCCAGGAAGTAAAGGGAGAGATTATCCTCTGCCTTTACTAACAATGTCAGCGTGTAAAAACGCCCTGGGTATAAAAAAGTTACCGAATGCAAGGAAAGAAAATCTGGCATAGAATAGTAAAAGTGCTTTTTCTTTACCTTTTTGTTTTGTAAGATCTGGGTGAAGATCATCTTGTCTATTGTTTTCCATTAGTCAGTTTGACCCGGAGGGTAATTTACAAAGACTGGTGCAGACAGAATTTGTAGCAGCTGTACATGGCAACCCATCAGATTTTAGCTTTCATTTTCAAAGCATGGCTGAAGAAATTGAAGATAGAGGCCGATTGGTTACCATGCACAGCTGCTTCTGATTTTGTCTGCTCTAACTTTAATAAATCCCCTCCTTCCCCCATAGACTTGAACTGAAAAGGGGGAAGTAAAGGGATATGCATTAATAGTCCAGAAACCCAGTCTGCATATATAATGATGGATAACCCCTGGCGGTTGTATATGCACTCAGCAATTTATAAAGCATGCTTGTCTAGTACCTCTAAGGGGGTGCTCACTGATCCAGGCTAGAATGATCTATAAAGTCATTGGGAATACAAGTAACTAGCCTTTTCAGACGGAGAGCTCCGCAATGGCAGTTCCCATGTTTACTACATGACCAGGGGCGAACTGACAACTCATGGTGCCCCCGGGCAATAGGGGATCATGGGGCCCCTGTGTCCTTGCCCAAACTCAAAAAAGCCTATGAAATAGGTACCGGGGCATCTCATGGGGCCCCCTACTGTCCACGGGCCCTCGGGCAGTGCCCGAGTTTCCAAATGGTCAGTCCGCCCCTGTACATGACAGGTTTCCTTTAAAGGGGAATTAGATTCCTCTATGTAGCTTGTACATTTTGGAATACTTGTTTGGCACACTACCTTCCTCAAGCTGCGACAGGTCCAGCCACTAGTTGCCAACCTGTCTACCATCTCTCTGACCACTTTTTGCTGGGCGTGCAATGCTCCTGTTTGCCTTTGGATGGCCATTGAAGATTCCATCTCTACAAAACATGCACGCCCTTTTAAAGACCCTTAAAGTAGATCTAAGTTCCCGTTATTCTGCACTAGACCATACACCCAGTTTTGATCTTACAGCATGGCATTTTTGTGAACTGTGCAGTTCTGTTCTCATTATTACTATTATTAGTTTGCAAAAGTACTTAAACCCTCTCATTCTTCTCTATTTCTACAACATAGATGGTAATAATTCTGTAGTCTCAAGATAACTACGAGCGCTTAATGGACTCCTTCAGATGACACTGGACAGCTCTGAATTTTGGCATGATCAAAACACACTTAGTGGTATATTTATATTTAACACACCAAAAGGTTGCAAATTAATCAAGTTTATTTGTTGGAGTTCACATACACTTTAGGTAGTTTACAGAGAGGTGCAGGATATTGTCGGCAGGTGATGCTGATATGAAGCTATAGGAAATGCAGCAGAAAGAGGTTGTAAAACCAAAAATTCCACTGATAAGGATGAATGTTAAGGCAAAAGAGAAAAATCAGTCTGACTTTCATTGATGTTTTTGTTCTTTACCTGTTGGTAGTACAGCGATAGCTTGTCCTTTGTGCTTTGAAGGTAGCCTGATCAAATTTCTGGGTAACTCCCCTCATTTAGCTACCCAGGGAGTTTTGTGGAATGCAATCATTATAATTTGGGTCTGAAAATTACACTGGATAAAGGAGAGTCTCAGACCGTCCATGTATAATTGTAAAAATATGCTAACCAAAGTGGTGACCTTCTTTTTGGAAGAGCTTGACCTTGCACCAACATCCATCTCCGAGGGGACCTGTTGAAGTGTAAATATAATTATCGTTATGTTAACATTTTATTTCCAAAAGCATTCCACTGTAGACCTACATGCCCCAGGATTATTTCAGAATGTCAGATGCCTCCTGCTTATTAAAGGTGATATGTTTTCCTTATAGCATGTGGCTCAGCTCTTTTTACAGGCTTTCAATATCCCACTTATTATGGAAAATGTATTTTGCCATTGAAAAATCACATATGTATATTTTGCCTCTATGATTAAAGCGGAGGCACCCGCTTAGATCAAATAGCAAGTGGCAAGCTTGTGTCTTTTCAGATGAGGCTTTGTGAAAGAAATAAGGAAACATTGGGCAGATTCTGTACGTATAATTAAACAAACCTATGAAAAAAACTAAATTGCTTGATCTAAATGTAAATACAATAAAATCACAATTTATCATAAAGAACAGTGTTCAAACTTAAGAAGTGATATTACTGAAATACATTAATACTGAATCATATGGGTCTTATCTGCATTTCATTGTCATTTTGAAGTGGAAGGAAGAGATGCTTCTTTTTCTTCATATACAGTCATGGCCGAAATTGTTGGCACCCTTGATATTTTTCCTGAAAATCAAGTATTTCACACAAAAAAGGTATTGCATTAACACATGTTTTGCTATACACATGTTTATTCCCTTTGTATGTATTGGAACAAATATAAAACAGAGGCAGAAAAGCAAATATGACATAATGTCACACAAAACCCCAAAAATGGGCTGGACAAAAGTATTGGCACCCTTAACTTAATATTTGGTTGCACACCCTTTGGAAAACATAACTGAAATCAGTCGCTTCCTATAACCATCAATAAGCTTCTGACACCTCTCACCCGGAATTTTGGACCACTCTTCCTTTGCAAACAGCTCCAGGTCTCTCTTATTGGAAGGACACCTTTTCCCAACAGCAATTTTAAGATCTCTCCACAGGTGTTCAATGGGATTTAGATCTGGGCTCATTGCTGGCCACTTCAGAACTCTCCAGCGCTTCTTTGCCATCCATTTCTGAGTGCTTTTTGACGTATGTTTGGGGTCATTGTCCTGCTGGAAGACCCAGGATCTTGGACGCAAACCCAGCTTTCTGACACTGGGCCCTACAGTGCGACCCAAAATCCTTTGGTAATCCTCAGATTTCATGATGCCTTGCACACAGTCAAGGCACCCAGTGCCAGAGGCAGCAAAACAACCCCAAAACATCATTGAACCTCCACCATATTTTACCGTAGGTACTGTGTTTTGTTCTTTGTAGGCCTCATTCCGTTTTCGGTAAACAGTAGAATGATGTGCTTTACCGAAAAGCTCTATCTTGGTCTCATCTGTCCACAAGACGTTTTCCCAGAAGGCTTTTGGCTTACTCAAGTACATTTTGGCAAACTGTAGTCTTGCTTTTTTATGTCTCTGTGTCAGCAGTGGGGTCCTCCTGGGTCTCCTGCCATAGCGTTTCATTTCATTTAAATGTCGACGGATAGTTCGCGCTGACACTGATGCTCCCTGAGCCTGCAGGACAGCTTGAATGTCTTTGGAACATGTTTGGGGCTGCTTATCCACCATCCGGACTATTCTGCGTTGCAATCTTTCATCAATTTTCCTCATCCGTCCACGACCAGGGAGATTAGCTACAGTGCCATGGGTTGCAAACTTCTTGATAATGTTGCGCACTGTGGACAAAGGCAAATCTAGTTCTCTGGAGATGGACTTGTAACCTTGAGATTGTTGATATTTTGCCACAATTTTGGTTCTCAGGTCCTCAGACAGTTCTCGTCTCCTCTTTCTGTTGTCCATGCTTAGTGTGGCACAGACAGACACACAATGCAAAGGTTAAGTGAACGTCTCTCCTTTTTATCTGCTTTCAGGTGTGATTTCTATATTGCCCACACCTGTTACTTGCCCCAGGTGAGTTTACAGGAGCATCACATGCTTGTAACATTCTTATTTATCCGCAGTTGTGAAAGGGTGCCAATACTTTTGTCCAGCCCATTTTTGGAGGTTTGTGTGACATTATGTCGAATTTGCTTTCTTTCCTCCCTTTTTTTGTTTTGTCCCAATACACACAAAGGGAATAAACATGTGTATAGCAAAACATGTGTTAATGCAATACGTTTCGTGAGAAATACATGATTTCCTGGAGAAATATCAAGGGTGCCAACAATTTCGGCCATGACTGTACATTTATTTTTTTTGAATGGGTTTTCCAAAGCTCTTCCTATCTGCTCTCTAGGTAAGTAATAGCTGGAAATATCTTTTCAACCAGCTTGCTGTTAACCGCTCATTGCTGTATGTTCAGTGGGCTTGTTGGAAAATAATTGTTCGTTCAGCACATAACCAGTCAGTTGCAGCACTGATCAGTGTATTCTGACAGTGGAGGAGTATGCGCTGTCACAATACAATAATCAGCCCACTGGCTATTCAAAATAATACTGATCCATGACTGGCCAACAAAGTGTTTGTCTATCAGTGGGTTTGGCATTATTCTACAGTAATTTTTGTATGGTTTTAAACTGATCTCTTGGTGGACTATGAGATGTCAGAGTGAGTGCTGCAAGCAATTACATGGGTTGGATTTTTAATTTCATATCTTACTCTGTTGCCTGAGCAATTTTAAAAGTACCTAACCATTCTATGAGCAGATCCTTCAAAGTGCATTGTGTAGTGTTTTGCACGTTGGGTTACCGGATGCTCACCCAATGGTCTGTTGGCCACATTCACACTATGGGGGTTATTTACTAAAACTGGAGAGCTCAAAATCTGGTGTAGCTATGCACAGAAACCAATCATCTTCCAGGTTTTAATTTCCAAAGCTTAATTAAAGAAGTTGATGTTAGAAACGGGATACCATTCACAGCTGCACCAGATCATGATTGCTCCAGTTTTAGTAAATCTACCCCAATATGTTATAACTTACCATTGCAATTTGACTTGATCACTCTATAGATGTCATAGACATTATATCTTTCTATATATTTGGGGGCAACTGTCTAAAATGTTACTGAACTTCCTGCAGATGCTCCTGGCCAAGGTTAATCCGGAATATTGGCATTTGGGGAGGGTAGAAAACTTTGTCTAAGGGTTATTCCTGATAAGAAGTGTCTTTAGCACACCTCATTTCTCCAAACGCCTAAATACAAACATTTTTTCCAATGTTTCACTGCCTAAAACAGGGTGTCAAATTGGTGGCCCTCCAGCTGTTGAGAAACTACAAATCCCATCATACTTCTGCATTTGGGAGTCATGCTTGTAACTATCAATCTGTCAATGCCTCATGGGTCTTGTACTTTGGCAACAGCTGGAGGACTGCCAGTTTGACACCCATGGCCTAGAAGAATGCTGGCTGCACAGGTTCTTGAGGTTGATAGAAATGATGACTCTGTACTGACCATCCTCCAGGAGAGGGATAGGAAGTGTTCGGCACTCCAAATCCCATCATGTGTTTGCCTCTGTGAGCCATGCCTGTGGCTGTCAGTCTTGCAGTCTCTGGGGACTTGCAGCTCCACAACAGGTGGAGTGCCAAAGGTTGCTTAATCCTTCTTGAACAAAAATCATAAACGCACTAAAGCTGGCCATAGACACTAACCACCTGCTTATCCCCTGACCCTTTCTAAGTTCGTGTTCCTACAACCTGTGTTAGAGCTTTCTAACAAATTGCTTGTTGTATCCATTTATGTATACAGATACAATAACCCAGGAAAGTCTCTTCCAGTGTATACCATAGAACAGTAAACAGCAGATTCTCAGACACATTGGTGGGAAATGTGCTTTTCTTTTGTAATCTATCTGTGAGTGTGATCTTGTCCTGAGTGGTACCTGATCTGCACCCTGGACTTATGTAGCATCATCAGTTTGTAGTTTCTTTCCTACTAAAGTATTCTGCATTAACAGAATAATATTTCCCCTTCCATTTCTCTTTTCTTGTTTATAACATACAGTAGGTCAGCTTGGTGGCTATTGTTTGATTTCTTAATTAGATATCCTATGAAGACAGGTTTAGCATATGCACTTGCCAAGATCTAAGAAACCAGATAGCATTGACTACTTTCCCTTCTTTGTTGCATGCTTTTGGAACAAATGGGCAGTCTTCGTTGCATCACATTGGCAAGTGTTTAAAGTAAAACAGCAGTATAGCATTGGATCTCATTTTATACAGTATATTTGTGTATACTAGAAGTACAGAAAGTGTTAGACGTTAGATTTATGGTAACACACACTGAATGCCACTGAACGGAATCTTTTAGAGAAAATATATACAGATTTAGGCGCTCACTCAAGATTGTTATTCAGGAATGGGATACACCATTCTCTTCTAGAACTAGATCATGTTAAAGGATTGCAGGTAAAAAAGGCATGATTTTTTTTACATTGCAGCCTTTAAAGCGTTGCACCTGTGATCAGCAGATTTAGGATGCAATGCCAGGATACTGCAGACTCTCCATAAACTGTCTGCCTGTACCTCCCATACAGGAAGGCAGTTGATGAATGGCAGCAAGAATTAATGAACTACTCACACTTCATTGAGAGCTACAAGCCGCCAACTACATTGGGTGATGGTACTTGTAGTTTAATTCATTCACAGGAAACCGAATGAAGGATGTAGCTGTGTGGGAGGAGCTGTGCATGGCCCTGCTGTTTTCAGATTGTGACAGCTTGTGTGGGGAGATTTCCCACCTGTTGTCACAAAGCTGGGAGTGCTAGTGTGTGGGGGGGGGGGGGGGTTTGCACAGGAACATGTTGCACCATAAATATGGGTGGAATATGTTCGTAAAGGTGAACTTGAAAGCCCTTGTTAAAAAGACCCTGCCACCAACTTAAAAATTGGAGATAAAAGCACAGAAAAAGCAGGTATTTTAAATTATTACTTACTTTGCTTCTTTATATAAACTATTTTTTTTATTATCTTGCAATGTGCTAGGGCAGGGGTGGGCAACTGTGGCCCTCCAGCTGTTGTAGAACTGCAAGTCCCATGAGGCATTGCAAAACTGACAGTTACAAGCATGACTCCCAAAGGCAGAGGCATGATGGGACTTGTAGTTCACTAACAGCTGGAGGGCCACAGTTGCCCACCCCTGTGCTAGGGACTTTGAGTATTTCAGGATGATTTGATTCCCTAATGAAGCCACAGTTCCCCATCCCTTCTGCCACACCATAGCGCACTCACATACTGGGGATTTCTAATTGCGGTCTGTGCTCACCCTGCTCCTCCACCCCTTCCCTTTTCTACATAAGCTTTTATGTAGCTGCTGCAGGGGGACAGAAAGGGAATATTTTAGAGTGTTGCTTGAGTAACAGATCTGAGACATCACATCCAAGATTGAACAGTACAAAAAATGGCCACTGCCCCACTCTATAACTGACCTTCACAGCAAGGAGCACATGGAAGGGTGACGCATGTTAAACAATAAAAGAAAAATTCCCAGCTCTAACTTACAAGCCAGCTTGCAAACAAACCGAATTAACCTAACAGGATGCGTTAAAAACAGGAGTTTAGTTAGCACACATTTGCAAACACATGCGTAAGCTACAGAGCCTCATCACGGCACCCCAGTATTCTGTAGTTCCTAATTCTCCAATTTTAAGAGCCCCCATAGTAGAGGCACGTGTATTTAATGCACCCCCTCGACCAACAATTCAACATTTTTTGTACTGTTGAATTGTTGGTGAGGGGGTGCATTGGACACCTTAGCAGCCATTGTGTTACATGCTGGGTGTCCAGTGCACTGCTTTACCTTTAAGGAGGGGTGGGCTCCCTCAGGTTCATCTGCCGTTGGTCTATCCATTAAATACATGTGCCTCTACTATGGGGGCTCTTAAAATTGGAGTGTTAGGAACGTATCCTTTAAATGCACTCTTGGGCTCCATGCACACTAGCAAAAAGTGCTAGAATGAAAAACGCAGATATCAAAGTTTTTATGATGGCTTGTACTAGCACTTTAGTAGCGTTTAGGAGTGTTAGCGTTTTTACAGCACATGTAGGGGGAAAAAAAGCTAGAAAAAAGCTGGGAGTGTTTAGTAGCATTCCCCGTGCTGTTTCTGCCACACAAAAAATGCTCCTGAAAATGCTACAAAAACAATTTTTTTTTAATTTTTTCTGCTCCCTAAATGCTGAAGCTTGAAAAAACACTACTAGTCTAAAATAGTGTGCATGGACACATAGGGTAATGCTATGTAGCTTCTAGGAGCAGAAAAAAATGCTAGTGTGCTAGGAGCTATAATCTTATGGGAAGATTGTTGTTGGAAGAAATGGTCTGGGATGGGGTCTTTTTTAATTGAATGTAAAAGCAGGCTTGTTTTCTTTTTAGAGAAGTATATAAAGGAAAGGAAAGTGGGACTGTGTTCTTCTGAATTCATCTTATCTGAAGGTGTACATCTCTCTTGTAGTTTACATACCGTATGCTTTGCTTTTTTTTTTTTTTTTTTTTTTTTTTTTTTTTTTTTTACTAGCTTTTGAAAGATAGTGTCCCCAAAACTAATATTTCAATTATGGGTTGACAGAATGTGTTTTTATTGTGATTGTTTTTTCAAAAATCTCTAAAGTACTAAACCCCCCCTCCATACATCCTTCCTTGTTGGGACCTGCTTGTGTGAGAAGAGATCCAAGTACTTCATGTGAGATATAGGAAAGTAAAAGGGGTGAACTGAAAACTTTTTGCTAAACATTTCCATTATTTCAGTGAAAATGTGAATACTTTCCATTGCAATACAAGAAAATACATGGTCACTTTAGTTGTAAGCTGACTCATGAAATCTGTAGGTGTGATCCCAATAGAAATAGAAGGGGGGCCCACTTTGATGCTTCTGTGAAAGCATTTCTAACAATAATAATATACTTTTGTTTAAGGCTCCGTGTACACGGGATGTTTGGAAAACACTTCTGAACGATGGAAACTGACTGCTGGAAAACGTAGGTTTATGCGCGTTTGCGTTTAGAAGTATTTTTTAACCTCTTGCCGTCCGCCTGCTGTTGATAAACGTCAGGGCGGTGGAACTCCAGGGGCGGGTTGCCGTTCATAAATGGCACCCGCCTTTTCTAGCTGTGCGCGCTCCCTGGGAGCGCGCAGCACCACGATCTGGTGCCCGCTGTGTCCTCCGGACACAGTGAAACACCGATTGTCGGACGGGACCTCTGTACGAGGTTCCGATCATGTGATCACTGATTTGCGAATCAGTGATCACATGCAAAGTAGTAAGCAAGATGTCACTTGTGACGACATTGCTTACTACATGTGAAATCTGTGAATGATCAGAGGTCACATGGTACAAGGCTATTCACAACAGCCTTGTACCATGTGACAAGCTGTGACCAATCACAGCTCACTCAGTACTTCTCAATGACTGCAAGAATGCAGACAGAGAGAAAGAGAAATGATTGCTTTTACATCCTATATGGGTGTAAAAACAGTGTAAAAAAAAAAAAAAATCTTCATCACCCCCCACAAGTAGTACAGTGTCACCATGGTGACACTGTACTGCTAGGGTGACAGTATGTAAAAAATAAAAATAAAAAATAATATAAAAAAAAAAAATGTAAAAAAAAATGTTTAAAAATTATAATCTTTGGTTATAAACGAATTTGGATTTTTTTTTTACTAAAAAAATAACGGAATAAATTTTGGCCAAGATTTATGATGAAATATTATTTATTTGCAAAATTTTATTAAAAAGAACACTTTTTTTTCAGAATTTTTGGACATTTTCATTTACATAGGAAAAAAAATAAAAATCCCAGCGGTGAATAAATACCACCAAAATAAAGCTTTATCTGTCTCAAAAAAATGGTAAAAAATTCATATGGGTACAGTATTGCATGACCGCGCAATTGTCCTTCAAAGTGTGATAGCGCTGAAAGCTGAAAATTGCCCTGGACAGGAAGGGGGTAAAAGTGTCCGGACAGGAAGTGGTTAAAGATAACATCAGGAGACCTTCCAAAATGCCCAGAATGCACTGAACAGTACAAAATTAACTATTTCAGACATTTTGAGAGGAATAGAGAGAGCAGAAGCAGAGAGAGTAGTATGTGCTGCGATTACCTATCTTTTCTGGTTGTAGTCACTATGGATCCCATCATGAGCATAATGCAGCACATCTACCATTTTTTTTTTTCCTGCACGCAAAACCTGGAACTGACTGCGCTGGTGTGCTAGGTCCATTTGAATACATGGAAAACGCTTTGCATGCATTTCTGATAATGAAAAAGGCTCTGGACAGCATTTGGATATGGAACAGTTAAAAAAAAAAAAAAAAAAAAAAAGCTTCTAAATGCGGTTAGCCGTGTTTTACAAGCATTTGAAATGCTGATAAAATCTACTCCTGAAAGTTTGGTGCGTTCAAAAAACCGACTGTAAATTCAACTGCCTGTAAACGACATAGTATGCATGGACACATAGGAAAACTTTAGGGAGAGTTCAGGGGCTGCTGGAAAAAAACGCAGAAAAGCTCCTAAACGTGACTTTATCAGCTGCAGTGTACATGAGCCCTAACACTGACAAGTTTCCTGGCTTCTTTTTTCCCAAAACATGAAAATGGAGAGAGAAAACTTCAACCATTTAAAGGGGACCTGTGAGTCATATATCCCTCCTAGATTGTAAGCTCCAAGGAGCAGGGCTCTCCTATCCCTCTTGTATTGAACTGTATTGTTGCTGTATTGTCTCCCGTTATATTGTAAAGTGCTGAGCAAACTGTTGGCAGTATATAAATCCTGTATAATAATAATAATATACAGAATGCTGCAGTCTTTGCATAGGAAACCTTAATAGACTCGAAATGAATTACATTCTTTGTTCTTCCGCAGAAACCTTTTTCATGATTCTTTTATACATATGGTTTCCTGTAGCATCAAAACTACTTTTCATTGTGATCTATAGGCATAAAGCAATTTGATAAATTGCACTGAGCTGAAGAAGGAAACTGTCTTTTAGAAGTCATAAATAAATGGTTTTTTTTACCAATGTGCATTTACCCATAGTGCACCTCACTTTCCTGGAATCCCCACATATAACTGTTTTGCCACATTCTCTAGATTTGCATATTCCCAAGTTACAAAGTTATTTGAAATAATTGAACTTTTGTCTGAGTAACACAATCTGTGTACTGTATCTGGCTTAAATCTCCGTTTCCCTTGGGTCCTAGTGTATTCCATATGTGAATGTTAAATCTCACCTCTTAAATGGGGTTTACCTGTGGAGTGCATTTCCTACAGGCATTATAGAGAAGTGTCAAGATGTGTTTACTATAGACAAAGGCAGGATTTTTGTGTGGCAGCCAGGGAGAACTGCTAATTGCCTGGACCAGTGCTGTGAATATGCTAATACATCCCATTCCTGGCATTTGCAGCAGAGTGGCTAAGGACATAGAGCGTACCCACAGGCTATGTTTTTATACTCCTTATGGAAACCTTCTGATGGAAACCAGCAGATCACACAGTCTGGTGCATGTTAATGCTGAAAGGGTTCTCTGAAAAATATACAGCTTAATAAAAATAGCCTGAGCATTAACATATGACTTCAATCTTCTTAATATAGGCTTTTGCTATGTAAACAGACACAACAATTAGACTCCTTTGCAAATGATGCTTACCTTACCCAGTTTGGCCTTTAAGGAAAAACAGAGAATGTCAATGGACTTCATAAACCAAAATCTTAAAAAAAAAATACATTATGAACTTCTTTATCATTAAAGTGTATATATTGTAGGAAACATATTTGTTTAATGTGAAATACCAAGCTAACATCCTAAATATATGGCTTAAATATAAATCCTGTACAATAATAATAAAATATGAGGAAGATTTTTACCCCGCCTAAAGGAGTTGTACAGTATTTCTGTCAATCTAGTTCTAAGATTTACACAGCTGTGTCCTATAGTACAGTCCTGCCTGGCGGGGGGTGGGGGGGACCTGATATTCTTTGCTGCATTTTCACTTTCACCAACAGGTCCACCCTCTGTGTGACTGAACTGGGAAAAGGTAAGGTAGCTGACCGAGTACATCTCTGACACTCTGCTCTCTCCTCTTCCCTGCATGCTCCTTGCACTGTAACACACCTTATCGGCCCCTTGTGCTACTTCTCCCTTCACTGCTTGCTTCTAAACAAATACATTTTGAGGATTTAAAAAGATAAAAGTGCTGCATGAATTTTTTTTCTCTAATCTGAAGTTCAAATTTAAATGCTTTATTTTGTTTTCACGTACCTACAGTTTAAAACCGCTAACGCAATGCAAAAATTAACTTTGGTTAATTAATACATATCTGTGTCTAGAAAATTGTTTCCATGGCTTAGAATTAACTGATCAGGTTTAGTTGGATATCGAACGGCCAACAAAGATAGATGGGATCTATGTCTGTAAACACTGTTCATAAACCTCTTTATTGATCAACATATTTAAAAATCTGTTTCTCCTATATAGATGTCAGTAGTACAGCTAACTATATGACTGCTGATCAGGAATGGGAGGGCTTGTTTTATGACCTGGGTGGTCAGCTGGAAAGTTACCCATAGCAGAGCTAGCACCACACACGTTTGTAATTACAGGCTATTGTGAGAAAAGAAGCAAGATGTAGCAAACCACAATGAGATGGAGGAATTGTGCTCTGGTATAATAATTATGGCTTTACCTCTTTTTCCTTGCTTAAAGCTTTGTGCCTTTTTTTTTTTTTTTTCTCTTTTTGGATGACCCAAGAGTATTAAGTAAATGGTCAGATTAGTGTTCATTATACAGGACTTGTATTCAGTTACATAGTTACCCTAAAAAATAAATGCGTTTATGGAGTTCAATGTAATGTAAGCTTTTAACAAAAAAGTAAACCTCTTAGAAACTCTTGATCCAGAGGAAAACAAAAACCTCTCATTAAACTTGTTCCAGATTGCTTTTTTAGGGAAAATTGCTTCCTTTACCCCCCAGTTCAGGGATCAACATTCTATGATGTATTTTTATAATTGTGTTTGTAAATCTTTTAGGATAGCATCTTTGTTATAAACATACATTGTCCAATAGAATCCGTATCTGTGACAAACTTACCGTAGCACCTGCACTGAAGACCTCCTTTTCCTATGAAGAGTTGTCTGTTCTTACTGCAAGTGGTACCCTCGTGTATTTTACTGTGACCATTAACTACATGCAGTCACTGGGATTTCCATGGTTTCAAGAACAGAAAAAAGGAAAAATGTAAAATATCTGTGCTGTAATCATGGTAGACTTGCAGTATTCAGCATACCCCATCTAAGAAACCATGAAAAAGAGAACTCAAACTGCATACTCTCATCATCCATAGACCTGATATGGCATCCAATTTGGTCATATGTCATCCATTGAACTAAAATAGAATTTTTTTGGAAGAAGACACATGGCGAGGGCTAAAAGGAAGTACATGGCTGGCTATGCAAATGCTGTCAGGGGAGAGGAAGATTGTCTGTCTGAGGCTCTAAAGATTCTTAAAGTGGAACTTTACCCAGAAAAACGTTATAAGAAATAATGTTCTTTAGCAAGAAACATACATTCTATATTAATCTGCTACCAAAATTAATGTGCTGCAAATTGCCTCCAGCATTGTTCTTTTTTTCTTCTTGCTGGAGACTGCCATTTTGCTGAAGCAAAGAACATTTGAACAGCAGTAAATCTTTAGGCTGTCAGTAGATTGGCCTCTACTTTTTCCAGCACAGTGCCTAAAAATTAAGAGCAACTGACCATGTGCAGAGTAGGGTGAGTCAATGTATTGGGTTTTAAACCGCATAGGCCAGGTTTCCATGGACCCCTAGGGTTTCTCCAGAGGTTGCTAGGGGTTCCTTGAGCAATGATGAGTTTCTGCCTCTCAGATACATTTCTACTGACACCATTGATCTTTTCAGCTATCTGTATAGGGGACATTCTTCCTAATGACCACAGGTGTAAGGAGTATTCTTCTCACTGACCATCACACTAATGTATCATGAGTTTTAGACCTAGTAATTTCCCAGGGGTTCCCTGAGACCAGAAAATTATTTCAGGGGTTCCTCTGTGTTGAAAAGTTAGAGAGGCTGGCATAGGCACTTTTTACATAGCTATACCTGCAAAATGGGCTGGCCTGAAGTGATCTAGCAGGACTTAAAGCAATGTTAAACCCAAAAGCAGACATTTATTATATTGCAGCTTACCAATTCTTAGGTGTGCTTTGTTTCTTTTATTTTCAGCTGGTGATTCAACCAGTAAGTCTGTTGTTTTTCAGAAGCTCAAGCTCTCCAGGAGAATGTATCAGTTTACATGTCTGAGATATTCCATTTATCATTGACAGGGGTGATTTAAAATGATTAGCTTTTATTTATTCATAAACCTTTTATCCCAAAAGGGGGAAAAAACTGTTTACCGTAACTGATTATACAGTATGAGCTGAAGTTTTGGCTTTAGTATGTTTTTGTAACCAAATCTGCTAATATATTTAGTCCCTACTGCTGTCTGCTGTGTCTTATGCTCATTCATCCAGAGTAGTGTCTCACCAATGGTGGAGGTGTTACTGGACAGATCACCAGGTGAAATGGAGAAAAAGAAATGAAAACTGACACCGCTACCACCACCAATGATTGTTAAGCTGCAGTATAATACGTTTTTGGTTTAATACAGTTTTTTTTTTTTTTTAATTTTCTGACTAAACGTCCACTTTAAGAAGGGGGTGGTACATAGGTCAGGGAGGAGGAAGATGAAGATCAGTACACTTCCAGTTTTTTTTATGTATGTGCCCACTAGGTCTATGGTGCAGACCCCATTGCCATTATGCTCATGCAGTTTTCTCCAAAATGGCCATTTACCTCATGATAGCTGATACTTCTGGTTTATGTTTAAAATGTAAGTTCTCCTTTTCATAAAAACCTGGAAAGTGAATAAACACCCTACAGTCTCCCTCATCCCTGCTGCACTTACCTGTGAGTGATTAGCTGTTACTGGCCACTTAGCCAGTGTAGCATTCTGGGTATTTGAATTCGCCACTCTTCTTCCACTTGTTTACAGCGATCATGTGCCGGAGCTGTTGAAATTACACTTTAAATCCATCACTGAGCAAATTTATTACGCCCACATCTTCCCTCACATTCACATGTGATGCAAAAGAATTTACGTTTAAGGTTTTAGACTGTCTGGCTCAGTGCCTGTATCAGGAATGAAGACTGATGCAGATCTCTGCAGTCCAGGCCCACCGCCGTCTTGTCACCACACCGCCAATGGATTTTTTGGGGCAGCTAGTGGGAAGTGTCCATGTCATCAGGCAGTGACCTTGAAACCCAAATAAATACCTTGCAGTCCAGAAGACAGATTCTGGATTCTGTGATTCACATGCGGGATTGGTTCTAAGAGGGGTGGGGGACTGAGCCCAGAGTTTGGCTTCAAGCTCTTGTTCACACCAGGGTGATTTTGTCATGGTATCTGACCGTTCCAAAGCGCATGACAATTATCACCCCATTGCCAGCAATGGAACCGTTCATATTATATGTGATTTTATGTAAAAGGTTCCTGCACTACGTTTTTATGATTTCATTCCGACTTCTGTTTTAAATGAAGTGGCAAGTTGCAATGAAATCAGAGGTGCAAATTGCATTGATCTGCAGCTTTGAAATCCTGCTGAAGTAACACGATTTCAAAGCTGCAACCAGGACTAATGCAGGCCATAGACGGGGAGAAACCAGCCATTTTCTTTTTTTAGAAAAAGGAAAAATCGGTCATTCAATCAGCCGACGTTGCCACCATTGGTAAAAAAAAGTCGGCTGATTTTCGTCCCGTCTACAGCCGGCAATTATATAGAATATGCAGAAGAAGAAATAGAATATGCAGAAGAAGAAGAAAAAGTTGCACTGTTGTATCTATTTGTATCCATTTCGGATACAGATTTTTCTATTCGGTTACAAATAGATACAATGTTGCTATACTTTTAAATGTCAAATATAATATCGGACTGAAATTTTTTTTTTTTTTTTTTGTTTTTTTTTTTTTCTTCTTATTCATATTCTATTCTTTTTTTCTTCATCTTCATATTCTATTTCTTTTTATTCATCTTCTATTTCTTCTTTTTCTTCATATTCTATTTCTTTTTCTCATTCATATTCTATTTTTTCCTTTTCTTCTTTTCCTTCTTTCATGTCACTGCTCATGCGCATTTTTTAAAATCGAAAAAAGATCGGCAGATTTGTCAATCATTGCCGTGAAAATCGGCAGAATGACAAATTTGGGTGATTATTTTCCAGCAGGATCGATAATCCAAAAGGGCAAAAATCACTAAAAACGGCCGACCGATTACCGCACTAACGATCTAAAAATCGGCCAATTTTTTTTACAGCCGTTTTTCATCCCATCTATGGCCCGCATAAATCTTTGTTCCTTCTAAGTGCCGGTTATAATCTCACTTTTTAGGTGATCACCAAACATTAGAGCTAATCTAAGAATCAATGAGATGAAATTGTTCTGTGTTCTCAATTTAGCCATTTTTGCATGCAAAACCCTGCCGTGTACCACACAGATTATGCAAAGTCTCTTCATCCCATAGTATGGATACTATAGTGACAAACGTAGCAAGGTTTAGCTACCCTGCTCCATAATGAAATTGCATGAAATCATCTAAAGCTATTTGTACTTGATTGTGGTGATTTTAGCTTACTCTCCCTAAAAATCTTAATGCTGGTTTGAGGACATAAATACCATAATTTGCTATGTATATTTTGGTTTTCAGGATTTTCCTGGCATTTATCACATGTCAGCACAAGTTTTGCCTGCATGTTATTACAGTATATTATGTTTCTTGCTTCCCATTACTTGATGGCTTTAAGGAACCATGTAACACAAGAAGTGAAATACTTGAGTTGTAAAAACAAAGCTTCAATACATTGTCCAACTGCTTTGCTATGACAGGGGCACAAATGGTGTCTTTCTGCAGATGAAGGGATCCTGTGCTGTCTTTAGCCTGAGGATTTCTGAAGTATGAACACAGAATGCAACAAACGCTTGTGGCTTTACTACAACAGAACCAAATATAGCTTTATTTTTATAATATCTGACAGCACTTAAAGATTGGTACTGACTAGCATTCAGGACTACACAGTATAATATTCTGATTCTCTGGTCTAGTGTATTACTAGTTGGCTAGTCTGTCTGCCTGTTGGCAAGCCTTAGGCTAGGTTCACATCTGTGCGGGTGGTGCTACTGCGGATCCGCACAATCTGTGCAGCCACACCACTCACGCAGAAGAATACGGACCTGTGGGCGAGTGCCATTATTTCTAATGGCACGCCACCCGCATGGAAATCGCCTTAGTCTAGGTTCACATCTGTGCGGGTGGTGCTACTGCGGATCCGCACAATAATCTGTGCAGCCACACCACTCGCGCAGAAGAATGCGGACCTATGGGCGGGTGCCATTATTTCTAATGGCACGCCGCCCGCATGGAAATCGCAATCGCACTGGGAACTGAGATTCCTGTGCGTACTGTAGTTTCCCTGTGTGTCCCGGGGCACAGGAGTCCATTCAAATTAATGGGCTCTCATGACCATGCAAAACGCGGCCTGCAGGAACGCACATATGTGAACCAGGGCTCAAAGGATAAGTTCATCTTTTTGTAACATGTTACTGCCTCAGCAGCCCCCACACCCCCTATTATGACCAAGCGGAGGGATCTTCTCCCCACATTTGGTCACAATTTAAAACGGAACAGCCTGCGGGGCTCCGCCCACTAGGCCACGTTTGTGAATGGGAGAACTACACTTAAGGACAGCCTTTGCGGCTTTCAGTTTGTAGTTTTCAATGAACTACCAAGGACACTGTTGAGATCTCTAGGTAGTTAATTGATGCTTCCTGTCATTGTGTAACTGCCTGCCTGTATGATGTATGAGCAGACAGCTTACACTGACAGTCTGCAAGAGCCTGGCATTTCACCCACAATCTGCTGATCGTGCGTGCAAATGTGCTGCAGGCTGCTAGTTAAATAAATGCACATTTATGTATTTTTACCTGCAAAAGATGTGCATTATCCTTTAACCCTTTCACTGCCTGACCCTGTGGACCGCTTTTGCAAATTTTCTTAGCTTTATTTTTCCCTTACAGCTTTCAGATTTTGAAATGTTGATCAAAACAATATTTTCGCTAAAAATATACTAAAACCTTTGTTTAGCAGATAGCAAGACAACAAATTTTATGAAATTCCTACTGAATAAAAAAGCTTAACCTATATTGAGTTATTAAATATTTGGAAATTTTAAATTGCGCCTTTTTAGCGAAATGGTGAAAAGCAAACATACACAAAACTGTAAATAACCAAATTTCTCTAAATGTGTGCGGGTTTTCATTTACAGCTTTCAGAGTTTGTAGAATACCCCAAAAACCATATAATTTTCTGAAAGCACATGACCAGTAGAATAAAGAGAAGGTGCTGATTTCTAGGGCCCCATGATATTTGCGCAAATGTTTATTAAAACTCTCTGTTTTTGCTAAAAAATACACTAAAATCATTACGTGTTATGACTGAAGTTCTGTATGGTGATCTGAAGTAGGTCCTTCAAAGAAGACTTTTTTTTTTTTTTAAATATATATACTTTAAACACAAAACTGTTTTATATATATATATATTCCTAGATTGTAAGCTCCAAGGAGCAGGGCCCTCAAATCCCTCTTATATTGAACTGTATTGTTGCTGTATTGTCTCCTGTTATATTGTAAAGCGCTGAGCAAACTGTTGGCGCTATATAAATCCTGTATAATAATCTTAAAGCTATTTTTGTTTCTATCTGTATTTCATCGGAGATCATGTCCTTCATTTCATGTCATGTAGACTCAACAAGAAGTGAGAAGATATTTTTCTAATGTAAGGGGCATCTGTCTTAGACAGTTGCCCTCTACTCCCATCTATTCCTGTTTCTGTGACCACTCAAAATGTTGGATTCACCCTCACCTCTATTCTCGGTGTCCTTGGTGATGAGGATTATTGGAGAGAGTGAATCTCCCAGACAGGGAGAGCAATGTATCCAAAGATAGATCCGTTGGTTCTACAGCATCTGATCAGCAGCTGCAAAAGTTGCTTTTCAGGGTTTACCCAGTTAGAGGTTTCACCAGTTAGTAAATCTAAACATTTACATACTTTTTTTTTTTTTTTTTTTTTAACTTGGATCAAGTGAAATTGTGACATTTCAAAAGGTCTGTCATTTTGTTATATATATGTTCAATATAATGACCTAAATAAAAATCTGATCACATGATGATTTATTTTTTTAGGTGTCATTTAGGTAGTAATCCAAAATATGCATAAATCAAGCTCTCAACTGCTGTTCTCTAATCTGTTTCAAATGTTATAATACTACCATTTTAGGAGCATCAGGCTTTGTATAGGTACCAGTTGTTGGTGCGTCTGGAACAGAAGTGTGGTGAAAGATGGGATATATTTTATTTTTTTTATTTCAGGTACTTGTATAGCACCATCAATTTACACAGTGCTTTACATATATATTGTACATTCACATCACTCCCTAACCCTCAAGGAGTGTACAATCTAAAGTCCCTAACTCACATTTATGCATACACATACTAGGGCCAAGTTAGACAGGATCCAATTAACCTCTACCAGCATATATGAATACAAACCTTCTAAAAGTTAGAACTTCTTTAGTAAGTGGGAGCAATAGCTATAGTATAGTTGAGGGTTAAGGTCCACTTTAAGGCTTACACCTTTACTTTGAGTGGCTTTAGAACTCGCTGTGACCCTTGGGCTTGATGACAACCATTGTGCAAGTAACCCTGCCCTTTAATGTAGTTGGCTGAAGTGCTGTGTACTTCATGTAGAAGCAGCCAAGTGCTTCCTGGCACTGTGCTTTTTTTTTTTTTTTTTTTTTTTTTTAATTGTTTACTTTGTTGTCAGAGAGCTAAGCACAAACAATGTAGGTTTTAAAATGAATATAAATCTATTAAAGAAAACCTGTTTGAAAAACTTCCACTTGAAGTACTAGTTTGAACTTTATGCTATCCAAAATCTTATTATACATGCTATTGTTAGGCTTATGCTCCCCACATCCATCCCCTTGCTGAGATATTCTGGTTTGTGGTGACATAACTGGTGCATATGCAGTAGTCTGCTTATTCCTGGCATTCTGGCTATCTTGCCGGGATAGTAATGACATAATCACAGCAAGGCACTCACTCTCGCCATTCTTCTCTTCCTACCTGAAAGCCCATATGCCTAGTGAGGTCTCTGCAGTTTGTACACTCCTCCTAAAGTCCAACCTGCTTTTTGCTGTATGGTTCGCCTCTTCCTTCCTAAAACCTCATGTGACTACATTGCTGGGATTAGTGCGCTTTGCAATGAAAGCAAGACTTGTCTCTGGCTGTGTATAGATAACATCGACATATGTAAAGTAAAGGCCAGATATAATCCAAGATGGTACCAGCTTCATTGAGCGTATGGAAGCAGTGGCCAACACCATGAAACACTGGTCCTAATATAGATGTATACAGCCTTCATTAATGAGCTGGTAAATTTTGTGACGTGTTCTGTAGTTTTTCTGTGGCAGACTGCAGGGTTAATGCCCGCTTTAAACAGATGTTGGCTTCCAGCTCTAAAATTGGAGTTCTGGCACATCTCACTCTCCTCCCTCAATGACTTGACTAACCTACAGACAGGCCAGGAATACAGGTGCTTGTAACTTTACATATATGTCTCAGGTGCGAACAGTATTAAAACTGATCTCCTGGATCACCACAAATTGCTGTCATTGTTAACAATGGCTGTCAAAACCACATTTCCCTTGATTCAATGGGAATGTAGTCTTAGTAATGGGGAGGTGCAAGCAATTTCTTTCCTCCTTTCACTGCCCGCTGTACAATGAATTGCACAAAATTGGGAAAGGGGGGGGGGGGGGGATATAGGCAATGGATGGGATGGGAAGAATAGTTGTAATCACAATATCCCTGTCCAAAACTAGGGCCGTGCTGACATGCATGTGATATGTTAGATGAAAAACCACACTGGGGCGTTAAGGGGCCGGTCCTATTCTCTACATACAGCAGATACAGGTGTCTGGTCCCCTGCACAGAAAATGCTGCAGTTAAAGCCTCTGAAGTTGAACTTTAGGCAAACTGCTAAATACACAGATTAAATACATATAAGAACTCTTATGCCAAAGGAATTGTATGTGTCCATTCATCAATTTGCACAGCAGACAGGAGACCTGATTTCTGTCCCTCTCCATCCTGCACAGCGATGGAGAAGATGAGCTGTCACTCTCCCTTTTTTTTTTTTTTTCCCCGGTCAGTGTGTTCCTTTTTGGCACATGAGCAGTACAACTCAAACCGATTTGTCACCTTGTGCTGCTTCCTCTTAAGCTCTGCTGTGCTGAGGCGGATACATGATTACAATCTTTAGATTTACTGACAACTGTATAGTTACATAGTCTGGCTGAAAAAAGACAAAAGTCCATCCAGTTTAACCATTAAAAAAAGCCGATCACCGAGTAAATGCAGTTGTCGGCTGCACTTTCCTCACGTTGTCACAGCATGAGGAAAGTACTGCCGATAATCGGCAATTGTCAGAAAACAGATGGGCACTGATCATCAGGGCACTTGATTATCAGTGACCATCATTGCTGTATATCAGTGCAGCATCATTAGTGCCAGCCCATCAGTGCTGCCTATCTGCAGCCTCATCAATGCACATCAGTGAAGGAGAAAAAATTACCTGTTTGAAAAATGTTATTGAAACAAACTTTTTTTTTTTTTTTTTTTTTTGTTTATAGCGCAAAAAATAAAACACCCAGTGGTGATTAAATACCACCAAACGTAAGCTCTATTTGTGTGAAAAAAAAATTATAAAAATTTCATATGGGTACCTTGTTGCATGACCGTGCAATTGTCATTCAAAGTTCGACATCGTTGAAAGCTGAAAATTGGCCTGGGCAGGAAGGAGGTATAAGTGCATGGTAGGCAAATGGTTAATGCAATCCACTGAGCTGGCCAGAACCAACTCTTGAGGGAGTCTATTCCACATTTTCACAGCTCTTACTGTGAAGAAACCGTTCCTTATTTGGAGATGAAATCTCTTTTCCTCCAGACGTAGAGTGCCCACTTATCCTCTGTGATGACCTCAGGGTGAATAACTCTACACCGAGTTCACTATATGAACCACTGATGTATTTATACATGTTGATCATAGCCCCCTTAACCACTTGCCATCCTGAGGTATCACCCCCCCCCCCCTTCCTGACCAGGCTACTTTTTGCTAGTCGCCGCTGCACTATTTTTACTGAGAATTGCTTTGTCATGCAGTGCTATACCCAAACCAAATTTACATCCTTTTTTCACACAAATAGAGCTTTCTTTTTGTGTATTTGATCACCTGTGTGCTTTTTATTTTTCACGCTATAAACAAAAAAATACTCAAAATTTTAAAGAAACACTATTTTTTACTTTCGGCTATAAAAAAATATATAGTAAACTCAAAGTCAGTTATAAATTTAGGCCAAAATGTATTCTGCTACAGGTTTGTGGTTTAAAAAAAAAAAAAAAAAGAAAAAATCCCATTAAGTGTATATTGATTGCTTTGTGTGAACATTAGATACTGCAATTTACACCATTTGTTTTGCTATACAGCGCTGCACTAGTTTAACTGACAATTGCGCAGTCATACAATATGGTACATAAATGAAATTTATGTCCTTTTTTCACACAAATTGAGCTTTCTTTCAGTGGTATTTAATCACTTGTGCAATTTATTTTTGGCGCTATAAACAAAGTTTTGAAGAAAATTTTTTTTTTTTAAAAAAACTATCTTTTCTCATTTCTTTCATTAAAAAAATATTCAAAAAAACTCAAATTTTGTCATACATTTAGGCCAAAAGGTATTTTGCTACATGTTTTTGGTAAAAAAAAATCCCAATAAATGTATATTGATTGCTTTGTGTGAAAGTTACAGTATAGCGTCTACAAACTATGGTATAGATAATGGAATTTTTACTTTCGGACTGCCCATCACATTTCTTGAGGTGCTAAAATACCAGGACAGTGCAAACACCCCCAAATAACCCCATTTTGGAAAGTAGGCACCCTAAGCTATCTGCTGAGAGGCATATTGAATCCATGGAAGACTTTTTTTTTTTCTCACAAGTTTTTGGAAAATAACAAAAACATTTATTTTTTTTTCTACACAGTTGTCATTTAAATTTATATATTTCTCACACAAGCCATGGTCATAGGTGGAATTACACCCCAAAATACATTCTGCTACTTCTACCGAGTATGGGGATTCCACCTGTGTGAGACTTTTTGGGAGTCTAGCCATATACAGGAGCCTGAAAGTGCATAACTTCCTCACTACACTTCCTCACTACCCATCACAGTTTTGGTAATATATATATATTAGTATAGGGCCGTTTCATACTCGTATGCTGTAGTTTACCCACACTGTGGGTGCAGTGCAGTGTACCTGCAGCTTTCCTGTTGGTTTGCTGCTCTTAGAGTCTTCAGGATATAATAGAAGTCTATGGCTATATGAAATATTGAAGGCATTGGGCTGAAAACTGTTTAATCAAAGGATGTTGAGGAGAGCTATCTGGACCATGCACGAAAAGTATCTCCCCTAGTTTATATGGAGCCAGTCAAAATTTGTACAGTGTATGGCTGTCTTTATTAGCCCTTCTGTTTTTGTAGTACTTTTTTTTTAAGAAGTATTTCTTTCAGCTAGCCATACACTACAAATTGTGGCTGGTTCGTGATGACCTCTGCAAAATTTGTCTATAGCAACAAGACACTTTCTTCTCTCAGATTCTTGGAATCTCATTGCTTTGCCCTTTTACTTGATGGGTTTGTTATTTATTTATTTTTATTTTACCTATTTCTAGGGCTGCATTTTGGTTGTTTTGGCAGTTTGACAATAAGGCTATTTAGATGTAGTCTCTCAACACAAGGCAATGAATACAAAATGCATGTCAGTGATGTTAACGCATGTGTTCTGGTGTGCACAACGCTCAATGTGCAAATGCCAAAAAACTAGAGAAAACTGTCCCTGCAGCTGGGTGTTCCTGGTGAGAATAAGTATTTCCTCTATCCAGCTGAGGTTTTGAATGTTGGCTTTGTGTGCTATGGATTTCGCACTTCCAGGCCACATCTGCAAATCCCCAAGGTGCCACAACTGACAGCTGGTTCAGGTATAGGGTCAAGCACTGCAGCACATGGACTGATGATTTGTCCTTGCACATGCTACCTGCACATTGGATGCTGGTGTGCAAGAATGATTTAGAAATGGTTTTAGATGGAAAAACTTGTAAAATTGCTCTGAAACAATACAGATTTCATAGACCCTTTTTGTTAACTTTTTTGCTTTTATCAGAATCAACAGTTCTTTTGTACAAAGTTAACACTTTTTTTTTTTTTTTTTTTTCCTTTTTCCTATCTAGGAATAGTTTATTTTGTGGCAGCTGATCACAGCCTGGTTTTATTAGTTTTAAATTAGCCAGTAGTAGTGAGTTGCATTCAGTGGGACTGGTTATCTAATATTGAAGTGTGTGTTGTCAATGCTCTGTGACCTGGATTAATGAGAACCTCCAGAGACCTGAATCTTAATTGCTAGTGTGAATACCTATACTTTTGAGTTCAAATAATGTAGGCAAACAGTTCAAAAATACCTTTAGTGTCTACATCTACCACTATATGAACTTTTTTCAGTTGGTTTGTACTCCCCCCCCCCCCCTTTTTTTTTTTTTTTTTTTTTTAAACCAGTATGACAGATTTGAGATCACTTAGACTGGCAGAACCTAATCGAGCAAAGCCTGTGGGTGTCCTGGTCACCTAGTGTTGGGGAAGCATTTGATAGGCAGGGTATGAAAACTGTCCCGGACATTGTTTCCACCTCTACATTAGATACACAATAGAAATTCCAGGTCTGAGCTTACTGACCTGCTATCCCAGAACATCGCGGTGCAATGCAGAGGTACTATTTGTAAAGTTGGAGCTGTGGTAGGGAGCAAGAGTCGCATAAGCTGATGCCTCCACTGTAGTGCTGGCTCCTGTCCCATGCGGAGTGATACCAACTGCACTCCACCTCTTATCCCGGGTAGAGGTCTCCAGAATGGTGCCAGGAGCAGGAAAGTAGAGGTCTTCAGGTCAGTGTGAAGCAATACACTGGACATAATAGTATAGGGCTGCTTTCATGCTCCTGTGCTGCGATTTACCTACACCGTGGCTGCTGTGCAGTGTACTTGCAGCTTTCCTGTGGATTTGCCATAGACTTTTATTATATCCTGCAGGTTTGCTGCACTTTTTGAACGCACCAAAACTCCTGAATGCAAGAGTTTTAAGAAGTGCACCACAACTGCAGGATATTGCAGACGTCTATTGCAAAGCTCAGCTAACCCAGGAAAGTTGCAGATGCACTGCGGTGCAGGTAAACTGCAGCACATCATTGTGAAACCTCATAGTTAAGATGTGTTTTTACCACCCCTGCTCTTACTGCACCCCCTTAAGCTGTAGTGGCCAGGCGTGTACATATGTTGCAGCAGGAGTTATACGCCCTGTCATGGTTGGTGGATGTTGCACCTGGCAAACATGACCCATTCAAGTTATGAGGGCACTCTGCAAGTGCCCTGCAACCTTAAAACAGTCAGTGTTGTGCTACTTTATCACTACCTGCTTTAACCCCTTGGACCCTGCAGAAGCATGCAGTTGTGGGACACTTGCAGATTGGTCCCATTTACTTGAAGGGGTCGTGATTTGGCAGATTGTAGCACCCACCACAAGCAACAGGGGGTTTAACTTCTGCTGCGGCATGTGTACACCTGGCTGCTGCCTCAGCAGCTAAAGGGGGTAGGGATTGGGGCCAGTAAAACTGCAACTCAGCCATAGGGTGTTACCACCCCCCAACTTTAATGTGAACGAGCCCTAAGGGTGCTGTGGATGAATGCAACTAAGGGCTTATTCACAAGTGCAGCAGGCACTGCTGCTCCTCTGAAAAGTGATCATTGTGTGTTTGACAGGTGGTAAAGAGGTGATATGTTGCCTCCACCACCTGATTTAAACCCATGATTGCCATGCAATGCACACAATTGATGATACGCCAAATAGAGGTTTAAATCCGGTGTGGGGAGGTGACACTGTGCCCGGTGATATTTGAATTTCATGTTGTTCAGGTTGCCACCTCTTTAAGGTTGCCTACCCCTGCTGTAGGGCAACAATCATGGCAGAATCTTGCGCTCTAGTGATATTGCTTGAGGATGAGCAGATACCTCCATAGGGCTTCCATAGTTATGCAGAAGTCCTGGCCTAGACTGGAATGCAGATTTGTTTCTGCAACTGGTCCCTACTCACGATTTACCCCATATGAAGGGAAAGCAGTCATAGTACACACTCTACACCCAGAGATGTACCATTCTGGAAGTAACTTCCAGGATTCTTCTGTGAGATGCCATTCAAGTAATGGCAGATTTCAGAGATTTGCTACGCTGCAGGTAGAGTAACATGAAAACGCCATACAGTTGTATTGATACAAAAATGAAGGACATAAGTAAAATGCAAATATCTTTTAAAAAAAAAATTATATATAATTTTTTTTTTTTTTTTGCCTCATTCTTTTGTTTCATAAGTGATCTTATTCCGCTTTTAATCTAATATAGGTTTTTTTTAACTCTCCCCCTCCCCCAACACAGAACCCTCTCTACAGTCCCTTTGGGCCATTTGGCGTGGTTTGTGTTGTGTCCAGGGATAAGCAGAAACATAAACCTCTCTGGGGTGGTAAAGCCACAGGAGGCCTCTTCTCTGTTCTTTCCATTCGCTTTTGGCAGCTTTCATGTTAGTGTGGCTCAGGGATAGCCCAGGAGCTGCTGCTTCTGGAATTCCTAGGCATATATTAGCTGTGAGCATGTGTTTTGAATGAAATTACTATATGTTGGAGTCTTTCCACTTGGCTGTGGCTGCTGTTTTAAAGGAAAAATCTCATAGTAAACTGTGTGAATGGCTTTGGTTGGCTAGTTTAAACAAACTGCAGTAAAGGTAGATATTGGGTTGTAAACATGAGGCTGCTGTGATGGGACTTTTTTTTAATTGTTATGTGGAAAGGTTTATTGAGCAAAGTGGGGAAGCTGCTTCTCTTTGAAGTGAGTAAACAGTTGTCTGTGTCTATGGTCTAACTCTTCCTGACCCCTTCAAGAATGGGATTTGTTCTTGCATCCAGTGCAGGTATTGAAGTGCTTTTCAAATTTAGATATGTATGTGTGATTTCATCTGGTTTTTTTTTTCTCTCTGAATTATTTTCTTTCATTTTATACCCTGAATCAGCTGTGTGAAAAAGTATGGATGGAGATAGTGATAAAGTGGGGGAAAAAATTTTGATTTGGAGGAATGGGATAAAACCCCTGAATTTTGTGTTTTTTTTTGTTTTTTTTTTACCATCTGTGTCCCATTTGGGAGATTTCCTAATTTTCTGTCCTGTAGACCCAATCAGGAATGGGAGAAAAGCTCTTTAATGTAAGGAAAATATTCTTACACATTTGTTACTGTAACGTGTCACCATTAGAAGATTACCCCCCTATTCCTGTTTGACAGGCCAAAATTTTGGATTTTCAGTGAGGGCCCTTGCATACCAGTGCGCAGCGAGTGTGTTGCACCTTGCATGCCGTATCTTTGGTTCGCATTTCAAAAGTGCACTAAAAAGGCATCTCCCATTGATTTCTATAGAAAAGGCACCAAATAATGCACCCACAGTGTGTGTTTTATTGGTGTGTTTTGAGTTCATGTCCAAGCTCCACAGGTGCATGGTTGGAGTCAGGAGTATAGAAAACGCAACAAAAAAGCATGTGTTTCTTTCTTTCTTTCTTTTTTTTTTTTTTTTTTTTTTTTTCTTTTTTACTGCATTTCTTTTTCAACAGAATGAAAGGGCCCTGAATCTTTCAGTGGGAATCTTCCAGGTTGTGAAAGGGCCCTGAATCTTCCAGTGGGGACAAAGATTCTAACCCCTTGCCACTCACGCAAGAAGAGAAAAAGTTTTTCGTTTTGGCTTTATGGTAACTTTGATTACATTTAGTGCTCTTTCATCACTCTGCTAGCGGTCTGTCTCATAACGGTGTTCCCCTTTTTTAAATAAAATACATAGTTTAAGTCTAAAGGGTTTATAATATGGTTATGTTGGCATATTGTACAACAATTCACAATGCATGCAGCACAAATGATCAATCCCTGTCCGAGCTCTTTAGGTGAAAATCTGTAATTTTTCCACTGCTAATGTATTGCTCTTCTGATTTAGGAGACTTTATAGGTGTCTGCGTTTCACCTGAAAACATATACTTATAGGGGTATATGTATAGGCATGTTTTGGGATTTTCAGGCCTAAAAATAAATCTTTCAATAGGCAATCGTTTAGCTTTCACAGTCAATGTTCTTTGTTCTTAGCCACATAAGGAGCTCAGGAAGGAGAAACAGCAGAACACTGAACTTCCGAGAGAATAGGGGTGGGGTTAATGTGTCAGTGGAAATCTGATCAGGAAGTTAAACTAAAAGGTATATAGCCCTGTGTGAAGACATAGAGGGATCCCCTCTTCCTCATCCAGGACTCTTTCTCTTGTTTAGCCCATTAAGAGCAATCATAAAGGCAGATATGGTTGGCTTGTAATCTGCCTATTTTGAAAAGAACTTGAAGCGCCGTTGTGTACAGTGACCATGATTACTGGCTTGTGCTAAAATAAATTTTTACTGTGTTTTCTCCCATCAGGCTTTTTACTGCAATGAAAAACAATTTGTAAATAATATTTTTTTTTTATACAATTTTAAAATCTATTCACATACAAAAACCTCTGTTCTAGCATATAATACATCCTAAAATGAGTGACGCTGAATTATCACAGTACCCAGGTACCCACTGGTGGGTTTATTATTTCAGCTACTTGTATAGTGCTGTCAAGTTACGCAGTGCTTTACATATATATTGTACATTCACATCAGTCCCTAACCCTCAAGGGGTGTACAATCTAAGGTCCCTAACTTACATTCATACACATACTAGGGACAATTTAGACAGGATATAATTAACCTACCAGCATGTCTTTTGGAGTGTGGGAGGAAACGGGAGTACCCGGAGGAAACCTGAGTACCCGGAGGAAACCCATGCAAACTCCAGGCAGGTGGTGCCGTGGCTGGGATTCGAACCAACGACCCTAGTACTGCCAGGCAGAAGTGCTAACCATTTAGCCACTGTGCTGCCCATTAACCATATATACACATCTAATGTTGGCATTTCTTCACAAAGTGCTCCTGGTCTGGGGAACCCAATGCGTTTTCATTGTTCTTTACCCTTCCCAAGAGGATTGTATGTCAATCTATGAAAGTTATGTAACATACTGTAAAACCTTATTATATAGTCATATACATATCTTCTTTATGTTAGAATGCACACTGTCATCTCTGATGTGTCACCACTGAACAGCCAGAGAGCCTAAAAATGGGTACCATCTCCTCAGACCTCTAGACCCCAGGGGGCCCACAGGGATGGCAAATTGGCAAACAAGGGACCACAGAGCTGTCTAAGAGGCAACCACCCTGGGCACAAACCTAATGGGTGTAGAAATCCCCAATACAAATAATCAGGGAAATTGGATAGAAGTAAAAATAGCCCCTATGCTAAGCATGTGGATACTAATAATAAACATTGGCAATGAGCGAGAGAACATTTTTTTTTTTTTTTTTGAGGGTAAAGACTATCCAGAGATCTGTGGCATCTGTTCACTGTGCCTGAATTGTGAATGGTCTGGGATGCCTTTTTTTAATATTTTGGTTTTCTCAAATGTATGTTAATATAGTGTGGCTCAGATTCCACCCTTCCACTTTGGGCCCCTAAAGGGTTGGCTCCCTGGTTTTTCTTCCCGCCCCACCGGCCCTATGTGCACCCACGATATGATACTTTAACCAGTATGAGAAATATCAATTATCAATATCAAAGTATTGTTGATGTGATATAAGAGGATATCACATATGTTGTATTTTGATATTGTTGGGTGAAAGTATTGACCGTTCATACAGGGCCTTGTGTTTCTTCTACAAGGGAATTGGCAGCAATGACATTTCTAAATCCATCTACATCTATTGCAGATCTAGTCCAGATGCATCTCCCTAGAGAAAAATCAATACAGATCGCTTACATAAATAAATAGTGTAGCGCTCAAAATAAATACTAAAAAATATGTGACCAATTCATATAATACAACTCTAAAAATGATCAAAATTCATACCAAAAAACACTTTATAACAATAGTGAAAAAATATATAAATGGTGTCAAACTTATAATAAAAAGCTGTGTTCCATAATGAACACACGTGTTCACACTCTAAATAAATATAACAGGTGTCTAAAAATTAAATACCGTGCTCACACACCTACTGTATAAAATACCTAGGTTATAATAAAACCTTTATAAAAATAAAGTTCTATAGTGCCAAAACAGTGCAAAGAAGTGTCCACTCTTTCAAAAAATCAATCAAAACAATGTCCTTTTGGTGATAGACATAATCATGCAATGTGTAGTGGTAATTGACAAATTTGTGATTGTGCCAAAATCTTCTCCTATTGGCGGCTAGATTGCCTCCTTACCTCCTCCCAGTGACCCCTAGGGGCCAACAGGCTTGCAGGATCACCCTGGATCCTTAACTCATATAGGCCAGCAGCTTCCTTCCTTCAGTAGATCTCCTTATGGGGCTCCTATTTCCCCTGATCAGTCAAGATATCTCTGAAGGACAATGGCTCACCAATCCAGTGAGCCAAGAAAGAAAGACCCTCTAATTGTAGTACTTCAAAAACGACTCCTTTATTAAAAGATTGAGGAATAACACTCACATTCCTAGCAGTCCTCCCACCTCACCGATGTGTGGGTACACTGCATGTGTATGGGACTTCCTAGGTGTAGCAAGATGGCGTCGCACGCCGGAAGTGCGTCACCACGCATCGGAAACTGCGGACTCGCGAACCTACGCGTTACGTCACAGTCTGCTCGTGACTTCCCCGAGGAAGTGTTTTTTTGTATGAATTTTGATCGTTTTTAGAGTTGTATTCTATGAATTGGTCACATATTTTTTAGTATTTATTATGAGCGCTACACTATTTATGTAATTTACACTGTTTTAGGTATCAGTTGGTGAGTGTTGGCAGCTTAAGGCTAGGTTTTACTTCCATTTATAGCGCAGGAGGATCTTTGATTATTTGTTTATCCCCTTTAATACAGATCACTTCACCTTTTTCAATTTTAGAGCCAACGCTATTACAGTTTGTAAAGAGGAAATGTGCAATTTTTTTTTTTTGTCTTTGAAATATCCATTAACAGGGTAGTCAAGCTTTTTGAATGCATGTGGCAAACCAGCATGTCTGTTGAATTACCTTTAAACTTGGGGGTTATAGGCCAGCAGTGTCTAAAAATAACATACATGAACTGAAGTAAAAGGTCAGAATTTCACATTACTGGGCAGCACCTGGCTAGCACATTGAACACCACCAGCATGCTCATCCCTCCCCCACAATGCATAGTATCCATGGTAACATTTTCAAAAACAGAAAAAAAGTTTAAAAATCGTATGATATGGTGGTATTCACAGCTAGATCTTTATTTCTTAATATTACAGATGTCTTGTCTACCCAGGAGCAGATCATTACCATGCAGACTTCTAAAATGTCATGTATGGGCCAGGCCCAATCATAAGAAATAATGGCCAGCTCTGCCACATATGCCAAGCTGAAGACGTGGCCATTGTTCTTTATGGCTCGGACTGCCTATAACAAACTTTTAGGTACAGGGAGCACCATACAAGATAAACACTACTAAATCTTGTCAGTGCCCGGCCTGCCTGTTGCAGTCTGTATCTGAAGGTTGTTAACTGGTTGATTGGTTCATATACCTATTTGGGTCTACGTTTTCCATCTTTATCTGAAATCTGATTTTTTTTTTTATTTGTAATACCACCATTCTTTAAATTTATTGTATTAAATGATGTCCCTTTTTCTTTCTCAAAGCAAAAGTGAATATGTGTATCCTTGGAAAAACACAGGCACCAGATGCTAAATTCAGAAAGGAAGTAAAAGGCATAATTTGGGCTACAGCTGTTTTCTCATTTGCAAAAATGTTAAACATTCAGGAGCTTAGTGCTATGACATGAGGGTAACCTTGTTATGATTACTGGTAGGAGGCATCAAGGAGAATGTGAATGAATGGTACTATTGCTGCTTATTTCCTTTTGAAGTACAGGAGGATCTCCAGATGACTGGGTAGGTTAGTTTGTGCTGAGAAATCAGAGGGCCAGGAAGCTGAATACAACTGGTTTATGTGCAGCCGCAGGAGCATTTCACAGACTGCCGTTTTTGTTTTGTAATTAAACCCTGCGTTTCCGGGTGCATATTCACGACTTCAAAATGGGCCCTCTCACTTCTCTTAGCCACATGCACAACTCGCTAACCACAGTGTTACATGTGATTACTGCTGGTGGTTTGTTTGATAAACAGTAACCAAATGACACATGAATGGCAGACCCCAGGTCAATAAAACACATTTATGTGTTAACTGCACAATAATCAACTTGTAGCTGACAGATGTAGCCAGTGACTTTAACAAAGGTATCTGTTGGCACTGGTGATAAATGTGAAACCATGAACCACCGGTGTGTGGAAGTCGCCACCAGGTTTTCTGTCCGTTTTGGATAATAAAGGTGAAGGTGGAAACGTTGATTTGAGGGCTTGATTGACTCATTACTGGATATGCAGCCATTGAACAAACATTTGCTGTTTATTTTAAAAATATTGAGCATGACTTTTGAAATTGCATTACCTTGTTAACACTTATACATTATGGGAGTGTAGTTATTTGAATTTACATATATATTTAAATAGTGAGATGTAGATTTCATCTTGGGCTGTGTTTAGATCATATATACAAAATTGCTCTGACAGCCATGGAAGCCAATAAGGTGCTCTTCACCTTTTGACATTGCATGGAATCACATTCCACTTGAAAGAGTGTATGTTTACATACTTGTGTGTATGTAGGTATGCATGTACGTGTGTGTACTCCTACAGGCTTAAACCAGTGCTCAGTTAGACACTGATAGAAGTCACAAGACTTCTGATGATAAATGTATTTAGCAATTTATATTTACTAAAATAATTGCACTTCCATGTTCTGTGTACTGAGAGACCAAATATTGTGAATGCAGGGTCCTAGGTTTACTAACACCTTTAAATTTGAAAAACAATTGCCTGTGGGTTTAGTCGTGTTAAAATATTGTTGTGAAGGGGTATTTGAGAGATGGATACTATGCGGTCATATGATATATGAAACCACTGGAGAACATTAAATTATTTAAAGTGAATCTCAAATTAGCAGTTCATATGTACATTTTGCAGTTATGTTGGCATTAATCTTTAGGTTTGGCGACCAGAGCCAAACAAAGATTTGTAAATTTGTATGGACGTGCAGCTATATGGCAGCTCCCTGCCCCTTTTCTCTGCTGTGTTGCAAATGCGAGCTTGTATTTTTAGTATTGTAATTCAACCACAAAATTGTTGCAGAACATAGAAATGCTAAGACATGCTTATTTTCATAGCTGCAGTTTTATGCAAAATAAGTTTGTTCCCAAATCACATTAAAAATCAGTCAACCTCAAAGACTGTTTTCCTAAATGTCCCTCTCACCCTTTCCTGAATTGACTACAATAAAATGTCACCACAGGTCCAATATAAACAAATCCCATTCTGTAAAAGAATATGCTGTGTGTATATATACACCTTTCTGAAGGCCTGTGCCTCCAGAGTTTGCCACTTTGCTGATCTCCAGCCAGTGCGAATATCAAGACTTTGGGTGTATCGAATACATACAGGATGCACGAGATGGCAGAAGAATTTCAAACTGCAAGATATGTCAAGTGATATGTTAATGTGTCCTTGCATCTACATCTTTCTAGTGACAATGGTGTAAAAACTAGTTTTAATAAAAAATCAAATCTGCAATTAGAAATAGTTGGTTTAAAATTGCAGTAACACACAATTCTGTGCTCCTACCGAAACAACCCACTAACTCAAGCAGTTGTATAAAGATCACAAAGGTTATTAACACAAAATTCTAAAAAAAACAAAAAAACCCCTAAAGCGCTACCCATAAAATCAATTGCTAAAAACATAGAAAAAACATTCAGTCTCTATCTACAGTATGATCCTCCTGCGCTTCTAAGTAAACAATGCTACCGAACGTGGGGAGCTGCTAGCACCCAACCCTATACCAAATGGATAATAGAATAAACAATATTATGTGAACTGGTGCATCGCATAACCTATTAAATAACTATTATGCATAAATATAACAATAATAATTCATGCGTGACTATTACTGTACACGGTGAATAATCATATAAAGTGAATTGATCCACTCAGGGATCTATAGTGAAAACCAAAAAGTGATTGAACATTGTGCCTTAAGAAAAAAGTGAAACCAGAAAGTCCAAATGGGACTGAAATAATGTGAAAATAAAAATAAATAAATAATATGTAACAAATCCCTTTAAATTGGGACCAATAACTCATAAAATAATGATCACAGTGGCTGAAATTGCCAAAGTTGGAAAAACAAAGTGACAAATAAGTGAATCCCTATTTGGCAATAAATCTCCACTATAGTGATACGTGCGGTGTTATAACATCAAAAACACACTCAAGTATATTTGTCAAAAATAATGTTTACGGAAAACATCAACACCCCTCAGTTTTGAATAATAAGTCCAAAAAAAAAAAAATATAAATGAAAAATAAAAAAGTATAAAAACAAATGAACAAAATTAATATATCTATATTCATATTCAAAGGTGCATAAACACCAGGTGATCCAACGACTTTTGAAACGTGCAGGTGGATGTGCATAACAACCAATGGGAAATAATCCATAAGCGGCTGAATTGCCCCCTCACCTCCTTGCAGCGACCCAAACAGGCCAAAACGCTTTTAGGATCACAAAAGGATCCTCCACGGTTTGATTCCCCTCTGCGGATGATATCCTTCCAAAGCGGTGATATCCCCTTCAATGGTATGCATTTTAAGCAGCAAGGTCCCCTCCAGAGATGTTTAAATGTAATATTGCCAACTCATATTAAGATCAAGGTAAAGACATAAGAGATCTTCCATAGTGTAAATCCGTTTAATATGCTTTAAAAACCATGTATAGCCAATTGCCCACTCACTTTTCATTAAGATATAACAAGCAGTAAAACCACATGCTATGGGTGTACTTGCATGGGTTTAAGGTGTAGCAAGATGGCGTCCTTGCTGGAAATACGTCACCATGTTCCTACGCGTTACATCCTGTTATCACGTGACTTCTTCAGGATCTCTATCTAGCAACCAGCTGGTCCAGAAGGTTAACTTCCAGTAAGTAAGAACAGTGGCTCCACTCCCTCACCAGATTTATTTGGCCGCTTGCATTAAATGGTCAAACAGTGCAGAGTACCGATGCTCCGATACACAGGAATCTCCTGATCCTTTAGATCTTCTCGTACACACTCCAATTTAAAAAAGGTCCCATTCTGCTGGGTGTCCTGTGTCTGATGAGCTTGGAAGATCAATATTTCCATAAATATCAGGGCGATCAGTGACTCTGCTACTTCTCTCCTTTTTTTTTTTTTTTTTTTTTTTTTCTGGGAGCTTTCAATTTAGTAATATAAAATTTCCTAAGAACAAGACTTTACAGAAAGATGGAGAGGTCTAAGCAAAAGGGCTGATTTGTATCTTGTGCACTCTGCACTTTATGGATTCCTAAGGCTGTTTGTTGCAGGACTCTCGTCTTGTGGAATGCTAGACTCGGTTGACTCCTTTGCGCAGAATGTATGTAAATAGAACCTTTTTACATATTTTCAAATGGCCAAAAACCCCTCCATTGGTAAGTTAACTTGTTTTATGTGATCGGAAATTTCACATATTGTATGTGCTTACATAAAAATACATTTAAGCAGATGGTATCCTTGAAAAACCAAAATGATCCCCTGCAGAGTAACACGGAGTTCACAGGTTTGTTTAAACCATTTAGGGAAGATGTGGCATTCTGGATTAAATAATTCCCCAATAAAAAACTTGGAACATGCAGAATAAATAGACCTAATGATCTGGATAATATGGTAAAACGATGATCATTATGTCACCCTCTTTTTAGAAACCAATTTTCACTGAAACCAAATTATCCAAATGAACAAGACTAGGATTTTACAAAGGTTTTACTGCACTTGGCAATGGAAATGAGGCATATTGCCACTTCCCTGGTACAAACAAATGTGTGGTGACAATAGTGTCCCTTTTCAGTATGGAGTTGGTCCAGTGAACTGAATAATGCTGGGCTGCCTTGGATATCACTTAGCATAGTGGATAATGTTACAAATTCCTTTTCTACATATATCCTTGAGTTAATGGGGATCGAGGTTACCTCAGGTTAAACTTGGCTGTATTGACAAAAAAAGTAGAAAAAAAAAAAAATCTACAATAGCTAAAAGAGCCTGTGTTAATATGCATAATCTGCTATGGCCGTCCTTTCCTCAACAAGCTAATATCCTGGCTGCAATGCAGATTCCATTATAGAACAAGTTGAGGTTAAGGCCTCAATCACATGGGCATACTGCAGCGTACACCCATGTGAGGGTTGAGGTTCTCTGCATCCCAGTGCAGGTAGTCCTATTCATGTCAGTTGGGATGTAGCAGCTGCACAGAAACAGCCAATGCTCCCAATTTGACAGCTGTGTGGGTACGTGTGCATGATGCCAAATGCACACTGTTTGCATTCAGGACTGTGCACTTGCACCTGCATGGCAGTCAAATTGCCAGCAGCGACTGTCTTTTCAGCCATTGTGTCCAGCTGACATTTTAGGGGACTGCCTGCATATGTTTTATTCCTTTAAAATACTGTAAATACATTAAAAAGACTTGCTGATCTGCTAGAAATCCAATCCAGTGAGCTTTTAACTTCCTGTTTTGGGCTGACAACCCCTATTTTCTGCACTGAAAACTTGACCCATGTTGTCAACCCTGCCTGCTGTGCTAAAAAACGTCACCAATGCCCACTCCCTCACTGTTCCTCCACACCTGCATATATTTTCATTAAATACTTTAATCCAACCACATACAGGGTGAATAATACATTTTTACTACAATCCGACATTTAGACCAACTCTTCTTAAGGCAATAGACAATTATTGTCACTATGATCTGAAACAAATAGGAAAAAAAAAACATCTGAAACAAACAAGCCCAAAAAAAACCAAAACCTAAAAAGAGTAAGCATATCAGATCTGTAATCATGTATACACTGACCCACCATGGTATATAGGGTCTGCAGTCTGTTGAGGTCCGTTTTTTTTTTTTAACAATAAATCAATAGAGGGTAGTCAAAGAAAAATTAGAGAAAAAAAAGGAGATGGAGGGCAGAGAGGAAAGAAAGCAGAGGAAAGAATGGAACAAATAGAGGAATGGGGTGGGCAGGGAGGACCCAGATTTTTCCTCCAACGATAATCACTGAGTCTGAATATGCTTTCCAGAGCATCCAAATCTCAAGGTGTTTCTCTGGTTGGTTCCTAATGAACGCTGTTAACTGTCCATAAGTTGGATGTCAGATACCCTATTACTCAATGAGCGAATGTATGTGGAGTAATTTTGTTTGCACAGGGCGGATGTACATACTTTTGCAGCAGTCAGAAGATGTTTCAGGAGTGAATGTTTATTTTATAAAGTTTGAAAGATAAATGCATATTATGCAAAAGATATGTGGCTGGCGAGTCTGCAAGAGACCATCTGGTAATAATTTTCTATCTTTTAATATTTACTAGGTACAAAACTATAATCATACATATTAATATATACAAATCATACATATTAATATATACAACATAATCAAACCTTTATAACATTTTCCACAATACACCCCCCACCCACCACCTCCCTTCCAATTCCCTATCTTTTCCCTTCTAGTATCTAGTTCTAGTTTTCATTCACCGCTGCTAATTTTCCTCTTCATCAGATATATCTTCTTATCTTTATATCATATAAACTTTTATCCATAACTTTTCATTTCTGTATTTCCTTTTTCTCTTCATCAATTCTACGAATCTCCGTGTAGTTTTAAATTCTCTCCACTTTTCCCATATTTATGAATTTATCTATTTTATCTTCTCCACTAAAATAAAGTTCCTCATTCTTTTAGATTCCACTCTTCCTATCCAATCTTTTATTTTTGGGATCTCTTGGGTCTTCCAAAACTTGGGAATCAGCCCCTTTGCTGCGTTAATTAAATGGGGTATCATCGTGTTTTTATGTTGTATCGGTGTTATGGAATAAACATACCCACGGATCTTTTAATATACTTTTTCCCTCGTGATCTCCTGCCAATATTCCTGTATTTTGGGGCATTCCCACCAAATATGTTTTTATTGTATCTTCCATCCCACATCTCCTCCAACAGTAGAAAGAGTTCTCTGGATGTTTGAGCTCTGCTAGGTGTAATATACCGTCTTAGCAGCAATTTATAGTTCATCTCTACCATACTCACATCCACCGTCCTAAGTGTCTTCCTCCTCTGTTGTTCACTCAACTGCATTCCCAACTCATTTTCCAATTTCCCTATAAATGTTGGTACAATTGGTTCAGATGTTATGGTCAGTATCTTATAGATACATGAGATGCCATGTTTTTGTATTCCATCCGAGTTTAACAATTGCTCAAATGGATACATATTGTTAACCTCTCTTAGTGGTTGTGAAAGAGATGTGACAAAGTGTTTTAGTTGACTATATCGCCACTCATCTAATAAATAAAACGTGTCCTTTCTTTGTTTTCAACGTGTAACGTGCTAAATTCCCCATTGCTTATAACATCCTTTAATTGTGCATTTCTATCTTTAATCCAGGTTCCTGCTATACTAGTTTATACCTGGCAAAAAAAATTGGTTCTTTCTAAAGGTATTAATGGTGAATTAAACCTCCATCCATTTTGTTTGTGGATTAAATCCCATATCTTAAATACGGTTTTTGTTAAAGTGCTAGTGTTTACCGAAAACATCTGGGATTGTTAGGGAACCCAAATAATTTTACATTACTTGGTGTTCAATCTCTACCCAGCTTTTCCTACGTGCATTATATACCCAATCTATTACTTGTGACAATAATACTGCAAAATATCTTCTAAAATTTGGGACATTCAAACCCCCACTCATTTTTTCTTTACACAGTACCTCATACTTCATCCTAGGTTTTTTTGTTTGCCCATATGTATCTTGTTCTCTTTAAAACGCTAAAATACATTTGCGGTAAGTAGATTGGGAGCATTTGGAATTTATATAAAACGTTAGGAACTATCACCATGTTTATTCGTCCTATCCAGGAAAAGGATCTGATTTGAAGTATTCCTCAACTCTTCCTTGATCTCATTTAATAATGGTATATCATTTATCTAGTATATATTCCTGAGTGATGGAGTCAGGTTTACTCCTAAATAGTTAAGTTCTTTGTCCCTCCAAGTAAATGGAAACTTCTCTTGTAAGGACTGTCTGTCTACCTTTGGGACATTGATATCCATTATCTCCAATTTTGAAAGATTTGATTTTAAAATTTGATAGTTCTCTATAGTGTTTTAACAATCTCATAAGGTCTGGTAATGTTACTTTAGGATTTACTGCATAAAACCGCATATCCTCTGCGTACGTTGCTACTTTATGTTCTATTTCTCCAATTTGAAGCCCCATTATTTCTACACTCTGCCTTATTGTTGCTAGCAAAGGCTCTAAAGATGGAACAAATAGTGGTGAAAGTGGGCACACTTGCCTCATTCCATTATATAAATCAAACAGCTCTGATAATGAGCCATTGACTTTCAACGCTGCGGAGGGGTAGCTATATAGAGATTTAATCATTTTTGGTCCTAGACCTAATTTTTCTAAAGTACTAATCATGAATCCCCAGTCTACCCTGTCAAATGCTTTTTCAGCATTTATTGATAGGAATAAGACCGTGGACCCCTCCTTCCTACTCTTCTGTAGCAGTAGCAGTGACCTCAAATCATTATCTTTTCCTTCTCTCCCTGGTATAAATATGCAGTGTATAGGGGCATGATCTGTGAGGGAGAAAGTGAGCCAATAGCAGAAGATTCTTGCAGGGGGAGAGCCTATTGGTCTATCAAAATATAAGCTATCTGAGAATATGAGGTATGGAAATGTAAGAATAATCCCTGTCTTAAGGATGTGTAGACCGCCATGAATCTATCGGTTAGTCATAATGGAGAATTTTTTTCCACTCTTTTCAAAGCTGAATATGACAGATGGGAATCGCCCCTGAACATGTCAAGTAGAGGGTCAAGAGCTAGATTCAAGTCCCCTCCAATAATGAGTGCCCTCCCTATGCTGGGCTATACGTTCTAGAAAGATTATTTGTACGATATAGGTTGGCCAGGGTGATTTTATGCTTGAGTATGGTCACCTTCACCATCAAACGTTGTCCAAAATAACATCAGTCTCCCTCCAGGGAAGTTGGTTTGAAATAAGGATAGAAACACCTTTTTGACTTAGAATTTGAGTAACTGCTGTGATATGCAAAGGGGAACCTAGAGCAATGTAAACTAGGGATCTTATTCAAGCAGAAATGTATCTTGCAGAAACACCACTTGAGCCTTGATGCGCTTAATTTCCGACTTCAATTTGGAATTCTTTTCCGGGGCATTCAAACCACGTACATTACAGTGAAGGAAATAAGTATTTGATTCCCTGCTGATTTTGAATGTTTGCTCACTCACAAAGAAACAGTCTAAAAATCGAATGGTAGGTGTATTGCAACACTGACAGACAGAATAACACAAAATTCAAAAGAAATGCATGTCTAACAAATTATGCACTGATTTGCATGTTCATGCAGGAAATAAGTATTTGGTCCCCTATCATTCAGCAGGATTTCTGGCTACCAGGTGTCTTTCATACAGGTAACAAGCTGAGATTAGAAGCAGTCTCTTAAAGGGAATGCTACTAATCTAATTTTGTTACCTGTATAAAAGATACCTGTCCACAGGAGCAATCAAACAATCAGATTCCAAACTCTCCACCATGGCAAAGACCGAAGAGCTGTCCAAGGATGTCAGGGACAAGATTGGAGATCTACACAAGGCTGGACTGGGCTACCAAACTATCAACAAGTAACTTGGTGAGAAGGTGACAACAGTTGGTGCAATCATTCACAAATGGAAGAAACACAATGGTCAGTCTCCCTAGGTCTGGTGCACCATGCAAGATCTCACCTCGTGGACTGTCAATGATCATGAGAACAGTGAGGAATCATCCCAGAACTACATGTGAGGATCTTGTCAATGATCTCCAGGCAGCTGTCGCCAAGAAAACAATTGGTAACACTACGCTGACCAGGATTGAAATCCTGCAGTGCCCGCTAGGTTCCTCTGCTCAAGAAAGCACATGTCCAGGCCCGTCTGAAGTTTACCACTGAACAACTGAAAGATACAGAGGAGGACTGGTTGAAAGTGTTGTGGTCAGATGAGACCAAAATTAAGCTCTTTGGCATCGACTCAACTCGCCGTTTTTGGAGGAGGAGGAATGCTGCCTATGACCCCAAAAACACCATCCCAACTGTCAAACATGGTGGTGGAAACATTTTGCTTTGGGGTTGTTTTTCTGCTAAGGGGACAGGACAACCGCATGAAAGGGACGATGGACGGGGCAATGTACCATCAAATCTTGGGTGAGAACCTTCTTCCCTCAGACAGGGCATTGAAAATTGGTCGTGAATGGGTGTTCCAGCATGACAATGACCCAAAACACACGGCCAAGGCAACACAGGAGTGGCTCAAGAAGAAACACCTTAAGGTCCTGGAGTGGCCTAGTCAGTCTTCAGACCTTAATCTGATTGAAAATCTCTGGAGAGAGCTGAAAAGTGGAGTTGCCAAATGTCAGCCACCAAACCTTAATGACTTGAAGAGGACCTGCCAAGAGGAGTGGGCCAAAATCCCTCCTGAGATGTGTGCAAACCTGGTGGCCAACTACGGGAAACGTCTGACCTCTGTGATTGCCAACAAGTGATTTGCCACCAAGTACTAAGTTATGTTTTGTGAAGGGGATCAAATACTTATTTCCCTCATGAACATGCAAATCAGTGCATAATTTGTTAGACATGCATTTCTTTTGAATTTTTTGTTGCTATTCTGTGTCAGTGTTACAATACACCTACCATTCAATTTTTAGACTGATTATTTCTTTGAGTGGGCAAACATTCAAAATCAGCAGGGGATCAAATGCTTATTTCCTTCACTGTATATGAGGTAAACTGGATAGATGGCATAATTAAGGTAGCAACTGTATGTAGGAGGTCAGGCCCTTCAGAACAAAGTGAAGTCTTTCAAAGCTCAACTAGCGATGTAACCGAGGACAGGCTGGGCCCTGGGGGAAGGTTAATATTTTCTCTCCAATTGTGGACTACATTGCTCCTTCCATTCTTCATTAGTACAGGTAAGACAAGGTATCATGTTAACATGCACTAAAATATTTGGTACAGTTATCCCAGCAGTCAGTAAAAATGGTCTCTACCCTTTTTCCCTTTGCTAGGCCACTTATTTTGTTTTGCCTGTCAGGTGAGTTACCTTTTCACCTATTTTAAGTGCCATTTTCAAGACATTCCTGTCTCATGGTGGTGAGTATTATATTTCAGGCAGGAGTTCACACAGGAGAGAAGGTATCTGAAGTCTCTTTGCCCAGTACAAAGCATTTTCCCTGATTTATACACCTGAGACTGGTATCCTAGCAACTGCCTGGGATAAAAGGTTCTTGGAGAGTTCTATATAAACACTCTTTGTTAGAGTTCACAATGGCAGGGCTGTAAAACAAAGGTCAGCTGTAATTTAACAAACCTAAGATGTGGCCATGTGCTGTAGATCCACATTGTAAACAACTTTTCTATGACTGACACTTGGGTTAAGCTGCAACTTTATAGGGCAATAAGTGTTCTCATATATACATATATAGTTTTTTCCCAATAAGTTTTTGTTTGGTAGAAACTGAAGCCCAGCATCAGTCGGTTAGTAATTAAATGGCAAAGTTGTTTGGAAATTCTTTTCCCTACCTGATGGGAACAGAAACGTAGCAGTTCACATTTATGCCCAGTGAAGCCTGCAGAGGGAGCTTGAGCGATGTGTAACCCTATAAGGTGCTTCATTGTATTAGATGATAGTTTTCTACAACTAACTCCTGGATACCTTTTCAAAGCAGATGACCAGACTATGGACATTTTAAAAATAAACATGCAGTACATAAATCAAGCCATCATTGATTGCTATAGCTGCATGCACTGTGGAACAATTCATCTTTAGCTCGCAAGAGTGTTCCCCCCCCAAGTCCCTTCTATCATTCTATGTACCTGCTCTCTCTTTACATTAGATTACATTACATTAGAAAGTGGAAGGCCAATCAGCTCATTACTAGAAATGGTAAACCGAATGCACTGAGAAAGCGCTATCCCTAGTGCAAAAACATGTCAGAATAGAACTATACCTTGTGTGTTTTTTTTTTTTTTTTTTTTAAGACAAATTAGGTTTTTATTTGGTGGTAATGGACATCTCATTGTTTATTTTATCTTTCTATTTTCATCAAAGCAAAACATAGTAAAACATATTTTTGTATATATACAAACACACTGTTTCCCCGAAAATAAATAAGACAGTCATATTTTTTTTTGGCTCAAAAAAACACACTAGGTCTTGTTTTTGGGGTAGGTTTTATTTTTAAATGTCCAGGTGTGGACGGGGTGCAGAGGTGAGCTGCAGGCAGTTGTGGTTACTATGGAGAGGGCCGGTTGATGACAGTTGTGAGCTGCAGTCAGGTGTTTCAGGGGTGACTTGACAGGTGAGTTTCAGACGGTGCAGATATGAGCCACAGACAGGGTGAAGGGGTGAGATGCAGAGGTGAGCTGTGGCCGGGGAGTGCAGAGGTGGGTTGCAACTCAGCTCACCTCTGCACCCCCCCCCCCCCCCCCAGCCGCAGCTCACCTATGCACCCTGTCTGCAACTCACCTAACTCAATTTACTTCTGCAACACCTGACTGCAGCTCACCTTTGCACATCCCGCCCTCCCCCTCCACTGCCTTCAAATGGTTAGCTAGCTTTACAAACACACACAGCTGTCAGCAGCCAGCCCCTCTCTATAGTAACTCCCATTTCAGGTCCTATCCTTCCACGCAGTGCACCAAGCGCACTTACCGCTCCGCCTTTTCCCCACTGGCTGGTGATCACCCCTGGGACATAGACTTCCATGCATTAGGTTGCAGGAGGAGATGCCCCGCCCCACCCCACCCCTAAACACACTGCATACTGCACCCGCAGATATCTGTTCCTTCCCTGTCCCACAGTGAGTACAGAGGTAGGGGGGTTCTGTGGGAGTGGATTGTGCTGTCACTTCAGCCGCGCTTCTGTTTATAAGAGACAGTAGGTATGGGTGTGCGCAAGGCCAATGGCGGAATGGCGTTCCGCAATGTTCCGGCTGAAAAAAAAGCCCTGATCACAACTAGGTCTTATTTTCGGGGTAGGTCTTATTTTAGGGGAAACGGGATATATAAATGGTGTATATTTCTTGCTATTACCATAACCTACCACCAAAGAACAACCCAAAATAAATTCTCCTGCTCCTGACAATTGCAGCGATACCTTATATTTGTATGTTTGTATCTGTAGTAGGGCCCAGAGACAGCCGTGCACATTCCTAGCTAAAATGCACTGGTCCTGACCCAAACTCTACCCGTGCCACTGACTTAGATCAAACCATGATTTAACCATTTTATCTTTTTTTTTTTTTTTTTTTTTTTTAAAAACCACAAAAAAAACGCTGGTTTTGTTTACATATTTTTTCTCTCGCCAGGAGAAAAGGATACAATGTAATTTTTTTTCCCTTCTAGTCAAGTGGACAGGGAGGCTTATACAATGACTGATCATTGTGATAACCAATCAGAGGCTATCACAGCAATTAGGTGATCAGGAACGTGGCCTCCTGGTTCTCGTTAGTATGAGACCCAGTTCTCTCAGTGATAGTTCGGTTTCTGTGCTGGGCACGTGTGCTGAAACTGTGCTACACAGCTGCGCATATATGGAGACCCGCAGAGGAAGAACTGTGAGGCCTCATATAATAATAATAATAATAATAATAATATTATAATACAGGATTTATATAGCACCAGTTTGCTCAGCACTTTACAATATAACGGGAGACAATACAGCAACAATACAGTTCAATACAAGAGGGTTAGGAGGGCCTGATCCTGAGAGCTTACAATCTAGGAGGGATATATGATATATGATATGGGTGCAATTCAACCTATATATGTACTGATGTCAATAAACCGGTAGATGCATATTCATTATTCTGAATCAGGAGAAACATTTTGGGAAATTTAAAAAGCTGTGAAAAATACCGGGAATTGACAAAAAACAGTTTGTCAAGTCTAACTTGTTTAGAAAGTGGATATTTGTCAAGAAAAAGAACAATGCATTTCAACATGGATATATGGTATGTTCTACAAGTATTTGGTGTCTATTTGAAAATAAATACAGCTAGATTAATTGGTATACTACTTACCTGTGTATGAGCAACATACAAACCTGTTTCCACTCCTTGTACTAATGGTTGACTTTTATAATACACAGATATATCTGCTAGCTCTGCTTTTAAGTTTTTTTTTTTTTTTTTCTTGAACCCCGACAGCAGACATGTTGGCCTCAAGAAACCTCAAGAAACCTTGGTGGGCCTCTCAGTGTAGGGAAATGAAACTCTGTTGTGGATGTCTGGAATCAATGCTGGGGGAAATGAATTTATTACCAAGACAAATGATAATGAACCCAACATAATTCCAAGCTCCAGGCACACTGAGCCCTTAATCAAGTACTGCTTATAATTGCATTACCAAAATGCTTTGTGCGACCAAGGAAATTTTCTTTTTAGATAATTGAAATAACCATTTTGGAATTCATGTGGACTCCATTTATTCCATATTTTGTGCTGTTAGAATGATTTTTTTTTTTTGAACACTATATTAAATACTATTTTGAAATGTTGGGCATAGGTAGGAGTTTAGACATCCTATTTTGCACTGTCTCAACATTTTTTTTTTTTTTGTTATAAGAACTACAGCATTTTCTGTTTTTGTGTTTTTTTTTTTTTTTTGTTTTTTGTTTGTTTGTTTTAAATACTACATTCTTTGTTCAGTGACAGGGGTTAACAGTCTCATTGATAGACTTAAATTGGCACAGATGCCACAAATTAGATACAGGTTAACCTACCTTTACTTTAAGCGGGATCTCTGATCAGAAATGCAATATACAATTTTATAATGATCAATCAGCTGCTGCACTTACAGGGTTCTAATGAAGAAAGTTGCAGGGTCTGCATCCCTTTAGTCATGATTTCCCTTTTGAGAGTCTCACCAAAAAATAAAATTTTTTTTTTGTTGGGATGCCCAAAATCTGACTTGTATCTTACAGATACAGACTTCTGGAAAAATTGCTAAGCTAATCACATATGTACAGAATGCAGCACTGCAATGTTCTGTAAAATGCAATAATTTTTAAATAACAAAATTACAATATGGCTTAATAATTATTAAAAAAGTACATTTTTTTTTCCCATGTAAGTGGAGTAACCCTTTTAAGATATGAACACACTCGCCTGGACGTTTTATCTAAAAACAATTGTATGTCTCTAGGCAATCTCTGGCTGTTCTTGTATACACCCCCCCTTGGCTGACCAGTCCTGAGGAACTGGTTGATTTTGTGGGGAGTTTTTTCCTAGCTGATCATGGTTTTGTCTGTGGGGCACCAGGACAGTGCACTTTGTGAATGTGTGGGTTTTATATATTTTAACAATAAATTGGATATTATTGGTACACACTTATTATTATTATTATAATTATTATTATACAGTATTTTTAAAGCGCCAATAGTTCGCTCAGCGCTGTACATTACAAAGGGGGACAGAACAATACCAATACAATGCAAAACATGAGGGAATTGAGGGCCATGCTCTTTCGAGCTTACAATCTAGGAGGGAGGGGATGGTGGCACAGGAGGAGAAAGCTGTGGAGGAGGTTGGCAAGTTAGCAGGGGGTGGGGTAGGCTTGCCTGAAGAGGTGGGTTTTCAGGGTGCGCCTAAAGGAGAGGAGAGAAGGTGATAATCTGATGGGTTGGGGCAGGGAGTTCCAGAGGATGGGTGACACCCTGGAGAAGTCCTGGAGGCGGGCATGGGAGGAGGAAACCAGGGAACTAGAGAGAAGGAGGTCTTGTGAGGAGCGGAGTGTGCGTGTTAGGTCAGTGATGTAGTTCGGGGCAGTATGGTGGACGGCTTTGTACATCAGTGTTAGGATTTTGAATTTGCTCCGTTGCGCAATCGGAAGCCAGCGGAGGGATTGGCAGAGGGGGGTGGCGGAAACGGAGCGGTTGGAAAGGTGAATGAGTCTGGCAGCCGTATTCAGGATCGACTGAAGCGGGGATAGCCAGCGGCGAGGCAGGCCAGTGAGGAGTGAGTTGCAGTAGTCGAGTCGTGATATGATGAGGGAGTGGATGAGCTGTTTAGTGGTTTCTGGGGTTAGGAACGTGCGGATTTTGGCGATGTTGCGGAGGTGGAGTCTGCACGAGTTAGTTAACGATTGGACTTGGGGCTGGAAGGATAGGTTGGAGTCCAGAATGACACCAAGTACTCTAGCCTGTGGGGCGGGTTTGATGGTGGCGTTGTTGGACGTGACGGAGAAGTCAATGGGGGATGGTGTGCAGGCTGGGGGGAAGACAAGAAACTCTGTTTTGGAGAGGTTCAGTTTAAGGAAGTGGAGCGACATCCAGTCTGTCCCTCAGTAGGTGTGTGATTTGGGCGGAGACCGAGGGGGTGAGGTGGGGGGTTGAGAGATTTGTGTGTCGTCGGCATAGAGGTGGTAGTTGGAGCCATGAGTGTGTATGAGTTAGTATTTTTTTTTTATTATATATACTTCAAGGATTCACTTGCACCGGAGGCACTGAGCATCCCAAGATGAAGATAATCCCTGTAATCCAGGGTCAATCAAACCAAAACTAGTAGGTCATATACTGTATATCAGGTGAGAGGCTGATGGTGATGGTATCTCACAGTGGTGATATTAGTTACGTCTTTTTGCACATGGATGGGATGGATTCAGGCTATATCGAAGTTTAAAAAAAAAAAAAAAAAAAAGGACTTTTACGTATGAGGACTTTATTATTGTGGATGCAGTGGTATCCTAAAGTTAGTGTTCACCTGAGTTTTATATGAGGAATTTAGCACTGATATATATATATGCAGCACTGTCCTGGATGTTATATTGTTTATTGTATATATGTGGTGTGATCATATGGGGTGGCATTTTCTTACTGATTGATTTGAGTTACTTTTGATTTGATTACTGAGTTCATTTAGAGTACATCATTTATTGGCTTCATTGTGATTGCACAAAGGTTTTATTTATTTTGATTTGCAGTGTCTCTCATTGCAGGTGATGTCTCTCCAGTACAGATGAGCCCCGTGTCTCAGTCTCAGTTCATCCCTCTGGCAGAAGTCTTATGCTGTGCAATATCTGACATGAATGCCGCGCAGATTCTAGTAACACAAGAATCCCTCATGGAGCAGCTGGTAAAACATTATCCAGGTGCTGACCATTTGCTCACTGTGTTTACAATATGTGTAATCCATATCTTTCCCAGGGCAGTAATCTAAATTAAGTTCTCCATGTTTCATACACAAACATTTGCATCAGTGTGGATGTGTTGGACAACTGCACTTTATGCCAGAAAAGTAGAAACCTCCTTTTTAAATAATATGCTAACAATTATGTGCTCTATATAAACCTGCTGCAGTATTTTTAGGCTAGTCCATTTAAAAAGATTAACTACTCGACCTCCAGAAGGTTTTACTCCCTTCATGACCAGGGCATTTTTTTCAGCACTGCGCTACTTTTACTGGCAATTGCGTGGTCGTGCAGCACTGTACACAGAAGAAATTGTGTGGGGTTTTTCCCCACATAAACAGAGCTTTCTTTTGGTGGTATTTGGTCACCACTGGGTTTTTTATTCTGTACTGCTCAAAAGAATTAAAGGAACACTTTTTTTAATCAGAGTCTAGCATCAAGTAAGTTAAACTCCTGGGGTACTGATCTGGTCAGCTAATTAGCAGAGAGGGTTGTTAATCAGTTTCTGCTGCTTTGGTGTTAATGAAATTAACAGGTGCACTAGATGGACAACAATGAGACATCCCTCAAAACTGGAATGGTTTTACAGGTGGAGGCCACTGACATTTGTTTCCCTACTCATCTTTTCTGACAGTTTTTCACTAGTTTTGCATTTGGCTAAGGTCAGTGTCACTACTGATAGTACGAGACAATACCTGGACCCAACAGAGGTTGCACAGGCAGTCCAACTCCTCCAGGATAGCTCAAGAGCATGGAGGAGATTCCAGGAGACAGGCAGTTACTGGAGCAGAGCTGCATAGGGCTGTAGAAGATCCTTAACCCATCAGCTGGACCGGTATCTGCTTCTTTGTACAAGGAGGAACAGGATGAGCACTGCCAGAGCCCTACAAAATGACCTCCAGCAGGCCACTAACGTGAATGTCTCTGTCTCTGACCAAACAATCAGAAACAGACTTCATGAGGATGGCCTGAGGGCCTGACGTCCTCTAGTGGGCCCTGTGCTCACTGTCTGGCACCATAGAGCTCCATTGGCATTTGCCATTGAACACCGGAATTGGCAGGTCTGCCACTGGAGCCCTGTGCTTTTCACAGATGAGAGCAGGTTCACGGTGAGCACATGTGACAGATGTGAAAGGGTCTGGAAAAGCCGTGGAGAACATTGTGCTGCCTGTAACATTGTTCAGCATGGTCGTTTTGGTGGTGGGTCAGTGGTGCTCTGGGGAGGCATATCCATGGAGGGATGCACAGACCTCTACAAGCTAGACAATGGCACCCTTACTGTGATTAGGTATCGGGATGAAATCTTTGGACCCATTCTCAGCCCCTATGCTGGTGCAGTGGATCCTGAGTTCCTCCTGGTGCATGACAATGCCTGGCCTTATGTGGTGAGAGTATTCAGGCAGCTCCTGGAGGATGAAGGAATTGATACCATTGAATGGCCCCCACTCTCGCCTGACCTAAATCCAATAGAACTCCTCTGGGATATCATGTTTCAGTCCATCCACAGCCGCCAGCTTGCACCTCAGACTGTCCAGGAGCTCAGTGATGCCTTAGTCAAGATCTGGGAGGAGCATACCCGAACGTTGTCAGGCATGCATTCAAGCACATGGGGTCATACAAACTACTGAGTACCAATCAAATTTCAGCAAAATGGACTAGCCTGCTGCATCATTTTTCACTTTTTCAGGGTGTCTTTGATGGAAATTAAAATTATCAACCTACAGAGGACTGAATTCAAACAATGGGGCATCCTTAAGTTCTTAACACATTACCCAGTCCATATCTGTATAGATATCCAGCATGAGATTTTTCCCCATTGAGATCTGATGTGTTTTCAAAGTGTTCCTTTTTTTTGTGTTAATTTTCAAAGTGTTAATTTTTTTGAGCAGTGTGTAAATGAAAACAGACCAAAAATTTTGAAAGAAAACATTTCTACTTTGTTATAAAATATATCCAATAAAATTAGATTAATTCATAAATTTAGACCAAAATGTATTTGGTAAACCTGGCTGGGTGGGACATTAACTGACTGACACTGACATTACTAGTGACACGAATACAGTGATCAGATATACTGAACAATGTACTAATGAAACTGGCTGCGAAGGAGTTAACATTAAGGGGCAATCAAGGGGGCATAATGTGTGCTGCTTTTACTCACAGATCTTGTTGATTTTTTGTTCTCCCTGCTGTTCAGGGAGAAGAAACAGCCAGATCGCTGTTTTGCATACACAGAGTTCTGTTTGCTTGTAAACACAGAACTCTATGTTGTGATTGGACACAGCTGATCAGCAGGTTTCAGCCAAAACTATCGGCTGAGACTTGCTGAAATACTTGTGTTGTGTGCAATCACAGCACGGGTCGACCTGAAAATCCAGAAGCAGGTGGCGATAGTACATGTGCTTTGCTGTGCCTTTAGCTGACACCCGCTCGCAGTAAATGTGAGTGGGCTGCAAGCTGTTAAAAAAAAAAAAAATATATATATATACTGGCATTATGTAAATGGAAGAAAGTGACAGTTTATGGCCTTATGGGAGGATCAGGAATGCAAACTAGTGTGCACCCAAAACTGAAATATTCAATTTGTACGGTTTATCCTTTTTATGTTAGGATTAAAGTTGTATGTGAACTAGTAATTTTATACAATGCCTTGAAAAAGTATTCATACCCCTTGAAATTTTCCACATTTTGTCACATTACAACCAAAAATGTAAATGTATTTTAATGGGATTTTAGGTGATACACCAATGCAAAATAATTGTGTAGTGGAAGGAAAATAGATGGTTTTCAAAATGTTTTGCAAATGAATGTCTGAAAAGTGTGGTGTGCATTTGTATTCAGCCCCCGAGTCAATACTTTGTAGAACCACCTTTCACTGCAATTACAGCTGCAAGTCTTTTTGGGAATGTCTCTACCAGCTTTGCACATCTAGAGTGACATTTATGCCCTTTCTTCTTTGCAAAATAGCTCAAGCTCTGTCAGATTGGATGGAGAGTGTCTGTGAACATCAATTTTCAAGTCTTGTCACAGATTCTCAATTGGATTTAGGTATGGACTCTGACACCTGTGGTTTAGATCAAAGCATATTCATGTGTTAGAATGGCCCAGCCAATCTGGCAGCCCTCCAGCTGTTGCCAAACTACAAGTCCCATGAGGCATTGAAAGATTGACAGTTGCAAGCATGACTCCCAAAGGCAGAGGCATGAAATAGCTGGAGAGCTGCCAGTTTGACACCCCTGAATCAAATCATTCCATTGTAGCTCTGGCTGTATGTTTAGGGTCATTGTCCTGCTGGAAGGTGAACCTCTGCCCCAGTCTCAAGTCTTTTGTAGACTCTAACAGGTTTTCTTCCAAGATTGCCCTGTATATGGCTCCATCCATCTTCCCATCAACTCTGACCAGGCTCCCTGTCCCTGCTGAAGAAAAGCATCCCCACAACATGATTGCGCCACCACCATGTTTCATAATGTGTATTCAGGGTGATGTGCAGTGTTAGTTTTCTGCCAAGCATAGCGTTTTGCTTTTAGGTTAAAAAATTCAATTTTGGTCTCATCTGACTAGAGTACCACCTTCCACATGTTTGCTGTGTCCCCCACATGGGTTCTCGCAAACTGCAAAAGGGACTTCTTATTGGGTTTCTTTCAACAATGGATTTCTTCTTGCCACTCTTCCATAAAGGCCATATTTGTGGAGTGCACGACTAATAGTTGTCCCATGGATCTCTGCAGCTCCACCAGAGTTACCATGGGCCTCTTGGTTGCTTCTCTGATTAATGCTCTCCTTGCCCAGCCTGTCAGTTTAGGTCAGGGGTGTCCAAACTTTTTTCAAAGAGGGCCAGATTGGATGAAGTGAACATGGTGGAGGGCCGAACATTTTTCCAAACATTCTTTGAACCATTACAATTAAATGCAAATTATTTTATGCCAAGTTACCGTATTTTTCGCCGTATAAGACGCACCTGACCATAAGACGCACCTAGGTTTTAGAGGCAGAAAACAGGAAAAAAAAATTCTGAACTAATGGACTGCAGACACAGTACAGGAGATGACCAGAGACGGCGGACAGCGCAGGGATGACCAGAGACGGCGGACAGCGCAGGGATGACCAGAGACGGCGGACAGCGCAGGGATGACCAGAGACGGCGGACAGCGCAGGGATGACCAGAGACGGCGGACAGCGCAGGGATGACCAGAGACGGCGGACAGCGCAGGGATGACCAGAGACGGCGGACAGCGCAGGGATGACCAGAGACGGCGGACAGCGCAGGGATGACCAGAGACGGCGGACAGCGCAGGGATGACCAGAGACGGCGGACAGCGCAGGGATGACCAGAGACGGCGGACAGCGCAGGGATGACCAGAGACGGCGGACAGCGCAGGGATGACCAGAGACGGCGGACAGCGCAGGGATGACCAGAGACGGCGGACAGCGCAGGGATGACCAGAGACGGCGGACAGCGCAGGGATGACCAGAGACGGCGGACAGCGCAGGGATGACCAGAGACGGCGGACAGCGCAGGGATGACCAGAGACGGCGGACAGCGCAGGGATGACCAGAGACGGCGGACAGCGCAGGGATGACCAGAGACGGCGGACAGCGCAGGGATGACCAGAGACGGCGGACAGCGCAGGGATGACCAGAGACGGCGGACAGCGCAGGGATGACCAGAGACGGCGGACAGCGCAGGGATGACCAGAGACGGCGGACAGCGCAGGGATGACCAGAGACGGCGGACAGCGCAGGGATGACCAGAGACGGCGGACAGCGCAGGGATGACCAGAGACGGCGGACAGCGCAGGGATGACCAGAGACGGCGGACAGCGCAGGGATGACCAGAGACGGCGGACAGCGCAGGGATGACCAGAGACGGCGGACAGCGCAGGGATGACCAGAGACGGCGGACAGCGCAGGGATGACCAGAGACGGCGGACAGCGCAGGGATGACCAGAGACGGCGGACAGCGCAGGGATGACCAGAGACGGCGGACAGCGCAGGGATGACCAGAGACGGCGGACAGCGCAGGGATGACCAGAGACGGCGGACAGCGCAGGGATGACCAGAGACGGCGGACAGCGCAGGGATGACCAGAGACGGCGGACAGCGCAGGGATGACCAGAGACGGCGGACAGCGCAGGGATGACCAGAGACGGCGGACAGCGCAGGGATGACCAGAGACGGCGGACAGCGCAGGGATGACCAGAGACGGCGGACAGCGCAGGGATGACCAGAGACGGCGGACAGCGCAGGGATGACCAGAGACGGCGGACAGCGCAGGGATGACCAGAGACGGCGGACAGCGCAGGGATGACCAGAGACGGCGGACAGCGCAGGGATGACCAGAGACGGCGGACAGCGCAGGGATGACCAGAGACGGCGGACAGCGCAGGGATGACCAGAGACGGCGGACAGCGCAGGGATGACCAGAGACGGCGGACAGCACAGATGACTGCTGACCTTTGGGGAGGTGGGGAGCGGGTACCTGAATTTGACAGGTACCCGCTCTTACTTCCGCAGTTGTTCTTTGATCTTACCTGTTCCTCGATCCAGCCGCGTGCTGTCTTCCCGGCTTCTGTAATGGCGCTCGGCATGACAGCCGGGTGCCCAGTGCGCATGAGCGAGAAGCACTTGCGCTTTGTGATTGGTCCGGCGGCTTCTGGGATCTGTCATGTGTCCCAGGTACCGCCTTACCATTCACAAAAAGCACCGCTTCTTGCGCATGCGCACTTGGCACCCGGCTGTCATGCCAAGCGCCCACACTACAGAAGCCGGGAAGACAGCGCGCCGCTGGATAGAGGAACAGGTAAGGTCCCGCTGCAGAGCTGAGCGGCCGGCCCGGTATTCTGACACGGCCGCGGTGGAAATACCGGACCGGCCGCTCCATATTCGCTCCATAAGACACACTGACATGGAGGGCCGTATTAAACCGACCCTCGGGCCGTAAATGGCCTGCGGGCCGGACTTTGGACATGCCTGGTTTAGGTGGATGGCCATGTCTCGGTAGGTTTGTACCATACTCTATTTTCATATGATGGATTGAACAGTGCTCTCTGAGATGTTCAGAGCTTGGGATTTTTTTTTCTTTTATAACCTAACCCTGCCTTAAACCTCGCCACAACTTTTTCCCTGATCTATCTTGTGTGTTCCTTGGCCTTCATGACGCTGTTTGGTCACTAATGTTCTCTAACAAACCTCTGAGGGCTTCACAGAATGGCTCTATACTGAGAATACATTACACACAGGTGGACTATTTACTAATTAGGTGACTTCTAATAGCAATTGGTTCCACTAGATTTTAGTTAGGGGTATCAGAGAGAATACAAATGCACGCCATGCTTTTCAGATATTTTATTTGTAAAAAATTGTGAAAACCATTTATCATTTTCCTTCCACTTCACAACTATGTGCCACTTTGTGTTGGTCCATCACATAAAATCCCAGTAAAATACATTTGTTTTTGGTTGTAACATGACAAAATGTGGAAAATATCAAAGCACTGTACTTGAGGCTACATGTATTACATGGGGTTAGTACATATAGTGTCAAAATTATTTATTTTCTATGATGAAAAGAGGACGTGTCTGCAAGGATTTTAGAAAATGTCTTCCTGTCTGAGAACTGACACTTACATATGTGCCACATTATTGCAAAATTTGAATCAGTTTATATATTTACTTGTATACTGCTGGTGCCTATAGATATTAGATGACAGCCTTTTAGTGCAATCTTTTTGTCATATTTAATTGTTGTAATGTTCTATTGGGTACCTGCACACTCTCCTGAGGCCCAAGGATTGTTTAGTAATCTGTCAGATTTGATTGTTTTCTTACGATAGGCTGGTAGTAGGGCATTCCTCTGATGCATTGGCATCATTAACAGGCACCTTAAGTGACTGTATAGAGGGATGCAATAGCTGGCACAGATATAAAAGGACAGGCGGATCACAACTGCTTCCAAGTAGATCTTCTTCTAAATGACCAAGATGTGTTGGGTCTTGAAATAAGTTTAAGCATCATGTGCTGGCAACAGAGTTTCTTTCAGTGTGAGTGATGGATTACAAAAAGAGGAAGGGGGATTTAGATTAGGCAGAATTCTTTTCAGTATGATTTTGGATAACTGCTGTTGGATACTTCACAGTGCTTCTTGCCTGAGAAAATATCGGATATGCCATTTGAGTTCTGTATTGGCATAGTACAGTATTGTACTTTTATTAGGGGATCTCTTTTTTTTTTTATACCATAGGCCTGAAGACTATATAACCTTCCCTCAGCTCCATTGCAACTTAAGGCTGCATTCACACTTTAGCTGAGTATCTTTGGTCATTGTTGCAGGAATTTTTTTGCTTGTTTCGTTTCCAGTAACTCCCCCCCCCCCCCCCCCCCCCCCACATGCATTTTTAGCCAATGGAAAGCTAGTTACAAATGGGGGGGGGGGGGGTGTTGAAACACATTTTTTACTTTGCATTTTTCAGATGTTCCAGTTGAAGTCTGTTGGGGCCAAAAAAACCGCTTGAAGCTTGTAGCGCAAAAGAAGCTCATGTAACTTTTTGAAGCTACAAGCTTCCAGAGACACTGTGTTCAGGTGTGAACAGCAAAAATCAAAAACACTTATTAACCTGTTTTTGTCATTGATTGTAATCAGATCTGCAGCTGTACCCACAAATAAGAATGGCACCAGTAGAGTAAGTTAGCTGTTTAAAAAAAAAACAAAAAAAAAACGTTTTCAGTTTTTCTAAATGCTGAGTATTTCTTTTATAGGTATTGCAACACCCTCTCAGGAAATTCTCTATTCTACTCTTGGGACTCTAATCAAAGAGAGAAAAATCTTCCACACTGGAGAAGGTTATTTCATTGTCACTCCACAGACATACTTCATCACTAGAAAGCCACTTTCACACAAGTGTGGTGCGACTGAAGACATTTCTGCCTCCCCACCAACTGTTACTTATCTTGTGAGCATGGAAAGCTGTGCAGATTTAACCAAAGTTAATGTCCCCTCTGTTTCCCACTGCCGTTCGTGCAGCTGCTTCTCTGAAAACTCCACCCAGAACATACTAGGACAGCAGTCAATCAATGAGAGTAATCCAAAGGAACATAAAATTGTCAAGGATTCAAAAACATCTTTTCAAAACCAAGCCACCTCCACTTCACGGGACCATCATACATGTGCAAAGACAAAGCCACAACTCTCATTAAAGGAAAAAGAAAAGTGCAGTAAGAAATTTGGCATCAGTCTTTTCTGGAGAAATGTTTCTAAAAAAGAGAAATCCAAAAAAGAATTGGTCAGCTTCTCTGCACAGTTTCCACCGGAAGAATGGCCAGTGAGAGATGAAGATAACTTGGATAATATCCCGCGTGATATAGAACATGAAATAATTAAGCGCATCAACCCAGTTCTTACTGTGGACAACTTGATGAAACATACAATGCTGATGCAAAAAATGGAGGAAGAGAAAAAGTACTTTAGTAAAGGGACATCAACAGATATAATCCGAAACAAAAAGAGCAGCATTAAGAAGAAAAATGGTAGGATATCTAAGTACCATAAAAAAGTTCAGGCAAGTAAAGAAAAAGCAAAAAAGGACAGCTCTGTCCAAAGGTCAGCTCTTCATGGGGAGGCTAATGTGGTAAAGAAGCCCTTTCAACAGACCAGTGGAATGGATGACATATTGGTTCCAGACGTCTTCACTCTGGCTAATGCAGATGTTGAAAAAAATGACATCCTCTATAAAAAGCAAATTCAAAACCCTTTTGAGGGTATTTCTTATAGGGAAAACAATAACATCAGTGGACACAAATCTGTAAAAGAGATGAAAAGAACCAACTCTGGAAAAAATAGAAAAAACATGCCAAGGTCAAAGTCTTTAGACTGTCCAGGATCAAATGCTGAGGCTGGAACAAGACATTTTAAATGTGAGCGGCCTGTAGATGATTATTATAATGAGGAGCTGTTTCAGGATCAGATGGTACCTGTTAATGATAAAGATGATTTGACCGAATATCCTCCTAATTACCCACAGTCCAGTACTCTAAGGATAGATGACAAGTTTAAACAAAATAAAGAGCAGAGCTCTCTGTCTGGTGAGGATAGGCCTCCTCTTTTTGAAGACAATCAAACTAATGTGGTTTTACAATCAGGCGTGACTTGGGAAAATGAAAGAGGAAACTCTTATTCTTCAGGCTTTTACTGTGGTAAGATTGCCACTATACATGGACCTTTACAACACAGCCAAACAAATCTTTGTAGAAACATTACTGCTTCAAAGCGGTTTGGGCGATCATACTTAGGTTCGTTAGGGGAAGCAAAATCTGAACAAAGTGGCTATTGTACAGCCAGTGGAGTAAACCTTAAAGATTTACCAAAATACTCAACACACACACCTCAAAGAGAAGGAAATCCTGAAAATGACCAGGTCAGTTACAAAAATGTTGTGGACAATGAGGATGCTTCTTGCTCTTTCTCTATTGAAGGTGACACAGATGAACATGTTGGGATATGTCAGAATGTTGAAATTTGCATACAAAATATGAATATGCTTAATTGGAATAATGTACACAATGAAAGCCATAGTGCATCTGAAATGTCTGCAAGCCACTGGGAGCCAAGGAGATCTCCTGTACATCAGTGTGCATCCTCTGGTAGCCAGCACCAAGACGATTGCACTCGTTCTGTGTTTTCTTCCAGCTGTTACACTAAACCTGCTCTGCATATCAAAGCAAACACCAGCCAGCCATTGTCACACTATCTCCTCAACCACCCTGAGCTGGAGGTTGATACTGCAGAGTCTATTCCACCCCCAGAGCTGGTGGATGGAAGCATATTCGACTACTGCAATTCCAGTGACTGCAATTCCATGGCAGAAACTGTGCAGACATCCATTAAAGGAAGTGATGAGAAACACGTAGAGGAGCCACAGCAGCAATCTGGGGAAATGCAAGCATGCTACGAGCATACGTTGAAGTTATTTAATGCCAAGAGCAGCCCACTGGAGTCCAACCCTAATGAGAATCATAGCACTACAGGAGACAGTGGAATTGAGTCTCCACGGTAAGAATTCTACCTTATTAGGTGCAAACCCATCTGATGTCATGGTTCATGTACCTGTTTAATGGCATCACCACCTTTAAAATGTGTTCCAAGTTGATATTATCCGACAACACAAACGTGATATTTAGAGTAGAAAAAGTTACACCCAAGCACATAAAATTCTCCCAGCCACCCCCCCCCCCCTTTTCTATTTTTTTTTTGCCCCTGCCCCACATACATGCACATACAAACGTAAACGCGTATGTTGGGGATGCCTGTGCATGAAAACGTTGATTACAATACACGTTACTGATGTTTGTGACCATGTGTGGGCGCACGCAATTGTAAGGTTTGATATGTTGGGTGTCTTTTACTCATCTTTTATATTTTACCTTAAGAATCTAAAAAAAAAATTGGACATTCATTGTGTTTTTGTGCCCTAAATTTAACTTTAGTGTATTTTGTAGAAACATTTAGCGTTTCCAAAACATTTGCGCTAACTATGTGTAACATAAAAATTGGAACTATCACTATTTTATGTTCTATGGTGTCTTTCAGAAAATATATAATGTTTGGGGGGGTTTAATTAATCTTCAGGCCTAAAATTACTTTTTTTTTTTTTTTTTTTAAATGTGTGCAAAAACTGCTTTTGGCAGCGAAAAAGTAAAATGCCGTCACAGCTTTTCAATTTAAAGTTAACTGTAAATGAGACCTATGGGGTTATCCTGTATGTGTTGGCCAATCTTTGTCTACATACATCTATGTGCGCATTTTGTGTTGATACAGTATATCTGTGTCTGGGGCAACAGGAGAGCTTTTAATTTTTAATTATATTTTCATTTTTAAATGCTAATTTTCCCTTAACTTTATTGCTATTACAAGGGAGCTAACAAGACTTCTATGTGGTAGCATTGGGCAAGTAATGGCTTTTGTTCTGATTTAGTATTTTTCAATAATATAAATTGGTTCTCAGTCTGCATTTCCTTCTCTTTTAGAACTCGGATAAGTCTTGCATCAAGTAACTCTGTGATTTTGGAAAGTTTGAAGAAAAGGACATTTCTCCAGAATTTGGAAATAAATGTCAGTAACAAAAATGATGGACTGCTTACTGCCAGCTCTTTAATGCAACTGACCCCAGCTATGAATGTATAGTATACAACCAACACTTGCTTTTTCATGTTTTTGCATAAGAAAATAAATATATTTTTACTTGTTTTTTTGGTAGGTAAAATGCTTTTTTTTTCTCATAAATACCAAGATGGCCTTGAAATGTTTGAAATTATATAACTAAAAAACCTCCTAAGGAATACCAGAATGTTTTGTAAAAATACAAAGCCCTAAATTAAATTGCATGTAAGGAAAACTACCTAAACAAACAACTTTTTAATGTATTGTTTTTAGTTTATTTTTATTCAAGTTGCCCAACCACAGGTTTTTAGTTAGCTATCTATTGTGTAACAATTGCTGATTGCTGACATTCTTGCATGTTTGTAAGAAGCCCCACTCTAGACAAAATATTTATTTGGTTTTGTATAGAGTGGGGAAGTGTTGGAGCCCCTGCCAGGTTTATAGCTCTGTTTTCCTACTGGGAAATGTTTCCACCAGGGACACTGACAGCAGCAAAAACATGTTTAGTAAAGTGGGGAAGTGTTAGAATTTGGAACAATTTTTTGTTGGCGCCTCTGCCTTCCTGTTTTGGTGACAACTGCACATTCTGTTTCTTGTATGAATCCAGGCTTCTGAGGAAAGTAATATAAAGGATAAACATTACAATAAACATGCATTAAAGGAGAAGTACAGCGAAAGCCATTTTGGATCACAGAAGTGCATTTTGTTCTGTACTCCTGTGACCCATTTTCAGCTGTCAGTGGGTTGAAGCCCGCTGGCTGTCAGCTGACATCACTGAGCCAGTGGAGGCTGGGGTAAGATCCTGACTTTAAAGTCAGGATTCACCCCAGAGTCCAGTGCAGCACCTAGCTCAGCCTGTCAATGATGTGCTGAGTCTGAGCCAGCTGCTCCCTCCCCTTCACAGCCTAGTGCTCCAGTGAGTGCTGGGGGGGCAGAGCAGACAGTGGTGACTGACTGTCTTGCTCTCTGCTCAGAGCGGCTGTGAGAACTCCGGTCATGTGATCGCTGAGTTCTCACACTTAGAGCTGGCGGGGGACAGATGCAGAATTGGATGGATGGTGCATCCACCTAGGTAAGTATAACTAAACCCCTACTTCTCTTTTAAGGCACACAGGATGGGAGTATTCAGATACTTGAGGTATGCTGCTGCTTTCAGGAGACTGGACACTGGCAAGCAAAGCTGTAAGGATAGACCAAAATAACCTCTCCCACTCCGAGCCTGCCTCAGTCTGTTACTGTCCTAGAATGGATGGCGTCTCTCCTCTGAGATAAGAAAAACTTATTTGAAACCACAAAGACCAACATTTTTTTTTTTTTTTTTTTTTAATCTCAAACACATCAGGTTCATGGAGTCATTCATTAAAATAAAACTCTGGGTAGATATAAAAGACACATTCATTCTGCTTTGTAAACATTTAATGCATGTTGTGTGTGTGGTTTTTTTTTTTGCTTTTTTTTAATGCAAGCAGTGTAATTACCTGAATTTGACCTGGTTCGGCCTTTTTACAGTCCCTATATAGAGGTAGAAGCAGTACAAGGTGCCAATCCGTGCATGTGCTGACAAGGAGCATGCTGATTGGATGAGAAAGCAGATTGACAGAAATTAGCTCATCACTTTGTTTCTTCTCCTTTTACCTGTCCATGCAGAGGATGGTGTGAGTCAAGGATGACCTAGACTTAGGGGAAGTGGGTTACATGATGCTGGACATCAGACTGAGAATTGTTTGTGTTGACAAAGAGCATTCTTCAATAAAAAAACAAAACCTGCTTTTGCTGCAATATTCAACTATTCATTTGTATCTTTAAAGCAGATTGCCAGCCAAAAATAAATGCAAGTCCCATTACTATGTATTGTAGGGACATTCCCTGAACAAAATGTGATGCCCTTGGTTTAATATCAGCAGTCTGTTATGCTTTTGTCAGCAAAAAGTGTTCACAGTCTGTTGCTCATTGCAATACAATCTGTCCCAAGCTATTCAGAGCTGTAACCCTGTCTTCATGGCTTTCCATTACAGCAATGTGCGATTGTGGGTAGGACCCCCCCATGGAACTTGGCCTATAGCTTGCCTTCAATCATTTTGTGAAACAGTGCTTGTTTAGCCAAGCCCTGTGTCCCAAATACAAGAAGGGGAGCTCAGGGGCATTACATTTATACAAATGTAACTTTAATCAGCTTTTCCCCTGAAGAATCCATTTAACCAATCATTCTGGATATGTGAAAGCTCTTTTACGTCATTTAGAGAATACACAGGTTTGTGTTGTAAACAGTCTCTTTTTTGTTGTGATGTGACATGCTGAAAGGTGAACTCCAGCCTTACCGTCACTCTTGCACAGTTGTATGAGTTCCACTTCTGTACTGAAATTGCTTATCGCCTCGCAGCTTGCATTAGAAGACAATTGAAAAGAATGTAACCGCTGCTGGCTGTCATAATACCCAAAAAGTGGTTAGATCCAATGAGACACAGCCACTGTTTAGCTGTCAATGTTCTATCCAGTGTCTTAGATTTTTCATGCAAAGGTGGAGTATTGCTGACGGGACCATTTTTACCTCGTTCATTAGAAACCAGCTGAAATTCACTTGGTGTATGGCCAGCTCTAAAGTGGTTATGAACCTCTGAAATGAAAAATGAGCAAAGCATATCCTTTTATAAATCCTTCTTTTCAAAGCACTGAGTGTGATTTCTGTCTGAGCTGCTCATGCAGACAGCAGAGGAATGAGACACTGTGAACCCCCAAGAGATGAATGGGGCTTCCAGCACACAGCCTGTGATTGGCAGTTTCAGCTGTGTGTTTTTTTTTTGTTTTTTTTTTACTATGAGACCCTGTAAAGGGGAGGGGGGTGCAGTGTGTGACAGCAGATCCCAGACACCTGCTTGCTGGAAACTTAGAAAAGCTGTATGTTAATTGTACCTGTTTACATGGCTGTAGAGGAAATATGACTGCAATGTACCTTGTATCTGTATATAGTTTGTACCTATTCAAATACACAGGGTTAGTGGTTTTTTTTTTTAAACTAAATTAATAAGGGGATTTGGCAATGCTGACATGTACCAGGAACAGAACAGTAAACTTAAGGATCTTAAAGCAGTTCTAAACCTAATTTAATTTTCCCTAAAATGAAAAACATGTTAGACTTACCAGCTCTGAGCAATGGTTTTGGACAGAGTGGATCCAAACCTGTTCTGGGATCCCCTGCTGATGCTCTTCTTTCCTCTTCTTCCCAAAGTGCCCTTATAGCAAGCACTCATGTGGGCTTGATCCTGAGCTGGGAGCTGTGCATCTATAGACACACAGCACTGCTTGGCCCTTTCCCCTGCTCACAGGATATGATTGACTGACAGCAACAGGAGCCAATGGCTCTCGTCGCTATCAGCAATGGTACTAGGAAGAGTGGGGAAGAGCTGCTGCAGATGGGACAGCAATGGATTGATACAGGACATGGGTAAGGATTTGCTATTGAAATGTTTTTTTACCCAAATGCAGAGAATGTATTTAGGTAAAATCTTTTGCCTTTAGAACCACTTAAATCTGGCCAAATTCAAATCTAGATATGTTCTCCCAAAGTAAAACTCCAGGCAGCAAACTTTTTGTCAATTTTAAATATGGACAGGAAGAATTAGATGAGGAATAAAATCTGGCAGAGAGGTTCTGTGTCCCAGTTGGGCAGGAGCTTTAGATTTCCTTGCCTGGTACAAAGCAAAAATGAAGAGAACAGTATTTACAGAGAGCAATAAAAGCACTCTAGGGTTAGAACCTCCACTGGGTTTTTGATCCTGCATATGTTGCCTCTGAAGAGATCTCCTTTTTACTTCTATTGTCGCTGTGCCAGAAAAAAAAAACCCAATCAGGAACAAGAATAAAAATCTGGCAAGATTCAAGTCCTTCCTCACTCAATTCAAATGGGGGGGGGGGAGGAATCACTTCTATTACTAACCTAATTGTACAGGGTTGGTGGCTACATACATTTTGTTTTTCGTTTTTTCCTTTTGTCAGCATATGTAATTAACCTCATGAATGAAAAATTAACTTCAGTTGGTGGGACCATGTTTTAAGGCAAAGATGCATCTGCATTGCCATGTGTCTTAGATATAACTGTATTAAATTTACTTCAGCTGGTAAAATGCAAATCAACACACCATTTCAAAACAACCATTGCATGTTGCCTTTTGATTGACTCCTGTAAAATCAACATTTTCATACCTATGAACTAACTGTTCCATCCACTGGAAAAGCAGGCAATGAATGCATGATGACACAACTGATAGCAATACACCTTTTAGTTTGGGTCTAAATTACCATCATCATCCTACTGATATGGGGCATGTGCAAATATTTAATGAAGAAGGAACCCTGGCTGCAGTCTGTTTCTGGTGTGTTAAATGTGTTCTAGTTTATATACGAAGTACTACATCTGCTATTTTCAGAGTGATAAACTGCATCAACGCTGTCTTCTTTCCTCGAAACACAATTAGGAAAATTACACTCTACTTGATGCCAACCTAAGTCATTATCTTTAATGGGAAACCAGATATTTTAATGTGCCTTGACCTTTTGCATACTGCCATGTTCTGGAAATTAGGAAAATATTTTCCTTTTTGGTTCTGTATCCTGGAGAAGAAGCATCTTTTAAATATTTCATGGAAACAAGGAATCCAATGAATCATCCATGCTAGACAAAGTGCTTTATTTTGTAATAAACATGATGTAAAATCAGGAGCAGGTTGGGTTATATTTCACATGACCTGTTTTTTCAGTCTCTTAAGTGTTTATTCTGTAAATTTTGTATATAACTTGTACAATATCAAAACCTGTAATTTTTCTTTTTATATTTAGACATGTTTTGGGGAAAATGATTAAAGTTCCAGCTGTTGTGATATGAAGTAAAGTAATTTAAACATACTTTTTGTGTCCTGAATGTAGTTGTGTATTCTTCTACATGTAAATGATGCTGTAATTTTGATGACTTAGCTAATTACCTATTATTGTTAACCACTTCTTGCATTAACAATTCTAATTGCAAAAAGTAAAATCTGTTTATATTATACACGGAGCAGCCTTTTCTCTCATGGATCAACTAAGAACCTACAAGGGTTGTTGAGGCCTGTCACATGGACTATGGAAGGAGCAGCCAGCTTTCAGTGATTGCAAGAGGAAAATGGAGATCATTGGTTCTTGTATATTTTGTCCGTCCTCTCAAAGTGCAAAACAAAATTATGACAGAGGCATGGTTGGTTTGGGAAGGGGGTGTATGATGAAAACACTATGGGGTTTTTCTGCCCCCCAACAAGCCCTTACTGTCCTCAACCCCTATAAAGCTGCTTTCACAATAATGTGCTTTGGCTTGTTTACCTGGGTATAGCACAGTGCCTCTGCCATAGACCTCTATTATATCCTGCGGGTGTGTTGTACTTTCTGAAAGCACACAAATCCTGCAGTATATAATAGATGGCTATGGGGGGGAATAGGGGGTTTGCAGTCAATGAGTTGCTGACCCTGGATATATGCTTCCCTTTTTTTGAGGTCATGGGTCGAGCAGCCCCGGCCTAGACCTTACCATCCTCACTGCAGCAAAGCAAGAAAGCCTCCTAGGGAGTGCTCCTATGCAGACTTATAGGATACTCATGTCAAGGTAAAAACATTTTACAACAAAGATTCTGGAAAAGGTTGGGACACTAAAATCTACATAAAAAGGTCATGCTTTGCAAATCTCAAACCCATATTTTATTAAAAATGGAAAACATCAAATGTTTAAACTGAGAAAATGTACAATTTTACAGAAACAATATGGTAATTTTGTAATTGATGGCTATTTGATGACAACAGCATGACTCAAATTTGAGACAGCCACAACGTACAGCCTCAATTTCAAAAACTAGTATCCCCCCTTTTCTTTTAACAATATTCTGTAAACATTTGGGAACAGAGGAGACCAGTTTTGGGAGGTGATTTGTCCCATTTTTGCTTGAGCATATAAAAAAAAAAAAAATACATATTGAACGTGTTCCTGAAGCTGCTCTGTGATGATTTGGGGTCACAGGAGAGCACTCCTGTTACCTACAAGTAAAGTATAGTATAACCTTTTCTACTCCTTTATAGTTCTTCTGGCCACAGTCCAGCTCGCCTAAATTTTAAACAGGCCCTTTGTTTAGAAAGTTTGGCAACCCCTACTATAGAGCAATCTTTTTACCTCCAGGTCACAGGAAATCCCTGCAAAAAAAAAAAAAACTTTATTGAAGAATGCCACTTTTGGCCCCCGTTCACATCATGAGGATTGGATGTGGTTCAAAATGCATTCAATTTGCAAATATACTTTCTATGGAGCTGGTTCACATGGGGGCTGGGTGCAATGCATTTTTAAGAGTCCAGTACAATTTTTAGCCTTGTTCAGGTGCGATTTCAAGTGTCATACATTTAAAAACATTTGCACCTGAACCTCTTTGGGGCCAGTTTCAGTGCCATTTACACACAGATGTGAACCTAGATTTACAGACAGCTTAAATGTGGTGTCAAGTTGCTGGCTCTGCAAAGTAAGGCTTGCCCCAGAGGTCAATCAGCCACAGCTCAAGGAACCTCAGGAGTAACAAATGACTGCTTTGAAGTAGCTGACATCACATCCAATATAGTGGCTCCTAGCTGTGGTCCCAATGCTTTTCTGGATGTTTACATAAAAGGAGCCTTTTGCAGGTAATAATATGCTTAAAAGTTTCTCTACATAGGCAGTTAAAGCTTGACCGAACATGGCAGCATTTTTTTGGAGGGGGGTGAAAAACCAAAAAAAAGGTGTACAGCAAAACTAGAATATGTATGTGGTAAATTCACCTGATCTATCAATACTATAATAACCTTTTCAATGTGCATTGGCCAGTACAGTACAAGGGTAGACAAAAAATGGAAACACTACATGATTTGGAGGTATGAAAGTGGTGACATGGTTTGTGTTGAAAGCGGAAGTGATGCAACATTCATTTGTTTCCGTTGTGTGATGAGAAGCCTCGCTTTAGTCATTCACTGTGTGCGCTACTAATACGGAGTCATGTCAGAGCTTACAAGAGCGCAAATTGTTGGTGCTGCTTAGGTGGTACCTCTGTGGCTGAAGTTGCCAATTTATTTGCTGTGTCACGAGGTACAGTATAAAAGGTTGATAGGATATACAGTTTCTGGGAAAACGTTATCTGATAAGATAAATGCAGTTGCCATGGTTAACTGCCTGAAAGATAAAAAGGACATTGCGCAGGATTGTGACCCGGAACAAGAAAACAACTGCTACAAAAGTGACAGCAGTCCCATGAAGACTGAGCTCTGCAAAGGGGGATGTTTTTCAAAGTGATTTCTCAACAAAATAAAGCATTGAGCCCATGGATGGATAGGGGAGCGTGCTTTAAAGTGGCAGTAAACTTTTAGAGCTTGTACCTACAGGGAAACCTATAATGCAGCTTACCTGTAGGTACAGAGAATAAGTCCTAAACTTGCAGTGTTTAGGAGATAGTCACACTATGCCATCCCTTCAGAGCTCTGCACCGTAAACTGTGACTCCTGCATGCATGCGTGGGAGTGACGTCTTCATGGCTTAGCCATTCAAAGGCCTGGAGCCAGAGAACCGGATATCGTATGTACTCTCCAGCGCCTCAGGATATGCACAGCCAAAAGGGAAGCCAAGGGTACCAGGACAGCGACAACCAAAAGGAAATGCTCCTCAGATGGGGAAATCAGCCACTGGATAGAGAGAAAACAGGTGGCGCGCACACACCTAGTGCATTATCCAAGGTTTATTGTAGGAGTGAAAGAATAATAAAAACACTCAGACGAAGCATGTATCTAAAAAGCATAGAAAAATGACAATGGCCACAACGGCAGGCATGGTGTTCTTACTGTCAGATGACCAACCTCTGATGCTGATGTATGATGAATGGAAAGTAAGAGCCTTTGAGGCATCAACAGCAAGGCTCTTACTTTCCATTCATCATACATCAGCATCAGAGGTTGGTCATCAGCTCTGAAGAAAAGGGATTCGTCCCTGAAACGTGTCAGCCATTTGACCGCACTGACAGTGAGAACACCTTGCCCGCCGTTGTGGCCATTGTCATTTTTCTATGCTTTTTAGATACATGCTTCGTCTGTGAGTATGTTTTTATTATTCTTTCACTCCTACCATAAACCTTGGATAATGCACTAGGTGTGTGCGCCACCTGTTTTCTCTCTATCCTGGAGCCAGAGAACACGGAAGGAAGATGGAAGCACCACTCGAGGGCTTCATTCTAAGGTAACATTTTTATAATGTACTAGTATGCATTGCATACTAGCACATTATGCCATTGCCTTGCAGAGGATTTGGTTTTTTTTTTTTTTTTTACACCGCAATTTATTACCACATATTAAAAATGAATTAAATAGTGTGTTCAGTTTGTGTTGCTCAGATACAGAATGTTTGACCCAGAATTCTATTACTTTCTAAATTTGGGGCAGACATGAACAACTGGCACAAAAAAAGCAGAGAGATAATTTGTCATGAGGTGTTTTATTCATTTAGACTGGCCTTTCATTGTACAATATTAGTTGAATACTGCTTGCATTTATTTATACTCAGGGGAAGAAATTAAAACAGACAATGCAATGCATTATTACAAGTAATTCCAATGCATTAGCTGACATTATTTGGCTATAGTTTTATTGCTGAGTATTGTCAATCTAGGTTGTGTAGCTATTATTTCCTCACAACAAATGGAAATACATACTAAAAGACCAGATAAAAATAATTGGGACTTTTCAGTAATTTAATATATACATAAAAAGGATAGCAAAAGAAAAAAAATATATATAGATTGCATTTATTATATAATCTAGTTCAATTGCTAACATGTACGTTATCCTAAACATATTTCAAAAATGTATACTCTGCTTAACGCCGTTAATTACAGGCAAATCACCACAAAGCATCTCACTCATTCATAAAACTATTTACATCTCTCCTATTAAATATGAAGCAACACTACATACCATCTCTCTCCACACTGGTAAATCATGAATTACATTAAATTACTTAACATTGTAGGCCTTTTCCAGAACAAAGTGAAAGTTGCATCAAAAACTGGATCCATTCTCTTTTGCCTTCTGGTCTTCAGATGCCAGTGGATTCTGTGAACATTAAAGATGGTTGTTGTAATGTATAGTTGGAGGAGTTGCTCGGCTATTGGAGGGGATTTTGGTGCTGGTGCAGCAAGGACATGTTTGGAAGAAACGGGCATCTAGTTAAGTTGATATTTGGTTCAAGCATAACAATGGGAGGGGACAGTCAGTGACTCAAAGTATTAAAGAGGTGGGTTTATGAAAGCCAGGCACTGATCATTTTCAGAGGATGATGTCAGAATTGGCAGCCTACATCTCTCTCTGTACAGATTTCCGTTAAAAATAAACGGCCTGCAGTAAGAAATACAGAAGTCACTATTGCTGCCTTCTTTCTGAAAATACCAGTTACTCAACTCCATACTTCGAATCACTGGTCTGGACTGATCATGCAGGTAGCAGAGTCAGAAAAGTCAATGATGTGCATTCTTGTTCTAGATCAGTTACTCAGAAAGCTTTTGGCTCAACATAACAGCCAGGTTCTGTTTAAAGGACAGGTTGGTGATGGCAGCTTCCATATTATAGGACACAGTTTCTCTATAACAGCCCATGCTGGTATCACACTTGCAAACATAGAGCTATGGAGATACTTCAGGCCAGTATAGAAATAGGTTGGTGTTTCAAGAGGAAGCAGGCTAAAACCACAATACATACTCCCTGGCATAAAAGCGTGGCAGGTAAGCCTTCTGTAAGTACACCACCAATGACCAAACTAAAGAACATTCAATTCATTCTATTCCTGTATATCGGATTCATGATATGGAATGTTCACGTTCATGTGACTTCGTTCATCTACTAAGCATAGTTCTCCCACCATTCAACAGTCCCCTATGAGAGCTTCCACTGACCAATAAGATTCTATTGCCTCGTACACACTATAAGAATATTGTACAAACATTTTCGTACGAGGACCGATCGTCCGATAATTGGACCGTTTGTCCGAGAGCCGATCACGACAATTTGCAACAATATCCGAAGGGACAAGCGCAAAACTTTTTCTCCTACGATACCAGATTGTATGATTTTCCTTTAATCAGTACAGTAGTCGTTCAAAAATACAATACATCACTTTTGAAATTCTTTTCTTTCAAAGAGAATTTCCGTATCTTTAATAACCTTTTCACTTTGGATGCGAGACTAGCAGGCGAAAAAAAAAACGGCCGATCGTCCAATATTCTCATCGTGTGTATGGGGCTTAACACTACAAAGCTGAATGGCAAGGACCTACTTTGTGTTGTGCTGAAATAGAACCCTAGTGTATGCCAGAAGTGGCTGTGAACATTCATATAGTTTGTATCTGCAAATTGATCAAAGCGACCAGACTAACAATACAATAAATGTCAAGTTCACTTTCATTTGCACAGGATCCAAGATTCTGTGCACTTTATCCAAAAACAACACACTTACCCTGCTGAGAACAGTTTGGATCCCCTCCATGGTTGCAGAAAGCTCTCGAATAGTTTTTGTCAGCTGGTCCTCATATTGGCAGTTGGTGTCTTCCAGGGATTTCAGGCTCTCCCGTAGGTGACTGAGGTCGCTCTTTGCTTCTTTCAGCTCCCCAGATAAACTTTTATTAGAAGCTTCTAGCTGAGAGATGGTCTTTTCATCTACCTCTGTGGCAAACAAAGTACAGCAGTGGATCAAACAGCAACATAGTAGTGTCCACACAGACTAACAACCAAGTCATCCACAAAATGCACTAAGCAGCCCATAAAACTAGCTGTCTGAGGGTAAAAGAAAGCTTTGGTCAAAACAGCACCTTGGGAACAATTGGGATGTCTTTCTTGTCCAGATTTGAACAGAAATGATGACATATATATATAGATATATATATACATACACACATACATACATACATACATACATACATACATACACACACACCTTAACATACTGCCTGCCTCCTCCACTACACCCAAAGCTTGAAAAAAAAAAAAAAAAGTTTTTGCTTGAGATTTACTTTGTGTTGTCATTTTCTTTATGTACCTCTTGGAGACTGTCATTCAGTTCATCAATTATTTGCTATCACCAGTAAAGAAATGGTGTCGCAGCATCTGGGTAGAAAAAGGCATTCAGATGGCACCGAGCTCCCGCTGCTCAGCGGTACTGCAGAGAACTCAGACAGGCAGTGAATGCACTTAAAAGGGGGATGTTTATTTATTTACTTCAGGTACTTATATAGTGCCTTCAATTTACACAGCGCTTTATATATATATATATATATATATATATATATATATATATATATATATATATATATATATATATATATATATACACACACACACACACACACACATATATATATTGTACATTCACATCAGTCCCTAACCCTCAAGGGGCGTACAATCTAAGGTCCCCAACTTACATTCATACATACATGTACTAGGGCCAATTTAGACAGTATCCAACTAACCTACCAGCATGTCTTTGGAATGTGGGAGGAAACCAGAGTACGCGGAGGAAACCCACGCAGGCACAGGGAGAACATGCAAACTCCAGGCAGGTGGTGCCGTGGCTGGGATTCGAACAGACGACCCTAGTACTGCCAGGCGGAAGTGCTAATCATTTAACCACTGTGATGTTCTCTGCCTCCCCCCTAAATTCAGTACTCTGCAGTACTTTACCTGCACTCACATTGCTATTTTTAAAAAGGGTGTGTGTGTGTTTATATGCATATATGTTGCTTTTAATCCTGACAGAACAGAACTGCTTTTTTTTAGGACAGCAAGAACTACCACTCCTCTGAAAAGCGATCCATGCTCAGCTTTTCATAGGCAAAGCAGCAATATGTAGCCACCCTAACCTCCCTAAATGTAGCATCAGCATGCAGTTGCAGCGCAACCCCATTCACCTGAGGGTATACTTCTAGTTGTGGCCACAGCAACATGTGAACATGCCCTTCGTTCACATCTGTGCAGCTGTGTGCTACATGCACAGCAATCCATTAATTTCAATGGGCTGCCCTACCCACAGAAAGGCAGTGAAAGAAGTCCCCGACCCTTTTTTAAAATTGTGAAAAGCACTCCACATTTGCCAATGCATGGTGGTACCAATAGGATGTGGAACTTTGAAGTCTGGTAAACAGCAGAGCATCTGTCTGCATGTCAGAACATGTGCAAAATCATGGCATGCAATAATGTGAACCAAGCCTTAGACTGGGGTGCCTTAATACTGAAAATACTTTTCAAGGGCTTCTTGACTGGAAAAAGGTTGAGAAACCCAAATGTAAATAAATAAAAGTGCCATCTTGTACTTCCAAATTGCTTCAGATGGAAGTCATCTTGTGTAGCGCCGGTTGTGCACTGCCACCAACAGACGTCCATGAACACCATTTTCGTACTGATGCTCTAAAGGCTTTTAGGAAGTGTGGCCTGCCACTGTTGTATTATCAGACGAGGATAATGGGGCTGAGGATCTCCAAATAGGTTGTAGTAGGGACATGCCAGAACAACTCCTGACTGCATAGAAATGTTGTCTGGGTCTGTTGTTTTGGGGTTTTTTGGGGGGGAAAAATGACCATTTACTCTCGGTATTAAAGCTGCTGTAAAGTCATATCAGATAAGAGGTCTATCCACAGTGACCAAAATAAAGGGAATATTACATTAATACACATCTTATGTATCACAAACGTATATACCACCATCCCGCCAGGGATCACCAGACCCCGTGCTCTACACTGACTCCAGATGCCGTGCTCTACATCAACTCCAGGCGCCGTGCCCTGCTTCATCTCCAGACGCCGTGCCCTGCATCATCCCCAGACGCCGTGCCACAACACTCATGGCCGCCGGCCTACAGCACCCACGGACTGCAACTTGCCAGCTGCTGCCCAGCCGCCCACCACTCTCACTCACTCTCCTCCTACAGATGGACACAGATGACCTCCGCCACGATGTGACAGACTCTCCGCATCATCACGCCCTGATATGAAATCTCTGACCTCCCTGATCTGACCAGCACTCCGCACACTCTAACATGCCACCCGCACTCCTCCTCCTCCTCATATTCCTCTCCTCCATTCCCAAAATTGCCTCCCCCTACTCCCCCAAAACAGCTCTACATTGCTCCTTCACTTCTTCCTTCTCCCTACTACGGCTCTCACCACCTCCTCCTAATATTCCACTCCCCCGCCGACCCACACGCCACCACTAACAGATCCACTCGCTCCTGCACATCCCGTTCCCATGCCACCTTCCTCACCCTTCTCCTGATCGCCGGTAACATCTCCCAAAACCCTGGCCCCCCACCTCCCCACTCCCTCTCTAGGCACCCTTCTGCTCCCGCCAGCCGCCGCAGCCCCCTCAACCTCATACCCGTCCCCCTCCTCCCCGCATCCACCCCTCCTCTCTTGGTTGCATTCTGAAAGCCCGCTTGGTTTGCAACAAGCTCACCGCCATCCACAACCTTTGTCTCCCACTCCCTCAACCTCCTAGTGGTCACCGAAACCTGGATCCAACCCACCGACTCCACCTCCCCTGCAGCACTCACCTACGGAGGCCTCGTCTGGACCCACTCACCCAGACCGAGTGGTCGCAGAGGCGGCGGGGTCAGCATGCTCCTGTCACCGCTGAGCACCTTCCAGGTCCTCCCTAACCCCCCCTCCCTAACCTTCTCCTCCCCCCGACCGCTTCAACCCTGGCAGAACGACCACACAAAATGTTTCAAACGACGTAGTCGTGCGCTGGAGCGATTATGGCGCAAAACCAAATCCCCTCGTGCGTTATCATCCCACGCCTGGACTACTGCAACTCCCTTCTCACTGGCCTACCCAAACAAAATACCTAACTGACCTGATACCCAAATACCACCCTACCCGTGCCCTTCGCTCCTCACAGGACCTCCTACTCTCTAGCTCCCTGGTCTCCTCCTCCCACGCCCGACTGCAGGACTTCTCCAGGACTTCCCCCATCCTCTGAAAATCCCTACCCCAATCCATCAGACTGTCACCTACCCTCCTCACCTTCAGGCGCACCCTGAAAACCCATCTCTTCAGGGAAGCCTACCCCACCCTCACCTAACAACCGATCTCCACTTCTCCCACCACTTCATCCCCTACAGCCACTTCCTCCTGTAACACTTCCCCTCCCTCCTAGATTGTAAGCTCGAAAGAGCAGGGCCCTCGAACCCCTCGTGTATTGTATTGTTACTGTCTTGTCTCATGTTCTGTCCCCCTTGCTACTGTACAGCGCTGAGCAAACCCTTTGGCGCTATATAAATACTGTATAATAATAATACTTTTTAAGGCAATTAGTCAATTCATTAAATATTAAACATACACTAACGTTGATCTATGTGGTACATACTGTATATAACATACGGTGAAAATGTTCACTTTGATGACACAGAATTATTTTGTGGAAAATGAGTCACTAAAAATGACTGCCTAATCACTCTGAAATAAGATGGTTTAAAACTGCAGTTCCTTGTTCCATGCTATGCCCTACTGCATACCATATACACGGACGAGATTTCATCTTTTTGTTTTTTTTATATAGAATACCTGTTTTGGACTGGAGAGCCTGAAGCCTCTGTTCAAGCTCTGCTCTTGCCTTCTCACTCTTTTCTAGTTTCTGCAGAAGACTTCCCACATCAACCATGGCACCATTGTACACAATCAGGCCGCCCTTTTCTTCCACAGAGGACACACCGGATCGTGAAATTTTGGATGGCAAAAGCAATCTGTTTCCTGGTAAAGAAGTAATTGGAAAAAATAATTAATTTAAAGTAGAACTATAGATACATTTTATATAATTAATACCCGTGAGCAACTAGAAAGGTGCTTACTTACATTAAAAATATAATATAGTGTAATTTAGTGTATTATATAATTATATTAGATCGCAGGATACTTCGTTCACCCTCTCTAGGTGTGTATCAGTTGACAATATATTCCAATATAGTACCGCATAGATACATTTTATTTACATTCTGGATAGAGTAAGGGAGAGTTATAGCCCCGGTCAGAAATGTTTTTCCGCCATCTGTGTCCCATTGCAGAGATTGCCTTTCACTTCCTGTCCCATAGCCAAACAGGAAGTGAGAGAAAATCCCTCCTGCAGATTTAAAGGAATCCCTTGGGAACCCCTAGGTCACCAGAAAATTTCCCCTCTATTACTTTTCTGAGGACAACCCAAAAGTTGGGATTTTCTTTTACTTTCAATGATAATGGTAAACAGGGCAAATAGAGAGGAGGAAGCTCCCTAACAAGAGCACAGACAGCAATAAAAACTGACAGGGGCTCTAATCCCTCTCCTCTCTATTCAAAACTAAACAAAAAGCTTTGACTTTGGTTCTACTTTAAAACAGAACTAAAGGCAAAACATTTTATTTTTAGATTTGGTAGAATAAGTGGGGGTTATAACCCGTCAGATTTGACATGTGTGTCCAATTGGGGAGATTAATAGTAACGTCCTGTCCTATAACCAAAACAGGAAGTGAGAGGAAATCCCTCCACAGTGAGTGTCCCCATTGGAAGATTTTTACTGTTTTAGGGACAGCCCAATATTTGGGATTTTCTTTACCTATATCACTGAAAGTGAAAGTAAAACACGTCAAACAGAGAGGGTGAATCTAACAAAAGGGGGCATACAAAAAATAAAAACCTGACAGGTTCTAATCCCTCTCCACTCTAGCCAAAATGAAAAAAAAAAAGTGTTGTTTTTAGTTCAACTTTAATAGAATCTGCAGACCATGATTTTAACCTGTAATTGCTGGCAAAACACCAATGCACAAGAGTTCACAGAATACCTAGAATATCTTCACTAAAAATATCAGTCTCTTCGTGACTCCCATCATCTGTGCAAGTATCGGTTAACTTCCGGTAATATAAGGATTCCTTCAGTAAAATTTTGGTTAACAGTTTTTTCACCTGCAACAAAAATGTATTGAGATTGTGAATTGGTTAAATAAATCGAGGATGGCAAAAATGAACATTCCTGTAGATCAAAGAGGTGGAGATCTACCTGAACAACATGGGAGCAGTCAAGGATCACCGGGCACGATGTCAGCCAGTGTCACCTCCTCACACCTGATTTAAACCTCTAATTGCCATACTACCGTGTCACAATCGTGTGCATGGCAATCATGGGTTTAAGTCAGGTGTTGAGGCAACATATCTCCTCCTCACCATCTGTCAAACACACGCATTGCTTTACAGAGGTGCCTGCTGCACTTGTGAATGAGTCCTTAGTTGCATCCAGAAGTGGCACTCTTAGGGCTTGTTCACATGTAAAGTTGGGGGGGGGTATAACCCTGTGGTTGAGTCACAGTTTTACCATCCCCAATCCCTACCACCTTTAGCTGTTGCGGCAGCAGCCAAAAGGTGTACACATGCTGCAGCAGGAAAACCCCCTGATGCTTTTGGTGCCCCACAAATGCATGCTTCTGTGGGGTCCAAAGGGTTAAAGCAGGTGGTGAGAAAGCAACACACTGCTGCCTGTTTAACCCCTTGTTTGCAGTACTGCACAAAGTTGCAGAGTGGCCTCATTATTTAGAATTGGTCATGCTTGGCAGGTGCTGCACCCACCAACCATGACAGGGCACAGGAGCCAGCACTACAGAGGAGACATCAACTTATGCAGCTCCTGCTCCCTACTACAGATCCAACTTTACAAGTAGTCCCTCTGCATTGCTCTCTGTTTGATGCTCTGGGATGGCGGGTCAGCAAGCCCAGACTGCAATCTACCAGTCACCTGGCTGAGATCTACTGACAGATTACGATCTGCTGGTTACTGACCCCTGCTGTAGAGCCTCTTGATCCCGGGCCCAGGCTGCACATGCTAGTTCTACAGACATCATCATACAGCTGCTACTAATAGACAAGTATGGTCTGATGTTATGACCACTACCGGTACAAGGCCTCATGCACACTGGTAAATGCTGTTTCTCCTGACATGTAAAAATCTGACCTAAAAACCTAAGCTGTGTTTTTTTGGCAAGTTTAGCAGTATCTGGTGTTTTGGGCATTTATTCATTTGGCCAATTAAATAAACACTGAAGTGCTAAATGCGCCTAGCGTTTAGGCATGTTTAGCAGTGTTCAGCGTTTTTTGGTTGTCAAAATTCCCTCTCCTGAATATGATTTCAGGGCGTTCAGAAAATGTTCTGAAAACTCCCCTGCTATTAAACTACTGTAAACATCTATATGTGTATAGGATAACGGGGGGGGGATGGGGGCGCAAAAAAAACCTCACCAAAACCCAGAAAATGTGAGTTTATCAGCAGCAGTGTGCATGAGGCCTTACACACCATACAGTGCATACTGATTCTACAAAGCTGCCAATCTTCAATACAATATATTTATAGAAAACCTGTACAACTTCCTTTGAGCTTTCCAACAAGTGTAGTGCGAGTGCCATCTAAGGCTCCATTCACACTTACCAATCAGGCTGTTTGTGACTAGCTGCGGGTGACCCAGGATTCCCTGCGATTAGCTGCAGGCAGGAGGCTCCACTGAAAGCAATTGGAGGCTCACAGCTGCCGCAGCTATTCACAGCAGATCTCATGTAATCACGCATGCAGCGATTACCTGCAACAGTTTGGATCTGCATCCACCGGCAAAACAGCTCCATTCCTATGTGTGAATGGAGATTAAGCTGGTCACGAACATTACAATCAAATTTTTCAATATCCTTCAGATTTTCTAACAACTATGTAGTGTGAGGATCTACGTAAATTTGATCTGTATCTGGTAGGCCTTTACATTACAAATCATTGAAAAAGATTTTACAATCAGGATTGCAGACTATGAGGCCAGTTTAAAGTGTATTTTCAATTTTGAAGTAAAATTTTATAAACCCCCTCCATATATGTTTGTCGTGTGTTCCCATTCACACACCCCATGCCTAAAAACACTGTATTACCTTTCTAGTTGTTTCTTGGAAACAGATTTATACATAGGACTCTATAGGCACCTTCTACTGCTTTGAAAATATGGCAATGTAAAGATAAAGCAAGCAATAGATTATGTGATTATCTTTCTTGCAACCACGGGTTGCAGGAAAGAAAGTCGCTTCATTCCCAAGTCAGTGTTGATAGGGGAATCCCTACTGCAGAGCTATTATGTTCTCCTGGTGGAGAGAGGGGGGGAACCTGTTGGGAGAACACAATGTCTATTGCTAGCGGCAATAATTGCATGCTAGAAATCTGACATGATAGTTGCACCCAAGTCGATCGATGGAATATCTTGGGTACAATCAGCCTGCCTATAGATGGAACGAATCTCATCCGGTCCCTGCTGAACCGGCAGAAATTGGAACCATCAACGGCTGGCTTCAGTTTGGAAGTGCATTACATACAATGCAGGTAGGATTTATAAGCAAGTAAAAGCACTCCCTTTGTATTTGTATATAACATCCTAGGATTAGTCGGAGAAGTCTAAGAGGTATACTGTAAAACCCAAATTATACTGTGCAGACCAACTAAACAGAAAGCAGAATACACATACGAACCTATGCTGTTGATAACAGTAGGGAGGAACATGCATTATACATTTTTTTTTGTTCAATCTGCGGATTGAACAGAAAAAAAAAAAAAAAAAAAAGTCCTGATTCCCCCATCCACACATTTGATGTAGATGGGGGAATCCTCCCGCTGTGCTATTGTATTCTGCCAATGGAGAGCCTTCTCCGGTAAAAGAATACGATTAGCATTGCTGACTATAGCTGGCAGTACTAATTGGGCGAGAAAGAAAAAAAAAAAAACCCGACAGGGTGGTAGTACGAAAGTCAAAAGATCAACGTTTGTCAAATCAGCCCATAGATAGATCGAAATTTGGTCGGTCCCTGCTAAACCTGCCACATTTAAATCCATCTATGGCTGACTTATATCATCTGTAAGACAGTTCAGCAATAAAGATCAAGCAGAGGACAAAAGAACGGGACACAAAATAGTGCATCGTTTACCTGCCTGTAGATTCTTTGTAGGAGTAAGCTCAAAGCTCTGTCAGAGGGGGGGAGGGGGCAATCTGCTCTCCACAGTCTGAAGCAGGGGCGGACTGACAACTCATGGGGCCCCCGGGAAATAGGGAATCATGGGGCCCCCTTTGTCCTTGCCCAAACTCAAAAAAGCCTATGAAAAATGTACCAGGGGCATCTCATGGGACCCCCTACTGACCCCGGGCCCTCGGGCAGTGCCTGAGTTTCCAAATGGTCAATCCGCCCCTGGTCTGAAGTAGCAGTAAATATCCAGCAAGACACCAAATGCCCTCACTACCCAAAAAGGAGAAATCTCCAGCAAGTGAGCAAACATCTTCCAGAGGCAGAAAATGGGAACATAACTAACAGAAGGGTTTAGTACCTGTGCCCTTGACAGATGCAATCCAAGGGTATAAATAATTTCTTCTAAGTCCTTCTCCAATAAATAGCCACAATGACTTTGATCAAAATATACAAATGCCATTAGAAGATCCTTGTTTATTGTAACCATCAGTTTCTTTTCTTTCTCCTGGAAAAAAGTCACATTTTGAAAATTTCAATTCATACAGAAGAAATGCAAAAAACACCTTTTGATTTTCCAACTGAATAAGGCATTCTGGGCCAATATTGGCTTTAAACGGTTTTCATACAATATATATTTTAATTTCAAATATTTTTTAATCAGTTTATAGCAAGTTCCAGACATGGAGATGGAGAAGTCCCCAAGCAGGAAGCTAAAATGTGCACCAAAAAACAGGAGCTGGAAAACAATGCAAACAACTATATCTGCCAGCTGTTTGGAATATAGACATCATAGTGATCAATAAAGATATGAACACCTTGCTATCTCGCTGTTGACAAACCATAACAGAAGACATCTTGTAGGGCTAGATAGAAGAGAATCACACTCATTGCATCTCAGTCAAAAAAAAAGCAGAAGCCCATCCAAGGTTGTTTACTCCTTCAACCTCATTTGTGAAAAGCAGTTTTTTTTTTTCAAAATCTTTGATTTTTTTTTGTTTATAGCGCAAAAAATAAAAAACCCAGTGGTGATTAAATACCATCAAAATAAATCTCTATTTGTGTGAAAAAATGATAAAAATTTCATATGGGTACAGTGTTGCATGACCGCGCAATTGTCATTTAAAGTGCAACAGTGCTGAAAGGTGAAAATAGGTCTGAGCAAAAAGGGGGTAAAAGTGCCGGGTAGACAAGTGGTTAAAGAAACTGAAGTATTGGGGATGCTCACTCCAAAGTCCAAAGCCAGTGATTCCTGAGGGATGAATCTTTAGGCAAAGATTAAATACAACCTGTCAAAACAGAATCATAAAGGCTGCTTTTGATTATCTCTCCTGAAAGTGCTAGTGCCCTGGCTGTCCTGCTAAACCTCATGCTTTCTTTTTTTTTCCCCTCTCTGAATGGAGGAAAAAGAGAAAAAAAAAACTGTTTGTAAAAAAAAAAATAAATAAAAATAAATATTAAAAAATAAAGAAAAAATACCTAGATCAAGGTTTGATCTAGCTCAGTGCCAGGGACAGTGTTTGGGACAAGGTCAGGGTCAAAGGTCAGGATTTTATTTCTTTTTTTTATACATTGGTATCAGTGTCAGTTAGGGCTCATTCACACTTGACTGTTTTACCAACTCTTGCCAGAACGCCCCCTATAGCGTTTGGCAAGCGTTGGTCCGGCGTTTGCGGAGCATTTTTTTAACGCTCTGCAAACGCCGCATGCGCGGTTCAGCGGCGGTTACTAGGCGTTTGCCGAGCACTGAAAACGCCCTACAAACGCCTATAATGAAGTTCGAATGGTGTTACCGCTTTGCAAACGCCCTGCAACCGCGTCGCAACCGCACTACAATCGCCGGCCGGGCGTTTGCGGAGCGGCACCATAGACTAGAATAGGAGGCTTCAACACCTCCTCCCTCCACCAGAGTAGACCCTTTTTCCTGCGCCACTAATGCTCCCGTTAGAACAGCACCATGTGCTGCAATGTGCAGAATTGTCAGAGACATTTGGGAAGCGGTAAAAACGCTTCCCAAACGCCTTTCTGCCGCCTGCACACAACGTTAGTGTGAACGTAGCCTTAGTGTTAGTGTGTTTTAGAAAAAAAAAACCAACAAAATGCGCACTATTGTTTCTGGGCTGCAGTACAGGTACAAATAAACACATATATAAATTTGAAAAAGTTTTTTTTTTTTTTTTTTTTTTACTATTTTGGGCCAGTTTTCCTTTGATAATAAAAAAAAAAAATCATGAGATATCCATTACCATTTACCACCAAATGAAAGGCCAATTTGTGCTGAAAAAAAATGTATAATCCACCTGGATGCATAAAAGTAGTTGTAATATGTACGGTCTAACTAATCCATGTCAAAGTTGTAAAATTTTACTTAGGCTTTAAGATTTGTTTTACCTTTAGGCATGAAGGGGTTAAATATGTTATACGGAGTTAGTATGTGGATTTCAGAATTCTATTATTCATTGGACAAATGAACCAACTATACCACTGTAACTTTCGCACGCTCTGCTCCCTGTATCATTATTCATATCTAAATGTTCGTGTCAGGTCTGAATGTAATTAGGAGCATTGGGAAACCTTTCACTATGGACTTTTTTCAGCACGAGAGAGATTTTCAGTAATTGGAGTGTGTTCAGTAACAGCTTTGTGCCCCCTTGTGTGCAGCAAAGATTCATTTTCACTTTTGACAGGAGCGTATTTAGAGAAAATGCGTACACAAATGTTATCAGCAACATACAGATTTTGGGGAGTTTGTTAACTATATCAGTTGCTTCATGCAAGCATCTAATGTTATAAAGAGCTGCATAAAAGAAGTTGAGAAGTACAGATCATAATTAACATACCTTATCTTTGGTTAGCCATTCCTTGCTGTATCTGTTTTCCCTCTTGTCGTCACGCTTATCCTTGGTGCTCGAGTCATCGTCATCATCTTCCCTGTCTGTGATAAATTGAGTGCTAGTTCATGTTATTTTGTTAAAATAAGAAATTGAAGGGCTTTTAAACAAAACTATTCTTCCAACTGAGCTGTGCACATTAAAACTAAAATCTGATTGGTTCCTAAATAGGATTGGTTGCATATCACTACCAGGGGCGGACTGACCATTTGGAAACTCGGGCACTGCCCGAGGGCCCGGGGTCAGTAGGGGGCCCCATGAGATGCCCCTGGTACCTTTTTCATAGGCTTTTTTGAGTTTGGGCAAGGACACAGGGGCCCCATGATCCCCTATTGCCCGTGGGCCCCTTGAGTTGTCAGTCCGCCCCTGATCACTACTGCTGTTTTCACTGCCTGATTATAGAAGCTCAAGTTTATACACAAATGAAGAAATAGTGATATTAAGCTATTTCTTAGGGCACAGAGGCTGATCAGTGTAAAGTAAAGCAATGAAACCTGGAAAAAAATGTGGTGTCCCTGTCCATAGCAGGAAGATCCAGATTTGTTTTGCTTAGGCTTTCATTGGTCCACTCATCAGAAATTGGCCCCATTGAAAAAAACATCTGCATAAATGACATCCGTTTAGCACATATATGGAAAAAACATTAAATTAAGATATTTATTCAAGAAGCCTCACAAAACATGAACATTAGTGAAAAAAAGGCCACTGAACAGGAGCTAAATGATAATATTGGTGCATCTCCTACAAACAGTACAGATTTTCAAAAGGAGAGGTTGTCATTGGCAGCCTATGTATTTGTATTTTGTTTTGTTTAAAGAGAACCTGACACTACAAAACATACTACTGTGGGACAGGTTTGCTTTAAGAATGTGAACACTGCAAGAATTTGGATTTGCTCTACAGCAGGGATTTCAAACTGGTGGCCCTCCAGCTGTTGCGAAACTACAAGTCCCATCATGCCTCGGCCTTTGGGAGTCATGCTTGTAACTGTCAATCTTGCAATGCCTCATGGGACTTGTAGTTTGGCAACAGCTGGAGGGCCGCCAGTTTGACATCTGTGCTCTACAGATACAGTGAGGAACAGAAGTATTTGAACACCCTGCGATTTTGCAAGTTCTCCCACTTAGAAATCATGGAGGGGTCTGAAATTCACCTTGTAGGTACATTCCCACTCTGAGAGACAGAATTTTAAAAAAAATTCAGGAAATCACATTGTATGATTTTTAAAGAATTTATTTGTCTTGCACTGCTGAACATAAGTATTTGAACACCTGAGAAAATCAGTGTTAATATTTGGTACAGAAGCCTTTGTTTGCAATTACAGAGGTCAAACGTTTCCTGTAGTTCTTGACCAGGTTTGCACACACTGCAACAGGGATTTTGGCCCACTCCTCCATACAGATCTCTTCTAGATCTGTCAGGTTTCGGGGCTGTCGCTGAGCAACACGGAGTTTCAGCTCCCTCCAAAGATGTTCTATTGGATTTAGGTCTCGAGACTGGCTAGGCCACTCCAGAACCTTGATATGCTTCTTACGGAGCCACTCCTTGGTTATCCTGGCTGTGTGCTTCGGGTCGTTGTCATGTTGGAAGACCCAGCCATGACCCATCTTCAATGCTCTGACTGAGGGAAGGAGGTTGTTGCTCAAAATCTAACAATAAATGGCCCCATTCATCCTCTCCTTAATACAGCGCAGTCGTCCGGTTCCCTTTGCAGAAAAGCACCCCCAAAGCATGATGTTACCAGCCCCATGCTTCACAATAGAGATGGTGTTCTTGGGATGCAACTCATCCTTTTTGATCCAAACACAACGAGTGAAGTTTAGACAAAAAAGTTCTACTTTGGTCTCATCTGACCACATGACTTTCTCCCATGCCTCCTCTGGATTATCCAGATGGTCATTGGCAAACGTCAGACGGGCCTGGACATGTGATGACTTGAGCAGGGGAACCTTCCGTGCAATGCATGATTTGAAACCATGACGGAGTAGTGTTCTACTGACAGTGACCTTTGAAACTGTGGTCCCAGCTCTCTTCATGTCATTGACCAGCTCCTCCCTTGTAGTTCTGGGCTGATTCCTCACCTTTCTTATCAGTGATACCCCACGAGGTGAGATCTTGCATGGAGCCCCAGTCCGAGGGAGACTGACAGTCGTCTTTAGCCTCTTCCATTTTCTAACAATTGCTCCAACAGTTGATCTATTTTCACCAAGCTGCTTGGCAATTGCCCCGTAGCCCTTTCCAGCCTTGTGGAGGTCCACAATTTTGTCTCTGGTGTCTTTTGACAGCTCTTTGACCTTGCCCATGGTAGTAGTTGGCGTCTGACTGACTCTGGGGTGGACAGGTGTCTTTAAAGAGCTCAGACAGGTGCTACTAAGTTAGATTAATGAGTGGAGTAGAGGTGGACTATTTAAAGGCACAGTAACAGGTCTTTGAGAGCCAGAATTCTTGCTGTTTCTTAGGTGTTCAAATACTTATGTTCAGCAGTGCAAGACAAATTCTTTAAAAATCATACAATGTGATTTCCTGAATTTTTTTTTTTTTAATTCTGTCTCTCAGAGCGGGAATGTACCTACAATGTGAATTTCAGACCCCTCCATGATTTCTAAGTGGGAGAACTTGCAAAATCGCAGGGTGTTCAAATACTTCTGTTCCTCACTGTATCTGTCATTTGCACCCCTCCCTCTTAAATTGTAAACTCCAAGGAGCGGGGCCCTCCTATCCCTCTTGTATTGAACTGTACTGTTGCTGTATTGCCTCCCGTTATATTGTAAGGTGCTGAGGAAACTGTTTGCACTATATAAATCCTGTATTATAATAATAATAATAATAATAATAATAATAATAATAATCTATGCTTCTTAACCACTTGCTTCCCAAGTCTATTCTGACATTTCTCTCATACATGTAAAAATCCACATTTTGTGCTACAAAATTACTCAGAACCTCCAAACATTATATATTTTTAAGCAGATGCCCTACAGAATAAAATGGTGGGTGTTGCAGTTTATGTCACATGGTATTTGTGCAGCGATTTTTCAAAAGCAAATTTTTGGGGAAAAAATACACTAATGAATTGTAATGCAAAAAAGCCCACAATATATAACCCAATTTTTTATAAAATATAAAAGATGATGTTACGCCGAGTAAATAGATACCCAGCATGTCACGCTTTAAAATTGTGCACGCTTGTGGAATGGCACCAAACTACAGTATTTAAAAATCTCCACAGGCAACACTTTAAAAACGTTTACAGGTTACCCGTTTAGAGTTACAGAGGAGGTCTAGCACTAGAAATATTGGCTCGTTATACAGTTTGCGGTGATACCTCACATGTGTGGTGTGAACACCATTTACATTTCTTGTAATAGGAATAAAAGTGATTAAAAAAAAAAAAAATAGGTTGCGCCCGCAAAAGTAAACATAAGGTATGACAGTTCTTCTCTATGGAGTCTATAAGACCCCAGATCTCTCCTCTATGTTGGAAAGCAGATGAAAAAAAAAAAGAAAATGATCTTAGGCTTTCAAGCAATGATTACATCTGCCACAACCGGAACTGGCATCACAGCGTCACTTCTGGCCTCCAGAAACATAGAAAATCCCCAGGGAAGATCTGGTCTTTGATCACCTCAAGGATAGTCCAGCGCCAGTGCCGTTGGGGGGGGGGGAGTGATACTTTTACTCTAAAGAGAATCGCCTGCTGTAAAAATGATACTGGGTTCATGGCTATAGCCTCAACCATGATCCCGGTATAACCGCTTCCCTACCAGGATGTGTATATACCATGAAGCAAAAATATTAGCATAAGAAGCTTCTGCTGCTTACAAGGTCTAACCAAGTAAAGAAAATGAATAAGTAAAATGTACAAACCAGCATTTAAAGTTGTTGTAAAGGCTGAAGGTTTTTTATATTATATGCATGAAGGTAAAAAACCTGTGTGCAGCAGCTCCCCCAACCCCCTCAATATTTACCTGAGTCTCACTGCGATCCAGCGATGTGAATAACAGCCTTGGCTGTCCCGAGTCTCTGCCTCCTCATTGGCTGAGACAGCAAGCGGGAGCCATTGGCTCCTGCTGCTGTCAATCACAGCCAGTAAGGCAATGAGGAGAGAGAAGGGGTGAGGCAAAACCGTGGCTCCATGTGTTAAAGGGCACAAGGAGCAGCGGGTGCCCCCATAGCAAGCTGCTTGCTATGGGGCACCCGACAGACAGAAGGGGCCAGGAGAGCCTTAGGTGGACTCGAGAAGAGGAGGATCTGGGCTGCTCTGTGCAAAATCACTGCACACAGTAGGTAAGTATAGACATGTTTATAATTTTATTTAAAAAAATGAACCTTTAGGATCGCTTTAAGTTCCTCAGTCATACACACCTTCATAATCACCATCATCTTCTTCTGCTCCAATAGGCTCATAATCCTCTTGGATATCGTCATCTATTTCTTCATCATCTCTGGAATCGTCTCGCTTTCTGTCATCCTTCTGAAATAATAAAAATTCTATTTCATAAAAACAGCACAAAAAGAGCTACAACTGTTAAACTGCAGCAACGCAGTGCTATACCTGTCATCCAAATATCTACAGTTTGTGTAATTATACAAAATCCTAAAATATAAATACAAGTCGGAAGTTCAAACACAGTCTGCTTGCTACACTTCTACAGAATGTGTTGACTAGAACCCAAAAAGTACTAAAAGTCTTTATGGATCAGTGTCAGTGATGAAGCAGTATGTACAGTAAATGGATTCATAATCTGCATCGTATGTGGTGATACCAGTCAGCTCGTGAATCATTTTATATGAAAATGATGAGCAGGCTGAAAATTATGCTGTAATGTTGATAATGTTACTGTAATACTTATATCTTTCCTTAAGTAGAACATCCAAATTATAAACACGCAAACCTTTCGGTCATCTCTTTCTTCTGATCTTAGTTTTTCATCTGAAGACTTTCTACGCTTGAGCTTTGGTTCTTCATCATCATCCTTGTCATCTTTCTTGTCCCTCTTGTCTTCCTTCTTTATTTTTTTGTCTCTCTTATCTTCTTTCTCAGGGAGGGTTAAAAGCTCTTTATATATCCGCACCCCAAAGTCTCTCTGGAGCATTTCATTGAACAACTCTGCAAAAAGAGATACCTGAAGGGAAGACCAAACAAACCAGACAAGTTAGGGAACTTGTGTGAACTTCCATTTCTATCTAATCCTAAAAGCAATGATAGTATCTTCGCTTTCAGTACATACAGTGGGTAGAGAAAAGAATCACCCCAACCTTTTAAAATAATCACATTTTGTTGCTTTGCTGAAATGAAGACACAGTTTTTGTTTTATCCAGCTGTATTTACCATCCAAGGGAAAGCTAGAACACCAACACGTCAGTAATTTGGTTTTTGATTTTTTTTTTCTGAGTTGGAAAAAGGATCACGCTCCCCCCCACTACTAAAAATGACTTGCAAACTCACAAATCAGGTGTAGCTAATTACATTCTCAATGGAACACAAAACCATTTGACTTTCAACTGTGATCAGCTGTGGTCATTTTGATTAGCTCAGCATGAAAAGAGCATTTCAGTCCCTGGTGGTGCAACTGGAGAAATCAATTGTGGGTGTTAAGGCACTGTCAAAAGATCTCCAGGATAAAGTTGTGGACAGGCACAAGTCAGGAGATGGATACAAAAAAAATTTAAAGGCTTAATCAATGCCTAGAAGTACAGTGAAGTCTATTATTAAGAAGTGGAAGGTATTTGGTACAACAGATCCTCCCTGGATCAGGATGTCACACCAAACTGGATGAAAGAGCCAGGAGGAAACTTGTCAAAAAGGCTACCAAGAGGCCTACAGCAACTCTAAAGCAGTTGCAGGAATTCGTGACAAAGAGTGGTCATTGTGTGCATGTGATAACACAAATCTCCACAAATGTGGCTTGTATGGGAGGGCTGCAAGAAAAAAGCCACTCAAGAAAGAACGCATGCAATCATGAATGAGCTTTGCCAAAAACACACCTTGAAGATTCTGAGGCCAGAGTGCACATGCGCGTGGCCCCGGTGTCAGACATGAGCTGAATGAGCTCTGCACACCGCCACCTGAATCATAGCTATGTTTAGCGGCAGGAGGACGGACAATGGCTACCGCTTCAACCACACAGTGATGCAACGAAGGGCGGGTGTCAGGGAGATCAACAAGGAGCAGCGCTCCCTTCCCCTGGGCAGGCTCACGCTTCCAAGATGGCGCCAGGTAAGAGAGAACCACAAGTTGGCCTGAAAACAGTTCGACTATGATAACCCCGCACTGCAGAAATGTTTCAAGGCATCTATTTTTACCCCAGTCATCAGGCGACCTAGAGGCGGGCCAACACAATGAGCCCTCTTCAATTTCTCCATCTCCTGCAACTCCCCTGGACATACATGAGTCCACAGGGTCCCCGGCATCATCCATGGATAGGAACATGGCTGAACTAACTTTCAGTCAACCCAGTCCTGCTCATGAATCACCTGAGCTGCAGCCTGTAACCTATTCTGGAGATGCTGTGCTTATTGCTCATTTCTCTGCATTATTCCAGCAAGAGCTCTCCAAGGCCTGCATTGTCATCACAACAGATCTTAAATGGGGCAGAGTATTGGAGAGAGATTAAACAAAAATTTAATCCAAATTGGACGGCACTTAATGCGGTGTCTCAGTACACCACCATGATTACACAGCTTCAGACCAGATTGGAGGAAGCATATGCTAAAACTGAGGATCTGAAAAACAGATCCCGCCAATATAATGTCTGTATATGGTGCCTTCCGGAAACCACCACCGACCTGGAATGGGCAGTCCATGTGCTGATCAAAGAAAGGATTCCGGGCAGTTCACCTGGCTGACATTATCAGCTGGAAGTGGACAGGGTCCACCATGCTTTACCTGTTCCTCCCCCCTGGTCTGGTGGCCTCCCATGGGACCTAATAGTCAAGCCACATAACTATAGGATCAAAGAAAAATTGATGATGACTGCTGGAAACAAGCCTGACTTCTCCCTGTATGGTACAACCATTCAGTTTTAAGCAGACCTTGCTTCGTCTACAGTACAAAAATGCCAGAGTTTAAAGCTACTTCTACGGCAAATAATGAATCGACAAATAAAGTATTGATGGTCCTTTCCATTTAGACTTTCCATTAATATCCTTGGAAAGCTCTTTGGTCTTTGCCATGGTGGAGAGTTTGGAATCTGATTGTTTGATTGCTCCTGTGGACAGGTGTCTTTTATACAGGTAACAAAATGAGATTAGCAGCATTTCCTTTAAGTGACTGCTTCTAATCTCAACTTGTTATCTGTATGAAAGACACCTGGTAGCCAGAAATCCTGCTGAATGATAGGGGATCAAATACTTATTTCCCTCATGAACATGCAAATCAGTATATAATTTGTTAGACATGCATTTCTTTTGAATTTTTTGTTGCTACTCTGTCTCTCAGTGTTACAATACATCTAACATTCGATTTTTACACTGATCATTTCTTTGTGAGTGGGCAAACATTCAAAATCAGCAGGGGATCAAATACTTATTTCCTTCACTGTGTGTGTGTGTGTATGTATATATATATATATATATATATATATATATATATATATATATATATATATATATATATATATACACACACACACAAGCGTATCTGTGTGAACAATCTGGGAAACGGAAATAGAGTGCAGATGTATGTACACATACACACACATTGGACACAGTCAGTGCTCCTTAACAGGCCTAAGCATTTCAAGGGCAACCTGAAGCCCTCCCTTACTTGGGTATTTTTCTTACACCCTCCTTGCACACCTTGTATTCACGTATCCTCAGCTATATAAAAACTTACTTCAGATACGGCTAATCAGCAAATCAACCCACCATCAAGGTTTGGCAGACTATATTCCTTGAAGATGAATGTTCTCCCGAGAATTTTAGATTTATTTCGCACTATCGCAGTGGCACTTGATAGGTCTGACCTGGCTGCATTCTAAAAGAAGTTACTGTCATTTATGTGGGGAGACAAGAGGCCCAGGGTTAACAAACACACACTATATACCCTCAAAAAGAAGGGTGGCTTGGGAGCCCCAGATTTACGCAAGTATTTTTATGCAGCTCAACTAGCACAGTTAATCAGATTCCTTACTACACAATCCCATCCTTTATGGATTAAAGCAAAATCTTATTCGTGCTCATCTAGGCCAGTCTACCATATGATGTGGCTGCCAGCCAAGGAAAGGCCCACAATTATGTGCCCTTCTCTTTCACTTGGAATGTGGAATAGAGTCTCCAAGATCGATCATTTCAAATCTCCCCATAGTCCTCTAGCACCATTATTTTGCAATTGGGAGTTCACCCCCGGCCTTGCACCCCAACCTTTTGATTTTTTTTTAAAGTTTGAGGTCATATACGGAAGATCTATACCATATCAATCTATTCTACAAGAAAACAGGGTTATGTGGAGAAATGGGAACAGGACCTTAACAAAACTTTTGAGATGGATGAGTGGGTACTCAATGGCCTTGCTTGCCTCAAAATCAATCATCAATACTTCTATAACTGAAGCAAATAATAAAGTACTATTATGATAGTACATGGTGCAGTTTTCAAGGCTTTGGACAGGAAAGGGCAGCGTTCCATATATGGTGGCAGTGCACCAAGGAAAGGCATTTCTGGATTCAAGTATACAACTTTATTTACATCCTCACCCAAGTTCATTTGTCCAAGTCCCCGAAACAGACGTTATTGAGTGGTCCGGTGGGAAGTGCCCCGAGACATCTGAGGAGACTAATTACCTTCATATTTGTGTCTGCAAAAATTTCCAGCCAGGTCCTGGAAACTGGCTGTCATACCATTTGAACAGCTTAAGGCTAAACTTTCATGGATCATGATAAATGAGTGTTTATCAGCCATTTTAAATAATAAAATGAAACTATCTGAAAAACTTGGGACCTGCGATTTAAATATTTGATGGGTGATCCTAGGACCATGTCTGCTTAGGTGACTCTCAGGATGGAGGAGGCCGGAGTGCAGGGATCCTACCCCCCCTTCTTCTCCCCCAACTCCTTTCTATACACTTCTTTTTAGCGCTCTTGCCCTTTTCTACTTCTTTTGTGATAACTTAAGGAGAAGATTTACTTCTGCAATAAAGGTTATACGGCCATCATCCCTTTTGGATGAGGTCAACCAAAGACAAGAACGTGAAGGGCGTATTTTAGAGTTTAGACTGTTAATTCCTTTGATACTGTTATGATACTGAATATTGGCTTTACATCACCATATAATGTCCTGATAATGTAATGTTTTCAGTCTGAAGAAGGCTAGAAGACCACTACTGAGTGTAAGGCTATGCACCCTTGGCTTATGTCATCTTAAGTAGAAAGTACAGCTAGCCATTCTATACAGTTTGTTGGTGTGTGCCTCCTGTTCTTTTACTTATATCATTACATCTAATCTATAATGAAGGAAGAATAATGGCTTTTATACTTTTTTTACATTTGACTTTGACTAAATCGCCACTAACTGTAATTTCTTCTGTGAAAATTTCAATAAACAAAATTGAAAGTGAAGATTCTGAGGCCACATGGAAAAAGGTGTTCTGGTCAGGAGACTCAAATTGAATTATTTGGCCTCAACACTAAACGATATGTCTGGAGGAAATCCAATACAGCTCACCATCCAAATATGGATGAGGCAAAATACCATCACATTCTTGAAGAAAATCTGCTGCCCTCTGCCAGAAAGTGATCAATAGGACCAACATGACAATAACCCAAAGCACACAGCAAAAAAATACCATACAGTGGTTGAAGGAGAAAAAGGTGTATGTCCTTGCATGGCCTAGTCAGAGTCTTAAGCCCCATTAAAAATCTGTGGAATGACTTGAAGACAGCAGTCCACAAATGGACAGTCACCATCAAATTTAACTGAACTTGAGCAGTTCTGCAAAGAACAGCGGGCAAATATTGCAAAGTCTAGATGTGCAAAGTTAGTAGAGACATATCCCAACAGACTAAAGGCTGGAATTAAAGCAAAAGGTGGTTCAATAAAACACTGACACAAGAGGGTGATCCTTTTTCCAACTTAGTGATTCTTTTTTCGAATTTTTTTATAATTTTTTTCTGACATGTTGATGTTATACCTTTCACTTGGATGTTATAAGTTGCACAGTAAATACAGCTGGATAGAAAAAAAAATGTGCGTTTTTATTTCAGGCTGCAAAGCAACAAAATGTGATTATTTTCAAAGGGTGGGTGACTTTTTTCTTTACCCACTGTAAATGTTAAGAGCAAGTAAAAGCAATGAAGCTCTGCTCAGATACAGTATAAAATGTGATTATTTTTACCCACTGTAAATGTTAAGAGCAAGTAACATTCAATGAAACAAACTATTTTCAAACAGTTATATAAAATGGTGTGGCCAGGGGTAACAAGGAGACCTTCCTGTAAATTCCATATCCTGGAGTACAGTTCAGGACACAGGTAGAGTATTCATTGGGCACTGGCACAGCTTTAGAGGACACGCCCTCTGGCCATCTACCCTAGAATCCAACCCAACTCATTGAATCCTCAGGTTTATAGCAAGTAAAGGATAAAAAAAAAAAAAAAACAAGAAATGAAAGGGAGGGTGAACTGTGTCCTGTACTGTACTCCATGATATGAACTTACAGGCAAGTCAAAATTCCTCTTATCTTATTCGTACAGTACAGGACAAAGACAGAGTACCAGTATACCATGGGACATCCCCAAGCAATGAATAGGAATGAGATAAACACACCTAAACAACAAGGGTCAGAAGACTCAACCTCAAAGAACAATCCTGCAGCTAAAAGCTGAATCCACTCAAGAGTAGATGTCCACCTGATAAAACTTTGGAAAGTATGAACAGAAGACAAGGTGGCAGCCTTACACAGCTGGGCCACAGGTTCTGCCAAAATGGTGCCCAAGAAATAACCTCTGATCTGGTGGAATGTGCACAGAGAAGCGCAGGACGACCGTATAACCAGAATTTGCATTTATAATGCAATGGTGAACTTTGAAGCAAGGTCCCAAGAACAAGACAAACAGGGAATCCATCAGTCTGATTGGAGTAGTAGCCTTGAGGTATACTCCAATGGTTCCGACTACATCCAGGCAATGCAGCAAAATTTCTTTTGGATGTTTAGGAGCAGGGCATAAGGATGGGACGACAATGTCTTCATTGAGGTGGAATGTTAAGACCACTGATGTGGATGAAATCCCAACTAGGATCAAAGGGTGGTTTCTGAAGAACAGAGAGAACTAAGTTGAGATCCCAAGAGAGCATAAGGTGCTGCAAGGGGGGACGTAATGCAAAATATACCTTGAAGAAAGGCTCTTACAAAGGGAGGGTGAAGCCAGAGGCCTTTGAAAAAGAATGGATAAGGCCAAGAGCAAACATTTAAGGAGTACTTAACCATTTGCCCTCCTGAGGATTTACCCCCCTTCCTGACCAGGCCATTTTTTGAGTTACGGCGCTGCGTTACTTTAACTGACAATTGCGCGGTCATGCAATGCAGCACCTAAATAAAATTTATGTCCTTTTTTCCCACGAATGAGTTTTCTTTTGGTGGTATTCGATCACCTGTGCGGTTTTTATTTTTTGCACCATGGAAAAAAAAATAGATTGACAATTTTGAGAAAAAAAAAAACAATATTTTTGACTTTTTGCTATCAAACATAATCAGTAAAAAAAAATCAAATTCTGTCATAACTTTAGGCCAAAATGTATTCTGCTACATGTCTTTGCTAAAAAAAGAACAACAATAAAACAATATGTGGAAATTAATTGGTTTACGTGAAAGTTATAGCGTTTACAAATGGAGTTATAGATACTTTCATTTTTTTCCTTTGTTCATTTTTACTAGTAATGGTGGCAATCAGCGACTTATAGCGGGACTACGGCGGGCATTCTTACACTGGAGGGAACTGACTTGGTGTTACTGACATCCCCAGTGACACCAATACAGTAATCAGTGCTAAAAAAAAAAAAGAAAAAAAAGCACTGACACTGTACTAAGGGCACTGGGTAGGTAGGGGTTAACATGAGAGGAAATCAAAGGGTTAACTGTGTGCTGTTTTACTTGTGTCTGTGTGCTTCATTGCAATCACACTGCTTTGCATGGCTGTGTTGTGCACAGCCATCCAAAGCAGTGTGCACGGGCTGACAGGGAGGAGAACTGTATTGTTTACATCCAGTTCTCCTTCCCGTCGGAGATGCTTGGGAATCAGCGGACGCCGGTGAGTAATCACCAGCCGGGACCCGGTGATTGACAGCCGAGGCCGCGAATGGTGGCACAGGTAGGCCTTGCATGCACTCTGTATCTGGAAATGCAAAATCACGTATATATACACACGTGATTTTGTGCACCCGTGCCGCCCTGTAGCAGTAAATCTGCTATAGAGCGGTCGAGAAGTGGTTAATTTCTGGTCAAGATGTGTTTGTAGGAAGGCCAGACTGTAGGTACAGAGTATTCTCTGGGACTGAAGTGCCTGTTTTCACACTAGAAAAAAGGAATTCCAGGTGTGATAATAATCACCGTTTTCCACTCTTGCTCAATTTTCTTCAGCAGACTAGGTACGATTTGCACTGGAGGGAAGGTATGAAATTAGCCCGAACTGAGACCAGGGTTTTATGAAGACATCTGAGGCTAGAGGATCCCTGGTTTGGCAATGAACAGAGGTATATTATTGTTTAACTTGGGAGGCTAGATTGTCCACACAGCAAACAAAAGGCTAACAAGCCCACAACAAACCAACATGTTACCAAAGGTGGCTCAAAAGAGCCTACAGAGCTCCCTGAAGAACTTTACAATCTAAGCTGCCAGCAGCTGAGGCCAGAGCATCCAGCTGGTAAAACTTAGAAAACACGTGAACAGAAGTCCAAGTGGTAAATCTGATAAATGGATGTTTGATGCTAAAAAAGCCCAAGAAGCACTAGCTGACCTAGTGGAATGTGTTTTAACAGGGAAAGGGGGAACCTTGCCCTCAAGGAAGCTGCAAAAATGAGCCCCTGTGACTCTGCAGCAACTGAAGAATCTTGCTAGCAGAAAAATATCTTGACAAAAAAGTAGTTAAAAAGAAAATGGTTTGCTTCTCTCAGATCAGATGTTATCCATTCTAAGAACACTAGCAAAAACCTGTGGCATATGGAAGTGTGAGAGAGCGTAAGAGGGGGTGTTTGATTGGGTTGTCCTTATAGCTTTGTTTCATCATTGCACTCATGATCAGAGAATCATGGGTGAAATGCCTGGCCAGTGCAGATCAAGGCCCTTATGTTGCTGTCCATTACCGAACAAATAAGATGGATATTCCTAGATTGTAAGCTCCAAGGAGCAGCGCCCTCCTATCCCCTTGTATTGAACTGTACTGTTGCTGTATTGTCTCCCGTTCTATTGTAAAGCGCTGAGCAAACTGTTGGCTATATAAATCCTGTATAATAATAATAATAATATTCCTTTAGTGTGATTTAATACACTGAACAAAAAAAAAATGAAGATCACTACTGTTATTGCCGATCAATGTACTGTAGATGTCACAAAATGTAAGCTCAAGTGTGCAGGCTTACAGGAATTAACAAGTATTACCTGCATTGCTATAGACCATTAGGCTTGCTACGTTCATAGAAAGAAATGTATGAACATGGAGAGGTTGTGCACAAAAAAATGCAACTCAGCACTGCACCAGTCATCAGAAGTTACAGCGCAGAGCAGCCGCGTGTGTGGATGGCTAATCTGGTTCATTGCCAATGCAAGCCAGCCCTTAAAAGGGTAAACACATGGAGCAATCACACCACTTATAAACAGGTAAGTAAATAAATTTTTTTTTTTTTTTTTTTAGCAACTGCCATTTTATAGCTCCATAATCCTGTCACAAAGTATAGGATTTTACAGCACATACCTCAAATGAGTGCTCCTTATTGTCCTCTATCCTGTAGTCCAACAGGACGCTTAGAGACATGATGCTGCAGTCAAACTTCCCATTTTTTGCTGACCAGTTTGGATGTACAATAATTGCAGGCTCTTCAGGTAAGATGTATCTCTTTTCTCTTCTCTGACGCTCCATTTCCTCTTGACGTTTTCGCTCCTCTTCCTAGGGAAAAAAACAGCACGTTTCCTTGTTGAAATGTAATCCAGATAGTGGTTTATGTAAGAGTAAGGATTAAACAGAATTCAAACCTCTTTATCATCTTCAGATTTCCGCTCTTCCTCCTCCTCATCTTCTTTTTCACACTTTTCTTGCTCCTTCTGCTCCTCTTTTTGTTCTTCAACTCGAAGCTGCTTTGTTAATCGAGCAATCAACTGAGATTTTAGTCCTTTGGAACTAAGTGTTCGACTTTCTAGCTCTTTTCGCAAATCATTTACCTGTCCAAAAAATTTTCATACGTAGAAAAATCACACTGCACATCATAACTAAGAATTATTGCATTATTTAAAGAAAATATATCATATTTTTTATTTTACAGTTCTGTCCCATTTGGGACAAAGTACATGTACAAGGGTTAGACAAAGAAATTGGAAACACCACATGATTTGCAGGTGTGAAAGTGAAAAAAGTTGCTTCCGCTGTGTGATGAGACACCTAACTAACAGGTGGGAAGCCTCACTTTCATCATTCACCGTGTGCGCTGCTAGTAATACGGAGTCATGTCAGAGCTTACTGGGCCAACTGAGATTACTGGGCAAATTGTTAATGCCCGCTTAGCTGCGGCCTCTGTGACTAACGTTGCCAATGTATTTACCACTTCGCAAGGTACCAAATCAAAGGTTATGACGGCATATACAGTTTCCGGGAAAACGTCGTCTGATAAGGATAGGCATGGTCGACATGGTCAACTGACCAAAAGAGACAAAAAGGACATTGCATAGGATTGTGACCCAGAATAAGTAATAAACTGTTGCAATATTGACTGCAGAGCTCAATCTCAGTCTTCATGTTAGCTAGGTGTCTCATCACACAGCAGAAGCAAAAGAATATTACATCACTTCCGCTTTCAATACGAAACGTGTTATCACTTTCACACCTGCAAATCATGTAGTGTTTCCATTTTTTGTTTAACCCTGTAGTAATGTGTCCCATATTTCTAAGTGCCTTTTAATTATAAGGTCTGACCTGCCCCCCTCCCTTCCTGATGCAGACCCACAGCAGCTAAGAGGTAGATGGCTGTTTTAGAGTTATAGCTGCCGTTTGTCTCAGCTGTGAGTACTTTTCCGAGACAAGCAACAGTAAGAGCAATGCATAAGGAGGAAAGGGGGGGGGGGCATCCTTTGCATTACCTCTTGCTGCTACTTGTCTTGAGAGAGTTCTCACAGCTAAGACAAGCTGCAGCTATGTATCAACAATACTGCAAATACTTTGTTCCACAGGGGACAGAACTGCAAAATAAAAATTATAATAGATCTTCTTTAAAGGCTCATTCACACCATGGTGCAGAGACATCAGTTTTTCTGTATGCATTCTGCAAGGGCATAACAAGATCAATTGTGTCTATGTGCCCTGTTCACACTGCAACACTAGTACCACATGCAGATTTTTTCTGCACAGAACGTGTATAAAACCCATTGACGCGTGCATGAAAACTGATGTAAACTGATGGCTCTGCAAGTGAAATCTGTATGTCAGTTTCCATCAGTTTTTCTGCACGTATGATGTGAACAAGGCCTAAAGCTCTGCACTTCAAAGTGAACCTGTCAGTGAATTAAAAGCAACAAATGAAGTACACTTTGTGACACTGTAAGTACCTTTGTTAAATCTTAATGAATTTCTGTGTGTTTAGAAAGCCTCTTGTGTAGTAGTGCACACTATATACAAGAGACTACCCCATCATTCTGACAAGGAGCCAAGACCAGCCCAAGGTCATTTAACAATGTGGTGTGACAGCATATACAAGTTGAAGTACGTCTCACTGGATTAATGAGTAACAGAAGCTTTGCAGTGAATAGGGGCTGATAACAGGACATTCTGTCCACAGGTGAACTGGAAAGATTTAAGATTTTACAGATGTACTTTCAGGCAGCACAAAGTGCCTACCCTGTGAGTGTGAAATACATTTATTGCCTGTACTTAATCTTCAAAGCTCCCTTTAAAAGGGCAGGAACTCGAAAAACTGATATTCATGTACTAGCTGGATACCGTCTGTCAGAATCTCTCAGCAATCTAACAATCCAGCCATTACAATCAATTTTCAATCTTTCCACTATATTCTACATTTTTAAAAATGCAGTAGATAGGAGAAATTGCTTGACTGTGCAATAGTAATTTCACAAATGGCAGAGCCAGGGACCGCACGTGGTACTCTTGCCACCAGATGTGAAAAGAGAGAGAAAGATTTAAAAACAAATTAGGTCCAGGCAGATGTAAAATGACAACTTAATACGGCTCTACATTTATTAATAAATTCCGGGGTTTTTTAAATGCAACTAGTGTATGACTTCTCAGCCTTCTGAATTCATCTATACAACAGCACTCAGATTGGGAAAGGGAGCAGCAGAACCATGAGCCAATCATGTAAATGTGTTAACAAGCAACATGCTGACAGAATCAGGGAGCAGAGAGATGAGCTCAATCTGGTGCAACTCTTTCATGGTCCAGTAACTAGGCTGAGGATGAGAGAGGACACCATTATATTCCTTAACTATAAGTGGTGTCATTCATCTAGCTGTGCAAGGAGAACAGACAGAAATGCAAAGCAGGTGTATTTAGCTGGAGTTTAGTTTCAAATGGAACAGAAGAAATTGAAGCCAAATTGTAAGATATTCTGAATTTGAGGCAGATGAAAAAGGATGCTTTCATGCAAGTAAAATAAAAATGTATGTAAATACTTGTTATTGAGTTGCTTAATCAGAGTTTTACAGAACAGGGTTTGAACCCTCAATGTACAGGACAACACAGTGCTTTCCATTTTTATTGCATTTCTTCAGACATACATATTAATAGCACAAAGGCCAATAATATGGTTTATTGTACAACCACCAGCTACGTGACAAACAAACGGACTTGATTTATAGGCATTGGCTGCTATAAGCTTTGGACAGTCTTGTTCCTTGCATGTAATTAGAATAGCTCTTCATGGTCATAAACTAACTGCCCACTAATCACTGAAACACTGTGATGAATGCTTAAAACTTAAAAAACAGTGCAGCGCTGAAGACAGTAGTAATAAAACAGAGATAAGTCCACTGCAAGTCCAGTTCATAGAAACATGTCAGGTGACAAGTGGAAATTCAATGTTGGTGATCCGTGAGGAAGTGGCTGAAATACGCACTCACCAGAAAGAAGATATATATAAAGCAGTATATATCAAAAGCCCATGGATCCTCAATCCAGAAGGAACAAAGCTGGTCCATGGAAGTGTCTCGCTGTTCTGTATTGGAGCACTTTGTTTGCAGAACCCTGACTTTGGAATCCAATACCAAACTGGGAGGAGGAAGATCTTTTGCTGCATCCTTAAAGGAGGGACCCACTTTCTGTGACCAGACCAGCTTTGTTCCTTCTGGATTGAGGATCCATGGGCTTTTGATATATACTACTTATATATATATATATATATCTTCTTTCTGGTGAGTGCGTATTTCAGCCACTTCCTCACGGATCACCAACATTGAATTTCCACTTGTCACCTGACATGTTTCTATGAACTGGACTTGCAGTGGACTTATTTCTGTTTTATTACTACTATCTTCAGCGCTGCACTGTTTTTTATGTTATTCTGTATAAGTATATATTGATTGCTTAGAGTGCTCAGCTGCTGTTTAGGACCAGCGCTCACTGTTCTTTTCCTTTTAGAATGCTTAAAACTCCTCCCTTAAACAAATTATATAGCTCTCAGGGTACTTTATATCTAATGATACAAGGGCTCACAGTTCTGTGCTATAATGGAAATATGGAGTGTGGCTAAGTTCTTAAAAATGTTACAGGAAAAGCAAGTAGACAAGGTTCAGTGGAAGCCAGTCAAAACATGTCATTTCTGTGACTTTTAAAGTGGTTGTAAAGCCTAAATATTCCCTGCATTAAGGCAAAAAATGTTTCAGTTTATGTATTGCTGGCTCACCCCCTATACTTAATGTGCCCAATCTCAATAGAGCACTGTCCCCATCTGTAGCAGCTCTTTCCTCTTCTCCCCGCTCTCACAGGCTTTGTTAAGAGCAGCGGGAGCCATTGACTCCCACTGTTGTCAGTCGAATCCTGTGATGAGGGAACTATAGACGTAGGCAGTGCTGCTCGGGATAGATCCCACTGGTGTGTCACACCAAGAAGAAGAGAGGAGCCAGGAGCACCAGCGGGGGACCCAAGAAGAGGAGTAGGGCTGCTCTGTACTATACCATTGCAAAGAGCAAACAAGTATAACAGGTTTGTTATTTTAAAAGAAAAAAAAAAATGACTTTACAAACACTTTGAGTTATACTCCCCAAGTGTGTCCAGGCTATCCTTCTCTGCTATGGTAAATAAAGCCAGTTAGAGCTCATGATGAAATTTATGCACACAACTTAATAAGTCAGAAGAGCACCAACCCTGCTTCTTGTTTCTTTCAGACTGCTCTATCTAAAGTTTTAATCAGACACACATCGTCTGAAAGTAACAAACTCTGCATTCCTCTCTCTTGAATAAAAAAACAACAGAAATGGATATCGTTCTCTATAAAAAGAGTTGGCAATTACCTTCATGATCTTCGGATCAAGTTTGGACCAGTGAGTAGGAGTACAGATTTCCTTTGCATCCCCATCATCTTTGTCTTCTTCTTCCTAACATAAATGTACAAGAGCATGGTTAGTAAACTACTACTGGAGCAATGAATTCTGTCGCAGGTCCGTGCAAGTAGCAAGGTCACAATTTCTCATTGTCTTCTCCTAAAGCTTTGTTGAGGCACATACACACATTCTAGCACTTTCACTGACCACTAAGTCAGTCAGAGTCAGATCTGTGAAACAAAGGGAGGATGAACAGGAAAAGCAATACAAGTATGTACAGCCACTGCTCGTCTGCATAGACTGCACAGTGTGCATAGTCCCATGTCTGCAACTTAAGCCACCCTGTGTTAATTCCAGGTGATAACTATTCCTTTATAGCCAAACAATCACAAGGTTCAGATTTTATTATTTACAGATTTAGGGATGAAAATGATTAATGTGAACCTTCACAGAGATGGGAAGATGGTGAAAAGGGCCAACTGTCACTAAATACAACTGACCCCACAAGCTAATTCTACTATAGGCAAAAAACAAATTGAATAAAATGATATATAGAAATATAAGGTAAATATCATTTTTTCCATGTTAGGAAGCTGGTATAAGTAAGAGACACGCAAGGAGTGTTCTTTTGGGGAGTGTGTTTAGTGTGTGCGGTGCATTGTGCCTGTGTTCCTGTGCCTGCGAGAAGCGGAAATAGAAAAAGTTATTAGCGTTCAGTGCCTGTTCTCCATCAGCTTCTTTGCGTTCACCCTGAAGCTTGTCGGCCAGCTGCTGCTTGTATCCTCGGCACAGGTTTTCCCACTCTGAGCGGGTGGGAAGGCAATGCCAAACATCCGGGAAAAATAAAACCACTGTCTCCACATGAGCAGGAACCGAACGCCCCTTGTGGGTCTCCTCAGGGCGATGGTAGCGAATCTCTGCAAAACGGTACCTGTTGCAAGGGAAGAAGCATGTTGGAAAACAAAATCTAGAATGCATTGAACATAAGAACCTAGATCTCTTGCAGCACATCAAGAACAGCTAGCTCTGGTTTGTCTACAAAAAGAAAATAAAAAAAACACAATTATATAAAGGCCATTGGTTTTCTTCCGGTAAGTCGAAGCATTGTTTCGAATACAGTATATAAGACAGAGTGAATGGATGTCAATACTGAACTTTCCATAAATTTGCAAAAATGTATATGGACAGTACTCCGTATTATCAAGCATGTTAACTTCAGGCAATGTAATTTCGGCAGAAGAATAAAATTTGCGGAGGAGGAGTGTCAACAAAGCTCGAAATACCATTAGAAAACACGGCAACACAACTGGGTTTTTAGATAGTGTAAGATGTGATCTTCTGGACGATCTGCAGCTGAGCATGAAAAAAAAATAAAAGTCTTCATAATGCACAGAAACATTTAACAATAATTAAAATAGCAATACAAAATGTAAACTCCCCCGCTCCTCCTCTGTACCTGACAGACATACCAAATCTGGCATAACTAGAGCACCTGCATAGCTTGGGGGAAGGGAAGCCGTTGATAAGGGGGACATGTCCCGGGGTAAGAAATGTACTTACCACTGTGTGCACAAGCTCAGGTCAATGCCAGTCAGGGCCTTACAACAGCGCACAGCAGTTTTGATGAGCACTGAAGGGTCTTTATCTGGATTCGGTCCATCCAGTGAAGGAGACCAGTGTCCTCCAATTGCCATTGCCTCATCCTTACCCTTCATCCCCACTAAAAACTGTACAAGGAAACAAATACAAGTAACTTTGAACACTTAAGCCTGAACTGATTACATAAAATACTAAGCATAGAAAACAAATTACACAGAAAGGCATCTGTTTCTCTCTTATACAAGCATTCCTGAAATCCAGTTAAAGCTGATCTCAAGGTTGCTGTATGAACTGTATGTAGCTTCAGATACAAACAGTACACAGTGCTGGATTCTGCCTGTGAGATACAGACTTCCTGTCTCAACACCCAGAACTAAACAGTCGGTCTGAACGGAGCTCAGCCATTCATAGGCAGCATTGTATTCTGTGTGTGCGCTATCAATGTTGTTGCGGAAACACTGATAAAAGTCAATCACCTGAATGTTAATGGTAGGAATCCATAAAAATTGTTATGATTTTCTTAGCAACAAATCTTCACAAAACAGGAGAAGACAGCCACTGTGAGAAAAGTTGCCCGTGTGTCATTAGCCTTAAAATAAACCTGTGACGATAGAAGTATGGAAGCTGCTATTATTGCCCTTGTAAAGAAACCAGTTTTCCATCTGTGTTACCAATTCTTTACTACTTTGAGTCGTAGAACTGGAACAAAAATGAAGATCAGGAGTTCTGACTTTGCTCTGACTTCACCAGCTCCAAGCTTGTACCAGGCAAGAGACTCATAAAATAATGAGCTATCAAGCAACTAGCATTTTTTGGAAGAGGTCAGCAAAGACCACCTTCATATCTCTCACTTATTGCAGATTTTTTTTTTCAAAGCCATAGTCTTCCAGTTTTCAACTCCCCTTTGATGCTCCAAAATACTAGTCTATTGGTGCAGGATCCTTCTGGGTCTGACTAGCCTCTGACATTACCAGTCCTCCGTTGTGACTGAGCTGATCTTCTCTGAGAGACAGGGACACTGTTTGGCTGCTCCAACAGACAAACGTTTTTTATGGAGGAAGTGAACCTGAATTTCATTCAACTTTAGGTTCACTTTAACCTCCCTAGCAGTATGATGTCAATATTTCTGTGCTCAAAGCGGTAAATTTTTTGCATGGAAATAGGTCATTTTTTTTATTGTAAGCCTGTAATTTTTAGGAATAACTCACTGAAATCTGTCAGAACAAGAGTCTAGTAAACATCCCGAGTATGATAAAATTTGAAACACGAAATCATAAATTATAATGTAATAAATAATCATAAAAAATAATAATATAATAATTATAAATTTAATTCAATAATGTAATCAAACCAAAAACACTGAAATTTGAAATATAGCGTCAAGTTCACACATCACTGAGCTTAGTTGCAAAATCGTTTTCAGTGTCTGATGACGAGTTTCCCCACGAATCATTATCACTCAATTCTGCAAGTAGTTCTAATTTACTATCACTGTTCTCTAGCTGGTCTAAAACCGATTTTGGCCTAAAAGGGATGCTTTTTGGACGCCATGGATTTTTCTCAGTTTCTAGGCAGAAAGAACAGTAAAAATGCAGGCAGGGCACAGGACAAAGCAGTAGGGACAAAATGTATGTGAAATGCTTTGATACAGTAATGTTTTACTATGTGATTTTAGTGTATTTAGTGAATGTCACTTTTAAAATTTTTGAATTTCCTGCTGGTTCCGTCCCCTGTACATCCCGACGCTCGCAGGGAATGGAACCCGGAAGACAGATGCCGGCATCAGCCGGAGGAGATGGCCGGGGACGCTGCAGGGGGGACATCGCGGGAGCGCAGGACAAGGTAAGTGAAACAGGGATCCCGGAGCAACACTGCAGGGTATTCCCGAGTGTAGCCCGGGGTTACCGCTTTTGGTACTGAAAGTTTACCCCGAGCTACACTCGTGAATACCGCCAGGGAGGTTAAGAGAGAATCCATTTTTCTTTTTTTTAGAATGTGTAATTCAAACCAACAAATGTTTCTGTTGATATTTACCTTAATTAGCCTTGCTGGATGCTGGAAGCCTTCTTTAACTTCCACTGGGTCCTCAGCAAGAGCGCATGACTTGTGATATAAATCCTCCAAAGATGGACTTGCCAACAACATGACCTAATATGAACACAAAGGAAAAAAACAAATGGGTAATCCTTTAGTAAAAAAATGTTCACAGTTCACAATCCAGAATCCTGTTCTAGATCTAATACTGGCAGAGAGTAACGGTATAATGTATCCTCCAAGCAGGCACTTTAGTGTCCCCTAAATTACCAGTTACAGATTTAACACGGTTTCAATGTCAATACCAGCGTTTAATCTGTGGCTCACAAAGTCTTACTGCCAGACGGTTCTCCAAAATCCACTTCTGGCTACACTCCCACAGTCACCCGTCTCTCTCGTAACAGCTTGAACCTTTTTGTCTGTACCGGTTCCAGACAAAAGTATCCACCTGCAAGCCGAATAATGTGATAAAACTTGTCTTCCAGGTGTACCTTTCTATTACAGGCTACTATTCAGCTGCAAGTCTAAGACTTGAAGGAACATACAGAGCATGTCAACCTTAGAGTGAATCTGTGCTTTAGCCCATGCACGGCAACAGGTCCACTTTACTGCCTACTCTTCAGCAACATGCTTTCACTTTCCTGCCACATTGCTTAGTTTCTGGAAGTGAAAGGAAACCCCTTGTAAACAACAAGTCACTGGAAACATAGCTCACACAGGACTACGGACTCTATGTGGCAGCGCTATCACATGGAGTGAGTTGAATGCTCATTCAGACCTAAAAGCACTAGGTAGTTCCTTCAGCTCCCAGTGGAAAAATATGCTGGTAAAGGGTAGGGAGCTAAGTCAAACCTAGCATTCTTTAACCGCCTCCAGCTCACAATACAAGGAAATGACGGGAGGAAGGCGGTTCTCTCGTTCTTTGAGGACGTCATATGACGTCCTCCCACTCTAACTGCCCGGGGGCGCGCAGCATGGTGATCGGTGGTGTGCTGTGTCCCTGGGACACAGCGGATCACCGATCAACAGAAAGAGCCGAAGACGTCAGCTCTATCATGTGATCAGCTGTGTCCAATCATAGCTGATCGCATGTAAATAAGGAAATGCCGGTTATCGGCATTCCTCTCCTCACGAGCTGTCACGCTGATCGGCATTACTCAGAGGGGACATCTACACTGGGCATCAGGCAAGTGATTAAGTTAATATAAAGCACGCTTCATTTGACAAACTTACCAAATGCATCACATGCCCCCGCAAGAAGGTAGCATGAGCCAAAAAACACGACTGGCCCAAAATATGGCTGTATATTACACTTTTAAATTTGCAAAGTTTCTCAAATGAGGCATGTGATACTGTAACTCAAGAATGGTATATTATATGGTTTTAATTAGCATGAAGTGGATGGACACACCAAAGAGACAGACTATACAGATACTTGTCTTGTTGAGAACCTGCACAGTAGCCTAATTGAAGCCACTGCCTAGCCAAAGATCTGAGGGTGGCAAATAGCCAGAATGAGCATTTGTTTCCAGAGATATGAGATATGAAGGGGTGTGTGGCCATCACCATCTCTTAAGACCTGCAGAACAGACACTAGAGAAAACTATTGTGAAACTACTTTTTTCTAGAAATTCAAAGCTAAAGCACTTAAAAATGCAACTTGAAGTATATATCATATATCCACTGTGTCAATAATAAATAGATAAGCGGACTCTGGAGTGTGCAATTCTTTACAGGCAATCTTTTATACTGGTTTTAAACAATATGTATAATGTATACCCTCCATGGCTGAAACATTTATAATAGAAAGCTTAGTTGATAAGAGTGAAATATAGGCTGGCCATAGACGGGCCATTTATCAGCCAAATTTTCGGCCGATAAAGGAAAAAAAAAAAATCGGTCGTTGCTGCCATGGATGCTGCCACCAATGCTCACGAAAAACGTCCGTTTTTCGTGGATTTTCTAGCATGACCAATAAAAAGAAACAAGAAGATTTGCGAAAACCGGCAGACAGCATTGCCCCACTAACAGCGTGAATATCGGCCGATATTTCGTTTTGACCCGTCTATGGCCTGCAATAACATCTAGGGATGTGTATGGATAATCACTTCCTCCCCATTGTTTGCATATGCACACACAAAAAACACATTGGGGCATTTCCAAAGTGAATCCCTATAACAAGCTTAAAGTAATAAAAATCTTTTCCATGTACACCAATAAACACCACACCTTTGCACTGTATGTGTGATCCACATCAGGTGGGTCCAGTACAGCAGTGTTTTTATCAAGAGGATCCACTTCCTTGTGTATTACATAGAAGTTACTGTAGCTACCAAGCTGAAAAGGACGAGAGATAGGAAAAGCATCCACCCACGTGAACTGGGCATCAAAGAAATCACTGGGAATGTACAAGTTCTGATAACGTCTCCTCAGCTCCATCATGTCACATCCGGGACTGCATGATAAACAAAAAGTACAGCACTCTGAAAAATTGCAAAAATACAGTATAGAGCATGCAAGAATATTCTCAGAATTACTGAATACTTCTGTTGCCTTACAGCAAGTAAAGTCTTTTCTTTTTAAAACTAACATTTCATACACACATGTGAATGACAAAATTTCAGTACTACAGGTTCCAAATTCTGCAGTTCCCTGTCAGTGTTTTACAAAGTTTTCCAGCATAGATAATACATAATTGTAATCAATATTGCCAACTTTCACAACCAATACTGTAGCTGCAAGTGGACTGGAAAAAAAAACTAATTTCCTATATGGTCAGAGACGGTAACGTTTGAGCACAGGTTACATAATATAGGTCCATAGAACCATAATGAATGCCAAAGACCACAGCCGTATTTAGGTTTCCTTAAGTTTATTTAATAAATGAGACTGAATTAATATGAATGGACATTAGTTGGTGTACTTAACCCACATATGTAGATTTATTTTGAATAAAATGGACAGGTATCTCTTAAAACAAATTGATACCCATTTACTGGAGGAAACATTTTCCAGAATACCATTAAAAGTATAACTGAAGGCAAAACCTTTTTTTTAGTTTTGGACAGAGTGCAGAGGCATTAGAACCCATATTGGGTATTTATTGCTGTCTGTGCCCCTGGTAAGAAGATTCTCACTCTCTAGTTGTCCTGTTTACCATTATCATTGAAAGTCAAAGTAAAAGAAAACCCCAAATTTTAGGTTGTGCCCAGAAAAGTAATAGAGGGGAAATCTTCCAAAGAGGACATTTCTGGAGAAGGAATTCCCTTAATTTTCAGGGATTTGCTAAAACGCTCTGTTTGTCTATGGGACAGGAAGTCATAGGAAATCTTCACAATGGGACACAGATGGTGAAAAAAAATCTGACAGGGGTTATAACCCTCCCTTGCTCTATCCAAAATGAAAAAAAAATTAGTTTTGCCTACTTTAACAAATAAAAAAAAGACAAAATAAGTAAGAAGTTAAAAGTTAGGATTATTGTTCTTCCTGAAAACATAGCTACATAGGTTAAAAGGTTGAACTGGGGTGTGTGTGAGAGAGAGATTTTTATTCTCTAATAATTCCCATTATCCCTCTTATATTCTACCTCCTGCGGAAGACATCTAAAGAATTTCTTTTTAAGTTGTCAACACTTTCAGCTAATACCACTTCCTGGGAAATGGAGTTCTACATTTTTACTGCTCTAACTATAAAGAACCAATTCTGAAACTAAGCTTTCTATAGGCAAAAAAGTTTGTTTTTTTTCCCCACACAGGTGATCTGATAATGTCCGCCTGTCAGTACCTCCAATCAGATCCGGTCCTCTTAAAAAAAAAAACCAAACAAACAAACACAACATGGAAGGGGATACATTCAGCAGGTGATCAGAGAACAGATTCCCTGCTAAGCAAAAAAGTGAAATGGGCCTTAACTGACACCAATGTCCCCATGGCATATTTGCTCTCCTCTATTTCTCCTTTCACAGATTACTAAACTTCCAATCCTGGCCACGTGTCCTTTTCAGAGTGAATAACTAATCTGTGTAATTGATCCTCATAGCTGAGGTGCTGCATGCTTCTTATTAAACTGTCATCACAGGGCACTTCATATTCATGTCTACTTGGGCTATGCTGCCACCTTCAGATGAATAGACATTGGTAATTAAAAAAAAAAAAAAATATTCCCTGCCAAGGTAAAACCCATCCTAGCTTGGGAACCATAAACAGATTGGAAAAGAAGTTGTGAGACCTTTCGGCATGGGTGCTATGACCCATGTGACAGCAGACTTTCCAGAGCTGCACTCTTTTTTGTGGTTTCCTGAATCCAGATGACCGCGAAGGCCGATTGACATCCCCCCACTGTGAACAGAACTTGCCCCTAGAACCGTAGAACTTGGGGCCTTCTTACGGAACTGGGATGTAGGCTTCTGCTTAGTGCCAGAGGCTTTCTGCTTACAAAAGAAACTCTTCTTGGATTAAGAAAGAGTCACCAGTTTATCACCTTCGCTACCTTCTTTAAGGGTAAGAGTGTGCTTACCACAGTCACCTTCTGGATGAAGGCATTCAAGGATGGTCCAAACCAGAATTTGCCCTTAAAGGGCAGTCTCTCAATTTGCTTCTTGAAGAGAAATTCTGCCAACCAACACTTGAGCCATAGGATCCTTTCCACGGGTACAGACATGGCGCCCACCCAAGAAAGCTGCCTCACTGACTTTTCCAAAGCTTCCATCAAAAACTCAAAGCTCTTGCAAAACCTTTCAGTATTTGACAGATGGCAGGATTCCCTCTGGTTCCAATTGCCTGAACGAAGCATACACTTTGCTCAATATTTAAGGGCTTGGCAAACTCCCACAGCAGGCTGCAGAGCCAATCCTACCAGAGAGAAGAGGGTTTCTAACTGTTTACTTGCAATGTCTTTGAATAAGACCCTGATAATAGTCCCCATGGGTAAGGCCCCAGTCTTTGAACAGGAAATGACTGGGTTATTATCCACAGAACCCAAATTCTTCTAGAATTCCTCCTCCACCACAAAGCAAATCATTTTAGAGGTGAAAACACCTTCTCCAGATGAGACAATTAGGCATACATCACTTCAAGCAAGCAAGTAAGGTTGTACTCAAAATGAATTGGAACATTTTGGTGGCTACCAGGACCAAAAGCCAGTGACTTTTGGAGAAGTGGACTCAGGAAGTGGTAGCTTCAAGCTAGTGTGCACCATGTCCAAAACGATCCCCACTTTAGTCTTCTGTCTGCAACGATTCCAGACCCCTAGGTTCCTTTTAGGAGGATTCCTCTATGGAAGATTACAAATCCTAGACAGCTTCCACCTTTTATGAGGATACTACTCTGACAAAAAGGGGAGGATTGGAAGAAGTGCACCCTTGACAAACAGGAAATAAAGAATCCTGCCCCTGAGAGTGAAATACCAAGTACTGGCAATGATTCAGAGCTCATCTGATCCTTGAGCCTCATTCACATAGATGCTTGTGAATGGCTGTACACGCCTTTGCTCAAGTAGATGCAATGGCTTCTGCATCAGCAGTTAAACATGCATGTGGCATGTCTACCCAAATACAAAAAGGGGCACATCCGGCGCATTTACCCAAGTATTGCCTCATACAGAAATTCACTTGTACTGCTGGCTGTGCGTGGAATGTGCGGCTCCCAGAGTGCCAGAAAATGGCAGGTAATTTATGCCTCAGCACACAGGAGCTGGTAAGTGTCCATGTGCATGAGACTTTATGTGAGCCATTATAATGCAAACTGGAGACAAGGAATTGAGGAATCTGGGATTTCAACCTAATGTTCTTCTACTCTCACCGAGCTGCTACACAAGGCTATGGCTTCCTGAGGGTCAGTAGGTCTATAATACCCTAAAAGGGAGTGGCCACTCAGCTAAGAAGAGTGTCAATCCAAGCCAAAACATATAAATGGCAAATCACCTCAATAAACAAGTGTCCCAACACTTGCTGTGCGCTGAAACTGTTCTGCTTAGTAGAAGTCCAGGAGTCTTCAACTGAATGTATTGCTGGGTCCATGGAACAGGCAAAATGGTACACAGATGATGCTATCAAACACACGCACTGCTTCACTCCTTTAAAGCACAACTGCCAGCACTCTGCCAGTAAAATGCAGCCAATGCAGCCACAAGCACAGGGTGCATGGTTAGAGAAGACAGGAACGCCACATGCTCCTCATAGAGACACTCACCAGTTCATGCTGCAGGGTCAAAAGGCCTAATCTTCACCTATCACTGCAGACGTACCCTGCAGGGCTTTCAGGTTGATCATTGTTCTGTTAATCACCCTACCAGCAAGGTGACCTAATGCATGGTACCATGGAAAGCATTGCCCATAGGATCCAGCACTGAGTGGCAATATTAAAGAATGAAGCCCACTAAAGGAGGTCACCTAAGGACCATAAACAAAAACTGAGGCTTAGTAGAGCTGGAAGTGGTTATTGGCATGAAATCCCTGCCTTTTTTTTTTTTTTTAGCCAGTGTCCATTCATCTGCAGGAGGCAACATAACCCAAGTAGTCATGAAAAAAGTGCCATGTGTCATATAATGTACAATTAAGTAAAATCTACCACACAGATTTGTAGTTTTCATACATTCAATCAAAACACATACTATGCAAATAACAAGGAGAGGGCTGGCAGAGCTTCCCATAAGTGAATCAATATCTGGCCATGTGTAAGCATATGATCCTTGAACTAGTACCAATGGACTTTAAAAGCAAGATAATGAGCTGATGAAGTAGTGTGCAGCCTACATACCAGTCCAGGGAAAACTTTGAGAACTGAACAGTATAGCGAGGTACAACCCGTCTGGGTCTGCGAGGTGATCGTTCCCTTTCACGCCGCGGAGATCTCTCCCTTGACCGTTTTCTCTGAGGAGAACGATCACGTGACCTGCGTCTGTCTCGCTCTCTTTCTCGGCTAAGAAAAGATTATAATTTTTCAGAACATAAAAGATCACCTAGGTTCACATAAAATAGCTATACAAAGACACATTTAGTTTAAAAAGTAAATCTGCATTGCCTTATTTTACCCTCACAAGTTTTGTAACAATGAAGAATGTACAGATCCTATATGGTATTAGTGAATATACTGTAAATATAAATAAAAAATACATATCATTTTACTCAAATAGTAACCATCGAAGTCGGTGCTAATAGGTCGTCAATATATGCAAGTTTCTAACAGTTATAAGGTAAAAGCAGCGCCTAAAATTAAAATGATGATAATGGGATGGATAGTGCAAATAACTGTATCAAAAAACAAATAAATCATGAAACACATAAAATAGTGCACATGTATCACAAAAGTAAGAGAAAAAAGTGTCCATCAATGGCTCAGCAGAGATTGTTCATAGACGTACAGGGGTAGATTTACTAAAACTGGGACTCTCAGAATCTGGTGCAGCTGTGCATGGTAGCCAATCAGCTTCTAACTTCAGCTTGTTCAATTAAGCTTTGACAATAAAACCGGAAAGCCGATTGGCTTCTATGAAGAGCTTCACCAAATTTTAAACTCTCCAGTTTTAGTAAATAACCCCCAAAGCAACTATCGAAGTCAGCACTAAACAGGTTGTGAGACGACTCACAAAAGATGCATACAAACTCTTAAAAAAAAAGGGCAAATGCAGTACCTAAATGGTGAAATAATAAAATGATGAATAGTGCAAATAATGCAACTACATCAAAGAAACAATATGGGCACCCATCATAAAATAAATCATGAAACACATAAAAATTAGTGCCAAACACAAGTATCACAAAAGTAAGAAAAAAAGGTCCATCAAAAAATTAGACAAAGAGTGTCCATCACAGTGATACAAATGTATCCACCAATGAAGCAATTTTACTGAAGGATGCACTGTAACTTCTATAACCCAAATCCGTAGGAGATAGGAATACAACACCCACCACCTGGAGGTAAGTACTGCGCAATCCTGGGAGGGTAATCTAATACACTTAGGGTGGTGGACTGGAACTTAAGAGACTGAGCCTTTATAGTGTGCAGTGGTCTGTCAGCATGTCCAGTACCATAAGAGGGATGAAACACATGGAGGACGGAGTTGGTGCCTGTTGATGTCACATTATGCTGCCAAGATAGGCAATGGCTTTTCTGTAAGTGTATTGCCGGTTTTGTACATTTTATTGGAGAGGTTTTAATAAAAAGCTTTTATATACTACACTATAAGAGTTTATTTCCCTGTCCTGTTTGTTATGGCATGGTACTGCTTTATATTGGCAGTCTTTGAAAGCAGACTGGTGAGGAGCGAGCAATACATGGAGTGAGAGATTCATCCAGCCTGGAAAGATTTACCTCTGATTGGGGCTATAAATCTCAGCAAGTGCAATACTTACCTCAGGGTGATGGATGTTGTATTCCTGTCTCCTATGGATCAGGTTATAGAAATTACAGTGCATCCTTAATTGAAATTGCTTCAGTGGACAAATTCGTATCAAAGTGATGGACAATCTTTGCTGAACTTCTTGATGGACATTTTTTCTTACGTTTGTGATACTTGTGTTTGGCACTATTTTATGTGTTTCTTGATTTATTTTATGGTGGTTGCACATACTGGGGTTGATTTACTAAAGGCAAATTGGCAGACTGTGCCTTTTACAAGTGCAGTTGCTCTAGAGGTTAGTAAATGAGGGGAAGCTCTGCTGACATCCATCATCCAATTACGTGCAAGTAAAAATGCTTTTTTTTTTTAAATTGCATGTCCTTGCATGTCATTGGGTATTCTTTGTAAAGTGAAGCTTTACCACATTTACTAAGCTCTGGAGCAACTGCACTTGCAGAAGGCAACTGAGCTTACAAAGGGCACAATCTATTTGCCTTTAGTAAATCAACCCCATTGTTTCTTTTTAAATAGTTTGCACTATCCATAATGTTTTTATCATTTCATTTTTAGGTGCTGGATTTGCCCTATATCTTTAAGGAGTTTGCATGTATCTTTGTGTATTGCCTCACTACCTGTTAGTGAAGAATTTTATAGTTACTTTGAGTCTATATTGAATTATGGACAATATTTGCTGAGTGATACAAACAGCAACTGCCCCAACCTACAACTGGCCTTCACAGCAAGGAGCACATGGAAAGGTGATGCATGTCAAACAACAAAAAAGAAAAATTCCCAGCTCAACTTACCAACCAGCCTGCAACAAAACCAAATTGTCCTGTCTAACCATCTGCATTAAAAAACAGGGGTTTAGGTTGCACACATTTGCAAATACATACGTAAACTGCAGAGCCACTTCACAGCACCCCAGTATTATCTGCAGTCCTAACACTATCAATTATGAGAGCTTCCATAACAAGAGCACATATAAACTAAAGGATAGACTGAGGGTAGGTATGCCTGGAGGGAGCCCATCCCTCCCGCAGACAATATAAGGATCCAAGGGAATGGTTATTTCATTGGAGGCTCTCAAAATGTATAGTTAGGACTGCAGATAATACTGGGGTGCCATGAAGTGACTCTGCAGCTTACGCATGTATTTGCAAATGTGTGAAAACTAAGCCCTTGTTTTTAAAGTGAACTGTTAGGTCAATTCGGTTTGTTGCAGGCTGGATGCTAAGATGAGCTGGGTATTTTTCTTTGCTGTTGTTTGACATGTGTCGCCCTTCCATGTGCTCCTTGCTGCGAAGGCCAGTTATAGGTTGGGGCAATTGCCATTTGTTTGTACCAATGGTAAATTGGGGAGGGAATGCACTGGATACCTTCGCTGCCATTGTGCTATATTACTGGGTGTCCAGTGCACCCCTGTGCCTTGGAGGGGTGGGCTCCCTCCAGGAATACATGTCCTCAATTTATCCATTATTATATGTGTGTTCCTACTATGGAGGCTCTCTTAAATGATAGAGTTCAGACTGCAGATAATACTGGGGTGCAGCGAAGTAGCTCTGCAGCTTACACATGTATTTGCACACGTGTGCAAACTAAACCCCAGTTTTTAACACAAGCAGTTAGGACAATTCGGTTTGTTGCAAGCTGGTTGGTAAGTTGCTTGAAATTTGTCTTTGTTAATATTTGCTGAACCCTTGATGGGCACATTTTTCTTACTTACTTTTGTGATACTTGTGTTTGGCACTATTTTTATATGGTTGAGTGTTTTGCATAATCCATCACTTTATCATTTTACTATTAGGCGCTGCATTTACCCTATAACTTCTTTATTGAAGATGCACTGAGCCAGTGCAAATATGCCATCTGCATAGTATGCCAAAGAAAAATCAGATTACATTATTGGGCTGATGAATTTTCTATTTATACACTGGTTCTATGAATATTGTAATGAGGCTAAAGGAACAAAGATTCCCAGGAGTGCAGCAAGCACAGAACAGGCTCATCTATTTCATTCAATAAGTAAATGTATCAATAAACAGCAATAAAATGAAGAGTCCATTCGGATGTCTAGTTCTAATTTATAGAACACTCAGTCTATGTTAGACAAGGACATTCTTTACAGATCTCCAGGTTTTTAATCAAAGCAAACTTGTCATGAAAAATTTGAAAATTATAATTGCTTGGATGTCACGCTGAGCCTGCTTTGAAACAGGTAAACAAATTATTTTACTTGCATACAGGGGCGGACTGACAACTCATGGGGCCCCCGGGCAATAGGGGATCATGGGCCCCCGTGTCCTTGCCCAAACTCAAAAAAGCCTATAAAAAAGGTACCAGGGGCATCTCATGGGGCCCCCTACTAACCCCAGGCCCTCGGGCAGTGCCCGAGTTTCCAAATGGTCAGTCCGCCCCTGCTTGCATACTTTTTGCAAGCCCATGACTGAAGTCAGAAGCAGTATTGCAGTTATGAAGCTAGTGTTTTCAGGTCACCTATTGCACTGGCTTACTTCACTCAAGACAGGCCACTAAGGCTAATTTGCACGTTCGGCAGCCCTTACTGCCCCTCCTCTGAAAAGCGATCCACAGTGGATCACTTTTCTGATGCATTTGATGGACAGTGAGAAGGTAATATGTCACCTCCTTACCACCTGTTTTAACCCTGTAAATGGCACATCTCTGTTGCACAACTGCAGGCATCAGCAAACGCAAAGGGGAGGCCATTTTTGCCGCAGTCTGCCACAGTCTTTAGTTGAAACAATGGAAAACAACATGTACAAGCTACTTTTGGAAACACTGAAATACAAGCCATGTATAATGTCAAACTGTGCAGAGCTACACATTCAGTTTTTATTTTATTTAATTCAAACACTGTACACATAAAACTCCAGGTATGAGAAATTTAATGCCCCCCCCCCACCGTGAAAGTTATTTTTGGGCCCCCTTTGCAATGACTTGACCATTCAACCCACACAAGAGTCTTTCCTCTTGCTGGGCCATCGGTGGGAAAGAGACACACTAGTCTCTCAACAGTGACATGACATGTACTACCGCTCAAGGACTACATGGGCTGGGGGTGTTTCAGAATCCATTACTCCACAATTAGGACACAATCCATTACTAAAAAAATCAAGTAACAATTTTGAGACTGAAGTTGGGCTTTACAAAGATACAAGTGAAACTCACTTCCGGTCATCTTTTCTACTGGAAATAGAATCCCCTCGATCACTCCTGACAGAAAATCTGGATGGGGGTTCAATCCTCCGCACTGGCTGTGGTTGGGATACCATGCGAACCGGGGTCTGTAACAAACCAGCTAAGAGGGGGAGGAGAAAAAACATGGTTAAGTAAAACAGAATTACTAAATCACAGTAAGGCGAGATTCTTAACAATATAGATAAGAAAAAACTTTAAGTAATTATTACAAAAGCTGTACAGTAACGTACTAACATCAAGAAAACTCAGATGGTCCTGAAAAGTAGATATATGAACTCTTACTTAAACAATAAAAGATTTAATACTGTATATGTTAATGTAACAACAAAAATACAAAAATATACAACCATGTATGTTATATATAAAAGGGGATTTTTTGATGCCTGCTTTTTAGGGTCATCCCAATTTCATTAGAAATCAATTTTCACTGGCTCTCAAAATTCCTCCTTGGGTAGTCGGTCTTGTAAATTATAACAAATCAGAGTTAACCATTAGATTTCTAGAACAGCGCAAAAAATGAGATGGAGAAGCGGACTGGTTACTACTAGGGGCAAAAAGGAGATTCCTTTCTTCAGTCATTTCATAAGGCAAAGGCTAGGCTAGTAATACATGCTTCAGTTTCTCCAACCATGGTTAACAGCATGGATGGAGGATCCTTCTCTGTCGGCTATTGTATTCTGTTAGCTGCTGACAACAGGCATCTGATTGGATTCAATCACTGTTTAGCCAACAATTTTCTACTTGGCTCCTTCAATTTTTCAGTTTAAATTTGTCAAGCTTGGTGTTTCCAATAGGGCCACCAATGGTCCATATTTCAGCTGATTCAGCAGTAAATTCAAGCAATGTATGACTAGCATTAGGGATATGATCAATTCATGAACCATTTTGCCCATCCTAGCATTAAAATGACAAAAAAAAGCCCAGTATTACTTTAATTTGGTGAGTTATAATGCCTGGAGAAATATCACATTGTCAGAAGTTGGCACATAAAAGAGAAAAAGACTGATTTTCAACTATGCATGCATTTGACAAACTAAATGGTTAAAATTATTCTTTTCAGACATGGAAGCTGTAAAGTAGTAGTGGCAGGATAACTTCTGAAGCTGAAGGAAAATACAGTGTACCTTTAGGCTGCTGTTGCTGTAACAGCGGAGGGGGCTGTGCCTGAAGTAATGGATTTAGTGAAGCAGCAGAAATTTGTGCCTGCAGCAAGGTTTGCGCTTGTGGAGGGGGTTGAGTCTGAACCCCAAAAGCAGGCTGTTGTGCAACAGGTGGCATAACTGGTGGTGGGTTCTTCAGTAAAGGCTGTGCTGGAGCTGGGTTCTACAGCAAGAAAAAGCAATCTGTGTAAATATTATACCAACCAAGTTAGATGGGAAGAGTAGAGGGTATTCATGTACCTGGTTTGGAAGCGTCTGAATCCTCTGTGCATTCCATTTAAACGGCATGTTTGGATTGTACGTAGCTTCCACCAAAACCCGATCTCCGACTTGTGGGGACTTACCCTTAACAGCACTGTAGAAAAAAGAAAAATTCTAAAGCATTTGCTTGGCAAAATAACAATAGTAGATACACAGCCTGAGGTTATAGCCTAGTTACAATTAGATAAGAAATCTGTTAACTTAAAGACCCTTTACAAAATTAATGGTGTCTATAAAAGTATAAAAAGAGGTTAGATAGAAATACCAAACAGCATTATTAAAAAACAAACACAACCAGACATGGGGATAATAGAAAGGTGCCCACGGACATTAGATGTTTCTTGCTCCAATCTACCTACATACATATATGGACTTCAGACATCAGCAAGTAGATCCAGAATAAAAGTCTGTTGTGTTGGATTTTTTTTTTTCTGTCAACTAACCATAGTGCCTTCATGATAGAAGTGGTGCCAACAGTGTTTTCCATATACTGGGTGACCAATTCCATTTTAAGGTTGGATTACTCTTTAACATCCTACACCTTATGTCTACAATCCTGTCATTAAGATTGATGTGCACTACAAATTATTATTATTATACAGTATTTATATAGCGCCAAAGGGTTTGCTCAGCGCTGTACAATAGCAAGGGGGACAGAACATGAGACAAAACAGTAACAATACACTACACGAGGGGTTCGAGAGCCCTGCTCTTTCAAGCTTACAATCTAGGAGGGAGAGGAAGTGGTACAGGAGGAAATGGCTGTGGGGGATGGAGTGGTGGGAGAAGTGGAGGAGATCAATTGTTAGGTGAGGGTGGGGTAGGCTTCCCTGAAGAGATGGGTTTTCAGGGTGCGCCTGAAGGTGAGGAGGGTGACAGTCTGATGGATTGGGGTAGGGAGTTCCAGAGGATGGGGGAAGTCCTGGAGAAGTCCTGCAGTTGGGTGTGGGAGGAGGAGACCAGGGAGCTAGAGAGTAGGAGGTCCTGTGAGGAGCGAAGGGCACGGGTAGGGTGGTATTTGGGTATCAGGTCAGTTAGGTAGTTTGGGGCGGTGTTGTGAATGACCACATTAAGCCACTCTTCAGTTAAAAACAGTAAAGAACAGCTTATTAGGCTGCATTTCGTGTGTAAATCTAATCACAAAGTAAAAACTATAGTCTTGAGGGAACATTGTACTTCCAAAAATAAACATGCAGAATTAGCCAAGTTATACGTAAGGTTACCCCTTTTTAAGATTTATCAGCATTCTTTCCGTTCAGGATGAGACTAATACATACGTAAGTTGAAAGAACACATCTTCATCCACAAAGCCAAATGTTTCATGGAGCTTGGTAACAACCCCAGTGAAGACCCTCTGTTTCTGAGGCTGGGTTTGCTGCTGGCTGGAGCGGGGAGTAGGGTAAGAGACTGTTATCTGTGCAGCCTGTTGGGGAGTGGACAGGGCGAGACTTGTTGGCAGTGCTACAGCAGGCTGCAAAACACAAAAAATACAATATTGGCAGCATTAATGACATCTGCTCATTGAACACACTGTTGCATACATATACAATACATTTGAATGTATGAGTATCACAGGCAAGCACTCACCTGAGTTATTAAAGTCTGTTGAGGCTGCTGCAACTGCAAAAAGAAGATAATACAATTGGAACATTTACCACAATGTCATTTCATGTCATACGAAAAGTACACTGCAAAATAGTGTTCGAGTAAAGACAATGCTAGTGGCGCATAGTGCTGCACTCTCCACAAGACTGTTCAGCATTTAATACTTTTGGTAATGTCAGATGCCTGGTGTCCCCCGCTGCACCCTGTGGTACTTTCCTGCAATCCCTATATCACTGCCAAGTCTTGTAGCAACACTGGAGCTGGAAGATGAAACCACAATGCGTGGCAGGGGACACAGGCATGTGATACTTCCCAAAGTGCTGCTTGCCAAATAGTCCTACAGAAGTTCAGGGCTGGGACTGAGCTCCTTTACTGCAGGAAAATTCTTCTGGTTGTATTTTTTTTTTTAACCTGACAGAAGCTGTTAAGACATATGTACTATGAGCTGAGGGGGGACTTAGGCTGCTTACATGGAGGAACTGAGCAGTGTTATCAAGTTCATTCACTGTATAAAAGTGCAGACAGGTGGCACCAGAAGCTACAAAGGTATCCTGCTGCCCATACCTTTGCAAACAATGGGTGAATCGCAACAGTGGCTGAACAGACTTTAAAAACAAGGTTTTTGTACTCACTATAAAATCCTTTTCCCCCATTCATTCAAGGACACAACTGGATCTAACAGATCTTGACAAATGTTATAGTGTCATCTGCGGGAATAGGATGGTAGGTGCAAACAAAATAGAAAGTGGGCCAAAACGGAAAAGACAAACAGTATAACTGTAAAGCAAAACCCCAGCAACCAAAAAAAAAAAAAATGCTCATACTGCTGCCTGCAAAACCTTACAGCTGTAGCTAACATCCACAAAAGGAGAAATGTCAACCATGTAGAATTTGATAAAGCAATGAAATGACAACTAGGCAGTCTCATTGCAAACTGCAGAAACATGGTGATATAAGGCCCAGGATGCACTCAAGAGACCTGGAAGGGTGAGCAATAGGGGGAAAGTTTTGCAGCCAGCATCACTGTCAGAAAGAGCAGGCTCAGCATTCTCCTTAAACTAACAAACGAAACCAGCACTCAAATCTTCATGCAGACTAGAAGGCTGAACGAGGAGGTGCAGCCCTTCAAAGATCGGGAAATCTGGATATTTGATGAACAAAAGCAAAAAGGGCGCACTCTCATTGTGCATTACCGTGGTACACCACGTGTTTATTGTGAAATTAAATAGATATATACTCAGAAACCAAAAGGAAAATACAAGCAGAATAGGTGGTCCGCAATGGCAGACCAATAAAATGCTGTGCCCTAATAAGGATAAGCTGACATGTTTCGGGAGACGAACCCCCTTCTTCAGATAATGCACGATGACAGTGCGCCCTTTTTGCTTTTGTTCATCAGCATACTCCTTCACAGGGGGATGAGGGTCCACAAGTGGAGAGGTTTCCTCATCAAAATCCTCAGATGCAGACAGAGAAAGAGGATGGCATTTTTTAATTAAATTTCTCAGATAAGGCCTGCTCCATGCAGGCCACAAAGTCCTTCATAGTGGAAATGAATCAAAAAGTTGCTTGAAGCCCCCTCCTGAGTCCAAAGATGTGACCAAAAACTTAAGAATAGGGGGTTTTAGCAGGGAAGGCAAAGCAAGTCGCTAAAGATGTGGGCTCACACACTCCACAACTGAGAGCTGGCAAAGGGGACCAGTGGGTAGGCATCCTTGATGTCAATTGAAGCCTGTGAACACAGCAGAGCCGGCAATCCTTTAGCGCAAATACATCCTTTAGGGCACCCAATGCTTCTAGGGGTCACATTTAAGGAGTACTGCAACTCGGCATGCTAAATATAGTAGTTAAATATACACAGTAAGGCCATCTCAGTTTTTAAATGACCTCTATGTCCTTGGAAACATGGTGTGACTCGTGAATTCCTCCAGAGTATGAGCAGAATACCTTTAACTGGAGGAAGGGCACCACTGGCACATATTTGATTCTGTGACAGTTTAGAAATTACTAATTAGCCATAAGTGCCATTAGAGAGATAGGAACCTACTTGGGCTGCACTGCCAACACAAAGCTGACCCCTCAGAAGCAGAGAACTGCATGCACTTGCAGGCAGTGCTGGACACATTACGGCCTGTCACCCAGAAAAAAAAAAAAAAAAAAAAGGAAGAACCTAAGAGACCACCAAAATCTAGACATGGAAATGGGTTCCATCTCCTAAACAATAGCCACAAAAATTGGGTTATTATTGCAGATGGGGGATTTGGTCACTAGCAGGGACCGTCCTCGCCTGTTCTTTTGTTTGTACCTAGCGACCCTACTCCTGCAGGTGCCACTACAACACTGGTCCTGATCCAACAGATCCAAGTTGTACCTTTCAATGAACTGAAGAGAAAAAGTTTGAACAGTAAAACAGTTTACGTGTATGTTTTAGATGTGTATATACTGTAGCTGTTTATAGTAGCTTTACCCTAGACCAAACACAGACAAGGCACAGTAGGGTAAGGGCTTTTAAACGATCCACTTTGTGTAAACAATAATTCTATCTTGTTGGAAGAAAGAAAAATTGTCAAAATCGACATACCTGCTGCTGTACACTGTAGATTTGCTGCGGCTGAGTGTATTGCTGAAAGAGAAAAGCAAATTATTTTTATTTATTTCAGGTACTTATATAGCTCTGTCAATTTACGGAGTGCTTTACATATATATTGTACATTCACATCAGTCCCTAACCCTCAAGGGGCGTACAATCTAAGGTCCCTAACTCACATTCATACATACACATACTAGGGACAATTTAGACAGGATCCAATTAACCTACCAGCATGTCTTTGGAGTGTGGAAGGAAACTAGAGTACCTGAAGGAAACCCACACAGGCACAGGGAGAACAAGAAAACTCCAGGCAGGTGCCTTCTGTCTTGGAATGCTCCCCCCACTACATATATCAAAGGGCAGAAGAATGTACAAAGGGTACAATGGGGAACAGTTAAAGAAAATTCAGTCTCACTTTCTTTTATAGCAAAGGCTATGTGACACTTTTTCTGTGTATTTACAACTCTTTGAACCTGTAGTCATGGGCAGCCAACAGACAGAAGAATAAGACATTTTTTCTCTCAAAGAAACAGCTTCATTTTGTCTCTTTTGTGCAACTTTGGAGTAGCAGAGGGAATTTATGAATCAAGTGTAACCTTGTAGTTGCAATCTGAAGACAATTTCCTAAAGAAACTGAGAATGTTTATACTTTAAAAAGTGTATAAATAAATCACTTCAATTGTCCAAACATGTAAAAAGCACCTTTTCACATGGATTTGATGAAGATCGTGAATATTCACACAATATTTTAGTGAAGCTTCATTAGTAAATCAGCCTCCTTGTCACACTTATCCTGTTTAGCATTGCCTTGCTATGCAACAGATTTGTTAAATATCCCTCAATCAACCATCCTTTAGATCCGCCGACAACTATGTAGCTTAAGAGTGTGTGATTGGGTACAAATTAAACAGATTGTTTTGGTAGGGTTTCCTCCTATTACATAGTTTTGCTAAATCAAAAGCACAATTTTCACAATCAGATTGTAATGCTTGTGACCAGTTTTTGCAGCATCAGCGGAGTGACGGGATTCTTGTTTAACTTGCCTAGACAGGTAATGATCTTGAAAGGTATAGGTTGAAGACAGCAAACCCTTCTTGTTTTAGTGGTGTGTGATCATAATGACCTCACACACTTACGATTAGAAAGATTTCTAATTTATTGCCCACTAATAACTTCCAAGCCAAAAAAGAGTCAATCAACACAGGAGCTGCAGCAGAGAAGGCAGACCAGGGTGTACAGGAAGTTTCTTGATGTTATTTTAGGGCATACCTGGTATCCTTGAGGCCCGGAAGCATTTAAACTGAACCTTATAAAAAGTATATTTGGGAAAATACCAAGTTATCTTTATAACATCCAGCTGTATTTTATGGTTAATGTATGTTCAGTATAGACCTTTTTCTTACTCTAACATTTATGGCATGGAAAATACTGAAATGCCACTGCTGCGATAGACGTATGGGAGCTGCCACTGCAGGAGAGCTGTCATGGGAGAAACACATAGGGTGACATTACCTTGCAACTCTGAAAAAAAAAACAAAAAAACAAAAAAAAACATATTCTGATGGTAGAAAGTATGCTGCCACTACTTGCTTCTTCTAAAAATTCTAGTTACCCGACTTACAAGCATGCAGCTAGGGAGGTCATAAAACCCAATTTATTTATTTGGAAAAGCAACAATGAAATTCCCCATGGGTAATAGTAGTAAATACCTAAAAAAACAAAAACTGTGAAACAAACTCTGACCAATAAATATTTTTTATTTATATTATTGATTTCATCAGGTCAGGGAGTTGCTGGAACAAGAGGGAAGTGATAAGTGTAGGTTTGCTCGAAAAGGTACAACTCATCCTCATGATTGCTTCACTACTTTGTGAATCATTGACCTGGAACCAGCATGGAAATGTCAGGACACTTGGAAATATGTACCTCAGCACTTAGTGTATAAAGAAAGAATTAAATAAGAATAATAGGAAAAATACAAATAAAAATAATATGATTAAATGGAAAGCCACACGCTAAAAAGGTATCTGATTACACAAACATTAAAAACTTTTAAATAATTCAGTGCAGTATCCCTTTAAGAAATGATCAATATTAACCAATTAATTCTATTTGCAAAATAGCAAAGAACACAAATATCCAAAATATATGTAATAGATACCAAGTTTATAAATGTGAAACTCCCATAAAGTGTAATGTGAGAGAGATCAATAATAATTTATACATATACATACACACACACACGTTCCAAGTTGCAAATAACTAATCATAACACAAAAATTTCATTCAGAAAAAGTCCAATGATCTTGTGCTGTAGTGATCCTGTGCGGATCCTCTGAAAGCTGCTTTCACCTACCTCCATGTACCACATGAAGCATACACCATCTGCTTACCAAAAACGGAGACCTCCAAACTACAAGAGGTCATACAGTGCCTTGAAAACGTATTCATACGCCTAGAAGTTTTCCACATTTTGTCATGTTACATCCAAAAACATAAATGTATTTTATTGGTATTTTATGTGATAGACCAACACAAAGTGGCACATAATTGTGAAGTGGAAGGAAAATGAAATGGTTTTCAATTTTTTTTACAAATAAATATCTGAAAAGTGTGGCGTGCATTTGTATTCAGCCCCCCTGAGCCAATACTTTATAGAACCACCTTTAATTGCCATTACAGCTGCAAGTCTTTTTGGGGATGTCTCTACCAGCTTTCCACATCTAGATTGAAATTTTTGCCCATTCTTTGCAAAATAGCTCAAGTTCTGTCAGATTAGATGGAGAGCGTCTGTGAACAGCAATTTTCAAGTCTTGCTACAGATTCTCAATTGGATTTAGGTCTGGACTTTGACTGGGCCATTCTAACACATGAATGTGCTTTGATCTAAACCATTCCATTGTGGCTCTGGCTGTATGTTTAGGGTCATTGTCCTGCTGGAAGGTGAACCTCCGTCCCAGTCTCAAGTCTTTTGCACTCTTAACAGGTTTTCTTCTAAGATTGCCCTGTATTTGGCTCCATCCATTTTCCCATCAACTCTGACCAGCTTCCCTGTCCCTACTGAAGAAAAGCATCACTACAGCATGATGCTGCCACCACCATGTTTCACAGTGGGGATGGTGTGTTCAGTTTGATGCGCAGTGTTAGTTTTCCGCCACACATCGCATTTTGTTTTAGGCCAAAAAGTTCAATTTTGGTCTCATCTGACCAGAGCATCTTTTTCCACATGTTTGCTGTGTCCCCCACATTGCTTCTCGCAAACTGCAAACAGGACTTCTTATGGCTTTCTTTCAACAATGGCTTTCCTCTTGCCACTCTTCCATAAAGGCCAGATATGTACACGACTAATAGTTATCCTGTGGACGGATTCTCCCACCTGAGCTGTAGATCTCTGCAGCTCCTCCAGAGTTACCATGGCCCTCATGGCTGCTTCTCTGATTAATGCTCTCCTTGACCGGCCTGTCAGTTTAGGTGGACGGCCATGTCTTGGTAAGTTTGCAGTTGTGTCATACGCTTTCCATTTTTGGATGATGGATTGATCAGTGCTCCATGAGATGTTCAAAGCTTGGGATATTTTTTATTTTTTTTATAACCTAACCCTGCTATAAACTTCTCCACAATTTTATCCCTGAGCTATCTAGCATGTTCCTTGGCCTTCATGAAGCTGTTTGTTCGCTAATGTTCTCTAACAAACCTCTGAGGGCTTCAAAGAACAGCTGTATTTATACTGAGATTAAATTACACACAGGTGGACTCTATTTACTAATTACTGTAGGTGACTTCTGAAGGCATTTGGTTCCACTAGATTTTAGTTAGGGGTTTCAGAGTAAAGGGGGCTGGATACAAATGCACTCCACATTTTTCAGATATTTATTTGTAAACAATTTTGGAAACTATTTGCCATTTTCCTTCCACTTCACAATTACCGTATTTTTTGCTCCATAAGACTCACTTTTTTCCCCCCAAAAAAGGTGGGAAAATGTCAGTGCGTCTTATGGAGCGAATGTAAAGCGGCTGGTCCGGTATTTCTGCCGCCACCATGTCAGAATATCGGGCCAGCCGCTCAGCTCTTCTCTCCTGCAGGACCTTACCTGTTCCTCGGTCCAGCGCTGCAGTCTTCCAGCGGCGGCTTCTGTGAAAGCCGGGGGCCCACTGCGCATGCGCAAGAAGCGCTGCGCTTTGTGAATGGTCCGGTGTCTTCTCGGACACATGACAGGTCCCAGAAGGCTCCAGGCCATTCACAAAGCGCAGCGCTTCTCGCGCATGCACAGTGGGCACCCGGCTATCACAGAAGCCGCCGCGGGAAGAAGAAGGAAGGACAACTCCGCGGAAGTGGGAGCGGGTACCTGTCAAATTCAGGTACCCTTTCCCCCTCCCTCCCCAAAGGTCCGCTGTCTCTGGTAATCTCCTTTACTGTCTGCAGTCTCTGGTCATCTGTACTATGTCCGCAGTCTCTGGACATTCCCTGTACTATGTCCGCAGTCTCTGGACATTCCCTGTACTATGTCCGCAGTCTCTGGTCATCCCCTGTACTATGTCCGCAGTCTCTGGTCATCCCCTGCACTATGTCCGCAGTCTCTGGTCATCTCCTGCACTATGTCCGCAGTCTCTGGTCATCTCCTGCACTGTCTCCGCAGTCTCTGGTCATCTCCTGCACTGTCTCCGCAGTCTCTGGTCATCTCCTGCACTGTCTCCGCAGTCTCTGGTCATCTCCTGCACTGTCTCCGCAGTCTCTGGTCATCTCCTGCACTGTCTCCGCAGTCTCTGGTCATCTCCTGCACTGTCTCCGCAGTCTCTGGTCATCTCCTGCACTGTCTCCGCAGTCTCTGGTCATCTCCTGCACTGTCTACGCAGTCTCTGGTCATCTCCTGCACTGTCTACGCAGTCTCTGGTCATCTCCTGCACTGTCTACGCAGTCTCTGGTCATCTCCTGCACTGTCTACGCAGTCTCTGGTCATCTCCTGCACTGTCTACGCAGTCTCTGGTCATCTCCTGCACTGTCTACGCAGTCTCTGGTCATCTCCTGCACTGTCTACGCAGTCTCTGGTCATCTCCTGCACTGTCTACGCAGTCTCTGGTCATCTCCTGCACTGTGTCCGCAGTCTCTGGTCATCTCCTGCACTGTGTCCGCAGTCTCTGGTCATCTCCTGCACTGTGTCCGCAGTCTCTGGTCATCTCCTGCACTGTGTCCGCAGTCTCTGGTCATCTCCTGTACTGTGTCCGCAGTCTCTGGTCATCTCCTGTACTGTGTCCGCAGTCTCTGGTCATCTCCTGTACTGTGTCCGCAGTCTCTGGTCATCTCCTGTACTGTGTCCGCAGTCTCTGGTCATCTCCTGTACTGTGTCCGCAGTCTCTGGTCATCTCCTGTACTGTGTCCGCAGTCTCTGGTCATCTCCTGTACTGTGTCCGCAGTCTCTGGTCATCTCCTGTACTGTGTCCGCAGTCTCTGGTCATCTCCTGTACTGTGTCCGCAGTCTCTGGTCATCTCCTGTACTGTGTCCGCAGTCTCTGGTCATCTCCTGTACTGTGTCCGCAGTCTCTGGTCATCTCCTGTACTGTGTCCGCAGTCTCTGGTCATCTCCTGTACTGTGTCCGCAGTCTCTGGTCATCTCCTGTACTGTGTCCGCAGTCTCTGGTCATCTCCTGTACTGTGTCCGCAGTCTCTGGTCATCTCCTGTACTGTGTCCGCAGTCTCTGGTCATCTCCTGTACTGTGTCCGCAGTCTCTGGTCATCCCCTGTACTGTGTCCGCAGTCTCTGGTCATCCCCTGTACTGTCTCCGCAGTCTCTGGTCATCCCCTGTACTGTCTCCGCAGTCTCTGGTCATCCCCTGTACTGTCTCCGCAGTCTCTGGTCATCCCCTGTACTGTCTCCGCAGTCTCTGGTCATCCCCTGTACTGTCTCCGCAGTCTCTGGTCATCCCCTGTACTGTCTCCGCAGTCTCTGGTCATCCCCTGTACTGTCTCCGCAGTCTCTGGTCATCCCCTGTACTGTCTCCGCAGTCTCTGGTCATCCCCTGTACTGTCTCCGCAGTCTCTGGTCATCCCCTGTACTGTCTCCGCAGTCTCTGGTCATCCCCTGTACTGTCTCCGCAGTCTCTGGTCATCCCCTGTACTGTCTCCGCAGTCTCTGGTCATCCCCTGTACTGTCTCCGCAGTCTCTGGTCATCCCCTGTACTGTCTCCGCAGTCTCTGGTCATCCCCTGTACTGTCTCCGCAGTCTCTGGTCATCCCCTGTACTGTCTCCGCAGTCTCTGGTCATCCCCTGTACTGTCTCCGCAGTCTCTGGTCATCCCCTGTACTGTCTCCGCAGTCTCTGGTCATCCCCTGTACTGTCTCCGCAGTCTCTGGTCATCCCCTGTACTGTCTCCGCAGTCTCTGGTCATCTCCTGTACTGTCTCCGCAGTCTCTGGTCATCTCCTGTACTGTGTCCGCAGTCTCTGGTCATCTCCTGTACTGTGTCCGCAGTCTCTGGTCATCTCCTGTACTGTGTCCGCAGTCTCTGGTCATCTCCTGTACTGTGTCCGCAGGCTCTGGTCATCTCCTGTACTGTGTCCGCAGGCTCTGGTCATCCCCTGTACTGTGTCCGCAGTCTCTGGTCATCCCCTGTACTGTGTCCGCAGTCTCTGGTCATCCCCTGTACTGTGTCCGCAGTCTCTGGTCATCCCCTGTACTGTGTCCGCAGTCTCTGGTCATCCCCTGTACTGTGTCCGCAGTCTCTGGTCATCCCCTGTACTGTGTCCGCAGTCTCTGGTCATCCCCTGTACTGTGTCCGCAGTCTCTGGTCATCCCCTGTACTGTGTTCGCAGTCTCTGGTCATCCCCTGTACTGTGTCCGCAGTCTCTGGTCATCCCCTGTACTGTGTCCGCAGTCTCTGGTCATCCCCTGTACTGTGTCCGCAGTCTCTGGTCATCCCCTGTACTGTGTCCGCAGTCTCTGGTCATCCCCTGTACTGTGTCCGCAGTCTCTGGTCATCCCCTGTACTGTGTTCGCGCAGTTCACATAAGGCGGCATGTTTTAATTTGTCATTATTTATGTTTTAAGTATTCACTGCACTACTAGTTTGGGAATTTGTTTTCTCTGAATTTTTGGTTTTGCCAAGCAAGTTTCACTATAAGGTTATCATAAACACATCTCCTGGTTACTTACATTACCTCACACATCAAACATTCTAGCATTGTTGTACATTTGGCAAGCTTTACAGCACAACATGGAAAAAAAAAAAGGAAAATGTTTAGCTAAAACATTCAGAATATGTCTATGCTGTGAATATCAGATTAAAACTTATGATTCTACAGCATCCTGACATGCATAGCCTATAAGATGAACTTGTCATGGGTCAAGCTTTTTAAATAAGCAAGGATTTACATTTAGAAAAAAATAAGCTGCTCAAGATGTCAGTTCTGAAAGAAGCAGTAAAAACAACTGAGGTCTATCCCTTGGAGTATTTTGCCTAGCTGGCTAAGGCTAAAACAAATTAACCAGATAATGGAATCTGCTGCAGTGACAAATTCAAAAACCTGCGTAGGATGACAACCCCAGAGTAGGATATTGGCATTCACTACAAACTGTCAGACTCAAGCAATATGGCAAGCAGACAGTAACTGCAATTAATTAGATTGGAACTAATTTTACACAGAAATGGTGAAGACTGCTGGGGAAAGAAATAAAAGATCAACTTAGGAAACGGACTTTTTTTTTAATGTTTATTAGCTATACGTTTCTTAATACCAAACATGCATAGCTCTGCTTCTTGCTGTACAGTTCGTATGCCTTAGTGTTCCTTTGAGCACACATGTGATATTTGATCAGGTCATATGAAGGATCTTGAGAGTAGTGCTTTTTAGTCATCTCAACAAAGAAGTACATGTCAAAGTACATGTCAAACAAAATCTGCTTTAATAATGCTGAAATGTGCGCATGTTTCAGGGCTTGTTCACATGTACTGTGGAGGCCTGATTTTTCTGTATTCGATTAACACAGGGCATCTCTAGGGCACACAGAAAACAACTGTTCACACTTCAGTGCAGCCAGGATGTGGGGTGCAGGGAGCTGTGGTAATATGCAGACATACTGTATTGCATTTTACCACAGCACGCTGGAAGGCACTGCATAAATGATTAATATAAACATAGAAAACTTTTAATAATTAAAAATGCGGTGTTCTGAATTGTGCATCACACGGAAGTCTGTTAGCCTTGAACTGTGTGAATGAGCCATTAAAGTGGTTATAAAAGCTGAAGATTTTTTACCTTCATGCATTCTAAGCATAAGGGTAAAAAACCTTCAGTGTGCAGCTCCCCCCTCATACTTACCCAAGCCTGATCGTAATCCAGCACTGTACATGAGAGCCTCAGCTCTCCCCAGTATCTCTCTTCTCATTGGCTGAGACAAAGTAGTGGGAGCCACTGGCCATCGGGAGCAAGCACACACATGTTCCCACAGAGCAAGCAGCTTGCTCTGGGGGCAGTCGGCAGGGGGGAGGGGCCAGGAAAACCAGCAGGGGACTCAAGAAGAGGAGGATCGAGGCTGCTCTGTGCAAAACCATTGTACTGAGCAGCTAAGTATAACACGTTTGTTATTTCAATTTAAAAAGAAATACGAAAAATAAACATCCTGTATTCTGTCTAGCTTTGCAAATATGACAGGGATCTATTTTTCATCTGCTATTTATATTGCGGTGCAGCCAAAGTGTGAACAGGGTTGCTTCCAATGAGAGCCTTGTATGACTCTAATGCAACCACAGAAGTACAATAACAGTTAAAGTGCATAGTAAAAGGAAGACAATAATCAAGAAACACCGACTCACCTGCTGCAGAGCAGCGGCTGCGGCGGCGGCTGCAGCATGTTGTTGGAGTGCTGCAGTTTGAGTGAGTTGATAGTTTGCTGGAGAAGGTGTGCTGAGGCCGGCTGCTGCCAACGCTGACTGCTGAGTGTAGATGGTAGGTGAAGCTCCAAGTAGTGATGGTTGTTGGACACCTAATGGAGCTGATACAGCACAATACCACGTTATACAGTGCACACTCCGAAAAAGCAAGGCAACCTACATATTTACCAGAGTTTACTATAAATCCTCCAACAAACATACAGTAAGAGAGAAGTAAGAATTGGCTTTCTCCACAACAGAACCAACACAAAGGGAAAATAAGCCGTATTACACATGCACACAGAACGTTTTGTTTTTTGTATTTTTTTAATACTTTTTTTATTGTCATATGCAAATATTTATACATCAAAAGTATTAACGCATATCAAAACAATCAGTAATACAATAAGAATGCCACACAATTCCAATTTTATGACATATCTAGCTTACACCCAAACCATTGTCTGAAAAAAAAAAAAAAAAAACGGATAGAGACACACATTTTTACTTAGAATAAATGCTTTATGTGATAATAGTCACCCTATGCTATGGATACACATGAAAAACTACCAAACCAAACTATTCCCCTTTCAAAATATCCTCAAAAATGAGAGAGAAAGAGAGAAAAAAAAAACCTAACAATGGAGAAAAAAATAGCTTGGATAAATCCTCTCCCCCCCCCATCCAAAAGCCAGAAAAAGTAGTTCTGGTATTCACATCACCCCCTAACACCAAATGTTTGCGGAGCACCCCACGCACTAGAGGAGTCCAAAAAAAAAGGGAAGGGGAGGAATAATAATGAGCTATACCTATCACTTAAGGATTGTTAGCCACTGTTGCAGTGGAATCCACCCACCTGGACCATATCTTTCCACACTTCCCCGGACACCCCTTGCTTCATACATACAGTGGAAGATCCAATTTTATCCAGGCCATCAAGTCAAGAATAGCAATACGTATGCAATGTAATGCTATCAACTTTCGTACATTAAAAAAAAATCCAGGATTCTCAGGAAAAGTTTGGTATCTTTATTCATAGTATCATCTTCAAGTACTCCTAAAAGGCACACCATAGGACTACACACATCAGGCAAATCAAATGTATCCAATATAAATGCAGTGACTTCTGACCACAGGGGCCTAACGTTAGAGCATTCCCATACCATGTGTAGAAAGGATCCCTTACTAGCCTTACACTTATGACAAGTGGCTGTGGTACATCTCCCCATATGAAACAGAAGCTGAGGCGTATAGTACATTTTCGTCCCAAGAGGGAATAATCGTACCCACATGTACCTGTCACCATGTACAAAAGTTTAAGGATGCTGCAGACCTGCCCTGGAGTTGAGCAGAGGGAAAGGGAGTTGCTATATGGACAGCAAAGGTGAGAAAGAGTGGGGAGCAGAGGTATACAGAGAGGGTTACTATTTTGGGTTCAAAGGTGAGCAAAGAAGAGGAGGTACAGAGATTCAAAAAGGTGACCAAAAAGGGGGGGGGGTGGAAAGTTACCATTTGGGATTCAAAGGTGAGCTAGTTAGTGCATCTCAGTTATACTGATGGTTAGTGTAAATACTCCTGGTATGTTGGGAGTTTAGTGAAAATATTCTCATTGCATCGGTGGTCAGTATTCAAAGGAACCAATTATTGCGCTGACTAGAACTTAACCATCATTTAACAGGGCACATAAGAAGGCCAGGGGACTGGTAGGGAATACCAGGTGAAGTGGATGCAGCTCCTCTCAGATTAGGTCACAAGATCTTAATGCACATATAAAAAACAAACACAAGAAGGTGTAGCATCTAGGTGTAGCATCTACATCTAGGTGTAGCAATTTATTATAAAGAATAAAAAGGCAATAAAAATGCACCCACTAGTTAAAAGTGGATCAAGGCTTGTCATAAACCCATATAGCCCTCCAAAGGATTACTGTGAGGCTGCAGAGCTCTGCAGGAACATGGCTGGCTGAAGCAGAGTTCTTGGTGAAAGTAAAGCTGTCAGGCTTCAGGCTGGAACATAAGCAACAACGGCTTCCGGAAGAAGCATGATGGCCTATAGTTTGATAAAGGGGCACTCCTGTCTGCCCTGCAACATGTAGCCACACCCCCTCCACTTCCTGTCACCATCACCCAGCCGAGAGAGGTGCCGTTCGGAGCCGCAGCCATCTTGCTACTTCTGGAAGCCGTGGTTGCTTATGTTGTGTAACACCACCTTACTAAAAATGGTTCCCAACAGGAAGAGCTGCCAACTCTGATGCTCTTCTCGCAGAGGTGATTGCCACCAAAGAGAGAATCTTTCGAGTTAGCAGAACTAACGGAATCTCCCTGATAGGTTCAAATAGTGGTTTTTGTAAAACTGCCAAGTCCAAGTTCAAATTCCAAGGACACAGGGGCGGTCTGACAGGAGGAAGAGTACACATCACTCCCTGTGAAAAAAAAAAAAAAAAAGGACAAACTAAAGAGTGAGAAGCAATCGGTCTTTGGAAGAAAACAGCCAAGGCTGAAACCTGACCCTTAATAGTACCAATAGCCAATTTCTTTTCTACTCCTATGTAAAGAATAGGTAGATGTGTGCACCCAATGGAACAAAGTAAGTAAAGAAACTGAATAAATTAAATTAAAAGCAGCCAAGCACAAGGTAACCAAGAAAACCTCAAAAAATATCATAAAATGATGTGCGGCGCTAGGATCAAAAAAATGTCTATAAGTTAGCATATAAACATAAAATACGGATTATTGATAAATCATATAAAAGTTCACCAGGTGACTATGGTGCTCATTAATCATGTGTCTTCCTGGACCTGGTGGATGTGCATATAGGTGTATAAGCAATGCGCACTCACCAGAAAGCGCACGTAAATGCACGTTAGTAATTAATTTAGATGTCATCAAATGGTCATAATGGGATGATGGTAGGAATCCTAAGCCTTTCCTCTATGGGTGGATGGATTCTGAGGTGTGGATTGACTGGTATCAAGGTCATCCAGAGTTCCCTTTTATGGGATAGGTGGGTGCAGTCCTCTGTATCTAGTGGAGGCTCCCTCTCTGGATGTTAGGATGGCTGTGAATCAAAAACTCCTCTGGCGGCGGACACTCCTCCCACTCATCCCCTGCTCACACTGCACGTGAAAGGGTCACACTGTGGACTCGCCACCCAAACAAACAGGAACTTCAGCCAGCCAACCACAGGGCGACCCGAGCGCCTTACGTGACCTACACGTTTGTTTCCTGTTTGTCCTAAACATCTTCAAAGGACTCTGTCGCTCTTTTTAAATGGGGGCCACTGCCTTGGACCCGTATAGCACCCTGCCGGAAGAGCCTTGGTCAGATCAAACTGCACAAGGTTCCGAAAATGCAGGGTCCAGTGCCGTAAAACCGCATTACAGGCAAAACCCTGAGGATTCTTCTCCTTATCCAGCAAGGCTCAGGTACCATCCATTGTGGCTAACAGCTTTTCGAGTGGATCCGATTGAGGCCCTTGACTCTCAGTAGAATCGTTCCAGACCTCCCAGTATGCTTCACAGAGCATATGTGGCACATATTCAGTGAACATCCACCTTACAGACACTGGCAAAAAAAACGGAGTACTTCCTGTGTAGGAGGGGTTTTATAGGGGAGGACTTCCTGTTTGGTTGTCCAGTGTCCAGTCACCTATACTATATATCACATATAACCCACATACAGTTAGGTCCATATATATTTGGACACAGGCACAATTTTCATACTTTTGGCTCTGTATGCCACCAGAATAAATTAAAACAAAACAAAACAATCCAAATGAATTTGAAGTGCAGATTTTCAGCTTTAATTCAAGAGGTTGAACAAATATCAAGTACAAATTTTAGGAACTGCAACCATTTTTATACACAGTACCTCCATTTTCAGGGGCTCAAATATAATTGGATAAATGAATATAATCATGAATAAAATGTTCATCTTTAATATTTTGTTGAGAATCCTTTACTGGCAATGACTGCCTGAAGTCTGGAACCCATGGACATTACCAAAGACTGGCTTTCCTCCTTTCTGATGCTTTGCCAGGCTCTAACTGCAGCTGCCTTCAGTTCTTTGTTTGTGGGTCTTTCTGCCTTTAGTTGTGCCTTCAGCAAGTGAAATGCATGCTTAATTGGGCTGAGATCAGGAGATTGACTTGGCCATTGCAGAATATTCCACTTCTTTTCCTTCAAAAGCTCCTGGGTTGCTTTTGCAGTGTGCTTTGGATCATTGTCCATCTGTACTGTGAAGCGCCATCCAATCAACTTTGCGGCATATGGCTGAATCTGGACTGACAGTATATCTCTAAACACTGAAGAAATCATCCGGCTGCTTCTGTCTTCTGTCAAATCATTGATAAACACCAATGACCCAGTGGCAATGGAAGCCATGCATGCCCATGCCATCACACTGCCTCCATCATGTTTTACAGATGACGTTGTTTGATTTGGATCATGAGCTGTTCAAACCCTTCAACACACTTTTTTCTTCCCGTCATTCTTGTACCGATTAATCTTAGTTTCAACCGTCCAAAGAATGCTTTTCAAGAACTGATCTGGCTTTTTTAGATATTTTTTGGCAAAGTCTAATTTGGCTTTTCTATTCTTCAGGATTATGAATGGTTTGCACCTTGTGGTGAACCCTCTGTATTTGCTCTCGTGAAGTTTTCTCTTGATTGTAGACTTTGACAATGAAATGCCCACCTCCTGGAGAGTATCCTTCACTTGTCTGGATGTTGTGAATGGGTTTTTCTTTACCATAGAGAGGATCCTGCGATCATCCACCACTGTTGCCTTCTGTGGACGTCCATGCCTTTTCATGTTGCTGAGCTCACCAGTTCGTTCTTCTTTCCCCAGAATGTACTAAATTGTTCATTTGACCACTCCTAATGTTGCTGCTATCTCTCTGATGGATTTGTTTTGTTTTTGAAGCCTTACAATGGCCTGTTTCACTTGCATGGACAGCTCCTTTACATGCATGATGTAGGACGGTTGACAGGAATTGATTCCAAATGCAAATACCACACTTAGAATCAACTCCAGAACTTTTACCTGCTTAATTGAAGAAATAATGAAGGCGTAGCCCACACCTGGCCATGAAACAGCTTTTAATTCAATTGTCCAATTAATTTTGGTCCCTTGAAAAAGGGGGGATGGCTACTCTTAAGAGCTGTAATTCCTAAACCCTTCCTCCGATTTGGATGTACATACCCTCAAATTAAACCTGAGAGTGTGCACGTTCATCCCATATCCATGATATAAATATAGCTTGAATATGTTTTGACAAATACCTGAAAAAAACTATAATTTTACCTGTGTCCAAATATATATGGACCTAACTGTAGTCATTTTTATGGCCTTTTCTGTGTCCCGTGATGTACAATAAAGAAAAAGGTGTCTCTGGAAATTTTTTTTAAACAATGGCAACTATGAAATAGAGCTTTACAGTTTTTGATGTTCCCATTACTGCCCAATTTCTCTGTAGTATACAATTAAAAATGCAACACTGTCTCATAAAGGGCAGAAATCATTTTCACTGTGCCCCAGCTGTCAAAACATAAGTATTCTTTAAAAAGTGTATTTAAACCCCAAGAACGCACTTTTCTTATCTAGGCCCTTCTAGCCTGTTAAATATACCATTGAAAAGTGATTTTCTATTGGCCTATGTGGAGATGAGATCCATATATGGTGGTCCTGCCCTTGTTTGGTGGGCTTATGGCCTCCTCTCATCCCCGTTTCATACTTCCTTCCGCAGAGACCCCCGACACGCATTTCTCCATTGCCAGCTTCCTGGTCTTCTGTCCCATCAGCAAAATTGGCCACATACCTCTTCAGAGCGGCAAAAAACGCACCATGGCCAGGGCTTGGAAGAAGCCCACTGTCAGCTTTGCCGAAGTGAGGAACATCTTGACCACCCTCATGGTCCATGAGAAAATGTCAAGCATACTTCATGATTCCCACTCAAAATTCCTCAAAATATGGAATCCGTGGTGATCTTATGCTCACCCCACCCTACCCTCATCCAGTCTGCGTATCCCAATCCCTTAGGGGAGGCTCCACCTTACAGGCACTCTCTCTCCCCTTCTGACCTTGTCTTTCGCTTCTCTCTACTTTTTCATATCTCACTGCTTCTTCTCCTTTCCCTCCTTCCCCCTCCTCATCCTTACCTTACACCCCCCCCACACACACAATTTTACTAAGCCCTCTAATACATACTGACACTCCATGTGTCATCCATTGAATGTTCTTACTCCTTCCAGAGGAAACTATTTGTGATGGGCTGGTTTATTTACTTATTTGTTGTCATCTCTTTGTTTCTACAAAGCTCCCCTGCATGGGACCTTATTGTTTTACTTGTATCTTGTCACAACTACTAAATAAAATACTATTGTACCAGAAAGTGATTTGCTATATCTGCTTTAAAAACGTCATTTGATAACTTCCTGTGTTCTCTGCCTCTGTTAACAATTATCAATGACATTGTTATCAGCTATACTGGAAAGTACAGAAGCACACCCCTCTGTAATGGGGGAGAGAGGCAGGGTTGCACAGTACTATCTTGGTAAACTGTAATATACTGCATTGTTATTTTGGAGTTTAAACGGTCATTCCCATCATTTTTGCTAGATGCTGGGTGGTTTATTTCACATAACACCCATATGTTTCAGAAACTCCATTGACAAGATCTCTGCTCTTGAGTTCCTGGGTCTTCACATCTGCTGTGGCTATTACGAACAGATTTATGGCAGAGTGATCTCAGGTTGTGAGTATCCAGGACATATAAGAAATCAGAAGCTGAGTCAGCCGCCATGCACTACCGGTATCTAAAATACCCCTTTTTGTTTGGCTGACCTTTGGAGCTCCAATCGATATATGAATATCAATGATAAAATTGATTATGCATATAAATTTGGATCTCTATATGTTACATGTATTTAAAGTGGTATCGTCTTCAGGGAAAATATCAAACCATATTTTCCTTCCAAAAGGACCATTTTTCTATAAACAGAATGCATTCATTGCTCATCATTGTTAGACTGCCATAAAACAAAAAGAAAGGTAATGGTAGTAAATAGGAGCACCAACATATAAAGAGAACACAAGGTAAATACCACCAGATATTAAAGAAATTACACAGCAGGATTTAAAGAAATGTCTACATTTAATAACAGATGGCATCAACCATAACGACTGTCCAAGAGAGGATATCCTCAAATCTTTGATTGCCACAGGGCCCATTAAGATGGGTTTGTTGACAGTGAGTCATATTGACAACTTCCAAATTAGCACACATGACTGCTTTCATTAGTCAGGCAACGGCAGCCATCTGCTCTCTTGTCAGCTCCTTGTGCAAGCACTCCGTCAGCCTTTAATTATGCAGTGCTGACTTCCAGTTTTACATCCTAGCTTCATTTGTTCGGACAAAAATGTCTTCTATAATTGCTGCATTTTGCAGCCAGTACAAAGATAAGCAGAATAAGGAGAATGTCTACAAATACAACCAGCAAGGTCATTATGTTAGTAGCTAGGATAGTTTATTGTAAACATATAAAAAGTATGTGAAATTGTCAGTAGTTCAGGTTAAAAAGTGTCATTATAGCCATTGCGCTTCTAGTGGTCTTTACTGCTGAGGGTTGCTTTACATAGCATTATGCAAAGAACTCAATCTGATTTAGTTTATTAAAGTGTATCTAGGGACAAAAATAAAATACAAAAGGGATAACAGGCGAATGGTGTGGCAGTCCATGCATGTTTGATGAGTTCTAAATGGGCAGGGGTAAAGGTAGTCCAGTAGGCACTAAGGGCAAGCTGCGTAGGAGAGAAGCATGACTCTGCAGAAGGGAAAACAAAGAAACACAGCGCCTCTAAGTGTGTACTGTGAAGGTATTTAATAAAAAGATAAGTAGTAACCCACATCTTAGAATTTAAAAACAGGCTCATGGGTGAGAGAGAGGGAGACGTCTGTCTGGTGAGACGTCAGGCCTGGTGAAAGAGCGCGCCTGGACTCATCTCGTCCTGCACATGCTCAGAAACGCGTCGCATTTTGATGACGTCAGACGCCACATGTGCTGATCCCGGACATCTTGGAGACTCTGCCAAGCTCCACCATCCATGCTGCATATGCACGGCACCATCTGCTGGCAGATACCTTGGAGATTCCACCAGGCTTACCATCCATGTTGCACATGCACAGCACCACTTGCTGACGGACTCCATTGATCTCCTCTCTGGATCAGACACACAACAACTTCTGGCTACAGACGTCTCACCCTCTCACCCATGAGCCTGTTTTTAAATTCTAAGATGTGAGTTACTACTTATATTTTTATTAAATACCTTCACAGTACACACTTAGAGGCGCTGTGTTTCTTTGTTTTCACAAAAATAAAATAAATACTTTATGTAACGAGTCATTTCATTTCCTTGTGTTCTAGGCTAGTTTTTTTTTTTTCTTTTAAAGAAAGTTTAGGAAATTGCTAAACATACATGTAGAATGATCCTGCATGACCAACTTTCTGGAATTCGGGGGACAAATATCTAATTCCCTCTGAATATGCACAGCCGTGTCTCCTATTACAGAAAGCTTATCTATACAACTTCAAGTCCCATGCCTCCAGACGCTCAGCGGTGACATCAGCAGTAGAGAACTGCCTCCAGAACAGCCCTTTTTTGCCAATTAAATGTGTTAAAGATGATGGCATATCGAAAGCAGTAGGATTATAAAAAATGCCCCTTATATGACATCAGCTTGCTGGACGCAATGTAAAGTGGGATATGTAGTCCTTTAGAAGGAATGTGTACATCATGTGAAGTGGCAGGAAAGCAACGCTTCAGCATGGAGAGATAACAGGAAACAGGAATAGGAGACAAGCGGAAGTTTGGGAGTAAACACATCATGAAGAGACATTTCTTGGAATGGATTTTTTTTTAAAACTCTGCTTATTAATGACATATCAAATGTACAGAATTCCAAGGAGTCAATGATAAAAAGTCACATGAAGGCCTCGTTCACATGGGCATACTTAAGCGTACACCCATGGGAGAGCCATGTTTACCCATAGGGGATGCACAGGTATTCTGTGCATCCACATGCAGGTGATTCCATCCATCACAGTTTGAACGCAGTGTTTGCATGGACACAGCTGCTGCTCCCAATTTGGCATCCATGCATGAGGTTGAATGTCCCTGGACTTACACCGTCTGTATTAACCACTTCCCGACCGGCCGTTGCATATAAACGGCCTGACGGTGGCAGTGCAGGGTCAGGTTGTGCGCGCTCCCTGGTAGCGGGCAGCACCGCGATCCGGTGCCCACTGTGTCCTCCGGAAACAGTGAAACACCGATCGTCGGACAGGACCTCTGTGCGAGGTCCCGATCATGTGATCACTGATTGGCCAATCAGTGATCACATGCAAAGTAGTAACCAAGATGTCACTTGTGACATCATTGCTTACTACGTGTGAAATCTGTGAATGATCACAGAGGTCACATGGTACAAGGCTATTCACAACAGCCTTGTACCATGTGACAAGCTGTGACCAATCACAGCTCACTCAGTACTTCTCAATGAGTGCAAGAATGCAGACAGAGAGAAGGAGAAATGATTGCTTTTACATCCTATATGGGTGTAAAAGCAATCAGTGTAAAAAAAAAAAAAAAAATCTTCATCACCCCCCACAAGTAGTACAGTGTCACCATGGTGACACTGTACTGCTAGGGTGACAGTATGTAAAAAAATAAAAATAAAAAAATAATATAAAAAAATAAAATAAAAATGTAAAAAAAAAAGTTTAAAAATTATAATTTTTGGTTATAAACGAATTTGGATTTTTTTTTTTACTAAAGAGATAACAGAATAAATTTTGCCCATGATTTATTATTTATTTGCAAAATTTTATAAAAAAAACACTTTTTTCAAAATTTTTGAACTTTTCATTTACATATCAAAAAAAATAAAAATCCCAGCGGTGAATAAATACCACCAAAATAAAGCTTTATCTGTCTCAAAAAAATGGTAAAAAATTCATTTGGGTACAGTGTTGCATGACCACGCAATTGTCATTCAAAGTGTGATAGCGCTTAAAGCTGAAAATTGCCCTGGTCAGGAAGGGGGTAAAAGTGTCCGGTCTGGAAGTGGTTAAGAAAAATGCTTCCACACCCGCGTGGATGTCAAATTGGGAGCAGCGACTTTGTCCATGCAGCTACTGTGTCCCAACTGACATGAATGGAACACCTGTGAATCCTACGCAGGCAAACACGACCCTTACACTGATGTTCGCTTACGTTTGCTAGCGTTAACAAGGCCAAAAGAAGCATTTCTGTCAACAAACTAACATTGAAACATAGCTTGAGAACCTATCACTGTCTGGTGTAAGGGATTATTTTTACACCTAGCATTTTAACATTATTATAGGAAAGTTTTTTTATAGTTTGACTTTAGATCTCCTGTAATACATCCTGAAAGGGGTCCAGTACATTATGTCTTTCAGCTTGCATTTAAACCATCTAGAAGTCTGTTAACACTCACAGATGTTCTATTTCTTTCATAGTGCCAAATAGTTACCATAAGGAGGACTGATAAAAATAACCAGGGTAAATCACATACGGCTAAAGATTCTTCGCCAAAAGGACACAACTCATAGCAACAGTGACATCAATGCCTGTTCAGTTAATAAACATGATCTCCAAGTCAGGAAGGAATGGTTTTTGTCATCTTTGATACCAGCTATGGGAAGATTACTTAGGAAAAACCTGTTCCCTCTTACCACTCATCACTTTAAAAAAATGCCTTCGCAGCACACTATATGATATGAATAGACACGTATTACACTGGTCTCAAATATGCCCTGCTAACCACAGGAATGAATCCAATGCCTGCCCGAAGCTGAAGTATACTTCTTATTACCAAATGAAGGAGCTAGCATGGAGTAGTATTTGTACATTAAGAACAACTCACATCTATGTGTGTATTCACCTACATTGTGTTGCCTTGTCACTTTGAATGAGTCTTTAGTGTTTCAAGTACATTTTGGGCCATGAAAACTCCATACTAATGGCCTTTATAAAGGCAAAAACTGAGACAATGCAGTATTTACATCAATGATTGTCTATACAGGAGTAGGGATGAGTAGCCATTAATCACAATCAACCCCCCCCCCCATATTAATCCTGTCCACTATGCTTAAGCAAGTACTGCACAACTGGAGATGGCAACCTTGCATTAAAGTGGAACTGAGCTGCATCTGAGGACCACAAACCAAAAATGCTATTTAATTCATTGTGAATATTCAAAGCAAACTCACTCATCCATTCATGTCTCCATGTTTTACTTTGCTAAGAAATCATTTTGAAAAACACCCCCTGGCATTTGTCATCTTGATAAAGGGCAGATGATTCATGTAGCATTTACTTCCTGGAATCCATCTGCCTTAGCCCAGGCATTGGCTGAGCTGAGAATCCTCCCTCCCCTCCTGACGACTGCTGGGATATATGACAGCATTTGCCTAGACATGGAAACCAGGAAGTAACTGAAGAAATGTTAAAAAAAAAAAAAAAAGTTTAAAATAAGTAAATATAATATACTTTCCTATCCAATTACTAATACTAGCAGCATAAGGATTGGAAATAGTCCATGCTGATTGAGAGAGACTGAAGCAAATCAAAATATGGCATTTATTGCTTCCATACTGGTTATAAAAAAAAAAATCACATCAGTTTTGGAAAATAGCAGTACTGCTTTATGAATAATATAGCCTTCAAGTATTTATGTATTTTATTACAGGTACTATTGACACAGCTCTTTACATATATATTGTACATTCCCATCAGTCCCTGCCCTCAAAGAGCTTAAGGCCCCTAACCTCATATTCATACATACACAAACTAGGGCGATTTAATCAGGAGACCATTAACCTAACCAGGGGACTGTCCAGAGGAAACCCAAAGCACAGGGAAAACCATGCAAACTCTGTACATGTAGTGTCACAGTTGAGATTCAAGCCAACAACCCTAGTGCTGCTGGGCAGAAGTGCTAACCACTTAGCTGCCGTGCTGCCCAAATAACTACCTTTTCTCTTAGTTTTAGACAGAGAGGAGAGAGCTTAGAATGCCAGTTAGGTCATTATTGCTCTCTGTGCCCCCACCTGAGGAGATTAATCCTCTCTATTGGTCATATTTGCTACTATCACTTGATGAAGTGAAAGAAAACCCCAATTCAATTTCTGGGTTGTTTCAAGAACAGTAATAAAGGGGAAATCTTCCAAAGGGGTCATTAGCTCTGGTGATAGCCAGGAATTCCCTCACATTGGAGGGATTGCCTCTCACTTCCTGTTTTGGCTATGGGACAGGAAGTAAAGGGAAATCTTCCTAACCTATTCAAAATGAAAAAAAAAAAGTTTTGCCTTTAGTTCTACTTTCACGTTAATAATACGAGTATTCCCAACTAAACTTTAAAGTCCAGTTTCAACTTTGAGACACATTTCAAACTTTAACCACAAAACGTCATAAACCAAATTTATTAACTCTTGATCACCAAGAATATCAACAGATGTTTTGCAGAAATGTTCTACTTCCTGACATATGCCGAAAGCAGGTAAATCACACTCTTGAAGTGTTCAAAAAATAACTTCTAGCCATGTTTGAATATGAACATATGGGGAAGACCCAGAAACAGAGCATTCCTTTACCTGGCTGTGACACAGCAGTCGCTGTAAATTGGGTGGCCCATGGAGGGGGCGTCTTCTGTCCTCCAAACTGAGCCATTGTTGGGGACAGTATTAGAATTCTAGGACTGTAGCCTGCAGGAAACAAACAGAACCTTATAAACTTTTAAGCTGATGCCAAAAGCAATAAACCATCAATATCAAAAAGGCAAACCTGCACAAAGGGCAGAAATTGTTCTACAGTATATAGTTATATAGTACCAGAAGTGTTAGATATTATACAAACTACAGCAGTACACAGAAGGCATTCAAGTAGCGGTTTTGGAGCCGCATCACATTGGGTGCAATCAATTGTAATAAATTAAATTATTTATTATGTTATTGATTTTGCTTTGCTACCTCTTGTGATAGGATATATCTCAACTTACCCAGTCTTCCAATACTGATTAAATACCTTTTCCTCTATGAGCAGCAGATGTCCCTTTGTTCTTTGTATATCATTGAGCAGCAGTGAGGGCCGCTGCTATCAGTGTGTCCCTGCCAGGACATATCTAAAGATCTCTAATCACAAGCGATAAAGAGGTTTGCTGATTACTGAGCTATTGATCTGACTTGACAGGGGGTGCGTTGGAGTGTGGCAGAGAGACCACTGCAGAGAGATTTCTGCTTATACACAAACAGCAGATGAATGCTCAGGGAAAGGCTGACTTCTTCCAAAAGGAGCTCCAGCTCAAGTGAAACAACCAATTAGGGCTCATGTACACTGCAGCTTGCAAACTCACATTTAGAGCTGGTCAGTGTTGTTTTCAGCAGCCCCTGAAATCACCGTTTTCCTATGTGTCTATGTACACATCTTCATTTACAGTCGTTTACAGGCATTTGAGTTTACAGTCTTTTTTTGAACGCAGAAAACTTGCGTTCGATTTTATCAACATTTCAAAGGCAAAACGCTTGTAAACGCGGCAAATCGTGTTTATAAGCGTTTGAAGTTTTTTTTTAACTCTTCCAGTTCCCGATGCTGTCCAGAGCCTTTTTTCTTCATGAAAAATGCATGCAAAGTGTTTTCAAGGTACTCAAATGGACAAAACACTGAACACAGGATGTTCCCACCAAGCTTGTCACACATTGTAATGACCAATTCACACCTCATACCTCTCCACCCTTGGAAACAAAAGATATGGTAATGACCATTCACACCTCAAATTCCTCTTGAAGACCCCCTCTGGTGGAGGGAGTCATTCCTCATGAATGACTCACTCCAGCAGACACCTGTCCCACCCTTCGAAACAAAAGAAATGTTAATGAGCAACTCACGCCTAAGCTAATCTCAACACTTCCTGCTGTCTTTGCTTCTACTCTCTGTATTTCTCTGAAACAGTTAATAATTTACCACTTTTCAGTGCATTCTGGGCATTTGGGAGGTTCTCCTGTGCTTATCTTTAAAGTAACGCTTCTAAATGCAAACGTGCATAAACGTGTTATGCAAATGCAGCTAAACAGATATTTTTTAACCTACGTTTTCCAGCAGTCAGTTTCCATCATTCAGAAATATCCCATGTACATGGGGCCTAAGAGTTTCACAAGTTAACATTCATTTGGCTGCTCTGCAAATTTACATGTAGGGGAAACGGTTGATTGTTATTGTTTGTCTGGAGCAGGGGCAGACTGACAACTCATGGGGCCCCTGGGCAATGGGGGATCATGGGGCCCCTGTGTCCTCGCCCACACCCAAAAAAGCCTATGAAAAAGCCAATGAAAGGTACCAGGGGCATCTCATGGGGCCACCTACTAACATCGAGCAGTGCCCGAATGCCCAAATGGTCAGTCCGCCCCTGGTCTGGAGTGTTTTCTATTCCATAAAGACTCATTAGACGGGCAACACACTCTACTGCCCCTGAGAAAAGCAGTCCTGGTAGCAACATCACAAAACTGTTTTATTACAAATGTAAAAATAAATAAATCAATAAAGTATCTACTAGATGAGAAGTAGAGACTCAGCTCAGTGCACGTAAATCTCTGAAATAATGTACACGATAATAACTCAAAGGAAACCTTTCCACTGAGACACAGAGATTTCGTAGGTTATATTCTTGGCTGACCCGTCATGCTGACCTTATGACAAATACTTGGAGTCACTAAACCAGAACAAGATGCAGACATAACTTACTGAGTCTTCTGATCTGCAAACTTGTTCCAAGTCGGTGACTCAAAGTATCAGCACCAGGGGGACAATATAGCTGATCCTTTTCAGGGATCATCAATGGCTGCTTCCATATTTTCAGCCACCAGTGAAAAAATGCCAGCAACAGGGTCACAGAGGCTAGTGGCAGGATGGCTAAGAGGATGCTTGTCTGTCCCTATGGAATCTCTCCCTCTCTAGTGACGTCAGTAATACGTCACTCCTATTGTTAACGATCAACATTCAACAGTGTCTGGGCAGGTGACAGAGCCCTAGCTACAGAGGGAGCAATTCCACAGGGACAGACAGGCAGCCTCATTAGCAACCTTGCAGATGACAATATTTCTAGTGACAGAATCGCCCATCTGAAATCAGCCTAAATAATTTTAAAAAGAAAACAAAAACAGCCTTTTCAAGATGACAGAGGCAAGTAATAGAAGAAATGGTAAACCCCAGTTCACACATTAGCTTTTCTTTTCAGCCTGTTTCTACAAGGAGAAGTAGGACCAAAGCTCTCTTGGGCATTCTTCTCCTCTGGGTCACAAGAGTAAACTTAGTTCTGCACTCCTGTGACCCATATTCAGCAGTACAAGCTCTGTAGGGATCCCAACATTAATGTCGGGATCCACCCAGGTGCCTGACTATGGCTGGCTCAGCCTCTCAGCAAGGCACTGCAGCCTGAGCTAGCTGCTCCCTCCACAGCCCAGTGTTCCAGTGAGTGCAGGAGGGGTAGAGCAGAAAGGTGGTGACTGCTCAGTGAAGACAGAGAACTGAGCTATCAGTGGTCTTTGATCGCTCGGTCTTAGAGGCTGCAGGGGACGGATGAAGCATCAGACCAATGCTGCATCCACCTAGGTGAGTATAACTGTTTTTTTTTTAATCCCACACTGGACAAAGATGTCAGAAGACCTCCGGACCTGCAGCAGGACCCAACCTTTAGGTAGAGCTTCAGGCATAAACATTAATGGGTCACCTGCACGTTTGTGTTCATATTATGAATTGAGAGATCACCTTCTGGTTAGAGGAGATATCAGAAAAGGAGTCAAGGTTTTTTGTTTTTTTTTGTTTTTAAATCTGTCTGAAGGTAATATGTAGGTTGCCACTGCTGGCTGCTTAGTTGTCCTGCTCATCCTTTGGCACAGGGGCGGACTGACCATTTGAGCACTCGGCATTGCCCGAGGGCCCAGGGTCAGTAGGGGGCCCCATGAAATGCCCCTGGTACCTTTTATAGGCTTTTTTTGGGTGTGCTTTGAGTGTGGGCAAGGACACAGGGGCCCCATGATCCCTTATTGCCCAGGGGCCCCATGAGTTGTCAGTCCGCCCCTGCTTTGGCATCAATATTATTACATCAATAGCACAAAACAAGAATGCAGATCAGCGTGTCTAACTTCAGTCACTGCATGCTTCTTTCAGCCAGGTCTGTAGCTCAGAGGGTATGGATGCAAGAGATGGGCCACAACTACTCAATTACCAAATGATTTTACAGCTTTACTATACACAGTGGATATAGAAAAGAATCACCCCCTTTAGAATAATCACATTTTGTTGCTTTGCAGCCTGAAATGAAGACAGTTTTTGTTTTATACAAAAACTGAATCACTGAGTCGGAGAAAGGATCACCCCCTTGTGTCGGTATTTTCTCAAACCACCTTTTGTTTCATTCCAGCCTTTAGTCTGTTGGGATATGTCTCTACTGACTTTGCACATCTAGACTTTGCAATATTTGTCCGCTCTTCTTTGAAGAACTGCTCAAGTTCAGTTAAATTTGATAATGATCATTTGTGGACAGCAGTCTTCAAGTCATTCCACAGATTTTCAATGAGGTTTAAGTTTAGGCCATGGAAGGACATTCACCTTTTGCTCCTTCAACCACTGTGTGGTCATTTTTGCTGTGAGCTTTGGGTCATTGTCATGTTGGAAGGTAAACCTTCTTCCCATTGACAACTATTTGGCAGAGAGCAGCAGAGTTTCCTCAAGAATTTGAAGGTATTTTGCCCCATCCATTTTTCCTTCTATCCTGACAAGTGCTCCAATCCTTGCTGCAGAGAAACACTTCCATAACAAGTGGGAGGCACATATGCAAACTTTTGTAATTCCTACACCGTTCCCCTGATTTGGATGTAAATACCCTCAAATTAAAGCTGACAGTCTGCAGTTAAAGCACATCTTGTTAGTTTCATTTCAAATCCATTGTGGTGGTGTATAGAGCCAAAAATGTTAGAATTGTGTCGATGTCCCAATATTTATGGACCTGACTGTACATGTGAATCTCTGATGCTTCTCTGTTCTAGGGATGTGTGCTCTGTACACTACAGCTAATCTTACACCTTTTTCTGGCACTTTGTTGAATTGCAGGATTATATATATCTGCGAAACCACTAATCAAACTGGTACGTAATGCAGGCCATAAACGGGACGTTTATCGGCCGAATTGTTGGCCGGTAAACGAAAAATCGATCATTGCTGGCACCAATGCTTATGAAAAACGGTCGTTTTTCATAGATTTTCCAGCATGACCGGTAAAAAGAAACGAGAAGAACCGCAAAAATCGGCTGACAACATTGCCCCACTAACAGTGTGAATATTGGCCGATTTTTCATTCGGACGAAAATTCGGTCGATAAATGACTCGTCTATAGCCTGCATAAGGCACAAGGGTTTGTTCACCAGCCTCTTTCGGAGGTGGGGCAGTACTGTCCATGCAGTCCCAACATATAGACAAGGCAATTTACATCCAATTGATTCATTTCGTATCAATGCATTTTCATGTGCTGTGCATTACATGGGGTTTAATGAAATGTCATTTTGTAACATTAGGAAAAAGTAAACAATGCAATGCCTTGTAACAATGCATCACACCACCACCACCACACAGAATGCACTAGTCTGCATGTTATACTGAGCATAATGCTCAGCTAGGGGTGTGAATGGGGCCTAAACCTCCCTTGTTCTCAGACAGACTACATGTAAACAATGTAAGGTTTCCCCTGGATTGGGCCGGTGATGACAGCTGTCAAATCAAAGAAAGGCTGCTTGTTACTTCTGTATATATAAATAAGTCCATGTTTCATAAAAATAGTTATCTTTAAATGCAACATTAAACATAAAAAACAAAGTTACCTAATGTGAAAGTTACAATTGAATAACATGTTTCTCGTCAGCATTCTTCTCTGATAGAAGCCGACTGCTGAAATGGGTCACTACTACAAATTACACAAAGAGAGGAGATGAAGGGATTTGTAGTACACATGCAGCAATCTGTAGGACACACACAGCCCTGCTGGAGAAATATTGGAGCTGACAAACAACAACCAACCAGAATTGAGGTTTCTAATTTAAATAAAACCAGAATCTCATGAACTGCTATACAAAACACGCTGCAGGCTTCCTATGGTTTTCAGAATGGTCATTGTTCCAACCAGCAGGTAGTTCTCTTGTTTAAAAACAAAGGATCAGTTTACAGTTACAAGAAGAATGTGAGAACAATACAGAGAGGAACTGGTCCTGCAAAGCAAGTGTGCAAGATGAGCCTGGGTTCACACTTCTGTGGTGTGGCATATGGCATGTGATTCGCACAGGACCTGCACCGCATTCCTATGCAAATCACATGCAAATTCTGTGTGGTGCGATTTGAGCCATACATTTTGTATGGCTCAAATCGCACTGCATCCACACCAAAAAGGTGCAGGACCCTTTTTTGGTCCGCACTAGAATCGGATCACATGGATATTCACATCTATGCGATCCAAATCTGCATGTCGCACTGTGTTTTGCGAACCGATTTCAGGGTGTTGTTAACATAACATCGCATGAACAGGGTGCGATTGTGATGCAGTGCGGAATTCGCACAGAAACCGGTGCAAATTCCGCACCGCATCAGTGTGAACCCAGGCTAAGGGAGGAAGACAGGGATAAACAAGGAAATAAGAGAGGGGAGGAAGGACGTCATTGCTCAGGGAAGAAGACGGGAATGATGTCACCGCTAAGGGAAGAAGACAGGGGGAATGATGTCATCGCTAAGGGAAGAAGACAGGGGGAATGATGTCATCACTAAGGGAAGAAGACAGGGGGAATGATGTCATCGCTAAGGGAAGAAGACAAGAGAACAATGTCATCGCTAAGGGAAGGAGACAGGAGAACGATGTCATCGCTAAGGGAAGGAGACAGGAGAACGATGTCACCGCTAAGGGAAGAAGACAGGGGGAATGATGTCATCCCTAAGGGAAGAAGACAAGAGAATGATGACATCACTAAGAGAAGACAGGAGAATTATGTCATCAGTAAGGGAAGAAGACAGGAGAATTATGTCATCATTAAGGGAAGAAGACAGGAGAATGAAGTCATCACTAAGGGAAGAAGACAGGAGAATGATGTCATCACTAAGGGAAGAAGACAGGAGAATGATGTCATCACTAAGGGAAGAAGACAGGAGAATGATGTCATCACTAAGGGAAGAAGACAGGAGAATGATGTCATCACTAAGGGAAGAAGACAGGAGAATGATGTCATCACTAAGGGAAGAAGACAGGAGAATGATGTCATCATTAAGGGAAGAAGACAGGAGAATGTCATAATTAAAGGGAAGACAGGGGAATGATGTCATCACTAAGGGAAGAAGACAGGGGAATGATGTCATCACTAAGGGAAGAAGACAGGGGAATGATGTCATCACTAAGGGAAGAAGACAGGGGAATGATGTCATCACTAAGGGAAGAAGACAGGGGAATGATGTCATCACTAACTGAAGAAGACAGGGGAATGATGAAGTGACACAGAGAAGCACACCTCTCCCCTCCCCCTATGCTGTGCAGACACATTGGTCGGTGTGTAGCGGAGAACACAGTGGATGAGGAGTGCTCTGCTAGTGATGGTGTATTTGTAGCTCTCAGTCGCAGCAGATGTGCAGCGCTCACAGCAATACACACACGGCCACAATGGACAGTCTCTTGTACTGTCAGCCATGTATTAATGGTACAGCCTCGACTACGTCCTCCACACACTGGGCCCCAGAGACGAGCACTGACCCCGCCCCTCACCCACCTTCACCCACTCACCCGGCGCCGGCGCTTTCAGTCAACGAGTCCATGTTCTGGCCGGTCTACCGAGGTCACCGCACCGCGCATGCGCCGAAATTCCAGCCGCTCCACGCAGAGGACGTCCTGTCTTCCCTGTGATTCGCTCAGCCTTTTCCGTACACAAGAGCGCATGTGGTGACTGACGTAAAACGTTTTGTGTGACGTACCGACGTTGTCGTAAAATGGTCGCGAGGTTGTAGTGAAAGTGTACAGCCATTGTGGGGGGGGGACTTAGTATGTGGTATCAGGAGAGGTGCGGTATGGAAGGAGGGATAGAGGGGACACCTGTCCACGCCCTCCCCCCCATGTGCAATGTATCACACCTCGGCTCCCGAAATTCCAGGAGGGGAGGTCATGTGACTCAGGTCTGCCCTGCCTCCAGCCTGGATCCAGGACTCCACTGTGGGCTCAATTCACACAGATCCAACTTTAATCTGGGTTTGTTTTGCCTTCCATGACTGTTCTGCCCTCACGTTAATACATTTTTTAAAATAAAGCCTTTCTTCTTACACTACATATTTTATACTGATTGATGTCATCACTGGGTCTCTGTACTCTTCTAGGCAACGTGGGCAGATCATGGCTGGTTGGCGAGGCCAATAGGGTGCTGGATGTAACTGGATCCAGGACTCCACTGTGGGCTGAATTCACACAAATCCAACTTTAAGGGGGAATGATGTCATCGCTAAGGGAAGACGGAGAATGATGCCATAACTAAGGGAAGAAGACGGGGAATGATGTCATCGCTAAGGGAAGTTGTTCAATGATGCAGGCTCTATCTGACTTGCTAAAGCACACACGGTGCAGCTCAGCATGCAGTGAGATCTGAGTAAGCAATTTCAGTACCGGAGAGGAACCTATACAACCATCCAAGACTAAAGGGGGGGCTGGAGCTCTGCTTCAATCTCTTGCTGCCCACTACCAGCACATTTACTACAGCCAGGCACCACGATGTACCCGTACCTTGTAGGGAAACTCCTGGTTTTCAGGCGCCTGTATGCGTGCCCCCTGCTCAACTGTGCTGTCATTGGACACAACATGAGTTTGTCAGCACGGTGCAGCCAATGATTTTCAACTGTGGCCAATCACAGCACAGAGTTCTGTGTTTACAAACACACAGAACAGCGATCCGGCTGTTTCTTTTCCCTGACGTAAACTCTGAGTTCAGGGAGAAAATACAGCCAGATCCTATGAGTAAAAGCAGCACAGATACACTTGATAGGCACACAGTTAACTCCTTGATTGGCCTTCTGATCATCGCTATCACCCACTAGTGTCAGTACAGTATTATTACTGATCATTGTATTAGTGTCCCTCCAAACCAGTGTCATTTAGCACCAGATTGCCTACCACACTATCACAGTCACACCATAAGTCGCTGATTACAAGTACAATATCTATAACTGTGGTAATTCCAGTAAATATCCCATATTTGGAGACGCTATAATTTCCACACAAACCAATCAATATACACTTATTGGAATTTTTTTTACCAAAGTTGTAGCAGAATACATTTTGGCCTAAATTTGTAAAGAAATTTGATTTTATTGGATATATTTTATAACAGAAAGTAGAAAATATTGTTTCTGGGGTTTTTTTCCAGATTTTTCAGTCTTTTATCATTTACATAATAAAAAATGAAAACCCAGCGACAGACAAATGCCACCAAAAGAGAGCTCTGTTTGTGCGAAGAAACATTATGTACATTTCATTTGGGTACAGTGTGGCATGACAGCGCAATTACCAGTTAAAGTAGCGCAGTGTAGCAAAAATGCCCTGGTCATGAAGAGAGTAAAACCTTCTGGAGATCAAGTGGTTAACAAGGCTCCATTCACAAAGTTCTACACACATGAGGATAGCACTCTGTTTTCAGCCAAGTGACTGTCATTATCAAAACTCATTGGACTCAGCAGATCACAACTGTCCTTTTGTTGAAAACAGTCTCCCTTACCCTGTGGTTGTGCAGGAGAGTGAAGATGTACAAAATGGGCAGAGTGATGCTACAGCATGTTAGTATTAAAAGACATGTTTAAGGTTTTTTTGGTTTTTTTTTAGAAATCATACTCACCTAGGTGGATGCAGCATCAGTTTGGCTCGAAGACTGAGAACTGAGTGATCAGACACCGCTGACTGCTCTGCTCCGTGAGCAGAGAGCTGGTGACTGCGGATCACTTAGAGGCTGAGCCAGGTGCTGGTCCAGATATCTAGGTGGATTCTGACATTAAAGTCGGGATCTTTCCCCAGCCTGGACAGGCTAAATGACGTCAGCTGACAGGGGACTTTAGCCACTGAAAACGAGTCATGGGAGTGCTCTCTGTAAACCCTAGAGATGGTTGTGCATGAAAATCCCAGTAGATCAGTTTTTGAAATGCTCAGAGCAGCCCATCTGGCACCAACAACCATGCCATGTTCAAAATCACCTAAATCCCCTTTCTTCCCCATTCTGATGCTCGGTTTGAATTTCAGAAAGTCGTCTTCACCATGTCTAGATGCCTAAATGCACTGAGTTGCTGCCATGTGATTGACTGATTAGTCATTTAAGCTACCAAGCAATTGAACAGGTGTACCTAATAAAGTGCCTGGTGAGTTTTTATAACAACTAACCTCCTCCACACCTCCCGCCACTCCATCCCCCACAGCCATCTCCTCTTGTGCCACCTTCCCCTCCCTCCTAGACTGTAAGCTCGAAAGAGCAGGGCCCTCGAACCCCTCGTGTATTGTATTGTTACTGTCTTGTCTCATGTTCTGTCCCCCTTGCTACTGTACAGCACTGAGCAAAACCTTTGGCGCTATATAAATACTGTATAATAATAATAATAATAATATATATATATATATACACACACACACTATATTGCCAAAAGTATTGGGACGCCTGCCTTTGCACGCACATCATGAACTTTAATGGCATCCCAGTCTTAGTCCGTAGGGTTCAATATTGAGCTGGCTGTTATGATCCGCCAGGTGGTGCCTCAGGCTGCCAACTGACAGACCTACTCAGAGCGTGGGGTCTAAGCCCGGGCTGTGCTTTCACCAGGGCCCCTGATGGTGGGGATGGACTTGAAACAGTCCCGGGCCAGGTCACGACCTCCGAGCAGGCCCACCAGTGGCTGAGGAGACCTCCGGGGACGTATGCAGGTATCGGGAGAGCCAGATGTGAAGAGGATGGCGGCCCCAGCAGGGTAGTAACGGATCGTGGTCCCGTGGGGGTAAGCGGGGTACAGAATCGGCGGGCAAAGAGTAGTCGGGTCACACGCAGGGTCAGAAGGGTAAGTCAGTCCGTAGAATGGTCAGGGCAATCCGGGTCAATCACAGGAGCAGGCAGAGTAGTCAGGGCAATCCGGGTCAATCACAGGAGCAGGCAGAGTAGTCAGGGCAATCCGGGTCAATCACAGGAGCAGGCAGCGTAGTCAGGGTCAATCAGGGTCACTAGACGGGTGCAGGAACTCAGGATCACAGAAAGACCTTGCGGCAATTTGTGACAGTGCAGGGCATCTTTAAATAGTGCGCCCTGCACTGTCATTGGCCGGCTAGGACGCGCCCCCGGCTGTCATTGGACGCCTGAGGCGCGCCCGCGGCTCTCTACTGCGCATGCGCGGCGTCCTGTCAGCCGCGGCTCGCCGGGACCTAGTGCCTGTGTCCCGGCGTGATCCGCCGCCAGTGCGCATGCGCGGGGGAAGGCGCCGCGATCCAGGACATTGCCCCCCCCAATGGGCACCCTCCGGGAGCCCCACTGATCTCTCCACCGCGGGTGACTACGAAAAAACTCCCGGATGAGCCTGGGTGCGTGAATGTTCTGGGCAGGTTTCCATGAGTTCTCCTCAGGTGTCAAGGTCCTACCTTTCTTCAGAGCTTGTGCATCTCCATGAGCTGGCCTCCATCTTGGTTTTCTGCAAAGCATGGTGGGAACCTTTATGCCTTCAGGCTTCTGCGGCTCCTCCTCAGAAGGGTGTGGTTGAGCACATTTAAACCTGCTGTCTGCAAGTGTGCTCTGCACTTGTGTCCTGTATGTTGCCCTGTTGCAAGCTCTTGTGTTGTTCCCATTGCTCTCCTGGTAACCGACTCGGCTTGGACAAGACTACTCTCTGCGTTAACCCTTTATCTGACCTCCCGTTGTTGAACCTGGCCCGTGACCTGAGCATTCTTTGCCTACCGTCTAGTACTGTCTGCTCCATTGTTATTGACCCGGCTTGTCTGACTACTCTACTCGTGATCCCATCTAGCTCCCACCAGCTGTACGCCATTGGCGGCAGTCGTTATCGCAGCTGGGGTCGCTCGGGGGCCGCGACCTGGTCTCAGGCTGCGTCAAGTCCATCCCCACCATCAGGGGCCCTGGTGAAGGGTAGCCTGGGGCTTAGACTCCGCGCCCTGAGGGACTCTGGTCTGTGGGTAGTGGCTGTCGTCAGTCGCAGCGTGACCGTACCATAGGCCTGCCTGCCCATTCCATCGTTCCTGCCCTGACATTACACAAGTGCCATGAATCCTGACGGTGCAGGTACGCCTTCGATCCCTATGTTACTCGCCAGACTCGACCAACAGGATCGCTTGTTGGATCAGTTCGCTCAGGCGTTGCAGGCTCTGCTTGCACGCACAGCGCACCTTACCCCTGGGGCTATTAGGTCAGTTGTTACTCCGGTGGACTCTCCCACTGTTGCTCCGGTTGTTGCACCTACCTCTGCATCTGTTGCGGAACCCGCGGTACCCAGAGGTATGACTGGTTCTGCCCCTCTTCCTCAGCGCTTTGGGGGGGAACCGAGTCAGTGTCGTGGTTTTCTTAACCAAGTGGGGATTTACTTTGAATTAATACCTCACGCTTTCCCTACTGAGAGGGCAAAAGTGGGCTTCCTAATCTCGCTACTCTCTGATAGGGCCTTGTCCTGGGCTAATCCCTTATGGGAGAGGAATGACCCGGTGATTCACGTGTTTACCCGTTTCGTTGCCTCCTTCCGTACGGTATTCGACGTACCCGCTCGCTCCGCTTCTGCTGCCAAATTGCTCATGTCCATGCATCAGGGTTCACGAACCGTTGCCGAGTACGCCATCGAATTTCGTACTTTGGCGGCAGAGGTGGGTTGGAACAATGAGGCTCTAGTGGCTGCTTTCTCTCATGGTCTCTCTGATGCGTTGAAGGACGAGATCGCAGCCAAAGAACTGCCTGTGGAGTTAGAGGCACTCATCTCCTTCCTAATCTTGATTGACACCAGGCTCAGAGAGAGGCCTTCATTTAAGGAGCGGCTGCGGAGGCCTCCTAACCGTTTGGCGCCTACGTTTTCTGTCCCACCCGTGCCTCCCTCTCCTCCCACGCCTCCTGGGGATGGTTTGTCTGGTAGTGAGCCCATGCAGCTGGGGTTTGCTCGCCTTTCCGAGGGGGAGCGGGCCTCTCGGCGTCGGGACGGTCGCTGCCTGTACTGTGGACTCGGGGGGCATTTTCGGCAGTCCTGTCCGGTCCGTCCGGGAAACGCCCGCACCTGAGATCCTGTCGGGGGCAGATCTTGGGTGGAGTTTCCTCGTCCCCGGTTTCCCGTAAAGATAAACCGCTTATCACCGTTGTCCTCTCTTGGGCAGGAGGCTCGGTGACGGCCCAGGCGCTGGTAGACTCTGGGGCTGGCGGTTTGTTTATGGACAGTTCGTTTGTGGCCCAGTACTCCATTCCTCTGCAGGCTCGAGAGACTCCATTGGTTCTCGAGGCAATAGATGGCAGGTCCTTGCAGCCATCGCAGGTTACCCACGAGACCCTGCCGGTGGAGGTAGCTATTGGGGCTGTTCACAGGGAATTGGCCTGTTTCCAGGTAATTTCTTCCCCGCACTACTCCGTGGTTTTGGGCTATCCCTGGCTTCAGAGGCACAATCCGACCTTTGATTGGCGATCGGCCGAGATTCTCTCATGGTCACCACGGTGTGGGGCTGGTTGCATCCGTGGTCCGGTTAAGGTGCTGTGCACCTCCTCGGACTCTGTGCTGCCCACTGAATATGGGGAGTACCTGGACGTGTTTGACAAGGTGCGCGCCGGTGCCCTGCCTCCTCATCGTCCATATGATTGTGCCATAACCTTACAAACTGGTGCTACTCCTCCGCGTGGCAGGGTGTATCCTCTTTCGGTGGCAGAGAATCAGGCCATGGAGGAATACGTTGCGGATGCGCTTTCCCGGGGGCACATTCGCAAGTCTACGTCTCCAGCAGGAGCTGGGTTTTTTTTTGTGAAAAAGAAGGGGGGTGAGCTGAGACCCTGCATTGATTTTAGGGGCCTCAATCGGATCACGATTAAAAATGCTTATCCTATTCCGTTGATCACCGAGTTGTTTGACCGCCTCAAGGGAGCAACGGTCTTTACTAAGCTCGACCTTAGGGCTGCCTACAACCTTGTACGGATCAAGGAGGGCGATGAGTGGAAGACCGCGTTCAACACCAGAACCGGCCACTATGAGTACCTGGTTATGCCCTTTGGGTTGTGTAACGCACCCGCGGTCTTTCAGGAGTTTATTAACGATGTCTTACGTGACTTGTTGCAGCAGTGCGTGGTGGTTTACCTGGATGACATCTTGGTTTACTCTGCGTCCATGGAGTCTCATATCCAGGATGTTAAGCGGGTGCTGCAACGGTTACGTGAAAACGAGCTTTTCTGTAAGCTCGAGAAGTGTGAATTTCACCAATCCCAGGTTGCCTTTTTAGGCTACATCATTTCCCCGATGGGTTTTTCTATGGACCCTGAGAAGGTTTCAGCGGTTCTGCAGTGGCCTCGTCCCAGTGGTCTTCGGTCCATTCAGCGCTTTTTGGGATTTGCCAACTATTATCGGAAGTTTATCAGGAACTTTTCCACATTGGCAAAGCCTCTCTCAGATCTGACCAAGAAGGGCAGTAACCCTCACGAGTGGTCACCCGAGGCCATCTCAGCTTTCAAGGCTCTGAAAGCCGCCTTCACTTCGGCCCCAATTCTGTCTCATCCCAATCCTGGGTTGCCTTTTGTTCTCGAGGTTGATGCATCTGAGACAGGAGTAGGCGCCCTCTTGTCCCAGCGTCGGTCACCCGAGGGACCCCTACTTCCTTGTGGGTTCTACTCCAAGAAGCTTTCCTCTGCAGAGTGCAACTACCAGATTGGAGACAGGGAGTTGTTGGCCATTATTCTGGCTCTCAAGGAATGGAGGCACCTGCTTGAGGGTTCTGTGGTCCCGGTCCTAGTTCTCACTGACCACAAGAACCTCACATATCTCTCGGAGGCTAAGAGGTTGACACCCCGTCAGGCCAGGTGGGCTCTGTTTTTGTCACGTTTTAATTATGTGGTCTCTTACTTGCCTGGTTCCAAGAATGTCAGGGCTGATGCCTTGTCGCGGCAATACTCTGAGCTGTCCAGGGAGGACACTGAGCCGACCTCGGTCATTCCTCCAAATCAGATCCTGGCTGCCATTCGTACCAACCTGACTTCTCCCCTTGGGGAGCAGATTTTGGCGGCTCAAACTAACGCTCCCCCTGAGAGACCTGCTGGAAGATGTTTTGTACCTGAGGGATTGCGTACCCGCTTGCTACGTACCTACCATAATGCCAAGACTGCCGGTCATCCTGGTAGGAACCAATTGTCCTGGGTCGTTTCTCGGTTATTCTGGTGGCCATCTCTCCGTTCTGACATCGCCTCATATGTAGCAGCTTGTTCGGTCTGTGCCCGGAATAAATCTCCTCGGCACCTTCCATTGGGCCTTCTGCAACCCATTCCCAATGGGGAGCGTCCCTGGTCACACCTGGGAATGGATTTTATTGTGGATCTTCCTGCGTCTCAAGGTCATACGGTCATTCTTATGGTGATCGATCGTTTTTCTAAGATGTGCCATTGCGTTCCATTCAAGAAATTGCCGACTGCACAGGAACTGGCTACGGTTTTCGCCAAGGAGATCTTTCGCTTGCACGGGTTGCCCAAGGTGATTGTCTCGGACCGTGGGAGCCAGTTTGTGTCCAGGTTCTGGCGCGCCTTCTGCTCCCAGTTGGGTATCGAGCTTTCCTTCTCTTCGGCCTACCACCCTCAGTCCAATGGGGCTGCGGAGCGTTCCAACCAGGCCCTGGAACAATTCCTTCGTTGCTATATATCGGATCATCAGGACAACTGGGTCGATCTCCTGCCATGGGCAGAGTTTGCGAGGAACTCGGCTGTCAACTCCTCCTCTGGGATGTCCCCCTTCATGGCCAACTATGGGTTCCAACCCGCTGTATTGCCTGAGTTGTTCTCTCCACAGGACATTCCGGCTGTGGATAACCACCTGGCTGCTCTGCGCTCCTCATGGGGGCAGATTCAGAGGTCCTTGAAGGACTCAGCACAGCGCCAGAAGCTCCAGGCTGATCGTAGACGGTTGCCCGCTCCCTCATACCAGGTCGGAGATCAGGTGTGGTTGTCCACTCGCAACCTCAAGCTTCGGGTGCCCACACCAAAGCTGGCCCCCCGTTTTGTTGGTCCTTTCCGCATTCTTCGCAGGGTGAACCCGGTTGCCTATGCCCTTGCTCTTCCTCCTGGGATGCACATCTCCAATGTCTTCCACGTATCCCTGTTGAAACCTCTGATCTGTAATCGCTTTACTGCCTCTCTGCCTCGTCCTCGTCCTATCAGGGTCGACGGTCATGAGGAGTATGAGGTGAGCCGCATCTTGGATTCTCGGTTGGTCCGCGGTCGGGTACAGTTTTTGGTCCATTGGCGTGGTTATGGTCCCGAGGAACGTTCCTGGGTTCCTTCCGCGGATGTTCATGCTCCTGCCCTCCTCCGCGCTTTTCACGCCCGATTTCCTCAGAAACCTTTTGTGGAGCCACGGAGGGGGAGGGGCCCTTGAGGAGGAGGTACTGTCAAGGTCCTACCTTTCTTCAGAGCTTGTGCATCTCCATGAGCTGGCCTCCATCTTGGTTTTCTGCAAAGCATGGTGGGAACCTTTATGCCTTCAGGCTTCTGCGGCTCCTCCTCAGAAGGGTGTGGTTGAGCACATTTAAACCTGCTGTCTGCAAGTGTGCTCTGCACTTGTGTCCTGTATGTTGCCCTGTTGCAAGCTCTTGTGTTGTTCCCATTGCTCTCCTGGTAACCGACTCGGCTTGGACAAGACTACTCTCTGCGTTAACCCTTTATCTGACCTCCCGTTGTTGAACCTGGCCCGTGACCTGAGCATTCTTTGCCTACCGTCTAGTACTGTCTGCTCCATTGTTATTGACCCGGCTTGTCTGACTACTCTACTCGTGATCCCATCTAGCTCCCACCAGCTGTACGCCATTGGCGGCAGTCGTTATCGCAGCTGGGGTCACTCGGGGGCCGCGACCTGGTCTCAGGCTGCGTCAAGTCCATCCCCACCATCAGGGGCCCTGGTGAAGGGTAGCCTGGGGCTTAGACTCCGCGCCCTGAGGGACTCTGGTCTGTGGGTAGTGGCTGTCGTCAGTCGCAGCGTGACCGTACCATAGGCCTGCCTGCCCATTCCATCGTTCCTGCCCTGACATCAGGGCCATAACCCTTCCATTTTATCAGGAACTGTGTCTGGCCCCCCCTCTTTCGGCAACTGAGGATAGTCTCCACTTCATATTCCTCCTGGCCACCTATGGTGACTGCCTCGGGAGGTCTGGATTCACGGTCCGGGAAGGGATCCGGTCTGGATGGCTTCAGGAGAGATACATGGAACACAGGATGTAACTTGAAGGTCCGCGGAAGCTGGAGTTCGTAGGCCACCTCGACTACTCGTTTTACCGGAAATGGCCCAATGTACTTGGGTCCCAGCTTCCTTGAAGGACACAGCATCTTCAAGTTGGTCGTTGCCAGCCAAACCTGATCCCCTGGTTGAAGCAGTAACTCTCCTCTCCTTTTCCTGTCGAACGCCCTCTTACTGTCCTCTTGGGCTTTAGCGATGGCTTCCTGAATCGTTTTGTTATTGACAGAAAAGAAGTTCAAGATGTCTTGAGACGCCGGTACCGGATTTTCAGGCATCAGATCAGGGAGGAATGTGGGATGATACCCGTAATTGGAAAAGAACGGGGATTGACCCGTAGCTGAGTGATTCGAGTTGTTGTATGAGAATTCTGCGGAAGGCAACAACGTCAGCCAGTCATCCTGAAGGTAGGATGTGTAGCATCGTAAGTACTGTTCCAGCGTTTGGTTGGTCCTCTCGGTTTGACCGTTGGTCTGTGGATGGTAGGCGGATGAAAGCGACAGCTTGATTCCCAGCGCTTTACACAAGGCGTTCCAGAACCTGGAGGTGAATTGGACTCCCCGATCTGACACTATATCTTCGGGAACCCCATGAAGCCTCACCACCTCCTTAATGAAGATCCGTGCCATTTCTGGTGCCGATGGGGTCTTCTCTAGGGGTACGAAATGTGCCATCTTTGAGAAGCGGTCGACGATCACCATTATTGCTGTGTAGCCTTGGGATGGTGGGAGTTCGACCACGAAATCCATGGCTATCATTTGCCAGGCCCGCTTGGGTATAGGTAATGGACGTAACAATCCCCATGCCCTGCTCCTGGAGGGCTTGTTCCTTTGACAGGTGGGACAAGTCTGGACGTAACGCTCGCAATCCTTGATCATGTCCGGCCACCAGAACGAGCGCCGTAGTAGTTCCAGAGTTTTCGTAACCCCAAAGTGACCCGCCATTGGATGGTCGTGGCAGTGCCCTAGGACCAAGGTTCACACTTCTTCTGGGACCATGATCCGGTCTTCCTTCCAAAACAGCCCACCGTGGTTCTGGAGGGGTGACCCAGACGGAACTGGTAGTCCTACAGAAGCATCGAGAAGTCGGGAGCAAAGTTCCGTTTGTAGAGCGAGGAAGCTTCCGGAAGGTAAGATGGTGTCAGGTACCACTGCGTCGTCGGGGTCCTCAAACATGCGGGACAGAGCGTCTGGTTTTGTATTCTTAGTACCGGGTCGGTACGTTATATGGAGTACAAATCGAGAAAAGAAAAGAGCCCATCTCGCCTGGCGAGGTCTCAGTCGTTTTGCTGTTCTTAAATATTCAAGGTTTTTGTGATCTGTGAATATTAGGATTGGGTGTGTGGCTCTTCCAGTAAATACCTCCATTCTTCTAGAGCGGCTTTAATGGCCAAGAGCTCCCGATCTCCAATGTCATAGTTACGTTCCGCCGGTGTCAACTTCCTGGAGAAGAACGCCACAGGGTGCAGTAGTTCCTTGGTACCATTCCTTTGGGACAGAACCGCTCCTACCGCATTTTCTGAGGTGTCCACTTCCAAAACATATGGGAGAGAAGAATCCGGATGGCAGAGAATGGGAGCAGAGGTGAACAATTTCTTGAGCTTTTCGAAAGCCGTCTGAGCTTTGGGAGTCCACTTAAAGCGGACCCCTTGTTTCGTCAGTTGCGTGATCGGGGAGACCAGACCAGAGAAGTTCCTAACAAACTTTCTATAAAAGTTAGAAAAGCCGATGAAACGCTGTACCCCCTTTTTATCGGCGGGTATTGGCCAATCTAAGATCGCCGTGACTTTCTAGGGATCCATCGCGACCCCCGCGGAAGAGAGAACCAATCCCAAGAACGTGATTTCGCGCTGTTTGAAACAGCACTTTTCTGCCTTAGCGTATAGCCCGTGTTGACGCAACCGTTCTAATACCCGTAACACGTGACCCCGATGAACCTCCAGTGAGGGGGAAAAAATTAGGATGTCATCCAAATAAACCACCACGAAAACATCGAGAAAGTCACAAAAAACATCGTTGATAAAGTGCTGGAAGGTTGCCGGTGCATTACAGAGCCCGAACAGCATCACCAAATACTCATAGTGACCGAATCTCGTACGGAACGCCGTCTTCCACTCATCCCCCTCCCTGATACGAACAAGGTTATAGGCCCCCCGCAGGTCTAATTTAGTAAATATCATTGCCGATCTCAATCTCTGGAGGAGCTCGGGGACTAGGGGTAAGGGATAACGATTCTTTACCATTATTTTGTTCAGATCACGGTAGTCTATGCAGGGCCGTAACGATTTGTCCTTCTTCTCTACGAAGAACAACCCGGCCCTGGCTGGGGATGTGGAGGGACGAATAAATCCCTTCCGAAGGTTTTCGTCAATTTATTCCCTTAGTACTCCCGATTCCGTTTCAGACAAAGGAAAGATACGGCCTGAACGAGATTTCAGATCCGGGTAGGAGGTCTATGGGGCAATCATAGGACCGGTGCGGAGGAAGAATGTCAGCTCCACGCTTACTGAAAACGTCTAAGAAGTCATGGTAGGCCGGAGGAATAACCTGGGATAGATTGGTGTCGCCATCCAAGCACAGGAGGAACCGGGGAACCACGGATCCTGTGGCGTGGCAGTGACTCAAACAGTAAGGTGACCGAAATTGAATTGTTCCCTTTTCCCAGTCAATCTGGGGGTTATGGGCCCGCAGCCAAGGGAGCCCCAGAATGACTGGAAAAAGGGGAGATGCGATGGCATCCAAACGGAGGAACTCCTGGTGATGGTCTGCCATTGTGGTGAAGATGGGTGGTGTCTCCTGGTCCACCACCCCTGATCTTATACTGGACCCATCTGCCAGGAAGATGTTGAACCCCCTTTCTTTGGTCTGGAGAGGGATTTTTTGCCGGTGGGCAAAAGTCAGATCGATAAAACAACTACAGGCTCCTGAGTCAACGATTGCGGTCACCGACAATGTTCCTCCGGGGAGCTGTAAAGACACAGGTATGGCCAGGTAACTTGACTGATCATCCCTTCCTGCCGGTAAAGTAAAAGAAAAGGAAGTGGACTTACTCATCTTTGCAGGACAGGATCGCACCTGGTGACCAGCTTCCCCGCAGTACAGACATAGGTTCTGTGATCGTCTCCTCTGACGTTCCTCGACCGATAAGTGGGAACGGGCCAGTCCCAGTTGCATGGGTTCCGGGTTATCCCCTGATTCCGTGCTTCGCGGATGGTTCCCTGGGGCTGGAGTTGTGTCTCTCGATGGAATCCATGCCACCCTTTGACCCTGGCTGCTTCTTTCCAGCCGACGTTCCCTTAGTCTACGGTCAATTTGAATGGCCAACTCAATCAGTTTTTCCAGGGAGTCAGGTAGGCCTACTCGTGCTAGTTCGTCTTTGAGAGACTCAGACAGCCCGATGCGGAACTGGTGACATAAGGCCGCATCGTTCCATCTGGTGTCTCCCATGCAACGCCTAAAATCGGACGCGTAGTCTTCGGCTGTCCGGCAGCCTTGCCGTAGAGAGTATAGGGTAGCCTCTGCGGAAGCAGCCCGCTGAGGGTCGTCATTCAGAACAGCCATGGCCTGAAAGAACCCGGTCACGGAGTCAAGATGGGGGTCGTGCTTCTCCATCAGACGGTGAGCCCAATCCTGGGGCTCATCCTGAAGGAGAGAGACTATAAATCCCACCTTGACGGTCTCAGTGGTGAACGTGCGGAGCTGCAAGTCGAAATACAGGGTGCAAGCGTTCCGGAAGGCTCGGAAGCGGCTCCGATCACCACGGAAACGTTCCGGCAGGGGAACGCGGGGTTCAGGAGCTAGGGGTGTGGCAACCGCTCCGGAAACCGGGGTAGCGGGAGGTTCTGCAGATGGAGGACTCTGAGCAGGGGGAGTCAGGGGGGCTAACGACTCCATGCGGTCCTCCAGTCGGGCGCAGCGACTGTGGAAATTCTGGAAAGCCTGGGTCAAAGTTTCCAGGTGTTGGCAAATATCCTCTAGGGACGCCGGTCCACTTCCTGGCTCTGTCATGGTACTGTTATGATCCGCCAGGTGGTGCCTCAGGCTGCCAACTGACAGACCTACTCAGAGCGTGGGGTCTAAGCCCGGGCTGTGCTTTCACCAGGGCCCCTGATGGTGGGGATGGACTTGAAACAGTCCCGGGCCAGGTCACGACCTCCGAGCAGGCCCACCAGTGGCTGAGGAGACCTCCGGGGACGTATGCAGGTATCGGGAGAGCCAGATGTGAAGAGGATGGCGGCCCCAGCAGGGTAGTAACGGATCGTGGTCCCGTGGGGGTAAGCGGGGTACAGAATCGGCGGGCAAAGAGTAGTCGGGTCACACGCAGGGTCAGAAGGGTAAGTCAGTCCGTAGAATGGTCAGGGCAATCCGGGTCAATCACAGGAGCAGGCAGCGTAGTCAGGGTCAATCAGGGTCACTAGACGGGTGCAGGAACTCAGGATCACAGAAAGACCTTGCGGCAATTTGTGACAGTGCAGGGCATCTTTAAATAGTGCGCCCTGCACTGTCATTGGCCGGCTAGGACGCGCCCCCGGCTGTCATTGGACGCCTGAGGCGCGCCCGCGGCTCTCTACTGTGCATGCGCGGCCTCCTGTCAGCCGCGGCTCGCCGGGACCTAGTGCCTGTGTCCCGGCGTGATCCACCGCCAGTGCGCATGCGCGGGGGAAGGCGCCGCGATCCAGGACTCCGGAGCCGCGATCCCTGACACTGGCCCACCTTTTGCAGCTATGACAGCTTCATCTCTTCTGGGAAGGCTGTCCACAAGGTTTAGGAGTATGTCTATGGGAATGTTTGACCATTCTTCCAGAAGCACATTTGTGAGTTCAGGCACTGATGTCAGACGAGAAGGCCTGGCTCGCAGTCTCCGCTCTAATTCATCCCAAAGGTGTTCTATCGGGTTGAGGTCAGGACTCTGTGTAGGCCAGTCAAGTTCCTCCACCCCAAACTCGCTCATCCATGTCTTTTGGACCTTGCTTTGTTCACTGGTGCGCAGTCATGTTGGAACAGGAAGGGCCATCCCCAAACTATTCCCACAAAGTTGGGAACATGAAATTGTCCAAAATGTCTTGGTATGCTGACGCCTTAAGAGTTCCCTTCACTGGAACTAAGGGGCCAAGCCTAACCCCTGAAAAACAACCCCACACCATAATCCCCCTCCACCAAACTTTACACTTGGCACAATGCAGTCAGGCAAGTACAGACAGGTCCGTTGGATTTCCAGACATAGAAGCGTGATTTGTCACTCCAGAGAACAAGTCTCCACTGCTCTAGAGTCCAGTAGCGGTGTGCTTTACACCATTACATCTGAGACTTTGCATTGCGCTTGGTGATGTAAGGCTTGGATGCAGCTGCTTGGCCATGGAAACCCATTCTATGAAGCTCTCTATGCACTGTTGTTGTGCTAATCTGAAGGCCACACAAAGTTTGGAGGTCTTTAGCTATTGACTCTGCAGACAGTTGGCGACTTCTGCGCACTGTGCGCTTCAGCATGCGCTGACCCCGCTCTGTCATTTTACGTGGCCTACCACTTGGTGGCTGAGTTGCTGTTGTTCCCAGTTGCTTCCACTTTGTTATAATACCACTAACAGTTGACTGTGAAATATTTAGTAGCAAGGAAATTTCACGGATGGACTTATTGCTCAGGTGGCATCCTATTATGGTACCACGCTTGAATTTGAAAACACTCACCGCTGATAGCAGAATAAAAAACAGCAGTGAAGAGAAATATAAACTACTATAAAAATCAATATTTATGAATGTAAAAAAGCCTCAAAAAAGAGACACAAATACTAGAAAGAACTGTTAATGTATTGGAATCAATAGAAATATAAAAAAAATTAAAGGTGACAGTCGCCATTCTATCAAGGTCCAGAAATAAATAATAGTGTCCCATATATAAGTGACAAACATAGCAAAAATATCCATCTATAATGAAAAAAAAACAAGACAAAAATAAAATAAAATGAAACCAACCACTAATAAAAAGCAGACCATTTAAATGCATCTAGTTATTGTATACATTATAGCAATCAAACTACATATCGGCTACTATCCGAAGAATTATTATTATTATTATACAGGATTTATATAGCGCCAACAGTTTGCTCAGCGCTTTACAATAGAACGGGAGACAATACAGCAACAATACAGTTCAATACAAGAGGGAAAGGAGGGCCCTGCTCCTTGGAGCTTACAATCTAGGAGGGAGGGGCTAGTGGTACAAAAAGGTAGTAACTCTGGGGGATGGACTGGTAGGAAGAGTAGAAGATTCCATTATTAGCTGAGGACAGGATAGGCTTCCCTGAAGAGATGGGTTTTCAGAGATCGCCTAAAAGTGAGCAGAGTAGGCGATAGTCTGATAAATTGGGGTAGAGAGTTCCAGAGGATAGGGGAAGCTCTGGAAAAGTCCTGGAGACAGGCATGGGAGGAGGAGACAAGGGAGCTAGAGAGCAGGAGGTCTTGCGAGGAGCGGAGAGTACGGTTTGGGTGATATTTGGACACAAGATCGGTGATATAATTTGGGGCAGAGTTATAAATGACTTTATACCTTATTGGTAATGTTTTGAATTTTATCTGTTGGGCAATGGGAAGCCAGTGGAGGGATTGGCAGACAGGGGTGGCTGATACAGAACGGTTAGTAAGGTGGATAAGTCTGGCGGCAGCATTCATGATAGACTGAAGAGGGGATTTCCTGCGATTCGGTAGGCCAATGAGGAGGTAGTTGCAATAGTCAAGGCGAGATATAACAAGGGAGTGAATAAGTTGCTTAGTGGTTTCCGTGGTTAGGAACGGCCGTATCTTGGAGATGTTGCGGAGGTGAAGTCTACAAGATTTGGACAGTGAATGGATTTGGGACTGAAAGGACAGATGGGAGTCTAGGATTACACCTAGTACCCTGGCATGAGGGGAGGGACTGATGATTGTGTTATTGATCTTGATGGAGAAGTCAGGGAAGGGGGCACAGGCTGTGGGGAATACTAAGAGCTCAGTTTTAGAAAGATTGAGTTTGAGGAAGTGGAGTGACATCCATGGCGATATGTCGCTTAGTAGGTTAGTAATGCAAGAGGAGACTGAAGGAGTGAGGTGAGGGGTAGAAAGATAGATTTGTGTGTCATCAGCATAGAGATTGTACTTAAAGCCATGGGAGTTTATCAAGGGACCAAGGGAGGAGGTGTAGATGGAGAAGAGAAGGGGTTCAAGGACAGAACCTTGAGGGACCCCTACAGAAAGAGGGAGTGAAGAGGAGGAGGCAGCGTTATAGGTAACACTGAAGGAGCGCTGCGATAGGTAGGAGGAGAACCAGGAGAGAGCAGAGTCTCTGAGGCCAACAGAGTGGAGTTTTTTGAGGGGGGGGGGATGGTCAACCGTATCAAAAGCCGCAGAGAGGTCAAGTAGTAAGAGTACGGAGTAGTGGCCATTGGTTTTAGCAGTTAGTAGATCATTAGTGAGTTTTAGTAGGGCAGTGGAGTGTAGTGAGCGAAAGCCAGACTGTAAAGGGTCAAGAAGGTTGTTGTCAGTGAGGTGGGAGCTCAGGCGATTGTAGACTAAGCGTTCTAGGAGTTTAGAGGTAAATGGCAGCAGGGAGATGGGTCTTAAGTTGTTCAGGTTGGTGGGGTCAATGGAGGGCTTTTTAAGTATGGGAGTGATGTGCGCATGCTTTAGAGGGGAGGGGAAGGCACCAGTAGAGAGAGAAAGATTGAAGATGTGAGTGAGGGAGCATAGGATGGAAGAAGAGGATGACCATAGTAGTTGTGAGAGGACAGGATCCAGGGGGCAGGTAGTGAGACGGGCTTCTGAGAAAACCTTAGTGACCTCTTCGGTAGTAGCAAGGTCAAAAGAGGAAAGTGTTGAGGAAGGTCTAGTATAAGGTACGCTAAGTGGGATGGATGTCTGTGCGATGCCCCTACGAATTGCGGCAATCTTGTTTTTGAAATGATTTGCAATCTCGTGAACAATGAGTGAGGTACTGGGTGGAGGTGGAGGTGGAGAAAGTAGAGAGGTAAAAGTAGAGAAGAGACAACGAGAACTGGATGACAAGGTGTTAATAAGAGTGACAAAGTAGGCTTTTTTGGCAGCATGAAGGGAGGAATTGTAGGTTAACAAAGCAGATTTATATGAATGATCATAAGAATGATTAATATTCATTATATCATAACCATCAAATCTCAGTACAGTTTTGAAGCCATCAGTTCCAAAAACATTTATCTTGGTCTCATCACTCCCGAGTACAGAGTCCCAGTAATCTTCTTCTTTTTCAGCATGGGCCCTGGAAAATTCTAGGTGGGCTTTTTTGTGTATGGGCTTTAGGAGAGGTTTCATTCATGGATGACACCTATGCATGACATTCCTCTGAAGTGTACGCTGTATTGTGTCATGGGAAACAATCACCCCAGTTTGGTTTTCTACTTCTTTAGCTAACTGCAGTGAACTTGCATGGTGATTTTCTTCAACCCTTCTCATCAGAAGACGCTCCTGTTGAGGTGTTAACTTCCATGGACTGCTTGGATTTCTCTGTGAGATAGTTGCAGTTCTATCTTTGTAGTCGGTGACCATTCTGTTGGAAGCTCTCAACAAAGACTGGTAAGCTTTGCCAATGCTACCCCTTTCCGATCAGGAAATCTTGAAATCTTGAAACCAATGAGTGCAAACTCACAAAAGCCAAAGGCTAAAACTGCGATACAAAGACAACCCAAGTGTCAGGAACCTGTTAGAGATAAATATCACACAATCCTGACATTACTCAGACTTGCCAGCTAATGCGTTTTAAGGGATGAACCCACTTCTTCATAGCAAAGGGAGCTGCCTGTGATATTTACAATAGCATATATGTGCCCATTTGAGAACCGGAGGGATCAGGTAGAAGAAGCAAAATGATAGTGGTTTGTAATCTGGTCCTGCTAACACCTGCACACTATACCTGTATTCTTCTCTTCTATATAGGTCAACAAATCTCAGCTGCACAATGTGATTGCATTAAAAGGAAAGCCAACAACTGGACTGCAAGATGAGGCAGGAAGGTATGGAATTGAGGGGGTGTGCTTGGGGGTGTCAGGTATGTATGTTGAGCCCTCTGCAGGTATAGTGGACTCATCAGCAAAACATCAAAGAAGTTGCACCAGACCTTGCCTGATTTCTGTACTGTAATATTTGTAGGTTGCATCCTCTTATTTTGTTTGTATTACGGTGAACCTTCTGTTTGGTTCCCCCTGTTTGTTGAAAATCGTACATAAATAAAGAATTACAAAAAAAATCAAAGAAGTAAGGTGCCCACCCAATAAACCCAATGATGTACCCCCTTAGATTGTAAGTTCCAAGGAGCAGGGCTCTCCTAACCCTCTTGTATTGAACTGTATTGTTGCTGTATTGTCTCCCGTTATATTGTAAAGCGCTGAGCAAACTGTTGGCGCTATATAAATCCTGTATAATAATAATAATATTGTACCCACCCGTCCCACCTCTTTATCACACCAGTCCCAACATCTAGAGTATTGATTTACTATAGGGAGTGAAACATCAAGTCCTTTTAGCTCTACTTGGGCTTCTCTTCGCTTTGAGGACATACAAATGTCAGCATACTATATTTGCATACATCTACATCATGTCTCTATAAATCTACAAGTCCCAAAGGCAAACAGTGTGTGCTGGGATTTGCATTTCTGTCTGAGGCAGAAAAAATGCAAATATGATATGCTGGGATTTGTAGTTTGTCAGACGTAAGAGAAAGGCAAATAATAACAGCACTGAGGCTTCTGCTTCTAGAGAGAAGTGACAGATGTTGGCTGAAGATGCATTCCATCCAGTTGGCATAATGGTTTGTACATTGCTACAGCTATGCACTATGTAAATGGCTATGAATGTGCAAATCGTTGCAGCCATTACTGTAAAGACTGGGGGGCTGCTCTAGGAATATTTAAAAACAGGATGTATGAATGGAGGGATCTGTGAAAGGAGGAGGGCGGACCTTCCTCTTCTGCCCAGCCTTCATTCATAGTTCCCTTTCCATTTATAGAAGCTGTAATACGGCTTTTATGAAGGTCAAAAAGGGCAGGCATAGTCGGTCACTCTTAATCAGAGTCTGTGACTGCCTCTTAGTTTTATTAACCCTTCTCATATCAGAAGATTATGGTGGCATGGGTGGGGCATGGACAGAAGATTTCACCCAATAGAAGAGGCATCAGCACAAGGGACGCTGATTGTTGTGTGTTTTTTTTTTTATTTTGGATGCACTCAGGCTTTCAGAGGCTAAGATTATGCTTAAAGTGGAACCAAACTGAAAGAAATACCTCTTCATTCCGGCGATGTGGCATTTAAATCCCTTGGTGGCCACTGTCATCTACTCCCAAAGTGCCAGGTTTTCAGCGTCTAAATTGGCCAGTGGCGGTATGATGTCATCCCATGCACGTGCATGCATGGAAGTCCGTCATTTCTGCACAGCACAGGTCAGTGTACATTCAATAGAAGACTGCAAACAGGCATCTAAGTCTTTATTATTACAGAAGAGACATTGCGGGTCTCTTTTGCAATCAATAGCTGCCTGGTGGCAGTTTTTTATTAGTTACCTCTACTTGTTTTTTAAAGGTAAAGTATAGTAACTCCTCAATGAGGTTGTATTGAGGACTATTGGCGTATGAAGTATTTACTTTATAGTTCTTTGTTATATGACTTTCACATTTTAAATGCTTGCTTCTCTATATCAGCCTTTTTCAACCAGGGTGCTTTCAGGTTTCTTCAGGGGTACCTTGGCAAAATGCCTAAAAATTGTCCAATAAGTGTATACAATCCTGCAGGTAGATAAAGCCTGCCTTTTAGTTACACAAAGCCACAGGTTTTCATTGTGCACCATTACAACCTTCTAGCCACCAGTGTCCTAACAACCAATGACATCGTCATTTGATAAGAAGGACTTTGGGCGCTTGCACAGCATCTTTACTCATCCCTTCCCTGTCCCTCTGTGTCAGCACTGGGGGTCACATTAACTGAGTGGAGGAGAGAAACTGAGGGGGAAGAGAAACACTGGGATACTAGTCAGTACCAGTGTGCAAAGGTGTGTTTGCTTTGGAAGAATAAATCACCTCTAATGTTGGGTGCTCTATGTGTGTGAATGTTGCTGAGTTATGTAAACCTAATAGTTTAGTCTTTTACATTTTTGAATGGGGTGCCTTGATATTGTGCAGACTTTTAAAAGGTGCCTTGACTAAAAAACGTTGAGAAACACTGATCTATATATACGCTGCTAGAGATTTAGAGAATAACCACTAGAGGGTACTATTCATTTGATTTGGCTGCTTTCAATCCCCTTGTTTAAAGTGAAATATTAAAAAAGCTTTTCACGTTGTTAAAAAGCCTAACCATTTTTTACCTTAATGCATTCCTTGCATTGGGGTAAAAATAAGTTTTAACATCAGTATCCCCTTCACACTCACCCCTCCCCCTCCCTTTTACTTACCTGAGTGCTCATTCTATCCAGCACTATGCAGGTCTTCAGCTCTTCTCTCCCCTCACTTCCTGGTCTTGCAGGCTTTGCTGAAGCACCAGGAGCCATTGGTTCCCGCTGCTATCAATCAAAGCCAGTGACGAGGCAGAGGGGGCAGGGCCAAGTCCCACTGTCTGTGTCTATGGACCCAGACAGTGAGGCTTGGGAGCAAGCCCACAAGAGTGCCCCCATAGCAAGCAGCTGCTGCCTCTCTGTTCTGTGAGAGAGGGGAGAGAGGAGGATGGGAACAGGCACATACACAGGCTGCATACGTACACAGCACTGGATTGAGTGAGGTAGAGGGCGATTCAGATACTAGAACATTTTTTGCTGTAATGCAAGGAATGCATTAAGGTGAAAATCTTTTTCTTTAGAACCACTTTAACTTTTTTTGCTATTACCGGGGAACCAAGAGCCCCCCATGTGATAGTGTGTTTATTATAATGGGTTCTCTTTAATGAGACATTGGAAGTCTAGTAGACCTCTGATTTCTTCCTAGCATGCCACTGAAGCAAATGGATTGTTATCCACTGGATTCTTCTCCAGCCACAGCCAGACAGATTAGAAGGTTTTACTGTTATCCGGGGCTCTGTTAGAGAGATTTCCCCACACTTCTTGCTATGGGACAACCTTTAAGGAGGCAAGAATTGAAAAGAATTCTCCAACAGCAATGTACACAGTGTAAACTGGGTGTGTGAAATTCCACCGATTCCTTTGAATGGGCCAAAATTCTAATAGTGTATGGCTAGATTAGGAGTGGCATGACAAGGGGTAGGACATAGCTATGGCCTATGTAGGTGGCCTGTGAATGTAGAAACAGAGAGATTTGTTGCAACCATTACTGAAAGCCTGGGTGCCTGCTCAAGGAATATTTAACCACTTTAGAGGTAAACAGTAAGCATTTCAAACAAGAGACGCAGAAACCCCCCAAGGCGGGTGGTAACAGACCAGAATCTATGGTGGAAGAGGCATTTCCGGGAGATATAGGGGGCAACTTAGCTGACCAGAAAATTACTTTTGGGTCCACAGAATTCTACGTGTCATAACCATTTAGTATGGACATGCTCAACATTGCAAAGCTCCAGAAATTTAACCACTAACATTCCATAGTTTGTTATGCAAAAGTCTACTAATTTATATTAAACCATACAAAATAACATTTTCTGTGTCCATCTTGCTTTTGCTGTGATAATAAAAAGCTTTAGAACGGCCATCGCTAAATGGCAGACCATGATGGATATGCCGTCCTTGGTTGCTAAGACAGTCGGCATTCTAACCAATGACATCACATGAGTTCCCAGCATCACAGGAGGACAATAGTGAAATTTTCACATTTCAAACATTAAGTCTGTTTTGCCTCCTGGCTCCCACCCTGTGCCTACCTGGCACTGAAAGGGACCCTGATGGGGACACCTGATGTAAAGGGGCACTGTGATGGGGACACCTGATGTTAAGGGGCACTATGATGGGGACATCTGATGTAAAGGGGAACTGTGATGGGGACACCTGATATAAAAGGGAACTGTGATGGGGACACTTGATGTTAAGGGGCACTATGATGGGGACATCTGATGTAAAGGGGAACTGTGATGGGGACACCTGATGTTAAGGGGCACTATGATGGGGACATCTGATGTAAAGGGGAACTGTGATGGGGACACCTGATGTAAAGGGGCCCTATGATGGGGACATCTGATATAAAGGGGAACTGTGATAGGGACACCTGATGTAAAGTGGCACTATGATGGGGACATCTGATGTAAAGGGGAACTGTGAATGGGACACCTGATGTAAAGGGCTACTATGATGGGGATACCTGTTGTAAGGGGGCACAGTAATGAAATCATCTGGTATAAAGTGTCATTGTGATGGGGATCCCTGATGTAAGGGGGCACTCTGATGGGGATGCCTGATGTAAAGGGCACTATGATGTGGACACCCAGTGTAAGGGGGTACTGTGATGGAGACTCCTGATGCAAGGGGAGCACTCTAATGTAAGGGGGGCACACTGATGGGGACCCCTAAAGTAAGGGAGCACTGTGATAGAGACTCCTGATGTAAGGGAGCACTGTGATGAGGACCCCGATGTAAGAAAGTGCTGTGATGATAACCCTGATGTAAAGGAGCACTGTGATGAGAAACGTTGATGTAAGAGGGCACTCTGATGGGGACCCCTGATGTAAGGGGTACTATGATGGGGACCCCTGATGTAAGAGGGCACTGTGATCAGAACCCCTGTTTTAAGGAGGCACTGTAATGGCAACCCTTGATGTAAGGGGGCACAGTGATGGGGACCCCTGATTTAAGGGGGCACACTGATGGGGACCCCTAAAGTAAGGGAGCACTATGACAGAGACTCCTAATGTAAGGGAGCACTGTGATGAGGACCCTGATGTAAGAAAGCACTGTGATGATAACCCTGATGTAAAGGAGCACTGTGATGAGAAACGTTGATGTAAGAGGGCACTCTGATGGGGACCCCTGATGTAAGAGGACACTGTGATCAGAACCCCTGTTTTAAGGAGGCACTGTAATGACAACCCCTGATGAAAGGGGGCACTGTGGTGGTGACCCATGATGTAATAGGGCACTGTGATGGTGACCCCTGATGTTAGGGGGCACTGTGATGGGGACCCCTGATGTAAAGGAGCACTGTGATGTGGACCCCTGATGTAAGGAGACACTGTGAAGGGGCTCCCTGATGAAGGGGGAAACAGTGATGTGGACCCCTGACGTAAAGGACCACTGTGATGTGGACTCCTGATGTAAGGGGACACTGTGAAGGGGCCCTCTGATGTAAGGGGCACTGTAATTGGCAACCCTTGATGTAAGGGGCACGGTGATGGGGACCCCTGATTTAAGGGGGCACTGTGATGGGGGCCCTTGATGTAAAGGGAAATTCTGATGGGGACACCTAAAGTAAGGGAACACTGATGTGGACCCCTGATGTACGAGGACACTGTGAAGAGGACCCTTGATGTAAGAGGGCATTGTGATGGGGACATCTGATGTGAGGGGGCACTGTGATGGAGGTCTGTTTACTGACAGACATACAATGAATACATATATCCTTTCTGAATCATAGCACAAACATGAGATTCGGACCTCTGCTAGAATAAAATTCCACTGACTGATCTCCATGAATTTTGCTTTGATTACTTTAGAAGGTCATTGTATCAAAGTAGAGAGATTGTGATTCCAGATTCACCAGAAGGTGGCAGGAGTATCAGGGTGTTCAGAGATAACCACAAGGACAGATTGCAATCACTGATCATTTCTTTTTTATTACTATGAGCCCCTTGGATTGTTAGGAGCAGTTCAGTATAATCAGCAATGTGTTTGTGCTACCAGAGTGGGTCTAACAGAACCATTGCTACAGCAGTGATTGATCACAGGGCAGACACATACAGTATGTAGCTATGGCCTTAGGAATGCAGTATTATAGGACATGTGTTTTTATTCAGCTTCACTTTCAAGTGTTTTTGCTTACAAAGTTCAGTACATTATGCTGGTATTTAATTTCAAAGACCTAGAAAATCTCCTTTGTTCTTAGCAAGATATTAAAATGTACATGAAACCCCGGAAGGATGTCATTTCTTTGAACAGCGAATACATAGCGGTATAGTTGCTATTAGCTTTTTTGTGGATTTAGGAGGATCTGGACATAACAATATCTCATTAGAAAGAGAATGGTCATATGAATTAACCAACTTAAACTTTGCTGGAATTGCCTGTACAAAGTTCAAATCCCCTACCCCTAAAGATTTCTGGATAGATGTTGCATGGAGTTTGGCTAATTCAACACCGCTGTGGGTTGAAGCACTGCAGGTGGTTGCTCAGCATGGCTCCAACAGAGTGAATTCTGTAATATATGGAAAAATTTAAGTATGTGCCAAACCACAAAGATTTTCCATGTTCTGGATGGAGTGGGGAAGGATGAGAATGCCAGATGTTGTTTTTCTTTTCATTCTCCAGGACTCCATTAGAGAGATTTGCCTTTACTTCCTGTCCTGGTGACAACAGTTTCATCAGACAGATAGTAAGGCAAAATGTGCAATGGGGTCACAGTTTCATTGTCAGCTTCAGCACTCCTATGTTTCAATGAAAATTCAAATTTGCTGCTTACCTTTTTACTTGCTGTTTTGCCTCTCAGCCGCTCTTAGAGTAAGCAATACTCGTCATTTCTCTCAAGGCACACTTAGTTCATTAGAATTCCAGGAGGCCAATAAAGTTGACAATATGAGGAAGGGTGCGTTTGGGTTCCAGATAACAGAGTATGCTAAGTAGCATACTGGGCCAAAAGACACATGAGGCTTTAAAGAGGTATTAAACCCAAAGACAAAAATGTCAAAAATCACAGTTTACCTATCATTAGATATGGTGGCAGCATTAGTTATCTTTTTTTCTCTCTGTTTTCACCAGGTTATCTGGCCAGTAACACACTTCCTGTATTACAGTGTCCTCACTCTGGATGAATGAGCACAGGGGGCACCAGGGGCGGACTGACCATTTGAAAACTCGGGAACTGCCCAAGAGCCCGGGGTCAGAAGGGGGCCCCATGAGATGCCCCTGGTACCTTTTTCATAGGCTTTTTTGAGTTTGGGCAAGGACACAGGGGCCCCATGATCCCCTATTGCCCGGGGCCCCATGAGTTGTCAGTCCGCCCCTGGGGGGCACATTTGGACAGCAGCATTGTCAGTCTGGGAAAGGGGGTGTTAGATGTACTAGCTCATTTAAATATACTAGCAATTGAAAGCCAAACTTCAGCTAATACTTTAAAAGCATTAACAGAAGTTTTTTTTTCATTTTCAGAATATAGGTTTTACATAAAAGCTGATAATTGTAAGCTCTCCTGCCAGTTTTAAATGGTTTGTCTCATTTCTGTAACTGAAATAATTGTTGGCGTGCTTGTTCTTTTGAAAAACAGACTTACTGGCCAGATTACCAGATGAAAATAGAAAAAAAGCCTAAAAAAACAATGAAGCCGTCACATGTAAGAAATGGTAAGCGATATAATGAATGTTTGCTTTTGGGTTTAAAGCCAGTATTAAACCCAAAATCAAAATATTGCAGCTTACCAATCATTAGATGGGATGGCTGCATTAGTTTTCTTCTTTTTAGGCTTTTTCCCCCTTCTGAGTTCCCCGGTGATCTGACCAATAATACACCTCCTGTATTAGAGTGCCCTCACTCTGTATGAGAGAGCACAAGGGGCACCTTTGGACAACAGCATTGTCAGTTTGGGGGGGGGGGGGGTGGAGGGTAGTGTTAGATGTACTAGCAGATTTAAATTCACTAACAAATTGAAGGTAAACTCCAGCTAACACTTTATAATCAGTTACAGCAAACTGTTTTTCCTTTTGGGATAAATGTTTTACACAAATAAATAAAAGTGAATCATTGTAAGCACACCAGCTGCTGTTAAATGGCTTGTCTCATCCCTGTAACTGATACATCTGGAGGAGAGCTTGTTCTTTTGAAAAACAACAGACTCATTGACCTGAGCAGCATATGAAAATAGAAGAAAGAAATCCTAAAAATGAAAACTAATGCAGCCGTCACATCTAAAAATTGGCAATCTACAGTATCATAAATGTTTGGTTTTGAATTTAATATAGCTTTAATACCACTTAAAAGTGTAACTAAAGTAAAACTTTTTTTTAATAAAATAACAAACATGTTATACTCAAAGGTATTACACAGAGCTGCCCCGGGCCTCATCTTCTGGCGATCTTGGCTCGTCCTCTTCTTGTGTCCCAGAGCAAGACGCACATCTAAATCTACCCTTACTTATTTATCTCACAGTCCTAAATTGTAAAGATTTAACCTAGAAATTATTTTCTGTGGTTTACAAGACTAATCAAGTTTTCTCCAACTATAGTTGTGCTCAAAAGTTTACATACCCTGGCAGAAATTGTGAAATTTTGACACTGATATTGAAAATATGACTGATCATGGCACAAAATGCTCTTTTATTGAAGGATGATGATCATATGAAGCCATTTATTATCAAATAGTTGTTTGGCTCCTTTTTAAATCATATTGATAACAGAAATCACCCAAATGGCCCTGATCAAAAGTTTACATACCCTGAAATGTTTGGCCTTGGTACAGACACACAAGGTGACACACACGGGTTAAAATGCCAATTAGAGGTTCATGTCCCACATCTGTGGCTTTTTAAATTGCAATTAGTGTCTGTGTATAAAAAGTCAGTGAGTTTGTTAGCTCTTACGTGAAAACACTGACTAGGCTAGATACTGAGCCATGGGGATCAGAAAAGAACTGTCAAAAGTCCTGCGTAACAAGGTAATGGAACTTTATAAAGATGGCAAAGGACATAAAAAGATGTCCAAAGCCTTGAATATGCAAATCAGTACTGTTAAATCACCTATTAAGAAGTGGAAAGTTTGAGGATCTCTTGATACCAACCCAAGGTCAGGTAGACCAAGAAAGATTGCAGCCATAACTGACAGTTGAATTGTCCGGGATTCAAAGAAAAACCCTCAGGCCACCTCAAAAGAAATACTGGCTGCTCTGGAAAAAGACAGCGTGGTTGTTTTTAAGGAGTGCAATAAGGTGATACTTGAACAAAAATGAGCTGTTTGGTCGAGGTGCTAGAAAGAAGCTTTTACTGCATCAATGACACAAAAAAGCCCAGTTACAATATGCCTCACAACACCTTGACATGCCTAACCGGGCCTTTTTGTGTCATTGATGCAGTAAAGACTTCTTTCTGGCACCTCGACCATGCAGCTCATTTTTGTTCAAGTGTCATCATATTGTGCTCCTTCAAAACAACCACACTGTCTTTTTTCAGAGCAGGCTGTATTTTTCTTGTGGTTACCTATGGGTTTTGAATCCCAAACAATTCTTCTGGCTGTTGTGGCTGCAATCTTTCTTGGTCTACCTGCACTTGGCTTGGTATCAAGAGGTCCCTGAATTTTCTACTTCTTAGTGGAAGTGATGACTAGCATATTCAAGGCTTCAAGGCAAGCAAAGGGTCACATCCAGCCCAGAGACACAGTTTGGAGACCAATGGTCTAAATTCACAAACAACTGTATATATATTGTAAACTTTTTTAATTATTTTAGTACAGAGGATATAAAACGTCTACACACGCCTGTTAAAATGTCAGATTTCTGTGATGTAAACAAAATGAGACAAAGATAAATAATTTCAGAACTTTTTTCACCTTTAATGTGACCTATAAACTGTACAACTCAATTGAAAAACAAACTGAATTTTTTTAGGGAGAGGGAAGGAGGAGTAAACATAAAAAACTAAAATAATGTGGTTGCAAAAGTGTGCACACCCTCTTATAACTGGGGATGCAGCTTTGTTCAGAATTAAGCGATCACATTCCAAATCATGTTAAATAGGAGTCAGTACACAACTGCCATCATTTAAAGTACCTCTGATTATCCCCAAATAAAGTTCAGCTGTTCTAGTAGTTCTTTCCTGACATTTTCTTAGTCGCATTTTACAACAAAAGCCATGATCCACACAGAGCTTCCAAAGCACCAGAGGGATCTCATTGTTAAAAAGTATGAGTAAGGAGAAGGTACAAAAGAATTTCCAAGGCATTGGAACACAGTGAAGACAGTCATCATTAAGTGGAGAAAATATGGCACAACAGTGACATTACCAAGAAATGGATGTTCCTCCGAAATTGATGAAAAGACGAGAAGGAAACTGGTCTGAGGGGCTGCCAAGAAGCCTACAGCAAAATTAAAGGAGCTGAAGAAATATCTGGCAAGTACTGGCTGTGTGGTACATGTCACAACAATCTCCTGTATTCTTCATATGTCTGGGCTATGGGGTAGAGGGGCAAGGCGGAAGCCTTTTCTTACGAAGAAAAACATCCAAGCCCGAATAAATTTATCAAAAACACATCTGAAGTCTCCCAAAAGCATGTGGGAAAATGTGTTATGGTCTGATGAAACCAAGGTTGAACTTTTTGGCCATAATTCCAAAAGATATGTCTGGCACAAAAACAACATTGCACATCACCAAAAGAACACCATACCCACAGTGAAGCATGGTGGTGGCAGCATCATGCTTTGGGGATGGTTTTCTTCAGCTGGAACTGGGGCCTTAGTCAAGGTAAAGGGAATTATGAACAGTTCCATATACCAATCAATATTGGCACAAAACCTTCAGGCTTCTGCTAGAAAGCTGAACATGAAGTGGAACCTCTTCTTTCAGCTTCACAACAACCCAAAGCATACATCCAAATCAACAAAGGAATGGCTTCACCAGAAGAAAATTAAAGTTTTGGAATGGCCCAGCCAGAGCCCAGACCTGAATCTGATTGAAAATCTGTGGGGTGATCTAAAGAGGGCTGTGCACAGGAGATGCCCTCACAATCTGACAGATTTGGAGTGTTTTTACAAGGAAGAGTGGGCAAATATTGGCAAGTCAAGATGTGCCATGCTGATAGACTCATACCCAAAAAGACTGAGTGCTGTAATAAAATCAAAAGGTGCTTCAACAAAGTATTAGTTTAAGGGTGTGCACACTTATGCAACCACATTATTTTAGTTTTTTATTTTTACTTCCCTCCACTTAAAAGATTTCAGTTTGTTGTTCAACTGAGTTGTACAGTTTATAGGTTACATTAAAGGTGGAAAACGTTCTGAAATGATTTATCTTTGTCTCATTTTTTTACATCACAGAAACTTGACATTTTAACAGGGGTGTGTAGACTTTTTATATCCACTGTAAATTTCTCTAATGTATACAATTTCTGCTGCTGGAATAGTCTTGTTTCACTGGCCCTCCATAAATTATCTTGGATTATTATGATAAATGAGAAACACTTAAGCATCTTGTTGGATAAACAAACATTGAGAAAGAGTGAATACATACCACACACTCCTGATAGGGAGGTCTAGGCAGCCTTGTTCATTTCTGCCTAAGTATTTCTGTTTCATTTTTATTTTACCCTTTACATTTTAGAGCCATTCATTTTTACCTATTATTTTATTGAAACAACTTAGGAATTATTACATGAAACTTACATTTGGCCCAAAAGTATAAAAAAACTGATTTGCTTTTGTTTTTAATTCATTCTGGTTTGCCAAAAACCTTTAATAAAAATGAACAGAATAGAAAGCCATGCTCTAATAAGCTCTTTACTCTTTTTTATCTAAAAGGTGAAAACCTATGGTAAAGCTTACAGACGTCAGACTGCGGTCATACTTCCCACAGAGAAATGCACTGCATTTTAGAAGGCGCATGGGAGTGCCATTCATTTTTAATGTCACCCCAACGTATTTGGAAACTGCGGCACATTTTTGCACATGTTAAACTGCATGGTACCGCAACACCATGCAATTCAATGCAGCACGATTTAAAAAAAACGTGTTGGAGACTTTTTTCCCACATTTCTGTGGGGAGGGCAGCCCATTGAAAAGAATGTGGTTAGGTTCTTGAGATTGACAAACATTGAAAAGAATGGACTGTATTACACACAGTAGGATGCCTACAGTGATGTGAAAGGAGCCTAATGCATAATATTGTCTTCTACTTATATAGGTGTGCTTGCAAAATACCCAACAAGGCTCTTAAAGACATAGTAAACACCGCTTGGTGACTTGTACCTACAGGCAAGCTTATAATAAAGCTTAGGTACAAGTCAGAAAGTGGGTACAAGGAATATCTCCCAAACATGCACCATTTAGGAGATATTAACTATTTCTGCAGCCGGAGATGCCACGGGTGCATGCATACTGCGCTCTGAAGGGACGGCACACTGAGTATGTGAAAGTGTGCTGTGCCTGGAACGTGGCTCCCCTGAGCATGCGCGGGAGTAAAGTCATTGCCATTCAAACAGCAAGAGCCCGCAAACCCAGAAGGAAGATCAGGTGAAGATGGAAGCCCAGTCAGCGGTGACAGTGAGTCACTGGAAGGCTTTGTTTTAACCACTTCAAGTCTGGACATTTTCACCCCCTTCTTGTCCAGGCCAATTTTCAGCTTTCAGTGCTATCACACTTTGAATGACAATTGCGCGGTCATGCAACACTGTACTCATATGAATTTTTTAGCATTTTTTTTGAGACAGATAAAACTTTATTTTGGTGGTATTTATTCACCACTGGGATTTTTATTTTTGCTATATAAATGAAAAATTTCAAACATTTTGAAAAAAGTGTTTTTCTTCATAAATCCTGGCCAAAGTGTATTCAGATATCTTTTTAGTAAAAAAAAAATAACCCAAATTAGTTTATAACCAAAACTTATAATTTTTCAAATTGTTTTTTACAGTTTTATTTTATTTTTTTTACATTATTATTTATGTTTTTTTTTTGTAATATACTGTCAGCCTTATGACACTGTACTACTTGTGGGGGGTGATGAAGATTTTTTTTACACTGATTGCTTTTACACCCATAAAGGCTGTAAAAGCAATCATTTCTCCTTCTCTCTGGCTGCATTCTTGCAGCCATTGAGAAATACTGTGAGAGCTGTGATTGGTCACAGCTTGTCACATGGTACAAGGCTGTCGTGAATAGCCTTCTACCATGTGACATCTGTGATCATTCATAGATTTCACTAGTAGTAAGCAATGATGTCAGAAGTGACATCTTGCTTACTACTATTCATGTGATCACTGATTGGCCAATCAGTGATCACATGATTGGGACCTCACACAGAGATCCCGTACAGCGATTGGTGATCCGGAGGACACAGTGGGCACAGGATCGCGGTGCTGGGTGCTCCCGGGGAGTGTGCACAGGCAGGGAATGCGGGAGGACGTTTATAAATGGCCACCCACTCCTGCACTGCTCCTGTCCGGCCATTTATGTACATGGGCCGGACGGGAAGTGGTTAAGGTACGTTTTTCATAATGTGCTAGGATGCAATGCATACTAGCACATTATACCCTTAATTTGACTTATACATATAAAATGCAGCGCTGTAAAATGATCAAATCACGCAAATCAACACAATAATAGTCCTGAAAAGGTGCTCATTAATTCCCAGTGTCAATGGAAAGAATGCAAACTAACCAGAAGCGCATTTAAAGTACGCATGTGTGTAAGAAATCCTGGAGATTCCCCTCTCTCCCTCTGGTCAGAAAATGGATATGTGCTGAAATGGATGATGATAACGCCCTCTTGTGGAAAAGCGAAAAAGGCCAGGAAGCTCCCAGGATAGGATATTCCTCTTCAACGGAACCAGGGCTGGGATTTAAATCACTCTGTGGCTGTGAAATTGGGAGAGAGACGCCTCACAGAGGACACAGAGAGATACTCATAGTGTAGTATATTACTTCAATTTATTTAAAAAAAACAAGTAAAAAACATGTAATCAGATGGCAAGTGAAAGTGACCCACTGACCCTCTTAAAATTAAAGGTGGCCTCCGGGCCTCCACATGGCACCGGCGGTGTAGTGTCAACGACGTCCACAGGCTCCTGCTGACGCGTTTCGTGCGCACGAACCTTGCTCTACCTCAGAAGAAGTGCGTGCGCACGAAACGCGTGGTCCTTGCTCTACCTCAGAAGAAGTGTGTGCGCACGAAACACGTCAGGAGGAGCCTGTGGACGCCGTTGACACTACGCCACCGGTGCCATGTGGAGGTCCGGCGGCCACCTTTAATTTTAAGAGGGTCAGTGGGTCACTTTCACTTGCCACCTGATTACATGTTTTTTACTTGTTTTTTTTAAATAAATTGAAGTAATATACTACACTATGAGTATCTCTCTGTGTCCTCTGTGAGGGGTCTCTCTCCCAATTTCACAGCCACAGAGTGATTTCAATCCCAGCCCTGGTTCCATTGAAGAGGAATATCCTATCCTGGGAGCTTCCTGGCCTGCAGGATTTCGCTTTTCCACAAGAGGGCGTTATCATCATCCATTTCAGCACATATCCATTTTCTGACCAGAGGTAGAGAGGGGAATCTCCAGGATTTCTTACAAACATGCGTACTTTAAATGCGCTTCTGGTTAGTTTGCATTCTTTCCATTGACACTGGGAATTAATGAGCACCTTTTCAGGACTATTATTGTGTTGATTTGCATGATTTGATCATTTTACAGCGCTGCATTTTATATGTATATGTTTTATTGAGGATTTTTATATGCGTTTATCCTGGATGTTCAGCTGCTGTTTCTTTGAGAGCGCTCACTGTGTGTCTTTTACCTATACAACCTTAATTTGTTAATTTGACTTGACTTTACTAACTCAGATGTTTTGTATACTACAAAATGGTATATACACTCACTGGCCACTTTGTTAGGCATTTAGGCATCTAGACTTGGTGAAGTTCAAACCAAGCATCAGAATGGGGAAGAAAGGGGATTTAAGAGACTATGAATGTAGCATAGTTGTTTGTGCCAGATGGCTGGTCTGAGTATTTGAAAGAGTGCTGATCTACTGGGATTTTCATGCAGAACCATCTCTAGGGTTTACAGAGAATGGTCTGAAAAAAAGAAAACATCCAGTGAGCGGCAGTTGTGTGGACGAAATGCCTTGTTGGTATCAGAAATTAGAGGATAATGGGCAGATCGGTTCAGCTGCAACATTCAGATAGTAGCATCAGAATTTGGTATAAACAACACGAAAGCATGGATCCATCCTGCCTTGTATCACTGGTTCAGGCTGGTGGTGGTGGTATAATGGTGTGGGGGAAGACTTTCTTGGCACTAGCAAGGTGTATTTAATAAAGTGGCCTTTGAGTGTATATTTTACTAAAAGCAGCATAGAGATATGAGGTTAAAACATTGATTATACTTTGCAAAATGCTAACCAAAATCAAATAAATATGATTGTTTTGTGTTATTACTGATTGTTTTAGATTTTTGTATATGTTTGTTTTAGTGTGAGTCGACTAATGTAACATTTATTTCCTGTGTATGTTTGTGATGTGAGTTTTGTAGAGGGTTATATTACAATGTAGTACAAATGACATTGAGCCAGGCTTTATCATTGTCAATGTGACATTCGTTTCATTCTGTATAAACACATACTGTGTGCATAATATTACCATCCTACAGTGTTAAGTAATACTATATACAGATAATGCAATAATGTGCCATGTAATCAAAATAACCGTATGGATTAAAAAAAGATAATAAAGAACTTCATGTATCAAATGCATCTTAAAGTAAGCTATACTGTAGTAACCTGCTGGAGTTTAGAATTTAAAGAGCAGCTAAAGTATATCTTTGAGTACAAAAATGACATTATCCAGAGAAGCAGTCCATCCTTTCTGTACTTGGATAGAAGACTAAAGCCAGGAATACACGATAACAAAATCATAGGAAAAAATTTAGTTGATCAAATGATCGACCGATTTTCTCTTCATTGATGAGCAGGATGATGCTATTGTAAACGGAAAAATCCATTTGAACAACAGTGAAAAATGTTGTTGTTTCACATGCGAACAACCGATTTTCTATGCAGTGGTATGCTGGTCGTCTGAAAAAATCTATCAAGCACTATCACACATGAGTAGATAAAGAAGATGACCCGGATGTTTATGTCCAAGTATCCATAAATCCAATTTATTCCAATTATGTCCAAGGATCCAAAAATCCAATTAATTCCAATTATGTCCAAGGATCCATAAATCCAATTAATTCCAAGAATTTATGTCCGATCGCTCTTTGTGGGCAGCAGGGCGTTGAACGCTTGTTCTGGGCAGAAGGGTCACACGCACACTGCATCACTTCTACTTGTACAAAAGACGTCAACACTATGTATTGCTCGATGAGCGATTTTTTTTTGATTGGTTAATGTTGGCCATGATTTCGACCAATGAACAAATGCCGATCGGTCGTCGGGTGACCGATCGGTCGATTTTCTTACCGTGTATTCCTGCCATTAATCACCTCGGTACAAGGACACTCCAACTTTGGTTCCAAAATTAATATATGGATGTGTACCCCTGTGAAACCACACCCTGGCTCTTCAGCTGCCATATGAACCAAGGTAGCCAAGGTGATTAAAGCGTAGTAAAAAAAGAAAACCTACTGTTCCCCCCACAGGGTCATGTCACCAGGCTCATGGCACCACATACTAGCACTTTATGATGGACTATAAAACAAATCTCAGTGGCTAAATGGTTAGCACTTCTGCCTGGCAGTACTAGGGTTGTGGGTTCATATCCCAACCACGGCACCACCTGCCTGGAGTTTGCATGTTTTCCCTGTTCTTGCGTGGGTTTCTTCCGGGTACTCCGGTTTCCTCCTACACTCCAAAGACATGCTGGTAGGTTAATTGGCTCCTGTCTAAATTGACCCTAGTATGTGTATGTGTGAATGTAAGTTAGGGACCTTAGATTGTACACCCCTTGAGGGTTAGGGACTGGTGTGAATGTAAAATATATATATGTAAAGCGCTGTGCAAATTGATGGCGCTATATAAGTACCTGTAATAAATAAATAAATCTCTCCAGTGGCGTGCTGTCACCACTGACCGGGATTCCATTTTCACATGGTCTTCTTTCTAGGTTCATGGGCTTTGGACGTTTGAATGGTCGAGCCACGATGAGGTCACTCTCAGAGGGTTTTTTTTAGCTCTGCTGTTGCTCTTCTTTGGAAAGGCTTTTCTTGTCAAATTTTCCTTTTATACAGCTGGAGTATTTCTTTATTTGATCACATGGACTAATTTTTACTCCACTTGCATAGTCATTCTCAGTTAATTTCTTTACTATGTCAGAATTTCTGTGCCCCAGCCATTTGTGCCATGTGTAAATGCAATTTGAATGTTTTTCCTCCTTGGCAGTGTTAACCACCTCATTGCAGTTCAGCTGATACAGTTCATCTGTAATTTTAACCTTTGTAAGTAAGATATCTCCTTTTGTGATGGCAAGACTGTCACCTTGGAAGGTCACTACATTGCCTTGTTTTGTGAGCTTCTTCACTGACAAAAGATTTGTTTCAAGAGCAGGGACATACATGACATTTTGCACAGGTATCTTATTGGTTACACTCTGTATATAAATAAAAAATATCCCCTTATGGGACTTTAATGCAGCAAACATACTCATACACATGTACTCAGAAGGAACTCTTTTAATCATATACTTTATTAGATAGAAGTAAGAGATACACTGTCCTTAAAAACACTGGCTCTGATAACTATTGCAAAGATATTTTCCTTCACATTACAACAAAATTCCCAAGAATTAAATCGACGCGTTTCGATCATTCCACTTTTTGATCTTCTTCAGGGGATATAAATACAAGAAGAATTTCTAAATAAACATATTTGAAAAAGGTTTTGTAAGCATTGTGGTTAGCTGTCCTAGTGAAGGGATTTATGTACTGTGGTGGTTGTGATAGTATCTCTATGACCTTTGATTTCTATTATAGATCAAACGATTGTAACCTTTGGTCCATTGAGACTTGTGACATCTTCACCATAAAACGAGGAACATCTCAGTTTACTGTGTTCATTGACTTTGTCCTATATACAGTTAGCTTTTCTCCATATATTAACTAGAATACCAGTCTTTAGGTCTTTTGAATAAGCTCTGTATCTAATTCACACCAGGTTTTCTATGATGATTATAGAGGGATATGGAGGGCGATTTGGTGTTCTCCTTTTGCCTTCAGCACTATGAGATGAATATTTGACCACCCTTGCCCTTCGGATGGTTCATGCCATTAAATCTCAGACCATGCAGCCTCATCTTGAATATCAGTATTTTATGATTGCTCTGATTAATATTGATTGCTCAATTCCCTTGTAAGTATTAAAATGGTAATTACCAAACTGGATATCATATGCACTCTCCAGTGCTTCAGGAAATGGACAGCAAAAGGAGGTATCAGCAGCAACGTTGTTCCAACCATAAGTCTTCCTTATCCACTACACATCTGCCAGTCTAAGAGGCTAGACAGCAGCTCTGAGGAAAGGGACTCGTGCCCGAAATGAATCAGCCATTTGACCACACTGACAGTTGGAACACCTTGCCTCCTGTTGTGGCCAACTTCTTAATGCATGAGCTTTTTATACATGCTTCATCTGTGAGTATATTTTTGTCTTTTATACCTTTGAATAAACCTTGGATAATGCACTAGGTGTGTGCGCCACCTGTTTACTCTTTATCTTAAAATGGTAATTATATGAATGCTATTGATACATTTCTTATATGCAAATTATCACTTCTTTCAAATATGTTTATTTAGAAATTCTTCTTTTATTTATTCCCCTGAAGAAGATCAAAAAGTGAAATGATCGAAACGCTTCGGGGTCATTTTTGGGAATTTTGTTGCAATGTGAAGGAAAATATCCTAGTAATAGTTATCACAGCAAAAATGTTTTTAAGGATAATGTATCTCTTACCAATACGTCTATCTAATAAAGTATATGATTAAAAGAGTTCCTTCTGAGTACATGTGTAATGATATGTTTGCTGCATTAAAGTCCCATAGGGGGATATCTTTTATAATCATGTTAGGGATGAGCAGCTTGATACTCGATTTTTTGTTCATTGGTTACACTTTGGGAAGTAGGACAGTAAAGAAAACCATTCATTCCTTTTGATTCCATTATTTGTCCATTTGCTTTGCTGATTTTTTCTGTTTTACTTTTGACAAGGTGAATAAAGAAATTCCTGTCATTTGTCATGTGACTCATAGCTCCTGAATCAACACACCATGCCTGCAAAGATGAGGTGCAACTTTTGTATTGAAAAACATATTCAATATGTGAAGAAAAATCAGTTTCTTCCTTCACACTTTTGGCCTTTTGTAGTTTAATTTGTTTTTGCATTCTAGTGTCAGGAATGGACTCAGCACTGGTGGTGGGACTCACCTGCCGTATGGGCTGCAGTACCAGGGCTGACCAGCGGGTGCTCTCAGCAGCCAGAAGCTCACTTCTGCAATCAGCCAAACCTGGGGCTGATTGCAGAAAGGTGTGTTTGGGGCATGGCCAGGCCTGTGATCTGGGCCTTGGTGTATGTTTTCCCATGAGCCTCTGTACCTGGTATCCTGTGTTCCTGCTTCGTTGCTGACCCTGCTTGATCCTAACCTCTGCTGACCGTCTCCTGTTGAACCCCTGGCTTGCCTGACCATCCTTCTGCCTGATCCCCTGTACCTCACTGCCCATGAGTTACTGAACCCGGCTTGTGTCCTTGACCATTCTCTGCCTGCTCCTTTGGTACCTTGCTGCCCGCACATTGCTGACCTGGCCCGTCTGACCACGCTAACTACTCTGCCATCCATCCATCCTGCACGGATCTAGCCGTCCCTGCTCACACCTTCTGCCTCTTCACATCAGGCTTTCTACCTGCACATACCTCTGGCGGATCCCTCTACCACTAGCAGGTGTACTCAGGGGCCGCGACCTAGTTCCTGTCTGTTCCAAGTCCATCCCCACCATCAGGGGCCCTGGTGAATAAGCAGACTGGGACTTAGACTCCGCGCCCTGGGGAATCCTGTCCTGAGGACCGCTAGAGGTACCACCAAACGGTCATTACAGAACCCTACGGCCGGCCTGACCGTTCCACCTCTCCAGCCCTGACTACGCCTGTATTCCTGCACCTCCTAAGATTAGTGGAAGGTTGGTTTGCTCACTGTGCGTTTATATATATATATCTGGGTGGCTAATAATAAACTGTATTATACTGTACCTGAGGCCTGCGTTTCCCTGTGTCAGTTCACACCTTTCTGGTCACGCCTAGATTCCTGACATCTAGCTTTCCAGATTCTGCTATCTGCTTTTAAATGGCCTTTTTTGCACACAAAGCAGCCACATGTTTCTTGTTACTGTTTTTATTCCTATTTTTTTGTCTTTAAAGCAGACTCTGTGACATAAGCACCATCACTATTAATGCTCTCTGTTTTATGCTTATATTCATCCATAAGCTTGCTCTAAACAAATTCCAATTTCAGTTCATCATCTGGACGTGCATTAAGTGATGTGATGAGCTTTTCATAATTTTCTGGTAAATAACTAAGTAATAGTGCTGCGACATGAAAGTTTTTTTAATTTATTTTCCTATACCTCTCAGGCATTCAACCATTTCCTGGATGGGCCTTATGTAATCCTGCATATCCTGGCCTTTCGTCAGCTTGGTTTGGTAAAGCTTTCTAATTAAATACAGTTTGTTGCTGAGATTAACTCTCTGATGAACCTTTTGTAATCCTTTCCACATTTCTTTAGCAGTTTCACACTTACATATATGTATGATTTGATCATCTTCTATGTTAAGAGAGATTGTGCTCGGAGCTTTCTGGTCTGTCTCTATCCACTCATCTGAAGGGTGTTCTGGCCTGACTTCATTTATACATTTCCATGTACCTTCTCTTATTAGCAGCATTTTCGTCTTGAGTTTCCAAGACTGGTAGTTCTGGTTTGTCAGATTTGCAAATGAAAGCTTTGTTGCAGCTGTGTTACTGGCCATTTTCTTTTACTATGCTGCACTCTTCTTTCTTTTGCTGTATTTTGCACTCGTTTGCTGCATTTGGCTATGTCAGGGTGTCTGGGCCCATAACCTGTTAGAGATTTTTTATATAGTCCTACATAACAGACAGTGCACAGTTTACATATGTTTATCTGCTATTTCACTGCAAACAGGAAACTGGAACATTATTATAGAGCAAAAACATGAGTTCTATCATAGGTGAAGCTACAAACATAAATACTGCCATCTACAAGTTGAAGAATATATCTCTACAGAATACTGAAGTAGTTGTTGCAAAATACTTGCCTATTGTATTCCAACAATTAGCACTTTTCACATACTAGAAGGTTCCATGAAAGAGAACTGTGTAATGGTTGTGGGCATTAGGCACATGGAAGCTGTAGGTGACAGCCATCAGGTCTCAGACATTTTTGTCATGAGCCCAGTGATCTTACCCCCTCCCTCCTCCTGAAATCCATCAAATTCATAACCTTAACTTTTAACACACTTCAAAAGAGTCTGTTATATCAACTTAGGCACAGCAGACACCAGCACACAGACCTTTGCCAGAGCTGTAAACAGCTAATTGAAATCATGGCAGGATGCCTGTTAGCTTCTGTTGACCATAAAAAATCTACAGATTAACAATTCCCCCTGACCTGTTGTAAAACTATGACAAAATCCTTCAGTTCTGTCACCAATGGTTTGTAGGCCAATTAAAGCACTGGGAACATATAGTGTACCATAAAATGTCTACCCAGAAACAGTCAGGTGTGGGCCGACCTCTCCAAGACCCCTATCCAGTTCACAACTTCACACACACAATTCATAAAATCAAACAGTACCAAGACACATTAATATTAAAGTGTTACTAAACCCACAACAGTAAAATCAGTCTGTATATGCAGTAAAGCATGCTTGTTATATTCACTGTGGAATTTAAGGGGTTAATCCTCTGCATTGTTTAAAAATGCTGTTTGATCCTGACTTCTCTGATCCTCCCCTTCTTCCAGTGTCTCCTTCTTAGCTACTGATAAGACATATCATGTGGAGACACTCTGCACATGCTCAGTTTGGTGTGAATTGCTAGAGAGAGTTTTTTTTTTTCTTGGGAGAGTGCATGTGATCAGCGCAGGGCCAATTAGTGCCATCCAGACAGAGGTCAGGGGTTTTGCATCCTCCTAGAGCAGAAAGAAAACTCCTCCTACAAGCTTAAACCAGTACTCTGCTGAACACTGATAGAAGTCACAAGACTGCTCTAACTGCTGATGAGAAAAGGTATTTAACAGTTTATATTTACTAACATAATTGCATTTCCATGTTGTGTGTACTGTGGGAGACCAGATAGAGTGAATGCAGGGTCCTGGGCTTAGTAACACTTTAAGTATATATTTGAATGGGGAACACAGGGTGAGATATCAGTCTCTTACCTCCTGGGTGACAGGTCCATCCGAAATACTCTGTGTTTGATATCCCTGGACATGAAATGTAATGCTGGACAATAATTTTCATGTTAGCAAACTGTAAACGGTAGGTATTCAAAAATATGAATACTTCTAGGTAACTGTATTTAGGACTTGATCATAAACATGGTGACCTCCCAGCCACCACCCTTCCCACTTCCCTGCCACCATATAGCAGAAATACTGCTACAGGGCAGAAGGGGTGTGCAAAATCAAATATATATATATATATGATGTATTTCCGGGTAGAGGGCGCGCACAAGCCCTACCCGCACTGCCATTTCGCACTAACGGCTGTCTGTCACCGGGTCCCGGCCAGTGATTCCCCACCGGCATCCAGTGATTACCGAGGATCTCCAACGGGGAGGAGGGCTGCTTTGTTTACTAACAGTCCTCCTCCCTGTTTATTCAGGTACAACCATCCAGAGCAGTGTGCCTAAAGTGAAGCATCAACACAGCCTCCCAGTAAAACACTCCCAGCACACAGTTAACCCTTTGATCGTCCCTCATGTTAACCCCTTCCTGCCCAGTGCCCTTAGTACAGTATCAGTGCTTTTTTTTAGCACTGATCACTGTATTGGTGTCACTGGGGATGTCAGTGACACCAAGTCAGTTCCCCCCAGTGTCAGAATGCCCGCCGCAGTCCCGCTATAATTCACTGATCACCACCATTTTTTTTAGCAAAGACATGTTGCAGAATACATTTTGGCCCAAATTTATGACGAAATTTGATTTTTTAAATTTATTTTACTGGACATGTTTAATAGCAAAACTTCAAAAATATAGTTTTTTTCTCAAAAGTGTCAGTCTTTTTTTTTTTATAGAGCAAAAAATAAAAAATGCACAGGAAATCAAATACCACCACAAGAAAGCTCAATTTGTGGGAAAAAGGACATAAATTTCATTTGGGTGCAGCGTTGCATGACCGCGCAATTGTCAGTTAAAGTAACGCAGCACCGTAACGCAAAAAATGGCCTAGTCAGGAAGGGGGTAAATCTTCAGGAGGGCAAGTGGTTAAACTGGATGATTGGCCAGATGGTTTCTGTCAACACCCCTTTGATACCACAGAAAAAGGGAATGTCAGAACCTTTTAACAGCTCTGTACCATCAACCAAGAGAGCCAATAACACCTTGGTCACCCTTTACTGAACTCTGCTAATCCAAGGGCTTTGCAAGTGTTTACTTCTTTTTTCACCTCTTATCTTACTGTTGTTGTTCTCTTTGTTACTTTATAATATCTTTATTTTGTAAATATTTTATTTGCACCATTTTGACCTTTTCATTATTAAACCCTATTTTGATAGGTGTTGAAATTGTCTCTAACTGCGCTAATGCAAACTAAAAAGAATCCCTGTCTCTTGAAGGGTGCTACTGTATATGATAAATCTCTGAATATACCTGTCTGTGGTGACAGCGTGTGTTACAGATGTTTATTTTTCATACTTGTTCTTGCTAACATTGTGAAGGGTTGATAGGCCTGAAGCTAGCTAGTGGCAGTTTAGAGTTTAAAGAGTTAATTGCTTAGTTAACCTAACCCAGTGACAATCGCTCTCAGGCTGCCGGCACCTAGACTGTGGTCCCGCGAGCTGGAAAATCTTTATTGTTACATAGGTGACAGCACAGTGTGAGATTGGCCAGTTCTTTGTCACGAGCTGGTGAGAAGGGCAGGGGTCTGACATCCGCGCTCATCATGCACTGCACCTTAGTTGAATATTTTTTCCGATTATAAAACAGCAACTGAGACTCAAGTTGTTAATGCTGTATGCAAAGGTCTGTCTAATATACAGGCGCTTTATACTTTAATTCAAAATTAAACTTTTTGTCAAAATATTGAGCATTAGGCAGCAGCCCCCCATAACATTAGGAGGTGGTGGTGATGGGAGGGAACGGGGACTAGTACCTTTTCCAGCAGGTATTTGCTCCCACTTTCTCATTCTTCTCCTAGGTCAGGATGAAGGTGGGCTTGTTCCGACACCCCCAATACAGTGCATGCACTGTAGCTGCTGAATTTTATTTTTGTAAAGATGAGCGAAGTTCTTCTTGAAGAATGATGATGTGTTTGTGCTGTGGATTTAGCCTTTAGACTGTAATACATAGAGGTATATGCATGGATGCACACTAATTGGCATGCTGCTACTATTTATATAACAGAGATAGAACAGGTTACACAAAGTGAAAATGGAGCAATAAACCATGCCTATGTACATTCACTAACAAAGACATGCAAACAAAGCTTCAGCCGTAAAATGAATGAAGGCATTTAAATTCCTTTTCTTAGCTATTTACAGCATCCATCATGTGCTTTATTTCCTTTACTGTCTTCAATTTGAGCTCCAATCTATAATATAATCTTGATATGAATACAGTGAGAAATAAAGGTACTTTTTCAGCTATTATTTTCAGCAAATATCATCCAAACCATACTCTCCACTCCTCGCAGAACCTCCTTCTCTCTAGCTCTCTTGTGTCTTCCTCCCATGCTCGTCTTCAGGACTTCTCCAGAGCTTCCCCGATCCTCTGGAACTCTCTACCCCAATTTATCAAACTATCGCCTACTCTACTCACTTTTAGGCGATCTCTGAAAACCTATCTCTTCAGGGAAGCCTATCCCTCCCTCAGCTAATAATGGAATCTTCTATTCCTCCTACCAGTCCATCCCCCACAGTTACTACCTTTTGTACCACTAGCCCCTCCCTCTTAGATTGTAAGCTCCAAAGAGCAGGGCCCTCCTGACCAGGGCCAGACTGACAATTCATGGGGCCCCCCGGAAATAGGGGATCATGGGGCCCCTGTGTCCTTGCCCACACTCAAAGCACACCCAAAAAAGCCTATAAAAAGGTACCAGGGGCATTTCATGGGGCCCCCAACTGACCCCGGGCCCTCGAGCAGTGCCCGAGTGCTTGAATGGTCAATCCGCCCCTGCTCCTGACCCTCTTGTATTGAACTGTATTGTTGCTGTATTGTCTCCCGTTATATTGTAAAGCGCTGAGCAAACTGTTGGCACTATATAAATCCTGTATAATAATAATAAGTGAAAGTGTCTGATTCAATCTTGGTATCAGTATATGGTAATCTTGTGCACAGCAGCACTCCAACTGAGAGAAAATAGGGCTGCTCTATAGTCAACTGTATAGTTAGTTGTTTGTTCAGCTTTAATATGATCATAACCTCTTGTGCTTAACCACTTGCCCTCCTGAGGATTTACCCCCCTTTCTGACCAGGTCATTTTTTGCGTTACAGCGCTGCATTACTTTAACTGACAAATGCGCGGTCATGCAACACTGCACCCAAATGAAATTTTTTTCCCACAAATTGAGCTCTTTCGGTGGTATTTGATCGCCTGTGAGTTTTTTACATTTTTCACTATAAAATAAAGACCGACAATTTTGAGAGAAAAACAATATTTTTGACTTTTTGCTATTAATCGAGTCCAGGAAAAAAAATGTAAAAAAAACAAAATTCGTCATAAATTTAAGCCAAAATGTATTCTGCTACAGGTCTTTGCTAAAAAAAAAATCCCAATACGTGTACATTAATTGGTTTACGTGAAAGTATATATACAGGGATTTTTTACAATTTATTTTTACTAGTTATGGCGGTGATCAGTGAATAATAGTGGGACAGCGGCGGGAATTCTGACACTGGGGGGAACTGACTTGGTGTCACTGACATCCCCAGTGACACCAATACAGTGATCAGTGCTAAAAAAAACCCACTGACACTGTACTAAGGGCACTGGGCAGGAAGGGGTTAACATGAGGGGAAATCAAAGGGTTAACTGTGTGTTGTGTGCTGTTTTACTTGTGTCCGTGTTCTTCACTGTAAGCACACTGCTTTGCATGTTTGTGCTGTGCACAGCCATGCAAAGCAGTGTGCACAGGCTGACAGGGAGGAGAACTGTTTTGTTTACAAACAGTTCTCCCTGTTGGAGTTGCTTGGCAATCATCGGGTGCTGGCAAGTAATCACCGGCCGGGATCTGATGATTCACAGCCGCACAGGTAGGGCGCGCATGTGCCTCATACGTGACCCCTACCCGGAAATGCAAAATCACGTACATGTATGTGATTTTGCACACCCATGCCGCCCCGTAGCAGTATTTCTACAGTAGTTAAAGCATAAAAAGAATACTTGTCCAATGTATTCATCCCTAAAAATCATTATAAGAACTTTTTTAATCTGCTACGCCAACACTTACAAGTGTGGCTCTCCATGCTTGAGTTATCGTCTTCTTACTGCCACACATACAGGCCTACTTTTCACGCAAGTGTTACAGTTCAGTGCTGGCACAGTTCCCTTCTTCTGAGCTTGGACCAATGCAGGCATACACATCTCATACCTGTGGAAGCTGACAATCACTGTAGTAGCCGGCACTACTACAATCATCACTAAAATCTTCCAAGTCCTGCACTGCCATCAGTCACAAAACCCCTTGCATTTCATTAAAAGTTACAAGGTGCTCGTTGAGTAGATGAGGTGGAGATTGTGACCTCACCACCAGGGGCGGACTGACCTTTTGGAAACTCGGGCACTGCCCGAGGCCTGGGGTCAGTAGGGGGCCCCATGAGATACCCCTGGTACCATTTTCATAGGCTTTTTTGAGTTTGGGCAAGGACACAGGGGCCCCATGATCCCCTATTGTCCGGGGGCCCCATGAGTTGTCACTCCGCCCCTGCTCATCGCCCCTCTTACCCTCCTTGTCCAATCAGAAAACGCCTTGCAGTGATTGAAGAAAAATACATTTTGTACAATGGTGGCATTACTGAGCATACAGGGCAATCTGTGAATGGTGGCATTATTGAGCAAGTGACCCCACCAACCCCCACCCCATGTGGTCAGTATGCAGTGAGGTAGCTGCTCAGCCCAGGTCCTGGAAGATAGCTGTGCTCACTGTAGTAGCACCAACTACTACAGTGATTTTCGGCTTCCCCAGTGGCCCCCCAAGGTATGAGGAATGCATACTTACTGTACATTGTACCAAGCTGGACCAATGTAAGTATGCTATTAATATCATACCTGATGTTCATCTGGAGCCCACCCATGCTGGCAGTGTACAACTCAAACACAAATTCTGAGGAGGATGGAGGTGAGCAGGGGCGGACTGACCATTGGGGAACACGGGCACTGCCCGAGGGTCCGGGGTCAGTAGGGGGCCCCATGAGATGTCCCTGGTACCTTTCAGGCTTTTTTGAGTGTGATTTGAGTGTGGGCGAGGACACAGGGGCCCCATAATCCCCTATTGCCCGGGGGGCCCCATGAGTTGTCAGTCCGCCCCTGGAGGTGAGGCTTGTATCACATTGACCAATATTTATAACGAGCTGTCCTAATACAGATCCAGCCTCCTCCATATCTGAGTGTAGTAAGTCTGGAGGACATAGACATGCCTCTACAGGCAAGGCTAGGCAGGTATAGGAAGGTCTTTACATAACAGGTACACATTTATCCTTACAATTTGCAGCACATCAGCTGCCTGTATTAGCCATCCTTTTTTAACAAATCTTCAGGTATCCTTTAAATGTATTTATTTATGTATATATTAAGTAAAGATTACGGTCCGCACAGCTGTTTGCACAGCAGAGGAAAACCACCTGGCAAGAGCCCAGTGTAAATTCTAAACTTATTTGGAAGGGAACAATCTGGTTTTCAGTCAATATTGTTTTAGGCTTCTGGGACATCTGACAAAAATAATATTTTGCTTACATAGTACTACTGAACATAATCTCATGGGAATAGATTGTAGATTAAACCAAAAGTATAATCTATGATTTTGTTTGATTTATTAATTTAAATTGGTTAATTTGGTATGGATGTAAGACTTAATTATGCAGAAGAGCATTTCAGAAATCATATGTACAGAGGTGGCACCACCGTGGAAGTGTTGTAGAAGCAGTTTATAATTAGTTGAATATAGGAGTTAAACCCCTGTGCTACCTCAATAATGAGAGAGAGGAAAAAAAACAAAAAAAAAACCAGAAACAAGAAAAAAACGCAACAAAACGCACACAAGCAGAAAGGGAAATAAAAAATACAGTATTTTCTGGCGTATAAGACTACTTTTTATACTTAAAAATATACCCCAAAAATTGGGGGTCGTCTTATACGCGGGGTATAAAATGAACCTTGAGGTTGTTTGGGTCAAGCTGGCTGGATATGTGATCATACTGTACATACAGTATACCGTGCTGAGCCAAGCTGGCTCAAAACAAATGTCCCTATGACAGATTAATCTGTCAGCCCGCTGGATGTGTGGTATATACAGTATACTGCGCTGAGCCAAGCGGTTTCAAAACGTACCGGTACGTCCCTACTGTAATCAGCCCGCTGGATGCGTGTATGTACGGTAGCTGCGGCTATATACAGTATACGCTGGGCCAATCACGGCGAGTGATGTATTCTACTAATGAATACAAAGCCTGCTCGGATTGGCTGAGTCAGAGAGGTGGGCTGATGATGTCACAACCTCTGCCAATCCGAGCAGACTTTAGTAGAATACATCGCTCGCCGCGATTGGCCCAGTGTATACTGTATGTAGTCGCAGCTACTGTACATACACACACCCAGCAGTCTGATTACAGTAGGGACGTACCGGTATGTTTTGAAACAGCTTGGCTCAGTATACTGTATATACCGCACATCCAACGGGCTGACAGATTAATCTGTCATAGGGACATTTGTTTTGAGCCAGCTTGGCTCAGCGCGGTATACTGTATGTACATTACTGCACATCCAGCGGGCTGTATATATACCGTATACTGTATGTAGCCGAAGCTACCGTATTACCGCACATCCAGCGGTAACCATCTATTTGGAATTTGATCCATATGATGACTGTCTTACAAATGTATCACAAGATGTCATTCATGAACTTATGATGTCAGAGGATGAACATGAGGATTTTGAAGGATTTTAAGTATCGGTAAGTCATAACCATTTCAATTAAAAAATCTGATGTTTTTAAATGGTGTTGCCTCGGAAGGGGGGTAGCCTTATACGGTGAGTATAGCCCATAACCTATGTTTTAACTGGAAAATTAGGGGGTCGTCTTATACACCCAGTCGCCTTATACGCCGGAAAATACGGGTAGTTTTAAGATAGTGGCTGCTGCTAACATCAAATTGTGTTCACACAAGCAAATTAAAGCAAATTAAAAATAACAAAGTGATGTGGTGCTGCTAAATAATAGCTAAAAAAAATAAAAGAGTGACATAGCTGAATAAAACGTCCATAATAAGTCCATATATGTAAAATCAATCACTTTGTAATAAAGATTCTTCCATAATTCATGTGTTTTCTTCTTGTGCTGATATCCCATACACCATCAAGTAAAATAGTGCACATAACATATAGCATATAGTTTATAATTAGATTCCACATACTATTCTGATGATTTTATGCAGTAAATGTTGGGTTTCATAACAAATGCATTTTCTTTCTGACAAGTATAATTTTCGGTCTTTCATGGAGTGCTAGAGAGATGCGCAATCTGTTTTCATAGTATTACATTGATTGGCTTGCTGTGGAGTCCAACTTACCACTTTTACACTGCTTTTGGACCTCAAAAAATATTTTAATACCAGTAGTATCCTAATGAATTACCATCAGAACTAATAGTTCTACACTGCTTTTGGACCTCAAAAAATATGTTAGTAGACTCCTAATGAATTACCATCACAAGTATTAGTCTAAGAAATCCAAATATTTATTGATCCCTGATTTGCTATCCAGACTTCTGTGCAATAACTTATTCAAGGTGGGCACTCTAAACCAAATTTTGATGGCTCTTTTCAGTAGTCGCTGTAGCATTATGACAAAAAATTGTCTACTGTTATAAGTTTATCCAACTTGATTTTCTCTTCAACTCTATTTTACAATTTCTATCATCACTTAATTTTTCATATTTTGATAGTAGTTCAAGAGGATTTAAAAAAAGCAGAAACAACAAATCATGGATTTAAAGCTTTTTCATATTATTACATTGATTTGCTTGCTCTGGAGTCCAACATACCAGGTTTCCACTGCTTTAGGACCTCAAAAAATATGTTAGTAGAATCCTAATGAATTACCATCACAAGTATTAGTCTAAGAAATCCAAATATTTATCGAGCCCTGATTTGCTATCCGGACTTTTGTGCAATAACTTACTCAAGGTGGGCACTCTAAACCAAATTATCATGGCTCTTTTCAGCAGTCACTGTAGCATTATGACAAAAAGGAATCATTTTAAATTATACGTATGTCCAACTTTATTTTCTCTTCAACTCTATCTTACATTTTCTATCATCACTTCATTTTTCTATATTTTTATTGCTATGTAATCAAAATACAGATAGTAGTTCAAGTTTAAAAAAGCAGAAACAACAAATCATAGATTTAAAGCATATTTCCACTTTTGCAGTCTTTTAGATAAAACCTCATTATATGTTGATATGTGTCCACGTCCATACAGAATGCTTAAAAAATAAAATATTTTTTCACCTTTGAGATGTTATGATAAAGGTCTGCATGTGCTGTGTTGCATTTAAGGCAATATTTTAGTAGTAACAGAGAGATACACTATATTGCCAAAAGTATTGGGACACCTCTCCAAATCATTGGATTCAGGTGTTCCAATCACCTCCATGGCCTCAGGTGTATACAATCAAGCACCTAGGCATGCAGACTGCTTCAACAAACATTTGTGAAAGAATGGGTCGCTCTCAGGAGCTCAGTGAATTTAAGCATGGTACCATGATAGGTTGCCATCTGTGCAATAAGTTCATCCATGAAATTTCCTTGCTTCTAAATATTCCACATTCAAATGTTAGTGGTATTATAACAAAGTGGAAGCACCTGGGAACAACAGCAACTCAGCCACCAAGTGGTAGGCCACGTAAAATGAGAGAGCGGAGTCAGCACATACTGAAGAGCACAGTAGTCACCAACTGTCTGCAGGCAATAGCTAAAAACCTCCGAACTTCATGTGGCCATCAGATTAGTGCAACAACAGTGCGTACAGAGCTTCATGGAATGGGTTTCCATGGCCGAGCAGCTACATCCAAGCCTTACATCATCAAGTGCAATGCAAAACGTCGGATGCAGTGGTGTAAAGCACGCCGCCTCTGGACTCCGCAGTAGAGCAGTGGATACATGTTCTCTGGAGTGACAAATCACACTTCTCTGTCTGGACATCCAATGGATGTGTCTGGGTTTGGCTGCTGCCAGGAGAACGGTACTTGCCTGACTGCATTGTGCCAAGTGTAAAGTTTGGTGGAGGGGCAATTAAGGTCCAGTGAAGGGAACTCTTAAGGAGTCAGCATACCAAGACATTTTGGACACTTTCATGCTCCCAACTTTGTGGGAACAGTTTGGGGATGGCTCCTTCCTGTTCCAACATGACGGCGCAGCAGTGCACAAATCAAGGTCCATAAAGACATGGATAAGTGAGTTTGGGGTGGAGGAACTTGACTGGCCTGCACAGAGTCCTGACCTCAACCCGATAGAACACCTTTGGGATGACTTAGAACAGAGACTGAGAGCCAGGCCTTCTCATCCAACATCAGTGCCTGACCTCACAAATGTGCTTCTGGAAGAATGGTCAAACATTCCCATAGACACACTCCTAAACCTTGTGGACAGTCTTCCCAGAAGAGTTGAAGCTTCTCAATATTGACCCCTATGGACTAAGACCGGGATGCCATTAAAGTTCACGTGCGTGTAAATACCTTTGGCAATATAGTGTACATGCTCTATAAAGTAAGTGTAAAAACATTTGTCTGTTTTGCACTGAGATTAGTGCTTTCCAAGATAGGTTATATACAATATGTTAAGTAATTGAGTGCCATCAATGTGAAGGAATTAGAGTGTTTATTTTGAGAATTCTATGGTACATTTGGATTAGTCTAATGTATCCCTGAAAAATAGGAAGTAATTGATAGAAGTAAACAATTTATCAAGGGGTTGTTCCATTTTTTAATTTTGAGCTTTGAGATGCCTTGCCTTAGAGACATAATATTTAGCTTGAAAGATAGCATGGATATTAGAAGAAGTTTTGGGGAATCTGGTACTGATTTTAGATATAGTAAGAGCTTTCTGGGTATCTGTGTTTACAGGATGTAGTCATTCCCTCATGATACTAGTTATAATTCATGTTTTGCAGCCTGGTATAAAGCTGTTGTTTCCTAAGAAGGGTAGGAATAAGAATGTATGTACAGTATGTTTGAGTGAATTTGTTTGCATCATTAATGCCAAAGAGTCCAAAGAGAATGAATAAGTGTATTATGGTCTGCTTCTTAAAGTGGAGCGCCACCCAAAAGGGGAAGTTCCGCTTTAAGGACTGCTCCCCTGCTCCCCATTAAGGATTGGCACCTTTGGGGGGAGGGAGCGGGTACCCGAATTTGACAAGTACCTGCTCCCACTTCCGGTCTGATCGCCTAGGCGACCGGAAGCGGAAGGCGTCCTCCCTCCCTGTAGTCTTTTGGGACACGTGACAGGTCCCAGAAGACTACAGGACCATTCATGAAGCGCAGCGCTACTCACGCATCCGCAGTGGGTACCCGGCTGTGAAGCCGCAAGCTATCACAGCCGAGTGCCCACACTGGAGATGCCGGGCTCCTGGAATACAGGATGGCCGGTGAAGTGGGCTGCAGGGGACACACCGCGGGACCAAGGGCAGGTAAGTGGCTGCTTTTTAAAAGTCAGCAGCTACAGTTTTTATACCTGCTGACATTTATTTGTTGACAGGGTGAGTGGAACTCCGCTTTAAGGTAGAAGTTTTTTATTCATGTGGAGTATGCCAGTAGGGGTGTAGAGGTGGATATAAGTAATAGTCAGTGTTAAACATTTATATAACAAGATGAACTGTGAATCCAATCTCTAAGCATTCTGAGGGAAAAGGCACAGTTATAGTGTTCTCTGTCTGGGAGACTTAAAGTGGTCTCCCAGACAGAGAACTTCCATGTTGTGTGTACTGTGGGAGACCAGATAGAGTGAATGCAGGGTCCTGGGTTTATTAACACTTTAATTCTTTGGGTGAGTGACAGCCAATACAGGGATTGGCAGAGAGGGATGGCAGACATTGAATGGTTGGTAAGGTGGATGAGCCTGGCAGCAGCATTCATGATGGACTGGATTGGGGATAACCTATATAATGGTACGTCATTGACGAGGGAGTTGCAGTAGTCGAGAAAAGAGATAACCTGGGAGTGAATTAGGAGCTTTGTGGTGTCATTGATTTAGAAAGGGCGTATTTTGAAGATGCTGCGGAAGTTAAGAAGGCAAGCTTTGGAAAGTGATTGGATGTGGGGCCGAAAGGAGAGTTCAGAATCCAGGATTACACCCAGCACCCTGGCATTCGGGGACGGGTTGATGGTTGTGCTATTGATCTTGACAGAGAAGTCAGGGGAAGGGGCACATGGGGAAGGAAATATTAAAAGCTCAATTTTGGGTAGATTGTGTTTGAGAAAGTGGTGTGACATCCAGACTAATATGTCAGTCAGTACATTAGCGATGCCTGAGGAGACTGATATTGTGAGCTGAGGAGTAGAGAGATAGATTTGGGTGTCACCAGCATATAAATGATATTGAAAGCCATGGGAGGCTATCAGCTGATCCAGGGAGGAGGTGTGGATCAAGAATAGGAAAGGTCCAAGAAAAGAACCTTGGGTGACCCTGACAGAGAAAGGAAGAGGAGAGGAGGAAGTAGAATTATGTGTGACACTGAAGGTGCGGTGGGATAGGTAGGAGGAGAACCAACGAAGAACACAGTCATGCAGACCAAAGGAATACATTTTTTTTGAGGAGGGGAGTGGTCATTCATATCAAAGGCAGCCAAAAGGTCCAGAAGTAGGAGTACAAAATAGTGTCCATTCATTTTAGCTGTTAGTAAATTGTTTGTGAGTTTTAGGAGAGCAGTTTCGGCAGAGTGTTGAGAGCAAAATCCAAACTGAAGGGGACCAAGAAGATTATTCCTAATGAGGTGGTCACTCAGTTGGTTGTAGACCAGGCGTTCAAGGAATTTGGAGGAAAAGGGAAGCAAGGAGATGGGGCATAGGTTGTTAAGGATGGTGGAGTTAAAGGAAGGATTTTTTAAGTATGGGGGTGACTAGTGCATGTTTTAGAGTGTTGGGAAGATGCCAGAAGAGGGAGAGATTGAAGATGTGAGCCACAGAGTATAGAATAGAGCCAGAGGGTGACTGCAGTATTTGAGAGGGAATAGGGGACTGGTGGTTAGGTGGGCATTAGAAAAAAGTTTAGCAACCTTGTCTATAGTAGCATTGTTGAATAAGTGAAGTGTTGAGTGTACCAGTGGACATGGGGTGTTAAGTGGGGGGATATCTGTAGAGTGGAGATTTCATCACAAATTGTATCAGTCTTATATTTACATACAGTATATAAAAAGGAGCTTTCAATCTAAGGTCCCTTTCTCACATTCATACACAGGCCAATTTTAATAGGAGCCAACTAACCTACCAGCATGTCTTTGGCATGTGGGAGGAAACCCAAGCAAGCATGGAGAACATGCAAACTCCAGAAAGGAAATGCTGTGGTTGGGATTCAAACAGCAACCCTAATACTGCTAGGCAGAAGTGCTAACCACTTAGCCACTGTGCTGCCCAAAGTAGCTCAAATTGCTATAAATGTTAATGCTGGTTCCTATAGAAAGGTATTACAACACAGAGTACATTGCAGTTTGTTGTGTATGGGGCAGCATAGAAGCTGAATGACCTGTGTCTACAGCTAAAATAGCTACAATGGGCACGTGATCATGAGAACTGGGTCATGGAGCAATGGAAAAAGGTAGTCTGGTCTGATGAATTATGTTTTCTTTTACATCATGTTTATGGTTGGCTGCACGTGTGTCACTTACCGAGGAAAGCGATGGCACCAGGACACACTATGGAAGGCCCACAGAGGCAGTGTGATGCTTTGGGCAATGTTCTGCTGGGAATCCTTGGGTCCCGCCCTTCAAGTGGATGTTACTTTGACATGTACCACCAGCCTAAACATTGTTGCTGACCAAGTACATCCCTTCCTGGAATGGTATTCCCTGATGGCAGTGACTTCTTTCAGCAAGATAACACACCTTGCCACACTGCAAAAATGGTTCAAGAATGGTTTGAGGAACACAACAAAAAATTTGAGAAGTTGATTTGGCCTCCAAATTCTCCAGATCGCAATCCAATTGAGCACCCCTGAAAAGTGCTGGAAAGGCTAATCCATGGAGGCCCCACCTCACAACATTTATAAAGGATCTGATACCGATGGCTTGGTGTCAGATACTCCAGCATACTTTCAGAGATCTAATGCAGTCCATGCCTGGATGAGTTAGAGCAATTTTGGCAACAAAATGAGAACCTACTCAATAATAGGTGGGTGGTCATAAAGTTATGGCTGAGCAGTGTATGTATTTAAAGGAACCCTCAGTTTTCCTAATAAAAAGTGAAACATAATTAACTATTAAACAAGTCTTTATGTACTTTAATTAAACCATCTGTGCATTAAAATTTGAAGTCATTATGATTTTCTGAAATTGTGAGATACTTTCGAAGATGCCTGACTACTAAAGAAATGCTGGGGCTGTCCTTTTTCTTTTTACAATAATGAGGTTGTTCAGGTGGTAATAATGAAGGTAGTCCCTTCCACCTAGCAGTCCATCTCAGAAAGTCAGAAAGTTTTTCCATAATGGGGAAGGGTACTTGAACTTCTCTTGGTTTGAACACCTGGCTCTTTTTATATTGTTTTCTGTGACATCATGATGGAGAATCCACCTTAGTTTTTATGCACATGCCTAAAGCGTGCAGAAATATATTTCATGAGAAAAGTGCTCTTTATGATTACCACATGACCCTATTAAAGGGAGCTGTACATTAGCATGTACAATGCACAATAAAGAATGTAGAGAAAAGCACTGCCCCTAGCTATGATATGGAATCCCATGTTTTATTAATGAAGTCCCACACAGCCAGTTAATGTTCAGCTTTGTGCCATTCAACAGTTTACAATGGACTTTCTGTGGGTGATTGTAACAAAGGTAAAATTATGGTAATGATGGTGTTAAAACTCTTATAAAGATCAGTTAACAAATTAGATAAACCATCCACAGCATATGTGAGATTTTACCTGGGTACAATCTAACAAGGAAATTAAAGTGTTAATTTCAATACAAAATTGAAATTAAATGCTAAATGCATACAGGAAATATTGGTTTACCTGCTGTACAGGATACCAGAGATGGGTCCTAGATGGGAGATATGTGTCCCCATTGTTTGGGATGTGTTCCCTATAAGGTTGATGACAAGAGCAGGTCACGTACTAAGGGATTCTCATCCCTGCAAGATGAGTGGTTCCACGGTGATCTGATGGAAAGGGTACATCTGATTTCCAGTTTTCCCAGGATTTTTAAGTCCTGATATGGGACAGGAATCCAGAGGATCAAAGATATTGTGGGTGGAAAAGAGCTTCCAACCCTGGTTAAGGTTTTGTGGTCCTGAAGGGGTTACGTACCTGAGAGAAAAGGCTGAAAAGAGCAGAAAGCAGTCAGCAGGTGTCCATGAGGTGTGCTGTGGAACAGGACTCCCTTCTGAGCAGGAGGTGTGTGCTGTTTGAGCTAGTGAGACACTGCTGAGCTGTGAAGATCTTTGGACACCTGAAGCAGGCGGAGACCTTAAACCCTATTATAGGACAAGGTTTTGCTGGTGGTGAGCCGAAGTTTTGCTTTATACCTGAGATTTATGTACTGCTCTGTTTGTTCATGTTTTCATGGTGAAAGTAAGCTGTTTTTCATTTACCTTTTGAAAAATAAAGACTGTTTGCTTTTAACAATCCAGACTCTCCCAAATATCACACTGCTCAGAGCTTATGATTTCCATCCACATACTGCTATACCAGTCTATGCCAGCATCTTTTGTTGTTAATATGATGATCCTGGAACATGCCTGCTTGTGATGCTGGAACACCAATACTGCAGGCTCTTTTTTAATGGAAAGCCTGGTGTATGAAAATAATGCCAATACTCCTCTCACAGCCATCAAACTATCTTCAGTCTTAAGACTCATACTATCTTTGGTAGTTAAAATGTGATTGTCAATGCAGGAAGCAGAAAGAGAGGACAAAGCACAAGCTTGGAAGTATAATACTACTGCCCTATTATTAAAATGGTTCTATAATCTCAATGTTTTTTACTTTCATTTATTCTATGTATGAAGATAAACAAACTTCTGTATGTAGCAGCCCCCCCCCCCCAGCCCTCCTAACACTTACCTGAGCCCCCTCTTGATCCAGTGATGTCTACGAGAGCCTCAGTTCTCAAAGGATTCTCACTTCTGATTTGTTGAGGCAGCTGTCAATCACAGCCAGTGAGCCAATCAGGAGAGGGAGGAGGCAGGGTTGAGCCACGGCTCTATGTGTGAATGGACATTCAGAGCCACAGCTCAGCAGCGTGCCTGCTCAGGTGCCCCCATAGCAAGCCAGATGCACCAGCGGGGGACCCGAGAAGAAGATGATCTGAATTGCTCTGTGCAAAGCCACTGCACAGAGCAGGTAAGTATAACATGTTTGTTATTTGTAAGAAAACAAACAGACTTTTAGTATCACTTTACGCCAGTGAGATGCTCTCTGTAATTTTACTGCAGAGGATTACACAGAGCTCAAATAAGGTAAATGGAGTGCACTATTTTATATTTTGGCAAGATTGCAGTAATTATTTGATATCATTAGCAGCTCACTGTTTGCTTTCACCTGACAGCTGCCTTTAACCCCCGGTTCAAATATCTGCAGCCGTGTGGGCCGTGTTTTGTGTGGGACGAGAGCCCATTCTTTTGAATGGACTCCCGCGCCCTGGGACACGCAGGAAAAAAGTCCCTGCACTTCTTTGGAAAACTCAGCCCGCACTGGAATCGGTTGCTATTTCCAGTGTGGCGCCGTGCCATTAGAATGCGGGTCCGCATTCCTCTGTGCGGGTGGTGCGGCTGCACGGATTTTTGTGCTGATCCACAGCGGCACCACCCGCACAGATGTGAACCTAGCCTTAAGGTTGGTTCACACTGAAAATATAAAATCAGGTGCAGTCTAAAGTTTTTAAAACACAATAATGCTTTCCTGTTTAAAGACATATAATTAACAGGCATTTCCATGCAAATGAAAAATCTTTATATGAGCCAAAATATAATAAAAGGTAACACAGCATATTATTTGTAGAAGTTTATTGAGCATTTTACATTTTTACATTTTGTAAAAATACAAAGATGATACTTTTATAAATATACAAGTTGCATAATATTTGAATACATGTATAAACAGATGAGTAATTTTATAAAAATTATACATATGGAATCTGAGTATGAAACAAAGGCATTTTGAACAGTTTTTGAACCAGCAAAGATACACTATTCACAGAATAATCAGAGTAAACAATCTTTTCAGTCTTACAAAACTGACAAGATTTGCAGCAAAGAAAAAAAGATGCAATATGTTATTTACACTTTACAAGTAAAATACATTTCCAGTTCATCCCAGAACGTTACTCCAGTGCAAGCTTTTGGCTGCAGGAAGCAAGGATTTTATAGACAGGTTTTTAAACAGTCTAAATGTAGGTATTCTCTTTTAAAGTTTTATTTCTCTCATCTGATCCTAGAAGGAGCCCAAGTTTAATAGGTGGTATTACATAGATGGGCCTGAGTTTAACATCAGTCATAGACAACAGGTAATCTATGACCAATCCTGTTGAAAGCTAGCACTACAGGTCTCACATGCTCCCTCAACACAGCCTCTCTAAGCAAAGACATGCAAGTATGGGTGACCCCGGCATGCGTGTTTATGTACTGTCTGAAAAAATTATATCAATAAATCATCAGGTGATCAGACTGTGCCTGCACATCCGATCTCCATGTATCGTCATTGGCATAGTTTTAGTTTCTTTCAACTACAATATGTATCCTTTGTGTGACATATATTTATTTATTTATTCCAGGTACTTATATAGCACCGTCAATTTACGCAACGCTTTACATATATATATTGTACATTCACATCAGTCCCTAACCCTCAAGGGGCGTACAATCTAAGGTCCCTAACTCACATTCATACACATACTAGGGCCAATTTGGACAGGAACCAATTCACCTACCAGCATGTCTTTGGAGTGTGGGAGGAAACCGGAGTACCCGGAAAAAACCTACGCAGGCACAGGGAGAACATGCAAACTCCAGGCAGGTGGTGTCATGGCTGGGATTCAAACCAACGACCCTAGTACTGCCAGGCGGAAGTGCTAACCATTTAGCCACTGTGCTGCCCATACCATATACAAATTACTGGTTTTTGAGGAAGCCTCTTCTGTAGGCAAAAAAAATCATTAAATCAGCTGACTGGATTTTTGAGGATACCCACTTATTGTGTACACTGTCCAGTTCAACTGGAAATTATAAAAATGCTTATACTGTATACTGTACCTATATGTATTGATGTCTCTGGGTGGCTTTATTAACTAGTATGTGCTGCCCTATCTATCAGCTCCCATCATCATTCTAGTTAACAGAAGGAAGGCGATACAGAGCAGAGATATGTGCATCTATAGATCTCTGAAGCCCATACTTGAGCAAGCAAACAAGGGAGGCAGGGCCACCTTGTTTTTATACCTGAATACTGGATTATAGACAAACTCAAATGATTACTTTTTTCAAAGCATATATTTACTATCATTGTGAACATGTTTTAATACCAGCAATTATTTTATTACTGGTGATTTTATTTACAACAAAAGTGACACTAAATTGTTATTTTTATTAAGATTAGCAACAAGTGAATTCAATATATGTGGATCAACTCAACTGCAACCTATTCATTTCACAGAGTTTTATTCCATACATCTTCATACAGTCCCCTGGCATAGTTCAGCTATTTACATACTAAACAATACTTTTTTAATGTACAGTTTATTCGTTTCTATAAATCAAAGTGCTATGTACAGTATAACAAAAATGCAAACCATAATTGTGGGAAGTTTAGTTAAACAGTGCACATAAAAGATGACACACAAAAACAGAAAAGGGTACAAATGGAGATGTTGGTTTCATTTCACCTTTTGCAAGACACTGTTTATCCAAGCATTAAGCCGCAGCTAATTTGAAAAAGGATAAATCAAATGGCTGAAACATTTTGAAAATACAATAAAAAGAATTTAAAAGCAATGCTGGATGGAAAATTGTAAATATACTGTAAGTGGTGTTTTACCACAAAATATGGACCCGACCAGTGGTGCTTAACATGGAGTCAGGGAGAGTGATTTACTGAAAACGTTTTTAGGACCCTCAGTATTAAAACATTCCTTTTTCTAAATCCCTTGTAAAATGAATTTTTACTTTGCAAAGTAAATTTTCAGTTAGTTTATTGAAATCGAAGTGAAAATTAACACTGCAAGAAAATGTAAAACAATGTTTTTTGCTTCCATATGATTGAATGATAGACATCAGCACAGCTTTACTTAATTCACTAAGCTAAGCAAAAATTCATGTTGTACTCCTTTAATAAATCAACCCCAGTGAGTTCCTCTGGTGCTGAGAAGCTTGCAATTTGCCACCCATCCGGAAGTCTTCTAAAGCCTGATCCTCACCCAGATGTTTCATTGGGTCATCCAATCATCATGACCTTGTCTGGTAAAACTGTCAGAAATGTCACACCTTGAGAGGGTCAAGACTTGACAAGATAGATGTGCTTTTACCCAATACAGTATATGCAGAGGTTTTTAGGCTGGGTTTTGGCAGGAAAATTGGCTGAACGAATGTATGCAAATATTTGAAAAAAATCAAAGTAGCATGAAGCACTATAAAAATACAGTAATGCTGCAGTGACCACATAAAATTGTCATTTTCTTGTGCATATATTTTACATTTGCTTTTTTAAATATACAGTATGTATTCATTTTGATCATTTTTAAGTGCTGCATGCATAAATATAAAGTTTAGGTTTTTTTTTTAGATTTTACATTAAAGTACGGTATTATGGAGTACTAAGGTCACCAAAGCCAGTGTTTTTATATTTAAATTCATTTGGAGGAGTGGTAGAATGTTGCAACAGGTATGTACATATATATTTGATATAGTGAAAGTGCATCCTGTGCTATAAAATAGAGCAAGTTTAGCTATGCATGTCAAATCATTTGGTCCTTTTTTTGATGAAATTCTCTTCAATGACTCTTGATATGTCACTCGGTAAAAATCCAATAATGAATTAAATATACTGTAAATATTTGTTAAACCACACACCTACCTTTTCCATTACCTCAGATAGTGTCTACTCTTAATTCAATAAGAACACAGGGGTTCACCCTTTCGTTCTTTCACGCCAGTAGAATGCTGAAGGAGTGATGTTATGACTCCTGTGTTCTAACTGAATCAGATGTGAGCTGAATGGCAGCTGATGACACTACAGTATGGATCTGGCAGCTGAATGGCAGCTGATGACACTACAGTATGGATCTGGCAGCTGAATGGCAGCTGATGACACTACAGTATGGATCTGGCAGCTGAATGGCAGCTGATGACACTACAGTATGGATCTGGCAGCTGATGACACTACAGTATGGATCTGGCAGCTGAATGGCAGCTGATGACACTACAGTATGGATCTGGCAGCTGAATGGCAGCTGATGACACTACAGTATGGATCTGGCAGCTGAATGGCAGCTGATGACACTACAGTATGGATCTGGCAGCTGATGACACTACAGTATGGATCTGGCAGCTGCATGGCAGCTGATGACACTACAGTATGGATCTAATTACTAAGAACTATTCAAGGAGTAATTAAAAATCAGTGTGTGATTTCCCAAGCCAAATCACAAGCATGTTAGTTGCAACTATTCTTTAACTGATTATTATTGAATGCTGCAAATTTTGTGTTTCTCCTAAAATAGGGGCTATAGGTAATAAATAGTAAGACTTTCATAGGAGCAAACAGATAGCAAGTTTGATGTAATGTACATATATAATTATTTCAACAGGCCAGCATAATTTTACAATATAATTTTCTCTCATCACTAACCTTGTTACATACATTCTACAGACCTACAAAATACAATCAAACCTTCCTGTACATTCTTTTTCTGTCTTTTGTTTCTTTCTGTTTACCAACTGAATCTTCACATATCATCATCTTTCCTAAAGAAAAAAAAGCAACAAATCAAATATACATACAATTTTTCACACTGTAAATAATAAACATATTAAAAAAGTGCTATCTACCAATTCCCTCAAAAGGTTTCATTGCAGATTGCACTTTATATAAATAGTAGTTTTGGTCTATGTTGAGATTTCTGTAGCACAGCGGTTCAGGGGCGCATATAATGTTCAGTATATGTAATATAATCACGACTGTCAGAGACTGCTGACATACTAGAGGGCAGGGGCGGACTGACCATTTGGAAACTCGGGCACTGCCCGAGGGCCCGGGGTTAGTAGGGGGCCCCATGAGATGCCCCTGGTACCTTTTTCATAGGCTTTTTTGAGTTTGGGCAAGGACACAGGGGCCCCATGATCCCCTATTGCCCGGGGGCCCCATGAGTTGTCAGTCCGCCCCTGCTAGAGGGGGATGATCAGAGACTCTGGACATGCTAAAGGTGAAGTCGAAGACTGGAGAAATGCTGTAGAAAACTATGAGAGACTGGAGACTGGTATATGAGCCTAGAAGAGATCACTGATATTACTCCTTTACAAATCAATGCTTCCACTACTGGCTGCTGGGGTGGAGGGCTGCACAAAAAGTACCATAGGGCTGCATGTGACCCTAGGGCTGCAGCTGGGCTACCAGGGTTTTAGCATGACCAGTAGCATAATTTATGTCCAAATGATTACCTATACCTGCGATTTTTTTTTCTTCTATGCATCATTCCCTAAATTCTAAAAAAAAACAATGGCATTGTTTTCTTACTCATTTTAGGTATTGTGCCTAGTCTTTACAGCAGATTTTGCCACTATACATAGCTTGACTACGATCGCTGATTCTATGGATTATTTCCATGGCTTTGACTGTCTATGGATGCATAGTGTGTATTTGTGAACTTTGGAGTATGTAGACAAGTGTAAATGGTACAAAGAAAGCTGAAACTATAGCATGTAAACAGTCAGCATGGTAGTGTACCTGTGCAGGGGGTAGATAAATTACTTCTCATGCTAATGTGGAAGGTGTTTGGCATGGAGGACAAATGTTTTGTTAAATGTAAACTTACATGTTAAGACATTTTTAAATAATTGATCTTTTCCCAAACTGCATCCCATCACATTTGTGCCCTGAACAGCTGCCTGTCAACTAATGTAATCCCTGCAACACCCTTTCAGTTAGAAACAATAACTACCACTATAACAGAAAAAGATTTACCTGTTTAAGGCATACAAACTGGCCCAAGCATTTTCTCTGCTGACAGTCTGTCCAAGGACAATCATTGAATTTCTGTCTCTTCTTTTAATATCATTTTGCACGAGATCTGGCCTATGGAAACAAGTATATAGTGGGATTATAGCACTGTAGAGGAATAGTGATTCTGTAGGATCAGTATATATAAGTTATAGAGGTTTCCTTGGATGAAAGCACAGAAAATATTGATGATCCTGCATGCCATTCTAATTCTAAGTAGTAAGAAGTATTTATAAGTCAGAGACATACTGGGATATGCGGAAACTGATTATGGTCTTATGAGTGGACTGCACAGAAGCTTGCTGGCAGTGGATTAGGTACCGGGGTTATTAAGATATTGAGTTTTCTTTCAGGCTCAATTCTAGACAAACAGCTAAATACATACATGAAATACATATCAGCAGGCTGTTTTTACCTGGCAAAGGATTTCTGTCTTTTTAGTCCTGAGAGTTTTTATATCTTTGACACATAGCTCAGGGCACTGTGCAGACCTAGTTTTAATCTGCTGCAGTTAAATGTGAAGTTTTCCTAAAAGGATTTTTAGCCCTACAGCTTTAACGCCCTAACTTCCTTGCAATTAGGTATGTTCCACGATGTGCAAGCAGCTGGATCCTGGAGAAATCTCAATGCAAGGATGCCAGTTCCCCTCCTGGTTCTGAACCTCCTGCACAGCGATCTATTCAAAGATAGCTTGGGATCTTCAGGCTGAATTCAATTGAAAAAGCTCCCGATGGGGACCAGCCCCTTCCTCCATTGAGAAAAGTTATTTTGTTGCATTGCTGCATGTAAAGCCTGGTACACACCCAGTGGGCTGAATAACAAATAAGATCTGCCCCTTCCCCCCACCAGAATACACTGATCAGTACTCGAAGCCATTGGCCGTGGGTTTTTCAGCCAGTTTGTACCCAGCCTAAAACAATAGGTGCATAAAAGAAGAGAATTCAGTCATTCACCCAACTTGAAAACAATGAAAGAACCTTTGTCAATGGAGGAGGAGGAGAGGTAGCAGGTTCCCATTAGAAGCTTTCTCTATTGAATTCAGTCTGGAGACACAGAGTTACTAACCATTACAGTGCTGTAAATTCAGAGAAATGATGAAGACCACCATCCCTGCAATGAAGATTTTTCTAGGATCCAATTGTCTGCACAATATGGGACATGCTTAAATACAGGTAAATTAGGTCATTAAAGCTGTCAGACTGAAAATCATTTTTTACTAAACTTCAGCTTTAAGTGACACTTACATGTTTTATCTCTTTTTATTTAATGAAGAATTAAAAAGCCCAGTTCAGCAGTAATTTGTGTCCTGAAAGTATAACTAAAGGCATTTTTTTTCCAGTTTTTGATAGAGTAGAGAGGGATTAGAAGCGTGTCAGTTTTTATTGCTGTCTGTGCCCCCCATTAAGGAGATTCATCCTTTCTATTTGTCCTGTTACCATTATCATTGAAAGTGAAAGTTAAAAAAATTCCAAATTATGGGTTGTCCCCAGAAAAGTAATAGAGGGGAAATCTTCTAATGGGGACACTACTTCTGGTGACCTGGGGGTCCCCAAGGAATTCCCTTCATTTTCAGTGATTTCCTTTCATTTCCTGATTGGCTAAAGGACAGGAAATGAAGGAAGATCTCTGCAATGGGATGCAGATGGCGAAATAAAACCTTACAGGGGTTATAACCCTCCATCGCTCTATTCAAAATGAAAAAAAAAAAAGTTTTTTGCCTGGAGTTCAGAGGATTCTAATAGCTATTGCCTGGGTAAGCTTCCATCCAAGATAGATAAGATAATTAAATCAATACACCATATTTCTTTGATAAGCTTGCCAGTAAGGAAATGATTTTCTTTAGCTGAAGGCAAAGCAATAAAACATTATGAGGCAGAGTTATAAAAGTCTTTTTCTGTCAAGTGTGAGTTAACTAAGTGGGGTCAAATGAACAGTTAAGGTCTTAAAAAGGCATGTTTAAACAAAAACATAAGGAAGTGCACTGGACATGCTTCTGTCTGGGATTTCTTTAACACAGAACAATGAAAGGAAATTCAGATGTTTCTTCCAGCTGTAAATGTGACATTATAGATGTGTTTGGAGAATATAGACTATTTCCTCATGCACAATATACAAAATGTCATTTATACTTTCCTGGCTATTTTTGTCTGTTAAATGTTGTTTATAACATCACACCGTTCAAAGTTTATGTAAAAGTAAATTTTAGATGGTGTTTAAGAACTACTCTGGTTAGAAATACTGCACATTTTAATTGATTAAAGTAATAAATTACATTTAAAAAAGTAATGTAAATTGGACATTTCTTTCGTACCTAAAAAAAATGGTTGGCAAAAGGTGACAAAATACCAGTCTTTACCTTTAGCTCAAATTCTTTGTGTTTGGCAAAACTGTAATGTGGTTGGCCAGACTGTCACAGCCTCCTCTTATACTAGTCATAGATGACTCAATTTTCTCTCATTTTGATGGGGGAATGCCTCCCGTGGCACTCCTGTGGCACTACTGTGTTGGGAAGAGCCTTCCCAACTGGTAGAACAATGGATTGACTTGGTTACAATCAGCCTACCTATACATGGTTGGAATCTGGGCCGCTCCCTGCTTAACCACCCAAATCTCGATTCATGTGTAGCAGACTTTAGAGTCACACAATGGGTTATCCATTCTTTAGTGGAACAGGTGACTACTTTCCATTTCAGTGAGAGCAAAAGCCTTTGGAGGTCAACTGGCTGAAGGGGAGTGTATGAGCTGGAGCTAAAGAAAATGTTTAGATATACAGTAACTTTGATGACATGATAGGAGCGCTTATGCTAAAGCTCCTTATAGACTGCATACACAAGTTGACTACCCTCAGACATCACCCCTGCCTGACAGGTCTACAAACACAAGGATCCGACTTGTAAAAAAGATGTATGTTTATGTCAGTGTAGAGGGGAGGAAATGAGCAGCGTCATCAGACACTGATAGATGCTGCCAATTTCATGAAAAACCTGCCTAATTAACTCTTCCTCCTTCTTCTAGGGGTCCTTCAGCTCAAGATATTCACCCAATCCAGCAGAAAAAAAACAAGAAACTGTCATCTCATGATTAAGTGATTATGTAAATAAACAATGGAAATGATCCTCCTTTCCTCCCTTTATAGTAAAATGAATGAAAAATACAGGAGTAATTATGAGGCTTTCTTAAAATATCAATAACAGATAGGCTGACCTGGAACCTTAATGTAAATCAATGGCTGCCCAAGTACTGATAAGTAAAATAGCATTATTTCCTTAATGCACATGAAAATACCTTTCAAACAATGCTTCACTTGTGAAAACCATACTGTCCTGCAAAAAATCAGCTTCTCTAATTTTAAGTAAATAGTTTTTCTAATATGTTGTTAAATGAATTAGCTTTTACTTTTTGGACACTACTGAAATCTAATATGGCAGCCCCAGAGCACAGTTACCAAGGTCTCATATGTGCTGATTTTTATGGAATGTATAATATAAAGTACATTGATACCTAACTGTGCATTTGTCATTAAGTTATCTTGCTGGCTACAGGTTTGCTTTAAGTGGAACTTAAAGTGGAGTTCCAGCCCTTTTTGTAGTTATTAAAAGTCAGCAGCTACAAAAACTGTAGCTACTGAATTTTAATAAACACACACTTAGCTGTCCCAGAGTCCAGTGTTCTCACCCACACCATCCCTTCTCCCCTTTTGGCCTCCACAGCATCTCAACTGTGGGCACCAGGCTGTGACAGCTTGCAGCTTCACAGCCTGGTGCCCACTGCGCATGCGTGAGTCACGCTGCACCTCCTAATTGATCCAGCAGTATTCTGGGACCTGTGAAACTTTCCAGGAGATTGCTGAACTTCTGGCTCACTTCACCGTGGCGAACTGAGCCAGAAGTGGGAGCGGGTACCTGCTCCCCCCTAAAAGGGGCCGAATATGGCAGTGGAGGGGGGGAGGAAGCAAATAAGCGGAGATTCCGCTTTTGAGTGGAACTCCGCTTTAAGCTTCATAGGACAGTTAGAGATGCAGGTATAATCATCCAGTCCTTGGGCAAAATGCTCAACCGGGGACCCATATGGAAGAAAAATATATTTGAAATATATTTTAAAAATATTCTTCACAAACATATGTACATATATTTGAAATACTACAATTTTGGCCATGTTCAATATATTTCAAAATATATCTCAATAAACATACATGTACAGTTAGGTCCATAAATATTGGGAGATCAACACAATTCTAACATTTATGGCTCTATACACCACCACAATGGATTTGAAATGAAACAAACAAGATGTGCTTTAACTACAGACTGTCAGCTTTAATTTGAGGGTATTTACATCCAAATCAGGTGAACGGTGTAGGAATTACAACAGTTTGCATATGTGCCTCCCACTTGTTAAGGGACCAAAAGTAATGGGACAATTGGCTTCTCAGCTGTTACATGGCCAGGTGTGTGTTATTCCCTCATTATCCCAATTACATTGAGCAGATAAAAGGTCCAGAGTTCATTTCAAGTGTGCTTTTTGCATTTGGAATCTGTTGCTGTCAACTCTCAAGATGAGATCCAAAGAGCTGTCACTATCAGTGAAGCAAGCCATCATTAGGCTGAAAAAACAAAACAAACCCATCAGAGAGATAGCAAAAACATTAGGAGTGGCCAAAAAAACTGTTTGGAACATTCTTAAAAAGAAGGAACGCACCGGTGAGCTCAGCAACACCAAAAGACCCGGAAGACCACAGAAAACAACTGTAGTGGATGACTGAAGAATTCTTTCCCTGGTGAAGAAAACACCCTTCACAACAGTTGGCCAGATCAAGAACACTCTCCAGGAGGTAGGTGTATGTGTGTCAAAGTCAAAAATCAAGAGAAGACTTCACCAGAGTGAATACAGAGGGTTCACCACAAGATGTAAACCATTGGTGAGCCTCAAAAACAGGAAGGCCAGATTAGAGTTTGCCAAACGACATCTAAAAAACCCTTCACAGTTCTGGAACAACATCCTATGGACAGATGAGACCAAGATCAACTTGTACCAGAGTGATGGGAAGAGAAGAGTATGGAGAAGGAAAGGAACTGCTCATGATCCAAAGCATACCACCTCATCAGTGAAGCATGGTGGTGGTAGTAGTGTCATGGCGTGGGCATGTATGGCTGCCAATGGAACTGGTTCTCTTGTATTTATTGATGATGTGACTGCTGACAAAAGCAGCAGGATGAATTCTGAAGTGTTGCGGGCAATATTATCTGCTCATATTCAGCCTAATGCTTCAGAACTCATTGGACGCCGCTTCACAGTGCAGATGGACAATGACCCAAAGCATACTGCAAAAGCAACCAAAGAGTTTTTTAAAGGAAAGAAGTGGAATGTTATGCAATGGCCAAGTCAATCACCTGACCTGAATCCGATTGAGCATGCATTTCACTTGCTGAAGACAAATCTGAAGGGAAAATGCCCCAAGAACAAGCAGGAACTGAAGACAGTTGCAGTAGAGGCCTGGCAGAGCATCACCAGGGATGAAACCCAGTGTCTGGTGATGTCTATGCGTTCCAGACTTCAGCCTGTAATTGACTGCAAAGGATTTGCAACCAAGTATTAAAAAGTGAAAGTTTGATTTATGATTATTATTCTGTCCCATTACTTTTGATCCCTTAACAAGTGGGAAGCACATATGCAAACTGTTCTAATTCCTACACCCTTCTCCTAATTTAATGTAAATACCCTCAAATTAAAGCTGACAGTCTGCAGTTAAAGCACATCTTGTTCGTTTCATTTCAAATCCATTGTGGTGGTGTATAGAGCCAAAAATGTTAAAATTGTGTCGATGTCCCAATATTTATGGACCTGACTGTATATACCATATGTTGAAATGCATTTTTATTACAAAATATATGAAAAATATTTTTAAAAATACATTTTCAAATATACCGTATGTCTTTACAAATACAAATCTACATTTTTGGAATGCATTTACAAATATATGTAAAAATATATGTTAAAATGACTTCTTTATATGTTAAAAAAATCTGAAGAATATATTTAAAAAAAAATTGTAAAAATATTTTTCGTATATTTTGTAATATATAAAAAATGCATTTCAACATGCAGTGTGTGTATATATATATATATATATATATATATATATATATATATATTTTTTTTTTTTTTTTTAATTTTTTTTTTATTTATTGAAATATATTTTTAAATATATTGAATATGGCCAAAATAGCATTTCAAATATATCAATATATTTGGGAAGAATATTTAAAAAATATATTTCAAATATATTTTTCTTCCATGTGGGGAGTGTATTAACAAAACTGCTTGGCTTAGTCTTAATGGTAGAAAAGGGCAGTGTAGATATGGAAATGTGTTATTTCAGGTTACCTGTAGAGCTGAGGACAGGATCTCTTCAATGATGCTGAGGATAATCCTAATTTATTCTGATTCTTTTTAGTCTTTTTAAGAAGATCTCGGACACGTCCCCATGGATGGATATCCAGCTAACAATCAAAAACAGATGTTACTCCAACATCCTCACCTTTTTCAGTAAGCCTCATAGTTTGTATCTGTTATGTTGTATGTATCTGATCACACAGCATTTGACATAACTTTGACTTTGGAGTTTATATAGAACAACAGTCTTACATCTTTTACAATACAGATAACTATATTTGGTTTCACATGATGCAGTGATACAGGATATTTTGCCTTTAGTTCAGACCTGACCCTCTATAACATTCATCCAGGGCGAACAGGCTAATCCTGCCAGAGAATTCGAGCTGAGTTGAAAAGCAAATACTGCAGGTTTAGGCATGTTGTGACATAATGGAGGAATGTCTAAACTTGCAGTAGGGAGAAAGACACATTCCTTTAGTCAGAAACCATGGATGACAACCCTTGCACTTCTTTTTCATTAATGTTAGTATAATTTATTAAAGAATCACCCACTCAAACTGATATTTCAGTTTTTTGGTATATGCTGGGGAGTTAAAAACAGTGACAGTTTCTTATATTTCTTGTGGTTCTACTGGTGAGATCTGGGCTTGAGTTCTTGGTTCTGCACACTTTCTGTGCCGCTTTTTTCATTTTCTTCTTGATTTTGTATGTATTTTATATTATAGAGTGTAGCAGGCAGTACAAGAGATGAGTGGGAACACTCAAAACTCCAAGGTGGGCAGGAGACAAGTAGGGACCTATGCTAGGGACTGTTTGCTCTTGGAGTATTTAAGGGCCAGTTTCACTTTTTCCAGAAAATAGCCTATGCAGTCAAGGGGCCTCAGTAGATGTTAAAAAAACTGCACAGCTTTGTAAGATGTTCATTAATTTTATTGCTATACCTGTAGGCCATTTGGAACCCCTTGGAAGCCTGGCTGAAAAACTCCCAGTTAACAATCCTCCTGTCTTATTGTTGTTAAGATGTGAAAACTGTTGGATTTTGCTCCTGTACAGTTGGGAACAAACGTCCTATGGTTCTCACATTCTAGCAACAAGGCAGGATGTAGATATTGCTAAATGGGAGTTTTTCAGCTAGACTTCCAAGGAGGCTCAAATTGACTTCAGGTATGACAAAAAATGAATAATCATTTTACAAAGCTGCAGTTTTTACTATCTACCAGGGCCTTTTGCATAGGCTATTATCTGGAAAAGGTGAACTTCACCTTTAAACTACATAAAATACCAGGCACCACCTATGAGTACAATATCATTTTTAGGTGAGCTGACCCTTCAGATATGTGTACATACCTACTGGCTGCTGCTTAGACCTTAAAGCAGAGCTCCAGACTCCCCCCAAAAAATTAGAAGTCAGCAACTACAAATCCTGTAGCTGCTGACTTTTAATTTAAAAACATTTACCTGTTCAGGGATCCAGCGATGTCCTCACCCGAGCCGATTCTTCAATCAGCTTTGGTTGCAGGGGATGGCATCTTAAGTAAGGGAAACTGGCAGTAAAGCCTTGCAGCTTCACAGTTGATTTTCTACTACGCATGCGCGATGCGTGCTGCGCTTTGTGAATGGTCCCGCAGTTCCAGAAGGCTGCTGGGAAAGGAGGGGGAGCCGAACTTCTGGCTCAGATCGTCACGGAACACAAAAATTAAAAGTACAGTAGTTTGCTACAGGTAACTTGCTACATTAAACTGTTTTTTTTTATAAATTGAGCCTGTTTTAATAAATGATGAAATTTTGCAGCAGCTGAGCAAAGGGTGCTTGGGTGTGACAATGCCTGAAGTTTGTCAGAGATTTTCCAACATGCCCATATTTCTTTGCAACTCATAAAGGAATATTACCAAGGAAAAAAGGTAGAAAAGAAAGCAGATGGGAAAATGGCATGAGTCAGGAGATAAGGGTAGTTAGTTGTTATAGGAATGGACACATCCATCACTTTAGTTGAAACTGATGAGGGATTTGTTTGTTTATGGCTACCCTAATATACAGTCAGCAGATGTTGTTGTAAGAATCAGGCAATTTGTATTTCTTGAGTGATTTTTGTCACACTCCAATTTTTCATTCTGCAGCTGATGCCTATAAGCTCCTGTGGACAGATTCTATTTGATACAGTAATATTGCTGCTGATATTTAGATTCCTTAAAAAAAACATCTCTTAGGACAGCAGGCTAAAACCAGATGCAAGGCCTTAATCAATGAGTTGATTTAATTGCAAATACAGTATTTGATAGTCATGTATTGTAGATCTTGGAATGTGAGGATTAAAATCCCATAAAAGCTTTTTGGAGGACAAACTTAAAACATCAGCTGCATACACATCCCAGTTCCAGAATGCTGTTAGACCCATTTGAGAAAGTCACTTCAAAGACTATTTATCCAGCTGTGTGTTGTTTTATCTAAAAATACAGTTCCAGTTCCAGATGTCATCCTGTTCTAAATGCATCATTTCGTAGTATCATTTTATTTTCCTTTGCAGATGTTAGAACAACGAAATGTGTTAGGGTTTTGGGTTTATTTGAAAGTGATAAACTAGTTTTGAGCATTGCTTTTGATAATTGGACTATGTAGGGGTTAACAACACAGCACTAATGACCTTGGCCAAGCATCAGAATTGCATGATATCACACACAAGAGAAGAAGATTAGTGTTGATCCCATCAAGCCAGCACTTTGAGGCTCAGATTTGTCAACACTCATTGTTCTTAGAGATTTGAGTGGCTATGGTCAAGCATATAACATCATCATCATTTAAGAAGGTAAGATATCAAAGTTGAAATAAGCTTTAACATTATATATATATATATATATATATATATATATATATATATACACACACACATATATGCATATACACATATACTATATTGCCAAAAGTATTGGGCCGCTTCTCTAAATCATTGGTTTCAGGTGTTCCAATCACCTCCATTGCCACAGGTGTATAAAATCAAGCACCTAGGCATGCAGACTGCTTCTACAAAGATTTGTGAAAGAATGGGTCCCTCTCAGGAACTCAGGGAATGCAAGCGTGGTACCGTGAGAGGTTGCCACTTGTACAATAAGTCCATCTGTGAAATTTCCTTGCTACTAAATATTCCATGGTCAGTTGTTAGTGGTATTATAACAAAGTGGAAGCAACTGGGAACAGCAACTCAGCCAAGAAGTGGTAGGCCACGTAAAATGACAGAGCAGAGTCAGTGCATGCTGAAGCGTACAGTGTACAGAAGTCGCCAGTTGTCTGCAGAGACAATAGCTAAGGATCTCCAAATTTCATGTGGCCTTCAGATTAGCACAACAACAGTGCATAGAGAGCAGGGGCGGACTGACCATTCAAGCACTTGGGCACTGCCCTAGGGCCCAGGATCAGTAGGGGGCCCCATGAGATGCCCCGGTACCTTTCATAGGCTTTTTTGGGTGTGGTTTGAGTGTGGGCGAGGACACAGGAACCCCATGGTCCCTTATTGCGAGGGTGCCCCATGAGTTTTCAGTCCGTCTCCGGTAGAAAGCTTCATGGAATGGGTTTCCATGGCAGCTGCATCCAAGCCCTACATTGCCAAATTCAATGCAAAGCGTCAGATGAAGTGGAGTAAAGCACGCTGCCACTGAACTCTAGAGCAGTGGAGACATGTTCTCTGTAATGACAAATCACACTTCTCTGTCTGGCAACCCGATGGACGTGTCTGGGTTTGGAGGTTACTAGGAGAACGGTACTTGCCTGACTGCATTGTGCCAAGTGTACAGGTTGGTGGAGGAGGGATTATGGTGTGGGGTTGCTTTTCAGGGGTTGGGCTTGGCTCCTTAGTTCCAGTGAAGGGAACTCTTAAGGCGTCAGCATACCAAGACATTTTGGACAATTTCATGCTCCCAACTTTGTGGGAACAGTTTGGGGATAGCCCCTTCCTGTTCTAACATGAGTGTGCACCAGTGCACAAAGCAAGGTCCATAAAGACATGGATGAGAGAGTTTGGGGTGGAGGAACTTGACTGGCCTGACCTCATCCCAAAAGAACACCTTTGGGATGAATTAGAATGGAGACTGCGAGCCAGGCCTTCTCTTTCGACATCATTGCCTGACCTCACAAATGCACTTCTGGAAGAATGGTCAAACATTCCCATAAACACACTCCCAAACCTTGTGGACAGCCTTCCCAGAAGAGTTGAAGCTGTTATAGCAAAGGGTGGGCCAACTCAATATTGAAGCCTACGGACTAAGACTGGGATGTCATTAAAGTTCATGTGCGTGTAAAGGAAGGTGTCCCAATACTTTTGGCAATATAGTGTATATACAGTGTATATGCAGTAAGTATGTTAGGTAAGTAAGAATTTTAAACGCTTGCTTGCAGTGTTTCTCTTTATCATAAACACTTTTTTTGTTAACTTTCAATGTTTCTGACAAATCTGACAAATCAAGTTTCCCTAGCACAGCCTCTTGCCATAGCCCTGTGTAGGAATGTCCACACAAGGGAGGCTTTAACAGGTAATAACTTGAAATATGTAAATGTAGTTAAATGCCATATAATGTTATAAGAATATTGTTTTTGAAATTAATGGTCTTTTTAACACCTCCAGATACAGGCATAGTCTGGACCAGTGAGTTTGTATTTCAGACACTGTCCACGAAAGCCCCATTCATAAATGAAGGTTGAGCAGATTTTGTACATGTCTGGGGGATCTTACTATGGATCCAGAATCAAGCTTGTTTCTCCATTAACCGGTATACAAACATGTAAGGCAACACCATAAAATTTGTTTAGAAAATTATTTACCTTTTTCATATCTTGTTCCAGTGGTGGGAAAACTTCACTGAAATTTCTGTCCCAGGCAAGCTTACTTTCTTTGTCATCACATTTTAGTTTAGTGAAAGGCTTCCTTACTCCCAGTATGTTAGGACTTCTCCAACCATCTAACTGGATGTTGTTTCCTACAGCAGTACGCAGAGAGTTACAATGGTACAATATTGTGCTGTACTTAATGTTCTAATTTTTACCTAAATCATGGTCTACGCACAAACAGCAGTAGATTCCGTAACCAAACTAAATGTGACCATTTTACTGGTTTACAAAAAATAGCATATGCTTGTGATACATCTCGGTTCCATGTATACACCTGCAAAGTAGATATTTTATATTAAAAATGAGTAATTATTAAAATGTTGGTGCTGGTACTTTACAGAATGGTATATTCTAGTGTCAATGTTAAACTGCAGAGGCCAGATACTTGGTGAAATTATAGTCAGACAGGCACTTGAGCAAAAGGAAGTCACTGCCTGACTCAGGTATGGGGACAACAACCAGCCTCCATTAGCTGAGCAGTAAAACAGAACTGATCTTGTATTTCTAATTTTGCAACCAAATTGGGATAACGTCTGCTTTATATTTGTTATGTGTTCCCATTCACATAGCATTACTTTAAAAAAGGTATTCAAAATTGCTGCTTACCTTTTTACTTGCTTTTTACTCACTTAGAATCTTATTTAACTCTTTCCTTCTATGTAATGTTAAAGAAAAGGGTGGGAAATAATGTTTTCCATAATTAACCCTGTCTGAACTATGTTATCAGCTCTCCATTATCAATTGTAAAATAAATGTGCAGAACTGTCTGTCCTAACAAAGGGTAAAGATCTCAATGATTTGTGGTACACTTGGTGGTACACCTTGGGGGTTATTTACTAAACTTGAAGAGTACAACATGTGGTGCAACTCTGCATAGAAACCAATCAGCTTCCTAGTTTTAATGCCGAAGCTTAATTGTACAAGCTGAAGTTAGAAGCTGATTGGCTGCCATGCACAGCTGCACCAGATTCTGAGTGCACCAGTTTTAGTAAATCTACCCCTGTATATTAATGCACAAAACAAACTCCCTCACGTTGTCCCTTACATTGCCATCTATTCTAAGCAATAGAAGTGGCCTATAGAGTTCTATGTATAAACCTTCACAAAAGAAACAACTAGCCCATCTCATTCTTATCTTACATCATCGCAGGATACTGGGGTTTCTTTTATCCCTGAGAATTTATAAAGCGTTTGATTCGCTTTCTTGGGAGTATTTGACATATACGCTGTCTAGATGGGGGTTTGGTGATGCATTTCTGGCTTGGATCTCAGCTTTATATTCGTCTCCCTCGACCTCTGCTAAATATGCAGGGTTTTTTTCCTCATCTTTCCCTATTTTCAGGGGCACGAGATTATACTCATAGATTACAGATATCCCGTTATGGGTACTCTTGGAATCACACAACTGTGCTCCGCTTTCCTTAACTACATTGCTTTGGCTCCCGCCTAAGTTGCGCCCTCCGGATTTGAGTCCTATCATGCTTCACAGTTTATGAACCTGGGATTCTGTTAAATATTCGGGTAATTTGATATCATTGTTTCTACCTCTTTTGCCGATTACGCATAACCCTTTATTTCCACCAGGCCTAGAACATCCCCCTTCTTTCTCTTGGTGGACCTCCCATGGCTTTGTTATTGTACATGATTTTCTGAGCGCTCATACGTTTCCATCGTGGGAGTCTCTTTGAAAATCAAGGGGGGTCCCGCCACGGGAATATTATTGGTATTTGCAATTGCGCCACTGGGTCCTATCCCTGCATTGTATCTCTACATATCCTTACCGCAAAACGCCCATTGAACACTTCTGTCAGCATTCCCCAGGGTCCCCTGGTCTCATTTCTGTAATTTACGCCTCTCTTAACAGTAGGTCCTCCTCACCACCCCTGTCTTATGCATCTCAATAGGAGCGAGATCTGGGTTTCTCGATTGCAGTCGAAGATTGGCACAGGGCCTGGGGGATGGTGGCAAAATGTTCATTCAATACAGTCACTCTTGAGGCAGCCTACAAAGTTCTCCTGCGGTGGTACTGGGTCCCAGCCCGGACTGCTCACTTTAATCCAACTCCTTCAAGGCCCACTGCGTCCGACTATTCTCCCCAACCCCCCTGAAGATTGCTGTGATATACCGGCCTCCTGGATCCATATCCCACTTCCTGGATGACTTTTCCTCCTGGCTACCCTTCTTCCTCTCTTCTGAGCTACCCACCATCATCCTTGGGGATTTCAACATCCCTGTCAACCTCGACAACCCGGCCACATCCCATCTCCTCCACTTAACCTCCTCCTTTGCACAGTGCATACAATCCACCACCCACTCCGATGGTAATATCCTTGATCTTGTCTTCTCCAACCTCTGCGCTCCCCACAACCTCACTAACACCCCCTTCCCTCTCTCTGACCACAACCTGATTACCTTCTCTATCTCCTCATCCTCCAACGCCTACCCCTCCAAATGTCACACTACTACCAGCCGTAACCTCCGCAACCTTAACCCTGCCCTGCTCCACTCTGCAGCTGATCAACTCCACGACAGCATCCTCCCCCTGTCCTGCCCCGACTTGGCTATGACTGCCTACAACAACGCGCTGTCAACAGCCCTTGACTCACTAGCGCCTTTAACCACACGCAACATCAGACCCCGACCGCTCCAGCCCTGGCAGAATGATCACACCAAAACCCTCAAACGACACAGTCGTGCCCTGGAGTGACTATGGCGCAAAACCAAATGCCAACAAGCCTTCACCCGCTACAAATCTGCCTTCCACACCTACACCTCCTCCCTCCACGCAGCCAAACAAGCCTACTTCCTGACCCTCATCAAGGCCCTCTCCTCCAATCCTCGCCGACTCTTCTCCACCTTCAACTCTCTACTCTCACCACCCCCACCCCGCCCAGCACCTCACTCACCGCCCTTGAGATTGCCAATCACTTCAAAAACAAGATTGACACAATTCGCAAGGACATCGCCGCAACTCACACGCCCTCTCAACCCGTCCCCTCTCACGCAGCTACCCCCTCATCCCCCCTGTCCCTCGACATAACCCGCAGGGACTTCGTCGCTGCTCAAAATCCCTCCAACCCCGTTCCCCCTCACTCAGCTACCCCCTCATCACCCCTCTCCCACGGCCCCACCACTGCTCTGACCTCCACTTCCACCCCACCCTACATTCCTCATACTGAAGCCCCCCCAACACTCCGCACCTTTGACCTTACTACTATCGAGGAAGTCTCCAAGATCCTCTCTGATGCCCGCCTCACCACCTGCCCCCTCGACCCTATCCCCTCACAACTCCTACGACCTCCCTCCCCCTCCATCCTACACTCCCTCACCCACATCTTTAATCTCTCCCTCTCCTCCGGCACTTTCCCCTCCCCTCTGAAGCATGCACACATCACCCCCATACTTAAAAAGCCCTCCCTGGACCCCAATGACCCGAACAACCTCAGACCCATCTCCCTGCTCCCATTTACATCTAAACTCCTCGAGCGCCTAGTCTACACCCGCCTATGCTCTCACCTCAACGACAACAACCTCCTCGATCCCCTACAGTCTGGCTTACGTCCCCTACACTCCACTGAAACTGCCATACTCAAACTCTCCAACGACCTGCTAACCGCCAAAGCTAATGGCCACTATTCAGTGCTCCTACTCCTTGACCTCTCTGCGGCCTTCGACACAGTCGTCGACCACCCCCTCCTCCTCAAAAAACTACACTCCCTTGGCCTCAGAGATTCTGCTTTCTCCTGGCTCTCATCCTACCTGTCACAACGCTCTTTCAGCGTTACCTATAATGCTACCACCTCCCCCTCACTCCCCCTCTCTGTTGGGGTCCCTGAAGGCTCTGTCCTCGGGCCCCTTCTCTTCTCCATCTACACCTCCTCCCTTGGCCAACTCATACACTCTCATGGCTTCAACTACCACCTATATGCCAACGACACACAAATCTATCTCTCAACCCCCCACCTCACCACCTCAGTCTCCACCCGAATCACACACCTACTGAGCGACATATCAGACTGGATGTCACTCCACTTCCTTAAACTGAACCTCTCCAAAACCGAGTTTCTTGTCTTCCCCCCAGCCCGGACACCACCCCCCATTGACTTCTCCATCACATCCAACAACACCACCATCAAACCCGCCCCGCAGGCCAGAGTATTTGGTGTCATTCTGGACTCCAACCTATTCTTCCAGCCCCAAGTTCAATCTTTAACAAGCTTGTGCAGACTCCACCTCCGCAACATCGCCAAAATACGCACGTTCCTAACCCCAGAAACCACTAAACAGCTCATCCACTCCCTCATCATATCACGACTCGATTACTGCAACTCCCTCCTTACAGGCCTGCCTCGCCGCTGGCTATCCCCGCTTCAGTCAATCCTGAATACGGCTGCCAGACTCATTCACCTTTCCAACCGCTCCATTTCCGCCACCCCCCTCTGCCAATCCCTCCACTGGCTTCCGATTGCGCAACGGATCAAATTCAAAATCCTAACACTGACGTACAAAGCCGTCCACCATACTGCCCCGAACTACATCACTGACCTAATATCCAAGTACCATCCAGCATGCACACTCCGCTCCTCACAAGACCTCCTTCTCTCTAGTTCCCTGGTCTACTCCTTCCCATGCCCGCCTCCAGGACTTCTCCAGGGTGTCACCCATCCTCTGGAACTCCCTGCCTCAACCCATCAGATTATCACCTACTCTCCTCTACTTTAGGCACACCCTGAAAACCCACCACTTCAGGGAAGCCTACCCCACCCCCTGCTAACTTGCCAACCTCCTCCACTCTTCCTACCACCCCATCCCCCACAGCTATCTCCTCCTGTGCCACCATCCCCTCCCTCCTAGATTGTAAGCTCGAAAGAGCAGGGCCCTCGATCCCCTCATGTTTTGCATTGTATTGTTGTTGTTCTGTCCCCCTTTGTAATGTACAGCGCTGAGCGAACTATTGGCGCTTTATAAATATTGTATAAAAATAATAATAACTGGCGGAGACAGGTGTTTCCGGAACTGTGGTCTACATGGGGACGTCTTGCACATTTGGTGGTCGTGCCCGCAATTGATAGTCTTCTGGTCTAGGGTTTTTGGTTTGCTGCAAATGCTATTTCATATTACGGTCCGTAGGGATGCAGGGGTGGCCCTCCTGCATTGCCCAATTTTGGGTTTGTCTAGGTCTCAGCAGAAATTGGCATCCTACCTATTTATTTCAGCCAAACGTGCTAGAGCTCAAGCTTGGAGAACCCCTTCGGTTGTCTTCCAGGGGGTGAAGACCCAGATGAATGCTATGTTGATCAATGAACAGATGTCTAGCGTTCTTCAAGATTCTCATCTGAGATTCCTTAAGGTTTGGGAACCTTGGATACGTTATTCCTTGCCATCCCTGCCTCCTACTAGTTATGGCCTCTTATAGTCGTTGCCTGGGCTAGCCCTGGATCTGTGATTCTTCTAGTTTTCCTTTCCTCCATGTTTTCTTTCTGATTCTTTCTTTTTTTTTCTTTCTCTATGTTTTTATATTTTCTTTTTCCTTCCTTCTAACCTTTTTTTTTCTCTTCTTTCTCCGGTAATATGATGGATTGCTGCTGCTATTATTTGGTTTGGCTTTTTGCCGTCCCTCCTTGATGTCATTGGACATTCCGTTTTTTGGCTAATACAAGTCAGCAGGATGTATCTGTTTATGTGTTATTTTTCTGCTCTGCCCCTGCGTGGACGTATCTTGAGCTTGTTGTATTCTTAAAACAAAACTTTCTTAATAAAAATATTGAAACCGAAAAAAAAAAAAAACTAGAAAAATAATAAATATTCAAAAAACATATTTTAAGTATGCTACATATTTACATATTACACTGTGTGAATGGGAACACATAACAAACATAGCAGGGGTGTCTTGAACTTTACAGCAATGGTGGAACCACATGTTAAAATAAAAAATGTTGGCAGGTAGAGTTTCTTGGTAGAAAAAACATTGTATGTGTCTTCTGTCAAAAACCTCCTTTACCTGTCTGCCAACAAATGTTTTCTTTGCATACACTGCCTGTGATGCATGCCCAGAGTACATCGCTGGCCACACAATGGCTGAACAAAGGAGCATTAAACACCCTCTAATGGGAGAGATGCTAAAAGTATACCAGCACATCAACAATAAATGTGTGCACAAATATTAATAAACGTTGCATTAGAGTTTGGCTGTTATACTAACCCATTAACTTTAATACTTTCTGACTCATTGATTCAGACCAAGTATGCAGACCAGGAAAGGTGGAGAAAAGTTGCAAGTAGTCCTTACCGGTCTACTTGTTCCAGGTTAGTGATTCAGATTATTAAAACATGAGGCAACTAGCTTTATCAGGAAAACTCATCAATGGTAGCCTGTGTGACAATGATTAAGTATAGCAGGAAGAGTAGCTGTATAGTAGAAAGTGCACATATTTCTGGCACACAATCAGATTTCAGTTTACAGAAATCATGTCAGTAAATATGAATTCTCATTGGTGGTTATTTGTTATTGCACCTTACACATTATTTTTGTCTTCTGCATTGATTAATCAGGTTAATGTTTTTAATTTTGTAGAGAAGTCATTCTCAGCCAGGGTTCCATGGAAACCTGTGGTTACTCCAAAGTTTGCTAGGGGTTCCTTGAGATGTGGCTGATTGACTTCCCATCTGATGGTGCCTACATAGATTGAGGGCCATTGCCACTTGAGAGAGCCAGTGGCATTACACCGATGATCTTTTAAAATGTCTGTAAGGGAGATGTCATGACCACCACTATAGGGGGGTATTCTTCCTGCTGACTACCAATGTAAGGGGCATTCTTCCAAATGATCTTTGATAAATTTGTTTTGCCAGGGGTTTCCTTAGTTCTGAAAATTATTTTCAAGGATTTCTCTACAGTAAAACGTTTGAGAAAGGCTGGTGTAGAGTAAGGTTTAACAAGCAATAGGATTAATTCAGAAGCCTAAAAAACTGAGCAGTGTCTTTATCAGAAATCTTCCAGTTTGCTACACCATTTTTAAATGTCCTGGGTAGATCTACATGTACTTGCAGTTGTTGGGTCCTCTGTTACCACAGAAGAAATATTTACTTGTGTATGGCAAACTTTACAGAAATTTTTAAAGAATATGTAAGGTTATAGAAGGCTATGATTGTGCATGTAAATGGTGTTAGAATCATCTTGAACAAAACTACAGCAAAAACTACAGAGTATAAATGAAGCAGCCAGCATTTGTGGACTGTAACAGGGTCTCATATTTATTTCTATTGTTCAGTTGCAATCTATCAGGGTGTGTTAAAGAAGACAAACTGATAAGAAACCAACCTTTGTAGCCAAACTTTTCATAGTTAATGCCAATTTCTGGGATCATGGAGAGGTCAGATTGGTTTCCACTTTGTACAAACATACTATGCGGCCGGTTCCTCCTCACAGGAAAATGCTTCTTAGTCTCCTGGTACGGGCTGAGCAAAATATTCGCTGCTCCACAGGAGCAGTGCTGTCCAAAGTACTCCTACACCAAGAAGAGAGGAGGCATGTGAGCTGTTACATCTCAGTCCTTCCAGTCAGGGTTATGATATCATGCTCACATTGCTAGCATTCCTAATATAAGCCCCTTCTAATGGAATTCCTGGATCTTCTACATCACCAATTTCTTTATTCTCTTCTGGGAAAGCAGGCAGTCTTGATTGATGATTTGACAGTGTATACGTTAACATACATTTATGAAGCTGAGGTATGTTTATGTGGAAGGTTATCTGGATTTTAGCAATCTGCTCTTTACCTCCTGCCAGTAGTCTAAGCAATTCATGAGATAAATAATAGTTATGCACATTCTATGTTTTCCATAAGGCAGATACATAGAAAGGTTGGAGGTGTAAGGGGGCAAGTGCCTTTCAAGCCACAGGTGTAACCGCCCCCCAGGGTCACTGCTAATTAGTTAAAAAGGTTTCCTGCTTCGCTGTACACCCCTGCCCATTGTGTAAGACCAACTACCTGGCCTACTGCTGGTGAAACAGAAAAATATGGCATTCTTCCAATGCTGCTACTGAGCCACTGAAGGATGGAGTATGCAAATGCTTTCAATTTCTGAAGTTATAGAACTCATTACTACCTACCACTTTGTTCTTACTCATAATAAACTATTGCTGTAAACATACAGTTACTGAACTCACATTGGCTTACAGGTTCACTGCAGCTAGGCCTACACTGAGCACAGAGCAAAAATATATCATTATCTCCTAGTCTTTCACCTTTTGAACAATCCTTGAAAACCCTCCCCTTCATTGAGGCCTACTCTGCTCCCAACCAACAACTTTACTTTTTTTCTCCATCAGCTCATCCCTGACATTTATGACCTTTTGAATCTCCTGACTGTCTCTCTTAGATTGTAAGCTCCAGTAAGCAGGACCCTCTGATTCCTACTGTTTTAAATTGTATTGTAACTGTACTGTTTGCCCTTATGTTGTAAAGAGCTACTTGAACTGTTGGTGCTATATAAATCCTGTATTATAATAATAATAATAATTATTATTATTATTATTTAGCATATGCTTTTCCATTCCCTAAGGGGCTTACTGTTATTGTAAAGGCAAAAATGACTAAAAGTGTTGCTTATCTTGAACCAAAACTGAAAATATGTTACATAGTCCTTAAATGACATGAAGTGATAGCTGTTGTTATGCAATCTGCCACTAAAAAAGTACTTGTGTAAGAAAGCTCAGATCAATTAGGGGACAACTGGAGTTAAGGGGGACATTTGCCCCATAATATATGTCCCCATAATATATATGGCCAGTCCTAATAATATATGTTGAGTAGGAGATGACATACCATTTAGACGTCACAAATGCTACTATATAGCTGCCTTCTCCCCATTTAAGCTTGTGATCACAAGACTTGACACAAAGAAGTTTTCTTGTGTGTAGTTAATCTGAAATCTCTGCTAATCTTCTCATACAGATATTTTGCTTTGTGGCAGGTTCCCTTTAATTATTGCTAAACAAATATTCTTAATTTGCTCTGTAAGTAATTAATAAGCGAATAATGAAACACAATAGGACAGTGCATGGAACATCATGACACCAAATGTCGTAATTAGCTTTCTTAGTGAATTTATTAGTATTCATGGTTCTCTTACCTCTTTCATCTGTTTCATTCTATCTTCCTTTTGTAACACAAATATTTGCTTTTGCAGCTTTAAATTATGCTCCTGAAGCTGGCCAATTTTTTCTATAAGCTGGCAGATATGTTCCAAGTATCCAAGGCCTGATCCGAGTGCCTTTGAGGCGCCCTGGTTTACCTTTAAAAAAGTAAGATTTTATTTAATTCTAAAAAAAACAAATTATAATTGACCACTTATTTGCTCAGAGTTTTTGCAATAAAGTACTTTAATATTGTTATCGATGTTCAAACTCAGCAAAGTGCCAAATTAGTATTGACCTTAAGTTATGTTTTTTATAATAATAGAACCTATTTGGTGAGCAGTAGATATTAAAATGTATCAAAAGTGAGCATTTATGTATTTTCACACTTGGATACATATATTTATCATTGCATTTTACTAGCCCAAAATATATTGCAGGTAAGCTTAGTATTTTATGGGTGTCATGGTGGAGTACAGGTTAGCATTGCTGTCTCTAAGTGAACTACCCATTCTTATATCATTAGTGCCAGCTGGTAAGACATTCCATGGTATACCCACCAGCTAATGGAATTTCCACTTAAAACACAAAGAATCCATTGTGAATAAGCCCCCCAGAATGCACACATTACAGAAAAAACAGCTTGGGGTGAACTGATCCTTTGAATTTTTCTTTTTACCAAATGTTTTATGTAAAAGCAATAGAGGACATAATTCTTGAATTATCAGAAGCGAATCTATTTTTACTCTTTGTTAAAAAAAAATCCTTTAGCACACTACTGAAAATGACAGAGGTCTTACTGAAAGTTAAAGGGAAGGGATCACAGCATTTAACCAGATAAAACGTGTTACAAGGTTACATCAACAAACGATGTGTAATGATGCATGGCACAGCCAACCTAATGATAGAGTGCTGGGAACAGGCAAGGTTCACCTTTGTGCTGAAGGGTCAAACGCACTACTTGTTGTCACCTTTGACCTATGTGCTGTTACACACTGCAATCTCCAGCTAGGAGGATATTCCTAGGGAATGCCTAGCCAATTTATCTGTAGTCTAAGTCCATCATTTCTATGGAAATGTTCCCAGCAATAGAGATAACCTAGGATGTGGGTAACTGGTTTATCCTACTTTAAGTGGATCTGTCAGTAGGAATTAACTTTGCCAGTCAGTAGATGCATTAAAACAGACCAAGATCACAAATGCGTGTGTCATAAAATATTGAGATGTAGAAAAGGAGACATACGTTCTGAATGGCATCTCTTATGAATTACAAACAACCCCCCAAACTTTGTCTTTGTGCAGGCTATGTACAGCAAAGTGATGATGCCACTGCTACCTTTATATGGTGGTAACCAATTTTGCAAAGACATTTTTTCCTCCCAAAGTGGATCCTTTTGCAGCAATTCAGGAATATATTTAAATGAAGCTTTTTGTGCCTGGAGTAAGGAGTGAAAGTGTATTGAAACCCAAGAATAATAGTGTAATACACAGGTGTCAAAATGGTGGCCCTCCAGCTGTTGCTAAACTACAAGTCCCATGAGGCATTGCAAGATTGACAGTTACAAGCATGACTCTCAAAGGCAGAGGCATGATGGGACTTGTAGTTTTGCAACAGCTGGAGGGTCACCAGTTTGACACCCCTCGTGTAATATGTTGGCGCTTACCAAACCTTAGATATGGTGGTTGTATTAGTTTTCTCTTTCAGGCCTTTTCCCCTTATCTTCACCTGGTGATCCTGCTAGTAACACACTTCCTGTCCAAAGGTGACAACACTGACTCACTGTACTATACTCTACGATATTTATGAAGGAGCTGCATTGTCAATCTAGGACAGGAAGCGTGTTAGGACTACAGAACACTCCTCCTCTTTTTTATAGCATAGGGAAAGGTGTTTTTGTAGCCCACAAAGACCAAAGGAGCAATCAAATTATTATTAGTGCAGCAGAAGCATAGAACACTTGGAGGTATCAACTCAGGATTTTCTCTCAGAATTAACAAGTATTTTTTGCACTTAGTGATCAGATAGAATAAAACACTTAATGGTATATTTAACAGAAAAAGGAAAAAAACAGATAAAATTCACTACTAGAGTTTACATACACATTAACTCAGTGATTTATTCTCATGTTAACAAAGTGCTACTGGCCATATGCAGGGGGTCTGAGACTCAAAGTGCTCCAGTTTCAACATCTGCCCACCTCGGGAAATTTGTACGTGCAATTTTAAATGATGCTTTTAAACAAAAAACTATTACGGCACCATCGCAATGTACTATGTTTTTATTGTTCTTATGGAGCATACGGCATTTCTGTGGAACTCTACAGCCTACATCAGAAATTACACAGCTTTTTGTCTACTAGTTCTTTCCTTGCTGCCAATGTCATCACTTTATAAAAATAACCGGGCTGATTTGTGGAAACAAGCTTTGCTCATTCTCTTTACACTCTTCATCTCCTTCTACAAAAGCAGGAAGTGAACTCAAAGCTTTCCCATAACAAGCACAGTATTAGGGAAATGCCAAACCAATGACTTTCCGTTCTGTCCATTATGAGTGGACCAGGGAGAAGATCAAATGTTCAGCAACAATATCACCCAGGGCACCCGATGACTGCACAGGATTTACAGAAATTCTTCACCTGGGTGAAGTTACACAAGTTCCGTTCTGGATTAATCAGAATGTATAAAATAATGTTCTAAATTTGTTTTGAGCACAATGGAAGTATTTTCTTCCATAATTGGCAAGTTTTAGACAACAGCTCATCTGCTTTGTCTTTCACAGAGCTTACAGAGGTCACCCTATTATGGTGTTTATGTGTCTAAATAGGACATGTAATGACAGGTGCACTTCATGTTGATGCTGTTGATTTATTGATGTAGTGTGGCTTCGGTCAGGTGTATATATATATATATATATATATATATATATATATATATACACTGTACAGCCCACAGCACTGAAATCAGGCAGCAAGCTTTGGGTGGCAGCAATATGGGAAAAGAACTAAGAACAGTTTTATTGTTTTTACCTTGTTAGATCTAATATTATATTGTTTTACAGCTTTCAGCATAAGAGTAGAAATCCTTCTAAATGTGGAATAATTATTCAGCAGGTCCCCATACAATACAGCACTTAGATGTCTGGATTCTGCTCAAGCAGTGCTGCAGCTCCCATCAGGCATCATCTTTCTATGGAAGGCCAACACTGCAACCACCTTGTGAATTGATTAGTTCTAGTGCATTGTGAACTTTATAGGAATGAATGCTAAGCAGACCCGTGTTTTGAATAGCCCTATTCAACCAATATCATTAGCGTAAACCAGAATTATATTCCATTATCCCATAGTGCTTTATTTAAAGCTCAACTCCGGGCGTAGAGATTTTAGTAAGTTCTGAAGTGCAAACAAATGTTACTTCTGCTCAGGTGCAATACATGGTGGGATCACTGCACTGCATTTTAAAATCAATACGTTTCTTTTTTCCGGATAGTACAACTCCTGCTAGATTATCAGCCCACTCTAGCTATGAAAGCTGCGGGTCTGACAGACTTCAGTAATAGTGCCCTTTTTCTACCCTCCTCTCCCTTTGGCCATTCACAGAGCACCATGGGGTTGATTTACAAATGGAAAATAAGCTATTCACTTTGCAAGGGAATATTCTCCAGAGCTTAGTGAATGCGATGAAGTTTTACTTTGCAAAGAATACCTAATCACATGCAAAGGAAAACAAATCTCCAAATTTGACCAATATGTATCCACTTGGATTGATATAAGGACTAAATGCTGCCGAAGTCTATTGCAATGTTGCTGACAAATATCAAATACACTGGATTTGTGTACTATCCTTCTGAGTGGCTACCCTACTCCCTTCCCTATCCTTGCTTATCCTCTTCTGCTCTATCTGTCTACATATCTATTCACTGCTCTGTGTCTCTTTTCCATTCAGCTCCCACTAGACCCTAGTACACAGGATATTTGAATATGTATCCCCATTACTCCAATTAACTGATCAACCTCATAACTCCCACAGTGATCAACATATAGTATGGGTTCCCTCCGGACCCCGCATATCCTATTAACTTGGTTCTTGAAGTCTTTTCTCAGTTATCGGGCATACATTTGACAGGCCAATTCCTGTACTGATGATTAATAACCTTTTACTATTTACTATTTTAAAAAAAGAAAACGTACCAAAAGCTTTGATATGTGTTGTAGAACATTACATCAGTTATCGATCCAATTAATTTTATCCCTTTCCGGTTTACTATCTAATGTAAAGGCAGATAGAATGGTTGATAAAACCCAGTATTCCTAGTTCTCCAGCTCTGAAGGTACCACATTCTGTAAAGCTTAAGCATCAGTGTACAAACCTGCTAATGTACTTTATCTACTGTCTGGTATAAAATTCATGTTTCATATAATCATTGACTGGTAACATTATATGGGCATCAATTCATTGCCAAAATAAAAGATTGTAGAGGTACTACAAGCCACTATCCTTAGGCCATATTCAAGTTATCATAGAAATTATTCACTTCAAATGTGACCAGTTGGACAATAGATACACTTGGTAAATGTACAGAAGATCTTGCAGACTATTGTGGAACCCTTGAGTTGAACAAGAAGTATATTAACTTGGATGTTCTATTCTTATAGTCCAGTGTAGCCCAGTAGATCCCAGCACATGCATATTCGTAGGGTACATGTGTGTATGTGTATTAAGTGCAAGAGAATAAAATGATTAGTTACCTTTTAATTTCCTTGTGTTTGATTATCGTCCTGTATCTATGGGCATTTAAGCCAACTAAACCATTAGTATGCTTCTCTCAGCACTTCATGTTCTCAGAAACAACATACACACATATAAGGTGAACATATAAACTCAACACAAACTCAACACAAGGTGAATATACTGTATAAACTCCAAAGCTAAACCCTGGTCTCCAGTTTGCTTTGCATTGTGTTTCTTAATATCATCCACCGCAGTTATAATACATGGCTTCACAGGTCACTAGCTTGTCTAAACAGTGTTATATTAGCCTCAACATGCCTGATTTCCACAGGGAATGAAGCTTTTATATTGTTGCTGCTACTGTTATCTCTTTGTGAGGACATGCAGCTGGCAGCACAGCTGTATGTTTTGCTCCAGGCCAATAAATAAGGGATCCTTTTGATGTGAATGGACGGATGTCATAATCATCTAGACATGAGGAATGGGTTAGGAACTTTACAAAGTGTCAATTTACTTCTTTTCAGTCTGCCTGACAGTGACATCCTCTCAGCTATATTAAACATTAAGTTAGCAAAGCCATTACATCGCTCATTCTCTGCCAGGTATCTCTGTGTTCCATCCTATGCTTATCTAAGCAGAAAATATGATAGAATTGGGAGGTTAGGCCTCCACACTATTTCTTTGTTGCTGTAGTGCTGAAGCAGCAACATTTATAATCTATGGTACAGTGATGTGTATCATCTACTCTGGACATAACAAGATACTGACATAGATATACTGCACATACCCCAGTGAAGGCATAATATACAGACAGAGAATTACTTGCAATACTGTACTGTGCAGTGCTTTTTACCAAGCACTATTGTGGCAGCACCCAAATATTGTAGATTTCCTCTTAAACTTTAACATTTCTATCAGCATCTGTTTGAAAACCAAATTATCAGCTCAATTTCCCCCTCTTATTTCCTATGTAACAATGTGTTCCAGTCTGTAGCTGGTATTCTTATCTGTAGCCGAAGATAATTTATCTAGCAAGGCCATGTTCTGAATTGCTTAGAAAGCCTTTTGAATGTACAGAAAGTGAAAGAGGAAATATATGTATTGCGATGTAATTGCTGATATGTATACTCTGTGAGATGTTTTTCAAGCCACTTAGCTTGCTGGCATGAGCCCTTGCTGGGTCACTCAGCACTGATTAATACAAAGTTTATTTTCATCATGTTCGTGTCCGGAGTTTTACCTGGTATTCCCAATGTTGCTACTACACTATGCTCAGCATGGCCTGCAGAACTTACACTGACCTATATTTTCTTAAAAGTATGGCTATTACAGGTCATCTTCATAGGCACTGATAAGCCATGTTATTTCAGGGTCTGATCATATGTATATTATTTGTGATCCAGTGCCCTTCCTAGCCAATAATACGAGTTCCTCTTATGGCTGATAACACACGGGTGTTTTTCTTCCATCAATTACCCCCTGTTTTGTCGCTACAAAAATAATACTGTTTTCCTATAGGATCACTAGAAGTGAACATTTTAAAGCGATTTGCTGCTGTTAATGATCAGCAAAATCATTATCAACAATCACTCTTAAAGCTTTTCTATGAAGTGTTGCAGTAATTGTTATGCTTAGCTACAAATTGGTGAAGGAAGAGCAATTTGTAGGAGAGCACAACCAAATGCTGTAGCAATTCTGCAGCAACTCTGGTGATTTATTTTCTGTTAACCAGTGATATCAGTGATTTGTAGAAGCGATTCATTTCTGTGAAAAAAAAATGCCTGTGTGTCGTCAGTCACAACCATTTAGAGCCTGTCTACCAGGCAGAACAATGTACAAAAATTCCATGCAGTCTAAATGTATGAAGAGACTATATGGTCATTATGATATACATAGTCAATTAAAAACTATACTATACTATATAGAAATGAGGGTATTCCTACATTAAAGCTGAACTCTGATCAGCTACAAAGTAATTTCTTTCCTCATTATGGTGGCCCCGTAGATTCACGAATAAATGATCATTTAGTCTAGAGAGACCAGTGATCCTTGTAAGCTGTTTCTCTTCTGACAGTCATGTGGTCACCCCTCCTGATATCATCATATACAGTGCAGGATCAGAGGCCACCGTTGACCCCACATTGTATGTGATGGTGTGGAGGGTTCACGCACATTCCAGGGCTGGAACAAGGAAGATTACAGGAGCTCTGAATTTTATTTATTTTTCTTCTCCATTACACCTCTAGACAAAACGAATAGTAATTCAGGAATATATTGGGTTACACACCCTAATTACTTTTTTTATAGCCATCTGGTGATCAGTTTTAAAACACATTGAAGGCCAACTCCTGCCAGGCTTTTACTTTAGCCTGGGACCCCATTGGAGAGATTTCCCCTCATTTACTGCTAGGGCAGGAAGTTATGGGAAGCTTTTCTTTAGTGGGCAGACAGACTACAACAAAACATTTTTTGTTAGTAAAATGGTGAAGGGTTAGAACCTGCTGCAGGTTGTGTCTTCCTATGCCAGTGACATCTGTTTCCCTCATTTCTTGTCCAGCTGTCATATATATCTATAGGACTTTTCAAAGATTGTAGTTACTCCTTAAGAACAAACACTATCCTATAGGATACAGACTCTTCATCCTTTGTGTCTATGTAGACAGGATATCCTCTGACTGTCATGAAGCCTGTTTTGGGAACATTTCCTCTTATCACAGTATACCCCCTAATCCTTAGCATCACCATGACATAAAAGGATCCCCTTTCCAGGTGTAATATAGTTCAAATGCATACCTGTAGTTGTGGTTATTATATTCCTGTAATACCATCTATGTAGATTTGTGTTTATGGTTTGGAAACAGCCATGCACCCAGAGCTGACTTTAAGAACCTATGGTACACATTGCAATGCAGGATTCTTCATTCAAGATTGGATTAACCCCTATTTATGCTAGCTAGGCTAAAACTGGCCATACACTGATCAACTTCTATCTGGTTTGTTTAGTGGGTGACCCTCCCACCCAATATCCTTCAACTGAAAGATGAAAGGAGCCAGGGAAAAAATTGTTTGCTGAACAGCACCTGCATCCAATCAGATGCATCCACTGTTTGGGTATTTTGACAGCTGGCGGGTCTGCTGTCAAAACACAATATCCACAGTGGGAGATTCATATGCTACACAGAGTGGATAGAGAAATCAGTTAATGTGTGGCCAGCTCAGGTTTTCTCAACACATATGTTATCCATGATACACCCTTTGCTGTAGATCCCTAATTAACTGTAGGTTTTGGTGTTCATAGCAGACTTTGTAGTTAAAAAGACAGTTGACAGAGTGCCAGATTCTTCACTCCCCTGTTGACTTTTCTTTAACAGGCTTGGCAAGTTGTATGGAATTTGCACTGTGGTCTTTTCTAGGTATTATATTTTTCAGCATCGTTGAACCATGAAGTAAAAAGACAGCCAATACAGAATTTTAAACAATATAAATTACCTGAATGCCTCAACTTAAATGGAATTGTTTGTCATTTTTCTAGAATCTATTTATGAAAATGTCAGGTGCTTTCCATCTTGAAATGTTTCTTAGTATCCAAAAACTCCTGCGCTAAGTGTACAGTACAACATAAAAAATGTGCACATGTACTACAAGATATAACGAAATAACGTTGCAAAATAAATAAATAAATAAATATATGTATACTATATTGCCAAAAGTATTGGGCCAGCCCTCCAACTCATTGGATTCAGGTGTTCCAATCATCTCCATGGCCACAGGTGTATAAAGTCAAGCACCTAGGCATGCAGACTGCTTCTACAAACATTTGTGAAAGAATGGGTCGCTATCAGGAGCTCAGTGAATTCAAATATGAATTACCGTGAATGGTTGCTACCTAAGCAATAAGTCCATCTGTGACATTTCCTTGCTACTAAATATTCCACGGGCAACTGTTAGTGGTATCATAACAAAGTGGAAGCAACTGGGAACAACAGCAACCCAGCCATGAAGTGGTAGGCCATGTAAAATGACAGAACGAGGTCTGCGCATGCTGAAGTGCACAGTTTGCAGAAGTCGCCAACTGTCTGCAGAGTCAATAATTAACCATTAGCCGCCCGGTCAATGGCCGTTTGGCGGCTTCAGATGTGCTCCTCCATTCCGGGTGCACGCCGTTTGGCGTGCTCCCGCACATGCGCCGTTTGCGCTAGTGCAGAGCGGCGCAGCAGTGCGATCTGTCGGCGGCCGTGCACCTCGGACACGGCCGATGACAGATCCGAGTACCGACTCCCGTTGCTGGTACCATGTGACCTGCTGTGACCAATCACAGCAGGTCACATGACAGTTGTATACATGGATGGCTTCATTCATGATGCCATCCATTGTATACTAGTGCCTAGCTGTGAATGGTCACAGCTAATCACATGCACATGTCATGTGATTAGCTGTGACCAAATCACAGCTAAGCACAAAAAAAAAAAAAAAAAAAAAAAAAAGCTGAATGAATCGATTTCATTCAGGTAAATGCTTGCTTATAGCAAAGTAATTCTTTGCTATAAGCAAATTGTGTAAAAAAAAAAAAAAAAAAATACTGATCACTTCCCCAAAGTAGTACAATGTTACTATGGTAACATTGTACTATTTTGGTCATAGTCAAATATGAAAAAAAATCTTTAAAAAAATAAAAAAAAATGTAATAAAAAATTAAATATAATAAAAAAATAAATTTTTTTTTAAAAAAAAAAATATATATTTTTTTTTCATACTGTCACCAGTCAGTGTCCCTGTTCACCGCCATGCCAGTTATATGATGACGCTGTACTGCACTGGTGACAGTATGTAAAAAAAAAAATAGTGAAAATAATTTTTTTAATTTTTTCATTTTCGGAAAAATTATGACAAAAAAATACAACTTCAAAAAACTCGCCATGCCTCTTATGAAGTACGCCGGACTGTCTACTCTGCAAAAAGGGGTCATTTGGGGATATCTGTACTATTCTGACATTCTTGGACCTCAAGAAATTAGATTGGCCGTCAGTACTTCAGGATTGATCAATATTCAGATCTATACCATAGTTTGTGAACTCTATAACTTTCCTACAAACTAAAAAATACATCCTAATTTGGGTTATTTTCACCAAAGACATGTAGCAGAATACATTTCGGCCTAAATTTATGAAGAACAATTATTTATTTGTAAACTTTTATAACAGAAACAAAGAAAAATGTGGGTTTTTTTCAAACTTTTTGGTCTTTTTTTGTTAATTTAGCAAAAAATAAAAACCCCAGCGGTGATTAAATACCACCAAAAGAAAGCTCTAGTTGTGTGAAGAAAATGATAAAATTTTAGTTTGGGTACAGTGTTGTATGACCGCGCAATTGTCATTCAAAGTGTGAGAGCGCTGAAACCTGAAAAATGGCCTGGGCAGGAAGGTGTAAAATTGCATGGTATTGAAACGGTTAAAGACCTCCAAACTTTGTGTGGCCTTCAGATTAGCACAGCATTGCATAGAGAGCTTCATGGAATGGATTTCCATGCCCGAGCAGCTGCATCCAAGCATTTCATCACCAAGTGCAATGCAAAGCGTTGGATGCAATGGTGTAAAATATGCTGCCACTGAACTCTAGAGCAGTGGAGACTTGTTCTCTGGAGTGACAAATCATGCTTCTCTGTCTGGGAATCCGATGGACATGTCTGGGTTTGGCGGTTGCCAGGAGAACGGTACTTGACTGACTGCATTGTGCCAAGTGTAAAGTTTGGTGGAGGGGGGATTATGGTGTGGGGTTGCTTTTCAGGGGTTGGGTTTGGCCCCTTAGTTCCAGTGAAGGGAATTCTTAAGGTGTCAGCATACCAAGACATTTTGGACACTTTCATGCTCCCAACTTTGTGGGAACAGTTTGGAGATGGCTCCTTCATGTTTCAAAATAACTGCGCACCAGTGCACAGAGCAAGGTTCATAAAGATATGGATGATCGAGTTTGGGGTGGAGGAACTTGACTGGTCTGCACAGAGTCCTGACCTCAGCCTTATAGAACACCTTTGGGATGAATTAGAGCGGAGACTGTGAGCCAGGTCTTCTTGTCCGACACCAGTGCCTGACTTCATAAATGCACTCTTCTGGAAGAATGGTTAAACATTCCCATAGACACCCTCCTAAACCTTGTGGACAGCCTTCCCAGAAGAGTTGAAGCTGTTATAACTGCAAAGGGTGGGCCATCTCAATACTGAACCCTACGGACTAAGACTGGGATGCCATTAAAGTTCATGTGTGTGTAAAGGCAGGCGTCCCAAAACTTTTGGCAATATAGTGTATATATATATATATATATATATATATATATATATTCCACACAAAAAGAGATAATGACAAAAAATAACAATGTATCCACTCCTATTCAGACCAAAAAATTGTTCAGAAATGGACAGAGAAAGAAAAGGAGCTTATGTAGAGACAAGGAGAAAGGCAAAATTGAATGTATAAGAAGCAATAAGGAACAAACAGGCAAAAATAAAACGGTTAATGTATTGCTGGTACATTTCATCACAATAGGGACTTTTTCAAGAGTTAGTCTATCTCTTAAAAAAGACAGTAAAAAACCAAAACCTATCGAGAATACAATGTTGGTTTTATTTTTGCTTGTTTGTTGCTTATTGCTCAATAATTAACTTTTATACATTTACATTTACCAGTTATCCTTGTCTCTACACAAGCTCCTTTTTCAGCATCTGCCTTCCAAAGAACGGCTGCACAGTTATCTACAGTATTTGGTATGTATATGTGCACATTCTTGATGTTGGATTATACACTTAAAGTGTTACTAAACCCACAACAGTAAAATCAGTCTGTATATGCAGTAAAGCATGCTTGGTATACTCACTGTGGAACCTAAGGGGTTAATCCTCTGCATTGTGTAAAAAGGCTGTTTGATTCTGTTTTCTCTGATTCTCCCCTTGTTCTACTGTCCCAATCCATCTTCTGATAGCACAGAGCTCTAGGAGTCACTCTGCACATGCTCAGTTTAGTGTATATTGCTAGAGATTTTTGTTTTCTTTGGGAGGGTGCGTGTGATCAGCACAGGGCCAATCAGCACTGTCCAGACAGAGGGTCAGGGGTTATGTAACCTTATAGGACAGTTAGAGCAGAATGAAAACTCCTCTTAAAACTTTAACCAGTGCTTGGCCAGACACTGATAGAAGTCACAATACTGCTTTACGTTTACTGCTTATTAGAAAAGCATGTTTACCAATGTATTGTAAGTAGCCAGTGGGCATAAAATGCACCATTGACTGCAAAAGTTTAATTTGCTGTCATTTTGCTGAAGTTCAGACTCTGTATTATCTACTCTTTGTTCCACATACAATTCTATCTGCACCTGTTTTAGTAATGTATCTAAATTTTGTTTCCCTTAACTAAGAAACATGATGTAACAATGATGAATTTACCACAAATTCCCCTTGGTTCGTGTAAAACCCCAATTCCCCATGGAAGGCACAAAGCATTGTTTAAGCTGAATTTCTTTCCATAACATCCTAGTAGTCAGGAATGAAAGGCACTGCTGGGAACAACATCACAGCAGGATTATCCCCTTCTTGTTCCTGGCTTCCTCTAAGATGAAATTCAGGATATGCTCAAAGACCTGATGTTCCTACAGCCTGAGCACTGGATCATCTGCTCAAATAAAGATGAGGTCACAGTGGATAATAAATTCAACGTGGTAGGCTTCAGCCTGAATCTTTTCTGTTTATTTCACATAAGTGTGAAAAAAGTGAATGGGTCTTGTATTATTCCATGGATGATGACTTTTACCCAGTTTTGCACTAATAAAGATTTCCTAAGTGGTTATGGTTATGCAGAAAAGTGCTGATTTTTCTACATTCTTTAAGGTGTCAAACTGGTGGTCCTCCAGCTGTTGCCATACTACAAGTCCCATGAGGCATTGCAAGATTGACAGTTACAAGCATGACTCCCAAAGGTAGAGGCATGATGGGACTTGTAGTTTTGCAACAGCTGGAGGGCCGCCAGTTTGACACCCCTGGCTTAAATATGTGGTCAATGTATGGTCACCTTAAAAAGGTATCCACTCTACATTGTATTAATTTATACTGTTGGACATCATCTCCTCTTTTAACCACTTCCTGTCCAGACACTTTTACCCCTTCCTGTCCAGGGCAATTTTCAGCTTTCAGCGCTATCACAATTTGAATGGCAATTGCACGGTCATGCAATACTGTACCCATATGAATTTTTTACCATTTTTTGAGACAGATAACGCTTTATTTTGGTGGTATTTATTCACCGCTGGGATTTTTATTTTTTTTACTATGTAAATGAAAAAGTCCACAAATTTTGAAAAAAAAGTGTTTTTTTTATAAAATTTTGCAAATAAATAATATTTAATCATAAATCTTGGCCAAAATTTATTCCGTTATTTTTTTACTAAAAAAAAATCCAAATTAGTTTATAACCAAAAATTATAATTTTTAAACATTTTTTTTTATTTTTTTATATTATTATTATTATTTTATTTTTTTTACATACTGTCACCCTAGTAGTACAGTGTCACCATGGTGACACTGTACTACTTGTGGGGGGTGATGAAGATTTTTTTTTTACACTGATTGCTTTTACACCCATATAGGATGTAAAAGCAATCATTTCTCTTTCTCTCTGTCTGCATTGTTGCAGTCATTGAGAAGTACTGAGTGAGCTGTGATTGGTCACAGCTTGTCACATGGTACAAGGCTGTTGTGAATAGCCTTGTACCATGTGACCTCTGTGATCATTCACAGATTTCACACGTAGTAAGCAATGATGTCACAAGCGACATCTTGCTTACTACTTTGCATGTGATCACTGATTGGCCAATCAGTGATCACATGATCAGGACCTCGTACAGAGGTCCCTTCCGACGATCGGTGTTTCACTGTGTCCGGAGGACACAGTGGGCACCGGATCGCGGTGCTGCGCGCTCCCAGGGAGCGCGCACAGCTAGAAAAGGTGGGATCCGTTTATGAACGGCAACCCGCCCCTGGACTGCCACCTCCCTGCCGTTTATAAACAGCAGGCGGACGGCAAGTGGTTAATAGCAATTTACAGTCTGATAACCCTTACAGTGTAGTACACACTGCAGATAATACGGGAGGCAAACACCTGCTTGTGTATTGGGACTTTGGCCATAATAATAAAAGACCTGTGGCTAGCACAAGTTACAAGCATGACTCCCAAAGGCAGAGGCATGATGGGACTTGTAGTTTCACAAAAGCTGGAGGGCCGTCAGTTTGACACCACTTCTTTAAGACATTGATAATGACAATTAAGCTTTTACTCATACATAGGCTTAAACTAAAAGTCAGGCAACCCTTTTGTTTTCCATAAGATTTGACATAGCTACACATAGCACAATAAAACCTTCCTAAGGTGCACTGTACCCCCCTTTGTTGTGGGGAGGGGGGACAATCAAACCCGGGCACGGTTCCATTCAACCATGCCCAGTGTGAGTACACCCTTAAAACAGAAGGTATTCACATGTCTAATTCCATCACATATCCCAAAAACATGATTATTCCTTATTTCAGGACAGTGGGTGGAGTCATGAAAATGATTCCTTAATGCCTCTGAATATTCAGAACAGCTGGTGTATAGTGCAGATCTAGCCTAATATTATAGAGACATTCATTCCAAACCTAGCTCTGTAATATTAGACTATATTTCACTATACACAAGTGATTCTGGATATGCGTCTTCTGATGGGAATTATTTGCATGGCTTCACCCACTGTCCTGATATGAGGAATAATCTTCTTATTTTTGGGATATGTGATGGAGACATGTATATACCTTTAGTCTTAGGGAGGCTTTAGACTAGGTTTACACTGTTTCAGGTTTGTGGTCCTCGTTTTCTTTTCCCATAGAAAAAAAGGAGTCTGCAACAGTTTTCAAAATGCAACGGCATGGAAATCACATGGTGCTTTTGCACCATACGATTTCCCCGTGGTTCCCGCACCCACAAATGAGCTGCAGGTTTAGATGCATGGAGGTGCCATTAAGAATGAATGGCAGTCTTGCGCATCTCTACAGAGTAGCACATTTTGCTGCGGTTGCGGGAACAGCTGCGATTCCCGCACCCGCAACAGTGTGAATCTAGCCTTAGTGTGGTACAAACTGATTAGATGGAGGGCTTTTTGATTCCTTTAGTCTCCTATATGGTTATACTGTCTCATATACTGTCTAAAACTGGCAGAATTTGGTGCAGCTGTGCATAGTAGCCACCAGCTTCTAACCTAACCGTGTTCGATTAAGCTTCAACAATAAAACCTGGAAGCTAACCTCCAGTATGTTCGTCTTGTCTAAGGCAAGAAATAAATAGTAAGCAGGGGTGGACTGACCATTTGGAAACTCGGGCGCTGCCCGAGGGCCCGGGGTCAATAGGGGGCCCCATGAGATGCCCCTGGTACCTTTTTCATAGGCTTTTTTGAGTTTGGGCAAGGACACAGGGGCCCCATGATCCCCTATTGTCCATTGTCCAGAAGTGTCCCGTGTACATGGAGCCTTAGGCTACAGTATTTATTCAGCCCCTCTAAACAACAACAAAAGGTCTGTACGTGAACATGGTGTAAAGTGATTCAAGCTTATTTAATAATGAATTGCTATATGTTTACATTGGTAAAATTCTGAAAAACTCAAACCAAGAATTCTTGATCTCATTCTATAAAGTATTGTCATTGTTTAAAATGAGATTTTGTGGTCTACCTAGTCTATCTTTAAACATAATATGTTCATTCAAGTTTAATATAATTCTGCAATATATTTTTTCCCTTTCATGTTGTTGGAATAACAATGTCCTTGCTATTTCCTACACAGGAAATGATGGGGTTTGAGAGAATATGAGTTCCACGAAAAGATATAAAAATAAAAACTTAGTGTTGAGTAAGTCAGTGCTGTCCATGCCTTTGTGTCTAGATAACCAGCTGGTAACCCCAGGCACAGTTCCACCATCTGCATTTTAAAGGATGAGTAATTAAACCTCGGGAAAACTGTTATATGATATTTCAGACAGCCACTTAAAGCTGACGTTTACAGAAGTGTGGGATTGTAAAAAAGAAATGGGGGTCCAGTGTTAGCTCACCTTACAGATGTTCTGTAAAGGTGAACTTACACTATAAAGAAGAACTTCATTAAAACCAGCAACAGTTGAGACAATGAGCACCTTGGTCAGGTCTATTTACAGCATAATGTATAGAGTGCAGGGGTCAGGAGTAGGTAAAAAAAAAACAAAGAATGTATGGAGTGCAGCAGTCAGGATGAGCGCCATTTTCACATCAGAGTCTTCCCTTACATCAAATTTCCTAGAATTCCCCCTACACATCAGAGTCCCCCCTTACATCCACGTCTCCAAATTCCCACCCTACACCAGAGTCCCCAGAGGGCCACCACCTTACATCAGAGTATGCAGAGTGCCCCCTTACACATACCTTCAGCACTGGTGGATGGTTGACATGAAAAGGCTTTAAAAAATCCAGTTGTCACTGGTTCTGAACTGCACATGTGCAGTTCTAGAGCCAGCCACTTAGTGAAGTGCTTATGCGCAGTTCCAGAGCCAGCCACTTAGCGAACTTCTAGGTTTGGCTGAAAATCATGCATTGAGGTGTGTGAATTTAAGCCATTCTCAAAAAGCGCCATGATGAAACTGCGCAGGTGCACATCCAGACCTGCCCCGCTGCCTGATCTGAGGCCAAGCCCGGCAGTTCTCTAATCAGATGACTCTGGAACTTTGCATGCTCAGTTCAGAGCTGAGAACAAGGATATTTTTTACGGGCACTTTTTTCCTGTACACAGACATTTACGGACAGGAGAAAAGTGTCTGTTTTTCACAAACCATCTGTAAATTTACAGACGGGTGACAACACAGGACTGGGGTGTACACATGCTGCCACTGTGATGCTTTGTTTCATGGCTGTGGCAGAACTGACACCCTCGGTTGCTTTCTGTGGGCACTGCTCCTAATGACTATTGAATTCAAGTGAGTGTGGCTGCTCTGCAAGCACCCCACAACTACATGCAATGCATGCGGTTGTGGTGTGCTAATGTGCGGTTCCAGGGGGTTAAAGCAGGTAGTGAGAAGGTGATACAACACCTCCTTGTTGCCTACCAAATGCTTTCTGAAGAATGATCTGAACACTGATCGCTCTTCAGAGACCAAAGCTAGTGTGAAGGAGCTCTTAAAGGGATTCTTGGCAGAAAGGGGGTTAAACAGCAGCATCGCATACTTGTGAGTAAGAACCTTATCAGTTTATCCAACTGTCAGCCATCCCCAATAGTACCTCAGGTGTCCCTGGACATGAAATAAAATCTGCAAGTTTGTGAAAGCTCCTAGAAGAACAGGGAGGAGGAGAGAAGGGAGGAAGATAGGGACACTTCATAGAGCAAGGCTCAGTGTTCACTCACCTCAGGCTGGGATCTGAAGGCTCAGGTAGCATCATCTTTCATGAAACCAGGATGTAGCTTCCAGCTGCAGTACTTTATATTTCCCGCCCACATCCCCTTTCTGAGGCACAGCACTTGCCATGTATAGGAGTGTGAACGGGGCAGACAAAGGCCATGACAGAACCCCAAATCAGTCTAAAGAGCCCTCAGCCCTGATGCAAGTAGTGGGCTGGCTTTTAGCAGGAGTTATGCAATTATCAAAATGCTTTGATGGGTGGATTTCAGTTTGGAGGGTTTGGCATTCCTAGGCAGACTGTATTTGTATGCAGAACATACAAGGTAACACAATGCTTGACCTGCATGACTGAAAGAACTAAATTCCAATGCACAAAATGTTTGGGCAAGAACAATGGGACTGGGAAGTGCTAGATGATGCTGGATGTGATCCAGCCAGAAAATGAGGTGGGCTTTTTTTGACTTGCTGCAACTTATAATACATACCATGCGAATTCAAAGTCGGTATTGCAGAGTAAACTATTTCAGTACAGTGGAGGAGCCTGTAAGATGGTGCAAAACTGAAGGTAAGGCTGGAGGCCAGCTTTAAGTGTTGAAATCAAAGAGTATTGGCTGTGCAGCTTTATTCCTCTTGTAACATAAAGTTAAAATATATTTTACTATGAAAAGAAAAACATTTTCTATTCAAAATTAAGTTCTTGGCACTTAGGCTAAACAGATGTATCTTAACAGAGACATCATCTTGCCTGCAGCAGTGACATATTTTTTATCCTTCTTAGTAAAAGCATACAGCCTGTATTGAGATCCAGGCAATGCAAACGTCATGGATCCCACCAACAGTACTTCTCTCCTGGCACAAGTCTGGTCCTGAGTCTGTGCCCACCTGTGTTTTGGTGCTCTGATTTATACCCTATGTGCACAAAGGTAAACACAAGCACCTGTATATGATTGCACTAACAAGCATCAAGAACATGCTTTCTCAATAAGACTTCTGTGGAACCTTAGAGTTCCTCTAGAGGTTGCTAGAGCTTCCATGAGCTGTAGTCAATTGACTTCCATCCCATCTGATGGGGTCTGCAAAGTTGCAGGTCCAACGGCACTTGGCTGTGCCAGTGGCATGACACCAATGATCTTTTTAGCTGGCTGTAAAATGGGCATTCTTCTCACTGACCACCACTGTAAAGGGGACATTTTCCCACTGTTCTCCAATCTAAGGGAGGCATTCTTCGCATTGACCACCAATGTAAGGGGGGCATTCTTCTCACTGACCACCTATGTAAGGGAAGCATTCTTTCCATTCACCACCAAGGGGGTGCATTTTTCCTACTGACCACCAATATAAGGGGCATTCTTCCCACTCACCACCAATGTGAGGGGTGCATTTTTCCTACTGACAATCAATATAAGGATCATTCTTCCCACTCACCACCAATGTAAGGGGTGCATTTTGCCTACTGACAACCAATATAAGGATCATTCTACCCACTCACCACCAATGTAAGGGGTGCATTTTTACTACTGGCAACCAATATAAGGGGCATTCTTCCCACTCACCACCAATGTAAGGGGTGCATTTTTACTACTGACAACCAATATAAGGGGCATTCTTCGCACTCACCACCAATGTGAGGGGTGCATTTTTCCTACTGACCAGCAATAAAAGAGGCATTCTTCCCACTCACTACCAATATAAGGGAAGCAATCTTCCCACTGATCTTTGATTGATTAATTTTAGCAGGGGTTCCTTCGGACCTAAAAATTATTTCAATAGTTCCACTGGGGTAAAAAGGTTAGGAAAGGCTGATTTAAAAACCCACAGTCTAACTCCTCAAAAACTTTTTCGTTTTGGATAAAGGGGGAAACGGTTAGCATTTCTTCTAATTTTAAATGTGTCCTCATTTAAATAGTTTTTTTAGGGTCCATGTACAGTAGTGTTCTTTTCTTCCCTGTGTTATAAATAAGATGAGTACAGTTCACCTGTTGTTGAACAGTGCTTGGCCAGTTTACACCGAAAATACTGGTCAGCATATACAAGCTTTCAGCGTGAACATCAAATGGAAGATGTTGAGAGATCTTCTGTTGATCAGTTAGCATTCATTTTGAATGATTACAAATACAGCTCAGCAATTTCAGAGCACAATTCAGTGTTCAATTGATTCAGATATCTTTATGTGATGAATGGAAATCAAAACTGTATGGGAAAACAATTGGATTACACTGAAAGATTATTACTTGTCTGTCCGATTTATTGTATGCATGTCCAATCGCCTAAGATCGAGCATATTAGTCATACCACAGAACAAGTTACATGTTTAATTTTTCACATGTCAGGAAGGATTACTTGCCTAAAATAAAATGATAATGTTTTCATTGCATCATAGGTAGTCAATCACTCTACCGTGTTCTTGTAGGTATGCCACCTTAGAAATCTGCACATGTAGGGTCAGTATAACACAGAGGTTATCATCTGATCTACTGAGTAAACCCAGAATCACAGAATAAACATATCATCCAATCCTTTAATACTGTTTAATTTCTTCCACGGTGTTTACTGTGTTCTCATGTGATTAATGTCATCTGAAAATAAATGTTTAACCAAGCACGATAATTCCTGTCACAAATTTCTTTTTTTTTTTTATCAACAGATAACTTACAAGATTGCTTTAAAGGCTCAGCGATGATACAGTTTGAACATTAACATGAACTTAAAAAAAAAGTATTTGTCTGTCAGCATTGAGGGCTATACCTGAGCTTCTGAGGTATGGAGGCGAGGGGGCTGGAGGGGCGTCAACCTGTTCCCAAAGCCCCAGTTAACAAAGATGTCTTTACTGACTTCAAACTTAAATAATTTACACATTGTTGAATTTGAGTTGAAAAAGTGACTTGATTTGACTTCAGAAAAAAAACTGTAATAACATAGGTAATCAATTGACACAGCAGTGCATTCCCCATATATTTTAAACAGTTACGCCATTTTTAAGTCTTTACAGTGGATTGTTTAAATATTACTAGCCAAATGTTCTTTGTGTATTGTGTCATATTAGTCTGTTCCATGCAACCTCCAATGGCCGCTAATTAGTGACTCCATAGAAAGGTGGAATGCTTTTGAGCTCTTAAACAGGAATGTATGGATTGAGGTACAATGCTGGATCTAGCCTAATGGCGGAAGTCAGTGCATTTACAAACCTACAATGTACATGACTCCAAAAGCTTTTTCTTGAAACGTAATCCTTTCAGCAACATTTAGGTAGAGGGAAGCTCTAATTTGCTACTTTGCAACTTTCCTTCTTTGGACCTTATCCTTAAAGTGTATGTATAGCCAAAACTTTTTTTTCTAGTTTGTGTAGAGTAGAATTATAGGAATTATAGCCTCTATTAGGTTTTCATTGCTTATGCGGCCCCACTATAGAGGTTAATGTTTAAATCAAGAGTCTATTCTGCTGCTTGCTGCTGTGTTGCTTAAAATCTTCAGCCCTCTGTCCCTAGATATCTCCGCAGCTGTGATAATTCAGTGTTGCAGGGGTTAACATCAGCAGCTACACCTCTCACAGGCAGAATTCAAATGTGCTCCATTTATAGAAGCTATACTATAGCTATTCTTCAATGAAAAGCACTATATGAATGGAGAAGTGGACTTTTTATTTATTTGTCCCCCCTCCATTCATAAAGTGCTTTTCATTGTGGAAATCAATAGTACAGCTTCTATGAATAGAGTAGAGGGCAGACAGGACGGGCATAGTCAGCACTTTTCCAAGTAATTGTAACATTTGTTTTGTTGATTTTCCAAGAGAAGAGATTTTCTATAATATCCTATTTGAATAAAAGTGAGCAGAAAGTCCCAAATAGGTTATGGCAAAAAATACCTGACAGATTCTGAATTCCTTATACACAGGCTTTCTAATCAAGTCCATCAGTTTTTCAGCCAGACCTGATAAGGAGCTCCATGCAGCCCTATGTCCGATAGACATAAATGGACTTGTGTCGCTTTACATTGGACTACACCTGAATCTGTCTAGATCCAGAAAATAAAACAGAAAAAGACTGCATCCTTTGGCATTTTTAGAGACCTAAACGTGACAGATTGGAGGTAGCTTGATGTAAATAGAGAGTGGAGTCCGTTTACACCCATAAAGCTGTCTCGGGTCCACCCCTGTCTGCTGGACACAAACTGAACAGCCACAAATGTAAGAAAAACCTGACATCCTTCCTGTTCGGCTCTGATTTAGCAGGGGATCTGTTCACAGATCCCTTGATGATTGGAGTGGACTCTGCTCCATGTGAAAGGACAGTAAAGCTGGTCACACAAGGATCACAAATTGGCTGATTCAACAGGGACTGGGTGAATTTTGATCCAGGTACAGGGCTGTGGTTGTACAGAAGTCAATCGACTTCTATACAATTACCCTGTTTGGTTTTCCCTATCAGAATACAATAGTTTAGTGGGGAGGATTCCGCCATCTACATCAAGTGTGTGGATGGGGGATTGAGTCAACTATGGGCTGCTTAACACCGCCTAAAAATCATAAACATTAATCGTTTATTTAGCAAATTATTTTAAACAAAGAAATTGACATTTTGTTTACATAGGAAACCCACTTACCAAGAGCAGTCCATGTTTGCTAAGACTAGTTCACAATAGTTCACAGACAGCTCAGTTCTAATGCCAGTCTTGCCAAATTGCAAGTCCAGGCCTGGGATGAGTATATTAAACAAGGCACTATGCCAACTTCATGATACCAGATCACTTTGTTTCTCTAAGCCAAAAAAGTTCAGGTTTACTTTAACAGCGGAGTAAGCTCCATACAACACAGCGTTCTGCCACATTCTGCTGGTTACAATAACTACAGTTATCTGAGAAGCTCAAATATTTTCTTTTGTCAAAAAGACATGGTTTGTCAGATGTCCAGAATGCACTTATTCAACAGGCCTAGCTGCCAATGATTAACTATTATCAACCTCAGTAGTGTTAGTTTGCCTCTCCATACTGGGACAACGTTCCTTCTACCTTCCAAAACTGGACGCAGATACTGCTCTGTGAAATGTCTTTCCAAAAATCTTTTTTTATCACTCAGACCACACTAAGAGGCATTACGTGTGCCATGCTTGTTATGCTATGTAGCCACTATTGTTAAATCACACTGCCGGCTGACTGTAATTATTACAGGGGAAGGAGAGGTGGTTATTTCAACAACCTGCTAATTTGAACGCAAGGTTTTACTATACAAGACATTAAAAGACTCAGACAGCTGGCTAGAGATCCAAGCACTACTTGATCAAAGAAATCTTTTGATTAGTCAGCAGCATTGTTTTTTGATAGATATGGTGCTTATTACAGCAAACAGTCTCATGATACTATCCTAACCCTGTAACTTATCTGCAAAATATAGGCTGCCAGTGGCATGTTATCATTGTTTCTTGAGCTTTACATTTTCATACAGACATGGAACATATGATGACAGCTTGATGACCTATATTTTATCACAAGATGGCATTAATTGGTTCTGGTGCTGGGTGGCCCACATAAAACATAAAGTTTACAGGAGGACATTTTACTTTGGACACCTCTGTGAAGCAAATTATTTTATGTTGTGTTGATAAAGTATGAACTTGCTCCAGAAATGTTAATGCCTAAGTGTAGTTAAAACAAAAACGCTAATAATCAGTGCAAGGGACATTACTCACCTTCAATGCAATGTGTCCCTTGTGCTGCTGCCTTCAGGTTTAGTAGAAATCTTCATCCTTTGATACCACCCCACCCCTCACAGCCATAATTGTTTGGGGTAGCAGGGGTTAACAGAACTAAGGGAGCTATGATAGGCACTCATCAAGAGTGCCCAACTCTGCCCGCCATTTCCACCCAGCTGCTCCATTCACAGAAGCTGTACTACAGCTTCTAGAAATGAAACACGATTTATGAATTGAGGATGGTCAGATAACTGAAAGGTCTGCCCACTCCATTCATGAATTCAGTTTTATTTCTAGAAGCTGTAGTACAATTTCTATGAATGGAGGAGCTGGGTGGAAAGGGCAGGCATAGTGGTGAACTCTTTATGAGTGCCTGTCACAGCTCCCTAGTTCTATTATGCCCTACTGCACCAGAAGATTGTAGGGTGGGGGAACATCAGAGTATGAAGATTTCTACTAAACCACAAGACAGTAGCAAAAGCTCATCACATCACACCGATGGTAATTAATGTTGCTTGTGTTGAATATTATTAATGTTTTTGTTATTGTTTTAACTAAAATTAGGCTTTAAATTGCCTATATGATGGGTACATACCTTACCTGTGGATGATCTCCATTAAATCATATATCGTTCACACCATGTATACAGATGTGAGTTTTTCTGCACACGTTCTTCAAGGGCACAAAGAAAACAATTGTCCTTTATGTACCCTGTTCACACCACAATACCAGTATCACCTACAGATTTTTTTCTGAGCAGAAATCTGCAACATGTATAAAGCTCACTGAAATGCACATGAAAACAGATGTAAACTGATGTCTCTGCTAGTGAAATCTACACCTTTTTTTCCATCAGTTTTTCTTCTTTTTTTGTTTTTATATAGAGAGGGAAAGGGCAGCCACAGTCAATTACTACTTTTGCTGTTTGTGTCTTTTTTACTTCCTGTTCCAGAGACATAACAGGATGTTTGAGGAAATCTCTTTAAAGATGGCAGAAATCTCCTCTGAAAGAGTTGTCACAGAAACCGATGACCCTATTGGAAAATTGTCCTTCCCCTTTTGTTCAGGTGACAACCATAAAATTTGGATTTCCTATGACTGTCTGTGAGAGTGTCTAAAGCAATAAAAATATGTTTTGGCCTTATTTACATATGCGTTTCTGAATGTGAAATGACTTTAAAAAAAATCCAATTGTGCGGGATATGCAATTTTCTGTATCAGCAGAATCAAAGAGATCAGCAGCAACAACACCTAGACCTGCAGGCTTTGCCTTATAGCAAATTCTAACAAAGGTCCAAACACATCACTCAAGTCAAGCAGCTGCAATGGCTGCATAAATAGATTATGATACACTCTTTTCCACACCTGTACAGTCTAAAAAGGGATCTCAAGTTGAGTTCAAAAATCTATTCTTGGCCTTAGGCTATCTACTAAATGAAATTTAGGTCACTGTATGCAACAAGCTTCATGTATGAACATGTCACAAGTGAGAGCTATCACAGGATTTCTTACAACCGTCAATCTTATTCGGTTCTGTGCCAAAAAAATAGAAGTTAGAGTTTTAATATATCATGTTACTATGAGGCACTACAAATAGTTTCTACTATTGACACTTGGATATATGACACTAAAAAACAACTGATCCTAGCACTTTGACACAATGAGGCTGTTTTAATAAAAGATTTGAGAATGCTGACACAATAAAATGTGAGAAGATTGAATTATCCTACCATCGAAGAAAATCCGTGTTTGCGTATTTCATCTGCACATGATTTGAGAATTGAAAAATAAATCCACACAATTTGTTGCATGAGCATACTCAAATCCTTTAGTAAACAGTCTTAATAAATCAATATCCCAAAGCGATCAATTCAATTTATCTTACTGGAGTCAGATCAATAACAGGTTACAGTAGCCTAAACTTTTTATGTAAGTAAGTGGAAGGGTTAGCAACCCTGGAGGAATCCCTTCACTTGCTGTTTTGTTATTGAGGCAAGAATTGAAGAAACTCTCTCCAATGGAAAACATACAGCAATAAAAGCACTGTTGATTGTGTGGGGTTGTAATGTCTACTAGGTTTTCGTTGCTAACGGACCCTGTTTGTGAGATTTCCATAATTACTTTAATGTCATTGGGATTGAAAGTAGAAAAACCAGCATAAATAAATATCTGACATAGGTTTTATCCCTTTAAACTTTCTCCAAAGCTAGAAAAAGGTTTATTTATAACATAATTCTAATTATTTGTATGGAAACTGCATGTAGCACTTTGCCTTGTTGACCTGTTTTTTTCAATACTTTTTTTGATAAAAAAAACATAGATTAATTTCTTAAACTGTATATATACTGTATAGCAGATAACAGCATAATCACAATCAGATACATTCATAATGTAGATATGCCCTTACCTCACTCAGTCGACAACATTCATCCATATATTCATCCAGACTGTCACTTGTTTGGCATCGTTTCAACTGATGCAAACCCTGAATTTCATCAAACGTGTCCTTGTAAAAGTCATCCACAGCTTTCGTATCTTCCTCTATTGCAGATGAGAGTGCTGTACAGTACAATGCGTTGTCTGTGCAGTCATTTTCATCACTGCATGGTGGCAAATCCAATTCCTCCTCTTCCTGGCAGTCAATAAAATCTTCTATGGTGTTTTCGTGGTCTTCAGCATTGTCTTTGACATTGTCCTTATACTCCTTAGAGTGTTCAGTATCAGAAAGAAAGTTATTGGTGTCGTCTTCATTTGTACCTGTATTTATTTCCATGTGACCTACAGTAGGTGAAGATGATGCGCTCAGCACCCCTGAATCACAGGAGGAATCTCTACTATGCATCACAAAACTCTTCTCTGATCCTTTAGGTGTAGAGGGTGAGTTGGCTCCACTTGGCATCTCAACTCCAGAATCTTCTGACTCAAACTTGTACAGCCTCTTGAACTGCTGAAGGGGATCAGACACCACCATCCCACATGTGCTGGATTCTTTAACTGGCACATCTGATGGACAGTCTGACGCTGTGTCTGTGTGAGCTAAGGCATCTCCATTTAAACTCTGAGATCCGAATGGGTCACTGTCATGATCATGTATTAATTTCTTCATGTGAGTCAGAACTACCTCTCCATCAGAAGAAATACCTTTCTTTCCTGATAAATAAAGAAAAAGTATATTCAGGTTACAACTATGTTAGGATACAGCAACAAAAGTTCACAGAATTTAGACGCTGGTCTTTTGCGGTAAAGTGGGACGGGGAAAGAGAAGGTGGAGTGACTAGAGTGCAGCCCGGAGCTGGGCTTCAAATGTTAGGCCATATGCTTTAAAGTTATCAGTTAGGTATACATAGTTTTATCAAAATGTGTTCATATTTTTACAAAGAAAAAGGTAATTTCTTTACTGATTGGGCACTGATGGGTTGGCTCACCCACCAACTTCTTCTCAAAGATTCTGTCGGCAAACATTCAATTCATCTTGCCAGCATGTAAATCTGAAATGTTAGCTTTAAGGTAAAGCTGGCAATAAAGTTTAGCTGTGCAAATTTTGTAAATACAAAGATTTATTGTATATCCTGAAATGGAGTATGCCAACTATTTTTTTATCTTTTCTTCTAATGCTTATGTGATGAATTTGACTATGTAGCTCCAATACTGCAAATGAAATTCTGGAAAGCTACCGAGAAATTCCATCGTCTGTAAATGGTCATAGTCTATTGGCTTACTTTCATGAAATGTGTCATCTCGCAATTTCTCTAAGTTATTGTGTCAATAAATATTCATGACATACAACCATTTAACACATCACAAACACATTTTGTCCACCGTTTCCTTGGAGGAGTGCTACAAATAGTAATATGTTCATTATTATCCTTACAAAATCTTATACAAAAACCTATTCTGCACTTTGTCATTGTGCAAAAGAAAGTTGACCTCAAATATCATTGCTGCCCTGAGAACATTTGCAAATACATATATAGTACTCTAATACGTTTTCTGTGCTTTCAATTCATTTATCATTCGCACCTCACTGTTATGCTGCAAAGTCAAATTTTATTTCTCATATAATATTACAGTGAGGAGTGTCAAACTGTAGACTGACGCAAGTTGTTTGGCAGCAAAGTCTTCCACAAAGGTCCCTCCTTATCAATAACTGCTCAGAAATACAGGAAAGCGAACACCAAAAAGTATTAGATTTAGTCAATTTTTAACCCCTAAAAAGTTATGCTTTCCAAAGGTTATGAGGGGATCCTCTTAATCAGGACTAAAATCAGCACCAACACATTACATCAATAGCATCAGTGTCATTAGGTGATATTCAGGTAGACTTTGCATGGAAATGTAAGGTCTCCTAAATAACAGCCCCCCACATAAAAAAGATGTTACAGAAGGGTGCCAAAAATAAAACATTGTAGAAAAAAATGCTTACCTCTGATCTCTACTTAAATATACTTTCTCAGGCAGTGGTGTCGTTGCTGTAAACATCTCCTGGAAAATCTAGGTGCTAAAAAATATAGTGTTCTCAGTATTATTAGTTTTGTTTTTATGTCTCATTTTTGGCACCCTTTTGTAGGAGTTTTTCATTTTGGGTATGGGGTGCTATTAAATAAAGCAGATTAATTTTCATGAAAAGTCTTCTTTAAGGTAACTCAGGGTATATACGTATATTGTATTGTAACCCTGATGGAAGTCCATACAACCCCCAAACTGCATTGGGTTTTTAAGATACAGTGAAGAATTATTATTACTGGATTTCTGTTTGGTGTGCTCTTACCAGTATTTCTGATGCATTGATATAGCAACCTTTACTGGAAGACAGGGAGATTTGAATCCGTCACGTCCAACAACGCCACCATCAAACCCGCCCCGCAGACCAGAGTACTTGGTGTCATTCTGGACTCAAACCTATCCTTCCAGCCCCAAGTCCAATCTTTAACAAACTTGTGCAGACTCCACCTCAGCAACATCACCAAAATATGCACGTTCCTAACCCCAGAAACTACTAAACAGCTCATCCACTCCCTCATCATATCACGACTCAACTACTGCAACTCCCTCCACACTGGCCTGCCTCGCCGCTGGCTATCCCCGCTTCAGTCGATCCTGAATACGGCTGCCAGACTCATTCACCTTTCCAACCACTCCGTTTACGCCACCCCCTCTGCCAATCCCTCCACTGGCTTCCGATTGCGCAACGGATCAAATTCAAAATCCTAACACTGACGTACAAAGCCGTCCACCACACTGCCCCGAACTACATCACTGACCTAATATCCAAGTACCGCCCAGCATGCACACTCCGCTCCTCACAAGACCTCCTTCTCTCTAGTTCCCTGGTCTCCTCCTCCCACACCCACCTCCAGGACTTCTCTAGGGTGTCACCCATCCTCTGGAACTCCCTGCCCCAACTCATCAGATTATCACCTACTCTCCTCTCCTTTAGGCGCACCCTGAAAACCCACCTCTTCAGGGAAGCCTACCCCACCCCCGCTAACTTGCCGACCTCCTCCACTCTCCTACCACTCCATCCCCCACAGCTTTCTCCTCCTGTGCCACCATCCCCTCCCTCCTAGATTGTAAGCTCGAAAGAGCAGGGCCCTCAATTCCCTCATGTTTTGCATTGTATTGGTATTGTTCTGTCCCCCTTTGTAATGTACAGTGCTGAGCGAACTATTGGCGCTTTATAAATACTGTATAATAATAATAATAATAATAATAATTGTACTAAGGAATCCAGCACTCTGCAACCCTTACTCTTCAATACCCTTTAGAACTCTGAATCCATACTTCAATACCTCTTCAATATCCTTGAAAATAAGTGGCAGAATTATAAGCAGTGCAGAGGGAGGAAAACTATTGTTGCTTGATATACTGTAGGATATATCCCAGGTAACAATGCTTAAATAACATTTTTCTTTAGAGATACTCCTTCGCAAGTTCTCACGTTCCTCTATGATCTCTGAGTTAGAGGTTAGAGATTAGAATGATTTAACTGAGGACCTCAGTGGCTCATTTAAAAATGGCATGCATTGTTCTTTTTTTTAGCCCTGAAGAAAAATTGAAAAAGTGCTTCCGTAGATGTTCAGCAGTAGACAATTGTGCTTTTCTGTGTTTATTTTCTTTATATCATCTATGTTGTGCAAATATCAGTGTGCCCTGTTCTTCCAGCTGGAACAATTACAGGTATAAGAGCCAGAAATTGATGAATAGAAAAGTCCTGCACAAGTTCTGCTTATTTCTAAAGCATGTGAAAATGAGAATACTGTCATAGATTATTACACCACCATTACCTTGTGCCAAGACTGAATCTATCTGCATTGTTTGTTTCTTCTTTTTATTTATAGTTCATTCATTTTACTTAACAGTTGTTTTATGTTATACTATGCTGTCCTTAAAAATTCACTAATATGCAGGCCACATGTGATATGAAAGTTACAATGTTATGTCAGTGCAGTTAGCCTGCCATTTTGTCCTCATGCATATGTAATGTATTCTATTTTCTTTATGCATACACTTTAAAGTATTACTAAAGTCATCTTTTTAAATTAAAATAACAAACATGTTATACTAACCTGCTCTGTGCTGTGGTATTGCACAGAGCGTCCCCGATCCTCCTCTTCTCGGATCCTCCACCAGCAATCTTGACTTGTCCTCTTCTTCCTGTGTCCCCATAGCAAGCCATTTGCTATGGGGGCACATGGTGTCGACTTGCTTCCTTGTTGTGTGTCTATGGAGCTGCACTCCATAAACACACACAGTGGGACTTAGCAATGCCCCCCACTTCCTCCTCACTGCATTTGGATGACAGCAGTAGCCAATGACTCCTAAAACATTTTTAGCTTGAGTATCACTTTAAAGAAAATGCAGCATTAGAATTTTTATTTACCAGTTCTGTCTCTTGGAATAAAATACTTTGCTCCATGTTTCTAAGTGCTTTTTTAACCCCAGTTATGTGAACTAACCTACACCCCCTCTCTACCTCCTGCAACAGGAAGGTGACAATTGATTCATAGCATTGTCTTAGCTGTGAGTACTTTCCAAGGACAGGCAATGGCAATAGTAATGCAAAGGAGAGGAGAAACTTGTCCTATCTAGCTAGAAAACATCACTGCAAATACCAATCAAATTAAATGTTTGATTCACTATGAATTTGATTGGTGACCGTACAGAAACTTAGATCTCTTCTTGAATTAGGACACATTTCAATTGTCCACAGCTTTCATTATTAGAGTTTGTCTGCAAAAAAACTTTACTGAATATTATAATATTTCTTCATACATGCTATAAATCAGTTTTGCAGATGTATGTAAGCCACTTGTATGCAGTAGCTAAACACTGATTAAATCTAAGGGACAGACTTATGTAAGGTAACAACAGTAGCACAAATGGGTGTGTAATTCATCTCTTTTCTGTTTGTAGCTGCATTTGCTTAGCAAAGTGATAGTTTTGGCACATTGGTGCTACATCAAAACAAAGGGGTGTAAAAATGAATTACCCTGTAAAAAAAGTAGTTGTAGAAGCAAAAAGAGGAGATTCTATGGTTAATTCAAGGAGTAGAGCATGTTCTCTTTTCAAAGTGGATTTTCAATTTGCCACATGAACTTTCACTTATCTTAATGAACGGGACGAAAGTTTGCAAAGAATACCCAATCACGTGCCTAAAAATAAAAACAAACAGGAATTTTACTTGCACCTAGGATGTCAGCACAGTTTCATCCCATTCACTGTGAATTCAAGTGCATTTTCCCTTTGCAAAGTGAATTTACTCTTAGCTTAGTGAATGAAGTTGTGCTCATTTTAATCATCCAATCATGTTCAACTAAAAATCCTGTTTTTTTTTCTTTTTTTTTCCTTGTACATGATTCGATATTCTTTGCATAGTGAATTTTACTTAGCTTCATCAATAATTAAGATAAGTAAAAATTCACTTTGCAAAGGGAACCTGCTCTAATACTTTAGTAAATGTAACTTGGTTTAAAACTGAACCTTCCATTCAAATCTAGCCAACTGTTTTGTTTTTACTACAGTACATATATACTGCATTATTGGTAGCAGTAGCGGCAACGATAATATCTATTAAGTCAGATTTTTAGATATATTTAGATATATGAGCTCAATTAAAACCAGACTTTTCATTTTAGCAAGCCATTGGTATAGAAAAAAAATATCCTAGGCATATTTTAAATACATTACAAGCACTTACATGTGTTACTGTGCTAAGGGCATAGTTATTTCTTAATCTGTGTTATTTACATGAGTTCTACTTTTAGAAAATGCCTATAACTATTATGTTAAAAACTGTATTTTAAAGAAAATTCCTGTTTTCTTTAGTAATGCATTAGTGAGAATGAGTTATTTTACAACAGAGTAGAAATAGCATGGCTAATGCCACAGGTGCTAAAATGTTATAATGGTGAATAATGTATACACCTTTTAGATGAGGATTTTGGGAAATACGTCTATAGCCTACAGCTATCCCATTGCAAAGAATATGTTAACAAAAAGCAGACAAAACAGTTCTCCCTTACGGTGTTTGTTTAGCTAAAACTCTTATTATATGATGACAGACATGAATGTGGCATCCTTGTCTCCTTCTGTTTAAGGTCACTCCTTGAGTTCTTTGTTAATCATCTCTGGTCCATGTTGATAATGTCTTACAATGTACATGGTGTCATGCACTTCTTTGCAGGTCAGTGAAAACAGCATAAGAAACAATAGACTTGCAATGGGTGGGCAGTCAGTAGACAAGATTTCCATGTGTCACTTGCATTGCTAAGTACCATACTAAATCCATTTCCTTTCCTGATGTTAGCCATAATGTTAGCCATACGAAAAAAAAAACAACAAAAAACCTACACAAGATTTCCACGTATCACTTGCATTGCTAAGTATACAAAATCAATTTTTTTTCTTGATGTATGTCTAAATTACAAAATATAACATGCATTCCTACAAAGGCTACGGAGATGAAGTATTTATATAACTATGAATTGATGGTTTAACCAATGGGGTAACAGAATTAAAGACCACTGCTAGGACTAAGGTTCCTAAAAACACACCTCATATACAGGTTTCAGAGGGCTTTTTTCTTACCCTACCATTGTATCACTAGAAGCATGTTCATTACCCCTCGTGTATTTTATTGTAATGTTACTGTACTGTCTCATGTATTGTCTCCCATTGTAATGGACAGCGCTGAGCAAACTGTTGGCGCTATATAAATACTGTGTAATAATAATAATAATACAGTAATTATGGTTGGAAAAGACTACTATGATCATAATTCTGTAGTATTGTATAATTGAGTCAGGAAATTTACATACTGTAAAACCTGACCCATTTTATATGGTATTAGAGCAGAATGTACAAAATTCTAATGCACAGATAGGTATTGATGTCTCCAGGGCATAGCAAGAGTGGTCATGTCAGCAGGACTGAACAGAGGCGATGAGGACAGGGAACAGTCATGAACAGAACAGAGCGTGGAACATGAGGCATCTACTTTTCCATATAATTCTTATTGATTCAATTCTTTTCATGTGCTATTAAATACATGTTGTCCCAGAACAGTCCACAATTTACTGTTACACAGTGGTATAGCTATGAATAGCAATTAATATTATATGCAATAAAGTGGGGTTGATTTACTAAAACTGGGTAGCGCAAAATCTGGTGCAGCTGTGTATGGTAGCCAATCAGTTTTTAACTTCAGCTTTGACAAAACAAAACTTGAAGCTTTTTGGTTCTATTGAGAGCTGCACCACATTTTACACTCTCCAGGTTTAGTAAATTAACCCCAATGAGTTTAAGTAACCTTGTACTCTGAAGTACTAAGTAAAGCGGCAGCGAGGTAAAAGTGCAAGCACACTCAGATGCTTACATTAACCTTTCAGTGTTTCCCTTGGAAGCTCTGAGTCTTGAGTCTTACAACTCCCTAATATGCAAAAAATAAGTAGAGAAAGTAAAGTTGAGTGTGCAGGCTAGTCTGCAAATGTACTTTATCAACACTATATGTATATTAGCCAACTAACCTTTCTCATGACTACTACGGAGCTGAGATGGCTGCCGGCCATTCTCCTGAATTTGTCAGCTCTGAAGAAGGATCTTGCAATGCTGTACGCCAATCCCCCATCAAACTAACCTTTCTTTAACTTAACACAACCCTCTCTGTACCAAGTGTCAGGGCTCCAGGTATGACCAGAGGTGTGTGGACCGACACAGGGAAACACAGACTTCAGGTATAGCATCTAACACAATATAATTTATTAAAGACAACACAAACATAAACGCAGTGCAAAGAATCAAAACTCAACACTTACATAAATATGTACAACTAGGTGCAATAAACCTTAAACTAATAGGTACCAGTGCAGTCAGGGTTGGAGAGGTGGAGCGGTCAGGCAGGCCGAGCCCACAGCACGGATTTCCTCAGGGCGCAGGGTCTAAGTCCCAGCCTGCTATTCACCAGGGCCCCTGATGGTGGGGATGGACTTGGTGCAGACTGGAACCAGGTCGCGACCCCTGAGTGTGTCCGGCTGTGGTAGAGAGTACTGGCAGGGGAGTGCAGGAACGGAGTCTGATGGGAAGAGGCAGGCAGACTTACTAGAGGCGATCCATGCAGGATGGATGGATCGTCGGGTGAAGTAAGCGTAGTCAGACGCTGGTCGGTATCGTGCGGGCAGCGTGGTACAGGAGGAGGAAGCAGAGAATGGTCGGGGTCACAAGCCAGGTTCAGCAGGTAGCGGGCAGCGCAGTACCGAGGATCAGGCAGAAGGATGGTCAGGCAAGCCAGGGGTTCAACAGGAGACGGTCAGCAGAGGTCAGGATCAAGCAGGGTCAGCAACGAGGCAGGAACACAGGATACCAGATACAGGGGCTCATGGGAAACATACACCAAGGCCCTGATCACAGGCCTAGTCATTCCTTAAATACACCTCCTGCAATCAGCCCAGGTGTTGGCTGACTACAGGAGTGAGCTTCTGGCTGCTGAGAGCACCCGCTGGTCAGCCCTGGTACTGCAGCCCACACGGTAGGAAAGTCCCACCACCAGTGATGAGTCCATTCCTGACACCAAGGTTGAGCATCTACCAGTCCTCTGACACACACCTCTGCAGCCCACTGCTTTACTTACAAAACAATTGAATATTGAAGTTGAGCTGAGTTGAGTTTAACTTTTTGCTTGCATTCTCACTTCCCCTGCACCTACAGAATCATAGCTCTGGAGTCTTTCACGCTGGATTTATGTGGAAGCATGTTAGAATTATTTTGCTCAATTGATTTTTTTCCCCTCTGTGTTATCAGTGTTGATGGCGTCTGCTAAGCACATAGACACACACCCTTGTAGTAAATGAGTAAGCATGTGCACATCTAATTTATTACAACATTTGATCAATGACCTAGTACTATGATGAGCTGGGGTCATAGCTGATATTTTAATTGTTGGTGAAAGTTTGAGAACTGTGGTGGTGAAATATTCATTTTGAGATCTGGCCACCTACCACAGCAATTTTCAGAATGTCTCATTCTATTAGAATTTCCATCCTTTATATTATGGAGTATGCAGCAAGCAAAGTGGAATTCTAATGTGAGGGAGTAGAGTAGGGAACATTGATGTCATGAGCTTCTAAGGTTAGAGATTAGGGCAATTAACAAAGTGATCAGACCACTGGAGCTCCTTTGAAGAAGAATGACAAGTTGGAAAATTCCACTCCGCCATAATGTGCACCTCTCATTGCCAGAGGCTTTCATGATTGGACACAGGGGAGGTCAGAGACTGGACCAATTATCACAGCTGATTCTCAAATGTATGAACTTGCTTGTTTTTATTGGGTTATTTATGGCCACCCCATCGTAAACACGAAGTGTAATAATCTTACAGTTCCAATTCCTTTGAAAATGTAATGCTCCCATTTTTTCGTTTCTGATAAACCCTTTTATCCTGTTTCTCAAATGGAAGAAAAGTCTTGTACAGAAATTATTGTGATACCTCCTGTTTGATCACTTTAGTGGAGGTCATCACAAAAACTTTACATGTTAATCACCTTAAAATACATAAATCAGTCTTTTTGGCATTTGGAGCATAAGTACATCCCATCCTAACCTCTTGAACGTATAATCGCACACCTTTACTGCATCCACAGTGTGGAATTCAGTGGCTTAACATATGCACATAGTTAAAGTGTCTGGCCTGAAGAAGAGATAAGATAATATGAGCAAGTTGAGACCAGACCAGAAAGATTAAAGGATGAACTGTCAACGGTGTTTAGGATTTTAGAGGAAATAGGCAGTTTTAAAATCAGTGCTTTGGCAAAAACATCATTGTCATGTTGTGGCATTTCCATTCTTCACTGTACATACAACCCTGACTTGTAACACGATTTAACCATGTTGAAAGGATTTCAACAGATCATTTTCCTAATTTGTGGCTTCAGACAAAAGACTGTTTTTAAACTATATGGTTTATGATCTGACTGAGATAAGTTAATTTATGAGAGTGCTGTGTTTGGCCAGGCAGTGACTCACTGTCATTAAACAGTTTCCACTGCTATTTAGACAGATGTTGTGGGGTTTAGAAGGCATAACATTTGTTCAATGGCACCTTGCTGATTCCACTGTCCCTTTGATCAAGCTCACCACTAAAGCCATAATAATACTGTTGTACAAATGCAGGTGACCATGTTAAATCATTGGGTATTCAGAAACTCAATTACCAACAATAGCTGGGTATTAATACATTATTTATTAATAATGTAAGCTTCATTGGCAAAATACAAATAAATTAGAATATCCTCCTAGAATTTTAAAGTATAACTAAAGGCAAAATGTTTTTTATAGTTTTGGAAAGAGTGGAGAGGGATTAGAACGCTTGTCAGTTTTTACTGCTCTCTGTGTCCCCGTTATTTGGGTTGTCCCCAGAAAAGTAATAGAGGGGAAATCTTCCAAAGAGGACACTAGTTCCCCAAGGAATTCCCTTAATTTGCAGGGATTTCCTCCCACTTACTGTTTGTCTATGGAACAGGAAGTGAAGGGGAATCTCTGCAGTGGGACACAGATGGCAGAAAAAAATTGAAAGGGGTTACAACCCCCTTTTTCTCTATCTAAAATGGAAAAGTTTTGCCTATAGTTCTATTTTAAATGCCAAACTCATTTTACTTCTTTTGTCAGAAATACATATTTGTTTCTTCATATTTGGGTTAGCCCTGCTGGCCTCCCTTCTGAAAAATGGTAATTGCTTAGCTGTCATGGCAATCTAATGGCTTTAATACTTTCTGACATGGAACAGGTAAGTAGATCAGAGGTTTTAAATTTCTAATCTGTATACTTGTTCTCGGTTGATGACTCAGAAAGTACTGAAGTTAGTCACTGTCCAGCAACTATCTTTATTAAAAGGTGTCCTGCAAAGGCAGCCCCATATTTCCCTCAATACAGGTTTGCTTTAAATGTTGGCCTCTGATTTGTGAGCCCTCCATGGGCCCATCACCTCTTCTGGTCCGTTATGGGTCCCACCTCTCTACTAGACCTCTGTGGATCCCACCTTCTCCTAGCCCTCTATAGGCTTCCCTCTCTCAGGCTGGGATCTATTTATGTCAATGATACAGTGATCCTAAGTATGAACAAGATGTAACCTCTCCATAGACATTAGATACTGGTCATAAAAACAATATTCTTGGGTAAAAGAAATCCATTACTTTTAATGATTAGCTTTCTTTCTAAAGATCTGCCAAAATCATTTAATATCTATAAGTAGCTTGAGGACATAAACAGATATCAGACTGAGGATAACAAGCCTTGAAAGATTTGCCTATCTTATTGTCAAAGAACACTGTATTGAAAACACTGCAAAATTTTCCTCATCCTTGGCTAATGCCTCGAATCAACGCTATGCGGTAAAAACAATTGTTCCTTTTTCTTTGGAGAAAGGGAAAATTATTCTAAAGCTGCCGTCTGAAAAAAGGAAATTAATAGATTCCACCACGCACCCTAAACAGCATGGATGTATGAATCTCACTTGATAGCTACTGAATTCTGACAGCCAGGACCTGATACTGTCAAAATACCCAAACAGCATCTGATTGGATACAGTCACTGTTTGGCTGACTATTTTCAATCTCGCTCCTTTGACAAAAGACACTTGAAAAAGTACCACTACTGACATGCTCCTTCTTCACAGACCCCTGTTCATCTTGTCTTTTGCTAAACTACTAAAATCTTCCCCATTTTCTGTTCTCCACAGCATAGATACTAAATATTCTGTAGTCCAAGATAAGAACTAAGAGGGCTAATTATACTCCTTAGGATAACACAGGAATTGTGCAAAGGACACAGGACAGCTCTGAATTTCTGACATAGTCCACAAGTATTTTTTTGCACCTATCAAAGAGAGACAACTCTAGCTGCATCTAACTGCTTTGCATCCCTGAATGCATAGGGCCCTAAACACAAGTACCACTTTTTACGCATTTGGACCCATCCAGCCACAGCCTGCCATAGCAGTCAGTGGGGCTAGAGATGCTAGACTACACTAAAATGCCAGGAGGGACACACAGCAGCTAGGACAACCCTATGTGCATGAGGAATTACTATGCCAACACTTGGTCTGCATGAGAAAAATAGGAAAGGATAAGGAAGATAGCCATGAATCCTGTCCCAGAAAGAAGTCCACTCTGGCTGCTCCTAAGTTTCTGTTCTACCATTTTTCCTTGAAGGATTCAAAGCCCTCCAGTGCTGGGCTCGACAGGTGCATTTTCAATATTCCTTTTCAGCCATATGTGATAAATACAGGTTCAGGACATACTACATTATAAGTTATTTTTTTGTATAAATGCAGAATAAATCATTGTCAGGTCTACTAAAACAATCTTTATTAGTAGATTTTCTATACAATCATGGACTACAGTGAATCCACCTTGTGTCTCCAAATCCCCACTTTTTATACCTGTATGTGCTCTTAATGTGCTGGTCTCAATATGGGACTGTGCAATCCTCAGCCTCCCATTCAGTAGGTGAATAAGTGGAATATTCCAATTTCAGAGATTAGCAAGAGCATGCTAGATCACTTGGCTGGTTTTTCCAGAGGTCGCTGGTGTTATTGTTTTCCATTAGTCTGGCTCAGATCAGGTTGTAACTCTTATAATGAATACTGCTGTTGTATAGAGAATTTCACACCTTGCTAAAAGAGATGACATTTCAAAAAGCTGGATGGATGGGGTGAGCTGAGACTCCATCTGATTTATCAGTTGTTCCCTAGCAGTTCTCTTCCTGCAATACTCAGGATTTACAAAACCAAGTTGTTTTTACATATACTATCATGCGTTAAAAAAAAACCCCAAAAACAACAACCATCATTTAAATCACATTCTAAAATAAAGACTGGCCTTGGACTAGGAGATGTCTCACTTAGAATGATGGACTACCAGGAGATAAAAAAAAAAACAGTGTGTAACTTAAAAAAAGTGTTGATAAAAAGACACCAGATCCTTATTGCCACTCAATCTTCACAGTTGATGACTGAATCTGATATATTATTTGGAAAAATCATACCATTTAGGGCTACACTATCATGATCCTAAATTCTCAATTTCCTCAAATCTTCAAACTAACAGGACTAACGGCACTGGGATATTTCAATCACCCAACATTATGTCTGGCTTGCACTTAGTAATTGTGCTGTGTCACTTTATGCAGAAGAGAATATCAAATGAATTAGTCCTTAGATTCTGCTCATCTCACGCACTATCCATTTATTAGTGGTGTTGCTTGAAAATCCATTAACTGCAGTATTGTTTCTTGGCACAGCTAACATCAGGTATTCATTCAGAACATAGTGTTCTTAGTTGTGTTATTAAGGAGAAAAAAAGCAAAAAGGAATTGAGCTATAACACCACTAATCTATCATTCACCCGAAGTCCATATGGTACTAGCATTGTACAGCAAACCTGCACTTTTGGCTCTAGATATAGGGAGAAATTCATGCCAGAGGGTTCACTTGCACTTACTTGTCACATTGCCATATGAACCAGCAGTGGACTTTTCAAAGTTCCTTGACATTTCTGCACTGCCATTTCCAATATGCAATACGTTCCAGAATGAAAGTATATGATTCCTAAACAAATGTTTATATACCTTTTAATAAGTAACACCTAGCTTAGAATTTGTAACTTGTGATTTAAAGGTTCAGCAGACCAGCTGAAGCTGTGTTGTCCACACTTTTTTTAAATTTCCTTTAATCTGTATTTAAGCAAATCTATGTCAAACATTTAGTAACTCGCCCACCTAGTTGGATTTTTTTTTTTGTTCTGTGTGACTTTTTCACACTTTCATCCTGCACTCATAACTGTGGGGAATTTACAACAATACAGAGAACTGCCCTGTGTTCATATTAAAGGTTTATTTTTTATGTAAGTATTTAAAAAATAGGAACTTCCGCACATGACTTATTGTTTCAAGTACAGATTCACTTCACTTAATCATGTCCTCTGTGTACAAACTGTAAACCTAAGCTGGCCATACACAAATAGATATCCAATGGAAATCTAATGGAATCCTCCATTCACAATACACAGCGCAATTGAAGGACTCTTCCCTGCCAGCCGTTTTATGCAGAGAGCCACAACACCTGTGGCTGTCTGAATGCCCAAATACATCAGATTGGATGCAGCCACTGTTCAGCTGGCAATTTTACACCCAGAACCTTTGATTTATCAAATGAAACCTGTTGAGCAGGCTGCTGCCGACAAAGCCACCCATGGCTTGCATTTTGGCCAGTTCAGCCCTGTATGGTCAGTTATAACAAGGTTAATTTGCCAAAGGAGGTAGTTGAGCTAGTTCATCTAGAAAAGTGAATGTTAGTATATCAGGTGAAGCTGTATTCAATGTGAATATCCAATCACAAGTGAGAGAATTTAAAAAAAAGGATTTTTGGTAGAGCATGATTAGGTATTCTAAGTTAACACAACTTCACTTTATTTACTAACATTCATTTTTCAAAGTGAATGTACACCTTACTAAGTGAATGTACACCTTACTAAGTGAACGTACACCTTACTAAGTGAACGGTCTCTATTCTTCAGCAAATTAACCGCACTGCCTATATTTAGCTGCTGTAACTTCTATCTGCTTTCCATATATAAGCTAAATGAGTACACATTTCACAGTATTATGCCATGCTGCAATTTTACTGTTAAAACACAAAACTGCATAAAAAAAGAATGTAAAATACAAAAAATAGCAAACGTATCCATCAATGTGCCAAAAGCTTAAGACATACCTCTCTTCCAATATGGCAGAATAGCAAAGGTCTTATGCCAGTTAAACATTGTCTCGCTTCAACTAATACAATCTCGTGGTTTCTGCACTTCTCCAGAAGGTAGGGACTTAACAGGACCTGGATCTTCCCTCCGCAATGTTACTTTTTATTCTAATGTAAGACTTTATATTCTTCTTTTCCCCTATCAGTATCCATGATTGTCAGCATTGCTGAGCTCTCTCTCTGCACAATCTGTACAGCCAGCTATGTAAAAACGAGCCAGTTTCCAGCTGTAAGGAGAACTGGAGGCTGGATTCTTGTCTCTGCTACAGAGGAAACTGAACTAAGAGCTCAATCAGTGCTGGCTTTTTCAGAGGCTGTGTTTCTGAACTGTAGGTGGCTCCTAGCCAGGAGCGAGTAAAAAAAAAAAAAAAAAAAAAAAGGGAGCAGCCCATAGGAATTTATCTCCCTAGCTTGATAAGCCAAGATGACTAGATGGGTTGAAACCAAGCCTGTTATGAGTGCACCCCTGAACATGCCTCAGACGTTACACAATTATTAGCTGTACTGTTCAAATAAAGTGACCATAAAAGAATTAAAACATGTGCGGTGAAGTATGTGTCGTAATCAACTGTAAAATCTCCTACAAACAGAGATGCTAGATATGGTACCTGTGGCTGAATGTTCTTTTATTATATGGCTCGTGTATAAAGAATATTTAACTTCTTAAACAAGGGCAAAAAAAAAAAGTGTTTTGTTGCCTTTTTTTTTTTTTTGCATGGATCTGAACACAGGTGCATTGTTGTCATTGGCACACAACTGCTGAAAGATCTGTAATGTAGCAATGTTTTCAGATCAGTAGAAAAAATAGATAATATGAACATATGAGTGCAGTAATCTATGCGCATACACAAGTGTATATGAGAGTATATTGCAACACCAGCCGCTTGAAAAGAATGAAAAAGAATTTTACAAGTGTACACGCAAAGTCTTTATGGAACGTAATTTTTAGACGGGGTCTTTCTGCCAGCAAAATCCTGCGTATAAATATCATTTACGTGTTTTAAATTGTCTGATATTTCTTTATGATTTATATAATAAGATGCAACATACAAGCCTGTCTGAAACATCAACTAAAACAGCTATGGCTGACCGAAAGAAAATGTTACATGTTTCTGCGACAGAAGTTGATTAAACAGTTGATTTCTGTTGTGAGGGGGAGCCCACAGTCAGTCAAATTTTGATTGGTGCATGGCCAGCTTTATATCTTTTTGCATTCTATTTCCTGGTCTGTTGGAACACTCATGACAAAACCAGGGCCTCAAAGATGCTACCTGGGAAGGCTACATCACCAGTACCTTCCAGGTAGATCTTATCTGCAAACTGAATTTGGGGGGGAAAAGACTTTTTTTTCCATCAGTGTAGGTTTCCAAGTAGAGCAGGGGATCCTCCTGCATATCAACATAGGGGGCAGAAATATACTCCTGGAAGTAAAGAGAGAGATTCCCTTTTCTTCTCCCCATTCCCCAGTCTGGAGAAGAGCACTAGTATAAAATAGATTTATAAATTCAAGGAAGAAAAGCCAACATTGAACAGTAAATGTGACTTTTTGTATTTGTCATTTAAATGCATTTGTAAAGTTGCCTTTATCTTTTAAGATCTGGGTAAAGGTCTGCTTTAAGTGCAAGTTTATGAAGTCACATAGTGTTTCTACCCACATGGAAGAAAAATATATTTTAAATATATTTTAAAAATATTCTTTGCAAATATATTGCCATATATTTGAAATGTTACAATTTTGGCCATATTCAATATATTTCAAAATAAATTTCAATAAAAATATATATGCACTTTGAAATGTGTTTTTATTACAAAATATATGAAAGATATTTTTAAAAATACATTTTTCAAATATATATAATGCATTTACAAATATATGTAAGCATATATGTTAAAGTGACTTTTTTATATGTTAAAAAAAATCTGAAGAATATATTTTAAAAATATATATTTTATAAATATATTCTTCAGATTTATATATATAATATATAAAAAAGTCATTTTAACATATATTTTTACATATATTTGTAAATGCATTCCAAAAATGTAGATTTCTATTTTTAAAGACATACAGTATATTTGAAATGTATTTTGAAAAAAAATTGTCATGTATGTTGTAAAAAAACGCATTTCAACATGCAGTATATATATATTATTATTATTATTATTCCATCAGGTTTATATAGCGCCAAAGTGTTTGCTCAGCGCTGTACAATAGAGGGGGGGACAATACATGAAACAGTACAGCAACAACAAACAGCACACGAGGGGTTAGAGGGCTCTACTCTTTCGAGCCTACAATCTAGGAGATTGAAATATATTTTGAAATATATTGAATATGGCCCTAATTGTAGCATTTCAAATATATGGCAATATGGGAATATATTTTGGAAGAACATTTTTAAAATATATTTCACATATATTTTTCTTTCATATGGGTAAACTAACAACTGTAGCATATTGCAGCTTACCGGTCTTTAGATGTTCTGACTGCTAGTTTTCTTTTTTTTTCAGGCTTTTCCCCTTAATTTTTACCTGGAGATCCTGCCAATAAGAAACTTCCTAGGGTAACAACACTCACTGCCCACACAGTATCAATGGAGGAGCAGCGTTGTCACCCCGGGGTGATCTCCTACTTTCGATTGCAAACTCATCTCCCTTACATAGAGTACAGGTGTTTTAAAGTTCACAGAATATATCCTGAAAAGCTGTTTTTTAGATTTCAGTTCAGAAAGCTAGAAGGGCGCTGGATTTTTATCAGAATCGGCAGGCATTTTTCTATACTTGAACACAAAAAACAAAAATAAATAACGGGTGATCAAGGGTGACTCACCGGTAATGAAGGAAGAAAAGCACATGTATAAAAAGTACAAATGTTTATTTTACAAAAAAGTAAAAAAATTGCCCATCTAAATAGGGTTACATTCCATATACAATACACACATTTTGACAATTGAGCAATTTCTTCTATAATCAAATGTGATGGGCTTACTGTCAACACGTTTCACGTTTCCGCTTCTACAGGACCTTATGGTCCTCTATGACAAGTTTAATGTACAGATACTCTTTCTTTTTAAGTGAAGAAATACATATTACAAAACAGCATGGGTAAGTACATAAATGTAATTTAGACCTTCAGAGTCAGGATGTTCTTACCAATTGGAGACAGGGAATAAACTTGAGGAGAGAAAAAAAAAAACAAACAACCAACAAAATAGATATTTACAAAAAGACATGAAAGAAGGCTAGAAAGTCACAACCATCCGACCTGTTTTGTGTTTGAGTTTTGAGGTTGGTGACTCATGGGTAAACTCATCGATCCTGTCCACATATATACAGTTTTCTCATTTTTCTATACTTGCAGAAAATGTTCTTAGGCTAAAAAAAGGAAAACTAATGCAACTCCTGCATCTAAGGACTGATAAACTATAATATATTAAATTTTTACGAAGGTTTAATTACACTTTAGTGGCAGTGCTTCCATTCAGTTATTATACCTGTTATTGTTAAACGACATTTCCAAATAATTATTGAAACCATTCAGCAAGCTAATAACAATTAAAAGAAAATGTTCTTACAATATATCTAAAGTCAAAATGTTTTCTTTTTTAGTTTTGAATAGACTATGAAATGGAAATAGTTTTTTTTTTGCTGTTTGTATGTCATTGATGAGCTTTCCCTTGACTTCTTGTCCCAGAGACTCAACTGGAAGTAAAAGGACATTTTTTAGTCAGATGTCACCAGATAAAGTGTCCTGTCACTTGTAAGATTTTCACTTTATTCCTTTTCAGGTAAAATTTAGAATTTCCCATCAGATTCTGTCCTGATGACAATGGCCAGCAGAAAAAGCTGGGCTGTGGAGGGGGTGGGAGCGGCTGGCTTAAGGTCTTATCGGGCTCTGTGATCCATAAGATGTATAATACATCTTTCCCCGGCTATTCTAGTTGGGAAAGTAACAGCCATGACTCAGAAGTGATGTCACGGACGTCGCCTTCCAGGTCACAGAAAGAAGGGGAGGGGAGCAGATGTTTGTCCACTCTCCTCTCTCCCCTCCACCCACCGGCACCCACCATGGCTCTCACCGGACTCGTAGATGGGCAAGCAGAGCCCGGATGCGGGGTGGTCACCGTCATCGGGGGCTGTGGAAGTAATCAATGGCAGCAAAATCTGCCTGTCAGTTTCAAACCCAATCCCGGTGGCTGCAGTCACTGGATTGTCTATAAACACCCCCCCCCCCCCCCGCTGTCAGGTCCGTATGGTGTTTGGACCTGGCAGCGAAAGGGTTAAAGTAAAAGGTTAAGAAAGGCTGATAATGCATGCAGTGACACATGCTGCCATGTGCATTCAAGTGCACTGAAAGAAATTGACCTTATTCTGACGTTATTCTGACTTGCTGACTTGTCCTCACTGGTTGCATGCTTGTTCCAGGTCAGTGGTTCAAGTAATGAACACAGAGACAGCCAGGCAACTAAAAATTTCAGAAGAAAGTTTAAAAAAATGTCAGCCTTTATACTTTTCTCAATGCAGGTTTCCTTTAAAGTGGTTCTAAAGGCAGAAGGTTTTGTACCTTAATGCATTATCTGCATTAAGGTAAAAAAAATGTCTGTGTGCACTGCAGCCTCCCTTTGTATTTCCCTGAGCCCGATCTTGATTCAGCGATGTGCACGAGAGCAGAGGCTCTCTCGCCTTTCTCTCCTCACAGGGCAGATTGATAGCAATGAGAGCCATTGGCTCCTGCTGCTGTCAATCAAATCCTGTGAGGAGGGAGCAGGATCAAGCCGAGCTATCTGTGTCTATAGATGTAGACAGTGTGACTCGGGAGTGAACCTGTGTGAGTGCCCCTATGGGAAGTGGCTTCCTTTGGGGGCACTCACTGAAGAGGTATAGCCAGGAGCTATTCAGGGGACCTGAAAAGTGGGGGATCGGGGCTGGTCTGTGCTCAGGTAAGTATAACATCTTTATTATTTAACAAAAAAAAAACAGGTTTACAAATCACTTTTTTATTATTATTGTACAGGATTTATATAGTGCCAACAGTTTGCTCAGCGCTTTACAATATAAGGGAGACAATACACGAGACAGTACAGTAACAATGCAATTCAATACACGAGGGGTTTGAGGGCCCTGCTCCTTGGAGCTTACAATCTAGGGGGAGGGGATAGTGGTACAGGAGGAAATAGCTGTGGGGGATGGAGTGGTGGGAAAAGCGGAGAAGATCGGCAATTAGCTGAGGGCGGGTAGGCTTCCCTGAAGAGATGGGTTTTCAAAGTGCGCCTAAAGGTGAGGAGAGTAGGTGATAGTCTGATGGATTGGGGTAGGGAGTTCCAGAGGATGGGGGAAGCCCTGGAGAAGTCCTGGAGCCGGGCATGGGAGGAGGAGACCAGGGAGCTAGAGAGTAGGAGGTCTTGTGAGGAGCGGAGAGTACGTTTTGGGTGGCATTTGGATACCAGATCGGTGATGTCGTTTGGGGCAGTATTATGAACAGCTTTGTACGTCAATGTTAGCATTTTGAATTTTATCCGTTGGGCAATTGGAAGCCAGTGGAGGGATTGGCAGAGGGGGTGGCGGATACGGAGCGGTTAGTAAGGTGGATGAGCCTGGCCGCAGTATTCAGGATAGACTGAAGCGGGGATAGCCTGCGGTGAGGTAAGCCGATGAGGAGGGAGTTACAGTAGTCAAGTCGTGATGACTCCTAGTACTCTAGCTTGTGGGGTGGGACTGATGGTGGCTTTGTTGGTCTTGATGGAGAAGTCAGGTGGGGGGGACGCGGGCTGGGGGGAAAACTAGGAGCTCGGTTTTGGAGAGATTTAGTTTGAGGAAGTGGAATGACATCCAATCCGATATGTCATTCAGTAGGCTTGTGATCCGGGCGGAGACGGAAGGGGTGAGGTAAGGGGTAGAGAGATAAATCGGCATAGAGATGGTAGTTGAAGCCGTGAGAGTGTATCAGTTGGCCAAGGGAGGAGATGTAGATGGAGAAGAGAAGGGGCCCAAAGACAGAACCTTGAAGGACCCCAGCAGAGAGGGGAAGTGAAGAGGAGGTGGCAGGGTTATAGGTAACACTGAATGAGTGTTGAGATAGATAGGAAGAGAGCCAGGAGAGAGCAGAGTCTCTGAGGCCAAGAGAGTGTAGTTTTTTGAGGAGGAGGGGTGGTCAACCATGTCGAAAGCCGTGGAGAGGTCGAGGAGTAGGAGCACTCAATAGTGGCCATTAGCTTTGGCGGTTAGCAGGTCGTTGGTGAGTTTGAGTAGGGCAGTTTTGGTGGAGTGTAGGGGCGGAAGCCAGACTGTAGGGGGTCAAGGAGGTTGTTGTCAGTGAGGTGGGAACTCAGGCGATTATAGACTAAGCGCTCTAGGAGTTTGGATATAAATGGCAGCAGGGAGATGGGTCTAAGGTTGTTCAGGTCGGTGGGATCCAGGGAGGGTTTTTTAAGTATGGGAGTGATGTGCGCGTGCTTTAGAGGGGAGGGGAATGTGCCAGTAGACAGGGAAAGATTAAACATTTACTTTAAAGTAAACTTTTCTCTAGAGAGCCATTGCTGACCCCCTTCTGAAAATGCTACAACATGGTTGCCTGGCTATTATGCTGGCCCTCTGAATTCAACATATTTGGGTCACTGATGTGACTCAGAAAATGTATTTTAGATTAACTTAAAGTGATACTAAACTTAAAAGCATTTTTTACCTTAATGCATTGCTTGCATTGTTGAAATGTTTTCTGTTTGTCGGTGCTGCCTCTTCCCTGTCTGAAGGGGAAGAGAGGGGAGAAGAGATCAGTGCTATACTGGCTGCATCTCTTCTACCCTCTCTTCCTCTTCACACAGGGACTCAAACAGCAGCCGGAGCCATTGACTCTTGCTGCTGTCAATCAAATGTAGTGATGAGGAAGTAGGTGGGTGGGCGGTGCTAAGTCCCACTGTGTTTCTCTGTGTAGCTCGGCTCTGTAGACAAACAGCTTGCTAAAGGGAACACAAAGAGGAGGAGCCGAGATCAAAGGCGGGGGACCCAAGGAGAGGAGGATTGGGGCCAGTCTGTGCAATACCACTGCATAGGGCAGGTGAATATAATATGTTTGTTATTTTAATTGAAAAAAAATTCAGACTTTAGTACCACCACAGTCACTTTCTCTTTTTTTGTTATTATGTAATGTGAGGGCCTAGCTTATTGGATAATTTATGTAAGCCCTCACACAACAAGAAATGCTACAATCAAACTGTAACCTGTGTAGTAAGCATCATAGCTGGTTGAAAGCTGAAGAGTAGATGCACAGCCCGTGTGTCACACATATGTATGTACCAATTCCAATCGAAAACTTCTCCCCCCAAGACCAATGCGCTCAAGATGATGATTATTATTATTACAATAAAGGATTCATATAGTGTCAACAGTTTACTCACCGCTTTATAACATAAGGGCAGACAGTACAATTACAATACAAATTAATACTGGAGGATTCAGGGGGGCCTGCTCGTTGGAGCTTACAATATAAGAGAGGGAGTCGAGAGATATAAACAGTAATAACTGTGGGGGATAGGCTGATGGACAAAATACATGTACAGTTGTTAGGTAGGGGCAGGATAGGCCTCTCTGAAAAGATGAATTTTCAGGAATCGTCTAAAAGTGGACAGAGATGGAGATAGTTGGGAATGGAGTTCCAGAGGATGAGAGCAGCTCTGGAGAAATCCTGGAGGCGAGCATGGGAGGAGGTGACAAGGGATCTAGAGAGCAGGAGGTCTTGGGAGGAACAAAGAGAACAATTTGGTTGGTATTTTGAGACCAGGTTAGTGATGTAACTAGAGGCTGAGTTGTGCATGGCTTTATAAGTTGTTGTAAGTATCTGGAATTTTATTCGTTGGATGAGTGGGAGCTAGTGGAGGGACTGGCAAAGAGGGGTGGCAGACACTGAACGGTTGGTAAGGTGGATGAGTCTGGCAGCAGCATTCATGATGGACTGGAGGGGGGATAGCCTAAGCAAAGGTAAGCCAATGAGGAGGGAGTTGCAGTAGTCAAGGCTGGAGATGACCAGGGAGTGAGTTAGAAGCTTTGTGGTGTCATTGGTTAGGAAAGGGAATATCTTGGAGATGTTGTGGAGGTTGAGGTGACAAGCTTTGGACAGTGAATGGATGTGGGGCTGAAAGGATAGTTCAGAGTCCAGGATATTCATCTAGCACCCTGGCATGTGGGGACAGGTTTATTTTGTCAGTTGAAGGGACACGGAAATATTATGAGCTCAGTTTTGGATAGATTAACTTTCAGGAAGTGGTGTGACATCCAGGCTGATATGTCTGTTAGCAGACTAGTGATGCATGAGGAGACTGATGGAATAAGCTGAGGGGTAGAGAAATAGATTTGGGTGTCATCAGCATAGAAATGGTATTAAAAGTCATGAGAGGCAATCAATTGACCCAGAGAGGAGGTGTAGATTGAGAATAGGAGGGGTCCCAGAACAGAACCTTGGCGAACCCCAATGGAGAAAGGAAGAGGAGAAGAGGAAGTAGAATTGTAAGTGACACTGAAGATGCGGTGGAATAGGTAGGATGAGAACCAACGAAGAGCACAGTCACGGTGACCAAAGGAGTAGAGTTTTTTGAGGAGGAAGAGGTGGTCCACTATGTCAAGGGCAGCAGAGAGTTCCAGGAATAGGAGTACAGAATAGTGTCCATTGGTTTTAGCCGTTAGTAGATCGTTTGAGGAGAGCAGTTTCCATGCAGTGCTGAGAGTGAAATCCAGACTGAAGGGGATCAAGAAGGTTATTCTCAGTGAGGTGGTTGCTCAGCTGGTTGTAGACCAGGCATTCAAGGAGTGGAGGAAAAGTGGAGTAAGGAGATGGGTTGTAGGTTGTTAAGATTGGTGAGGTCTAGTGTGGGCTTTTAAAGCATGGGGGTGACTAGTGCATGTTTTAGAGAATTGGGAAAGATGCCAGAAGAGAGGGAGAGATTGAAGATGTGAGTTAGAGAGTGTAGGATAGGGCCAGAGGGTGACTGTAGCATTTGCAATGGAACAGGGTCTAGGGGACACGTGGTTACTTGGGTGTTAGAAAAAAGTTTAGCAACCTTGTCTATAGTAATGGAGTTGAATGCGGGAAGTAGTGATTGTCCCGGTGGATGTGGTGTGTTAAGTAGGGGAGGTATCTGAGCGTTGGAGATCTCCTCAGGAATTGTATCAATTTTCTTTTTGAAGTGATTGGCGATGGAGGCAGTGGAGGATAAAGAAGAGAGTTGAAGGTAGAGTACGTGGTGCAGCCATGCAGTGATATCACCACGCATCCTTACACGGCGAGCACTGGTAGTGTATGCGAGCACACCCGAGAGGCTGGTCTTCACCGCTTTAAACGGCTATTATACAAAGTGCAGATTGTTTTTAATCAATGTGAGTGCATATTGAGCGCATATTAAAGTGTTTATTTTTATCAACGATAAAGCACTATGCACTTTTCTCTATTTACATGATCCGTATGAGGAATGCTTAAAGGGCTGGATCAAGGAAGATCTGAGGAGGGAGAGATCCATATGACCATTCAGGCTTACATAGTAGCCCTCTATCTGAAACCTTCACCTGCATCACCTCAGGCTGATTGGAAGGAGAGCACACAGATATTTCATCCCTACTGAACTCTGTACCAAGTTTGTATTGCGTTTTTGCACAAAATTCATTGAATTTTTACCTTTTATTTATTTTCCATATTTTTCAATTTTTATTTTTGATATTTATTTATTAATTTGATTATTTATTTAATCATCGAAGGACACAAATTTGAATAATTTTGCACAGATTTTTATTTTTTGTTGTTTTTTTATCACCAATTTTGATATATATCTTTTCATTTATTCATTACTATCAACACATGTTTGGGTATTGATTGGCATTACAATCATGTATGGTTACACATAAGAGATCATGCAGCCATTAGAGATTTAATGCAAATACAGTTTTTATACTATATACAGGTAATAGGTCTTGATAGAGCGCGGCATCTATATTTTCTTTATTTGTATGACCTGATGTGCTGGTGTTCTGTGGGGCAAGGAGGATTCCTACTCCACCTTCCTTCCGTTCACTGGTAAGTTAAAGGAATTTGTGATAAAGAAGTCACGGAGGGAGGGGAGTTTATTACAGAGTGGGCATTCCAGAGGGCACATGAAAAAAAGATGATGGTCTGTTATAGCCCATGGAGACACTTACTGCTGTCTTATTATGCTAATTTTAGATCTTGGAAATATCTACTATCTACTGTACAGGTTATATATTATTATAGTTGCCAATGTTAAAGCCCAACTCTGGGAAAAGTACAGGTCATTTCATGCAGCATGGCTGCACCTGCTTAACTACTCTTTTCTGTCTAAGGGACAGTAAAAGCACTTTTACTTACCCGATCCTCTGCTCCCACAACAAACGGTGCTCCCCTACACTATGGCAGTGGACTGTCTCTCTGGTTCCTCCTGTCCAATGCAGGGCTATGGTTTTGATAACATCAGAGGCATCCAACCACCAGAGTGCAGGGAAGCAGAGACTGCAGGGACCAGCCTAGCAGTGCGAAGGAGCCTGCAGGAGAGGAGGATCAGGTAAGTTTTACCCTTTCCTCTAGACATAAATGAGCATTTAACCCTTGCAGTACAGATGTAGCCCCACTGCAAGGAAGGATTTTACTTTTCCTAGAGTTTGGCTTTAAGGTCCAAGGACAACGTTTAAATGGAATTATCTAAATTCATTACCTAGGATACACTTTGATGTGATTTTTCTTCAATTTGTATGGCTATTATTTTGATTATAGGTCCCCAAATGTGTTTTATTGGTTGTTATTTCCTAAAAAAATAACAAACTTGAATCACACCATAAGTGCTGCTGTATCTTTTCTTTATTATCACACCCAGACAGGCCCTTTTACACCAATGAACTGCATGTGGCATTTCATTGCACTGGAGATCCTCCTTATATATACTCTCTCCAAGGCAAATAAGGTCATCAACACAGTGTTTTTTTTCCTTATTTGATTATTAAACAGGGCACAGTGTGTGATGTAATATACAAATAAAAGTGTATGCACAAAGAGCAGTAAAAACAACTATTAGCATGATGAAGTACTGTAGTTACCACTGATTTCCTAAAATGTTTTGTAATCATAACCAATCATCTAAAGACATTTATAGAACAACATGTATGTACAAACGCTAACAGAAAAATATTCGTACAGGACCACTAAATCTAAATTGAATTATATATAAAAAAAATTGTAACATAATGTATGGACATATATATCAAGGGGTAGGTGCAGCGGGATGCGGCGGCAATAAAGACAAAGTTTGGTTTTAGATAAACTAGAATTTGTATTTCAGAAAATGCCAACTACAAACAAGCCCAGTGCAGAGTGAGTGCCACTAAGGGAAACACTCACAGTTCAGTTCTTGGCAGAGAGACAGCGGGTAAAGATGCACTGACAGCGTCTGTCTTCAGAGGGCGGAATGTGGCCTGGCCAGTCCGGTCCCAAAAGGAAGGCTACAGTACAGGATTAAACAAAAATTGTGGTATAGCACAATCTCACACATATAAATATCACCAACGTATTTAATTTACACTATCACTGAGATTTGGCAAATATATATTGTACATTTCTTTTATATATGTTATACACCAAATGAATTACATATGCAAGTTATGCTAAGATAAGATTTGCAGCACTGGGGATGAGGTAAGAAATGTTTTTATATTTATATGTGTGAGATTGCGCTATAACACTATTTTTGTTTATTTGATTCACTGTGAAATATCACACAGCTAGGTGTTAGCAGCATTCTCTTGAATTTTTTTTTTTTTTTTGGGATATTTACACTACCAAGCAGCGCATGAGTATGCTCTCTGCACTACAGGATTGAGAGTCCCTAGCCTGTCCCTACTTGTCAGCTCTTTCCCTATCCTAACCACTTTGCAAAACCAAAACCTGGGGCAGAAACTTATAAAGACTCTGCTGACCCAAAGATGGCCACCAAAGGTCACCTGCATGCAGCATAGCCAACTGGAATGCTGCCCCCAGGGACCAGGACACCATAGAGAAACTGAGTTTCCATTGACTTTCTCTCCAGGCTGTGATAGCACTCCAGTCACCTACGGTGGAGGAAGCAGATTGCACCTGCCTACAGACTGAATAGATTTAAGGTGGATTTCCAGTTATCCCAAATGTCACTGTATATAGAGTAACAAGTTACATAGGTGCATAATATATCTTTTACATGATCAGGAACATTTTCATACTGTGGAATCCTGGGGCGCAGCCTTAATTTTCAGAGTTCATTTTCAGGGATCAGAAAGATGTACACTGTGAAAAACAAGCATACATAGCTGTGCTGGTAGTGATCTCCTCAACACAGCCACCCATACTAATCAATGACAGACTGCGACTATACGCTGATAATCACACATCTGAATGTTTACTTGCATACAGGGGTGGACGAGCAGCGCACATCCATCCCTGTTTCCCTGCACCCGTGGAATTATTATATTATTATACAGTATTTATAAAGCGCCAATGGTTCACTCAGCGCTGTACATTACAAAGGGGGACAGAACATGTGACAGAACAATACCAATACAATGCAAAACATGAGGGGATCGAGGGCCGTGCTCTTTCGAGTTACAATCTAGGAATTGAGCCCATGTGGCTGGGGCTGTAGGGAGCACAAATTATTGATTTATAAAGTATTGACAAAAGTATTGATTTATAAAGGGGCTGTAATAATGGTGACCTGTAGCAGTCTCATGTAATATGTCTCAAGTCTATGACTGTTTCTTCAGGCATATACCCAGTCTCCAACAACTTTCACAGCATGTTCGCTGTCTCTGGCCATCTCCTCTAGCATGTCATGACCATCTCTTGTTGAATGCTTGTAGCCTCTATCCATCTTCTGTTACATGTCTGCAGACTCTAACAGTTTTCTGTGTCATTACATTCACTGAATATTATGTATGGCCATTCCATGAAAACTCCAATGAAACGCCTAGTACATGCAATAAAGAATTTAATGTTTAATCAAATTAATGTTCAGATTAGTAATGGCACCTCAAAAGTCCATCTTTTATTCTTCAAACTTTGAGTATACTAATTTAGGATGTTGGTGCCTATTGGCAATCCCCATACTTGTTCTATAATATCCGTACATTCATCAAACAACCATTTCCTTCAGAATGATGTGTATACCTACTACAGGAATCCAGCTCTTTCCCAATTCATACAGAGCAGTACACAGTAATAAAACCAGCTCATTACAGATCTTATCAGCCATTGTGAATTTACACACAGGCTCGTTTACAGGAAACTGCTAAAAGTTTTTATTACTTTAAGACCAATTTAATATCCTTACCACTACCACCAATCCCCAAATGAACCTATGCCACAAAAACATTAAACAGAACAACTGCCCACCCAGCTTCTAGTTAGGCTATCCTCTATCCATTAGTCTACAGTTTAGATTTACCAATGATATCCTTGCTAAGCCAAAGATCAGTAGCACCCACATTATTTAAAAGAGAACATTGGTTCAACATTGCCAAAAACAATGAGCTATGAGCAGCGGGGACATGTTCAATTCAGTAACTGATGGCATCCATGTACAACTTACTTAAGTCAGGTTAGCAAAAAGATTAATTCTCATTGGTGGCTCAAGTGATGGCCAGTTTAGCTTTGCCAATAATGCATGTAGGCTTTGAAGGTTTGGTATACAGCTTGGAACTCTGCAGCTGTTGACTAATGCAAGGCTTAGAACCCCTATCAGGTGTTTCTTTTGCTGTCTATATCCAGTTGGAGAGATTTTCTTTTTTTTCCTTTTAATGATGAGCCAGATCTGCCAGGGTTCGGTTTGAGGGACGATCACTGAACTGAAAATAAAATTCAGAAACTGTGAAGGTTAATCTGAACACCATTGAAGTGTATAGATGGGTGTAGCACTACTCCTGGAATACTGTCCAGATCCTTCCCCATATTTGCCCTGCAGACAGGCACAAGATATTTTCTACAGCCAGGTGCACACAACACTTTTGCTCGTTTCTTCAATGACCAGTGTAGGGGTTGTTGTTTTGTAGCTTTTATTTTTATTGAATAGGGATGGGGATGAGGGAGATGAGTGGGATACTCAAGATTAGGAAACTATGTACACTGAGGACTTGACTAATCTTTGAAACCAGCTATATCCAAGTCCATGCTTGAATCAAACAGCGGACTCCAGCTGTAAGCAGTAACAACAATAACTTTTTTAGCACCCAGAGCAGTGTCCATTTAAGTAGTAGTGGGCAGAAGGACAAGCTGTTTGGAACACCAGCCAGTATTCCCTTTGCTAAACCCGCAGCTGACTTCCTAGCACCAGAGGGGGTTAACAGCACACAGTCTAAGATCCTTAGGATGACTGTACTCCCAAGGCCCAAGAGTCACTGGATGCCTTCCTCTGAGATACCAGAGCAGATCCCCCGGAAACAGCCCTTCAGTCAGTGTAGCAGAACCCGAGTCTCAGTGATTTAGACCCTCAGTATCCCATCTGAGGCCTAAGGAAGCAGGTGCCCGGGAGAGCAACATGCCCTCCCCAGGCTTGGACAATCCTATCCAGAAAGGACCCAGTACTCAGTGTGCTCAGTGAATATATACAGTTACCCAGCATGCATCGAAGCCACTCACTCTGGGATAGGATGAGGCTGTGTCAATATTCATGCTACCATCTACATAGCTCCACACCTTTCATCCAGAACTTTCTACAGTAGCCTGGATATAGAGAAAGCTAGGCAGACTAGCATCCCTTGAGCACACAGAGCAGACCTCACTAGCAGATACCAGCTCACTCAGTACAGTGAGCTTACTATACTTTTACCTGACAACAATCAGAGTCACTTTGCCTACAGAGTGACAACAAAAGCACAACTAACCTATCTAATTTAGCTATTTAAATCCAGCACCTAACTAGGAGGGTGCTATAAGGGTTTACCCTAAAAAATATTTTTGGCCATTTTCAGTGAATGCTAATAGGCAAGGAATTGTCAAACAAAGAGCATGGGAAGCTGGGCACTGCCATTAACCACATGTACTAATGCAAAAAAAAAGTTTAAAAAAAATACTGTTCAAATGGGAGCAGCGCTTTTAAAAAACCTAAGGGGCAATATTAAAATTGCAAAAGTAATCACCTGTAACATCTTGTACCCTGAGCTCAAAATAGGGTGGAAGAGAAAAATGGGATTTTAGTGTGCCATACAGAATAGACATAATTTCATAAAAACATTACAGCTTTATCATATAAATAAAAGTAAAGGACAAAGTCCATTTCATTTATTAAAAAAATGTCCTTCTTCATTAAAAAGAACACTTAAAAAATAATTTTCAATCTATACGTTGCTCCATGAGTGCCATCTAGGACCGACGCATTTCATGATTAGTTTTTTTTCAGGGTCCATGCTTACTGCAAATATGTCAGAAAGTCTGTTCTCATAATCAACCTGCCAAAATTATGGATTACCATCAAAGTCATTAGACAGACAGAAGGAAGGGTACCAAATACTCCCCAGTGTATAAACACACTGATTATAAGAAATCTTTCCACATCACAATATAGGTTTCATTACTCAATCCCGTTTCACTGCGACCAAATGCAAGTTATCAGGCATCCACCACCACTAGACTAATTCCCAGTGTCCAAAGGCTAGTCCACTTCTTTCATTGTATAAATGAAATGAAATAAAAAAAAAAATATATATATATATATATATACACATATATATATACATATATATATATCAATCACCCTATAGACAGACAGGTAAGCACATAAATGTTTTGTCAGTTATAAAGTCCAAAGATGGCGCCTCAATCAAAAAACATAAGTGACATTTAAAATTAAAAGTAAAATGCCATTTAACCACTTGGCAACACTGCACCCAAATGAAATTTGGATTTGCCCCCCTTCCTGGCCAGGCCATTTTTTGCTTTACAGCGCTGCATTACTTTAACTGACAATTGCGCGGTCGTGCAACGCTGCACCAAAATGAAATTTATGTCCTTTTTTCCCACAAATTGAGCTTTCTTTGGGAGGTATTTGATCTCCTGTGCATTTTTTATTTTTGGCGCTATAAAAAAAACCCGACAATTTTGAGAAAAAAAATATATGTTTGAGTTTTTGCTATTAAACATGTCCAGTAAAAAAAACAAATTTTGTCATAAATTTAGGACAAAATGTATTCTGCTACATGTCTTTGCTAAAAAAAATCTCAAAATGTATACATTAATTGGTTTACGTGAAAGTTATAGCATCTACAGATGGCGGTATATATACTGGAATATTTTTTCTTCTTTATACTAGTAATGGCGGCAATCAGCGACTTATAGCAGGACTGCAGGACTGCGGCGGGCATTCTGACACTGGATGGGAACTGACTATCACTGACATCCCCAGTGACACTAATACAGTGATCAGTGCTAATAAAAAGCACTGACACTGTACTAATGACATTGGGCAGGAAGGGGTTAACATCTGGGGTGATCAAAGGGTTAACTGTGTGCTGTGTGCTGTTTCACTGTGTGTTGTCTGTCTGTTTCACTATGTAAGCACAATATAAAGCAATGTGCATGTGAGATCTGTATTGTTTACATACAGGTCCCTCCACTGTCAGTGATATTCAGCAATTGCTGGGTAGCTGGCGGAGAATCACCGGCCGAGACCCGGTGATTGACAGCCGAGGCTGCCAACGCGCGTGCCCCCTACCCGGATATGCAAAATCACATATATATACGTGATTGTGTGCACCCCTGCTGCCCTGTAGCAGTATTTCTACTATAGGGCAGCAGGAAAGCAGTTAAATCTCTGGCAGATTTATATGTAAACAAGCAGCCAGGGATTCTCTTCAACATTTACAGTATATCAGACCCTAATCTAGGAAAATGATCTAGTATAGAGTGTAAAGGGGACCTAGCAACCATGTGCAGTTCAGCACAGGGGCGGACTGACCATTTGGAAACTCGGGCACTGCCCGAGGGCCCGGGGTCAGTAGGGGGCCTCATAAGATGCCCCTGGTACCTTTTACATAGGCTTTTTAGAGTTTGGGCAAGGACACAGGGGCCCCATGATCCCCTATTGCCCGGGGGACCCATGAGTTGTCAGTCCGCCCCGGGTTCAGCATCATTTTACATCACGCACAGGAGTGATTTCATCATGGCCTGGCCAATCAAGTCCAAACCCAGAGGAAATACCAGGAGAAGACGGAAGGGCGCATGACAGCCAAGAACACTGACACTGCAGCATTGGAAAGGATCACTTGACAGGTAGGTCTGCCATGATGTGCATGCTGGAACATTATGGCTAACAGCTACTGGGGGCTCATTTTAAAAAAAATGTGGAGTTTAATTTCACATTAACAGAACAAGCTGTCTAGCAAAAGTGTCAGTTAGAGGGTTGAGACATAGGGGATTATTTACTAATACGGCATGCTGCAAAATCTGGTGTAGCGCTGTATAAAAACAGCTTCCAGGTTTTATTGTCAAAAACTTCATTGAACAAGCTGAAATTAGAAGCTGATTTGCTACCATGCACAGCTGCACCAGATTCTGAATGCTCTAGTTTTAGTAAATCTCCCCCAAACTGTTTTGTCAAAAAAGTGTTAGCTGGTGTTCACATTCTTGGCCAAGTCCATCTAAATCTGCTAGTGCATCTAACATTACCCTCTCCCCAAATTTACAATGTTGCTGTCCAAAACTGTCTCTATTATTCCTCCATCCAGAGCTTAGACACTCTTAGATAGAAAATGTTTTACATATCAAATCACCAGGTGAAAAAAAACATAAAAAATAAAATGAATGCAGCCACCACATTTAAGGATTGGTAAGATGCAATACATTAAAAAATTTTTGTTTTGGGTTTAATACCACTTGAAGCTAGCCTTACATGACTAAATTTCTGTTGTTCAGCAAGAGAAAGCCAATAGATTCCCCTGCTGTCTATTGTATACCCGAACAGTGACTGCATCTGATTACTTGCAGTGACTGTTCAGCTGACAAATGTCCACTCCTTTGATTGAGTTTTGTCATGCTAAACGGTGGTATTAGAGTAGAAAGGCAAAACAAATGAAGAATTAGTAACTATAAGGTTCTTAGTATAGATTGTGCTAAAACACAATAGTAATAATAAATCTGTGCCACATGAAACCATATGGAAGAAATCTTCAACTTATCAAATGCACTAAATGACTCCAGTGCTCCTAATAGCACTTATTATTCTAGAATGCAGGATGATACACAAAGCAAACATTTGTATAAGCTCAAAGAAACATGGAGCGAGCGCTGATCTAATGGGTTTAAGCTGTATAATTAAATCCAGGTTAAAAGATTCTATTTTTATTAAACATTCTCTGCTTCTTAAAGCTGGGAAATCAGCTGCTTCCCTGTGTGTCTTCGGAATCTATTCAGGGAAATGTGTTTCCTTCTGGGAAGAAAACATTGCTGACTCATCAAAAGCCGAGCTGAACAGAGAGATAAGGGGGTTCTGGAATCCAAAATTCAAGAAGTGATTTGGAACACGCTTGGGATATAAACATTGTCATGCTGCAAAATAAGCAGAAACAAAGAGCGAGAGGGAAGAATGTTATGGAGAATAGGTCATGTTATCCTATCTTGCTCTTGTCCACACATGGGATTACATGTACAACATGGTATAATTATATATATATATATATATATATATAAAACGATGTATACTGTGCATCTCACCTCGTTTCTTGGACTTAAAATGGTTGTGAGGGCTCAAGGCTTTTTACCTTTATGCATTCTATGCACCCCCAATAGTTTTACCTGAGCCCCATCTTGGTCCAGCAATGTGCACAAGAGCTTCGACTGTCCCGAGTCTCTCCCTCCTCACTGACTGAGACAGCAGCAAGAGCCATTGGCTCTTGCTACTTTCGATCACAGCCGGTGATCCAATGATCACAATTACCTGGCATTGTGGCTGCAGGACTTCTTGGGGTTTATTTACTAAAGCTGGAGAGTCCAGAATCAGACTCCCTTCTGCATAGAAACCAATCAGCTTCTAACCTCAGCTTGTTCAATGAAGCTTTGGCAATGAAACCTGGAAGCTGATTGGTTTCTATGCAGAAGGGAGTCTGATTTTGGACTCTCCAGCTTTAGTAAATAAACCCCCTTGTGTCCTAGTACAATTCTGGACTCCTTGAACCAGAAGGACTATGGGCTGTACAATTTAATGTACAATATCACTAGTTTGTTTGCCTGTGTATGTACAGACCTGTACGTCATACCTGGCACAATGCTAATACCAGAAAGGACAAGACCTTCAGAATGTCCATATATTATCTCACATTGGAAGAAGGAAGATAATCTTCAAGGGTTACATGTTGCAACTCTATACGTGCTGTTTCAGCTACTTTAAATTGTTTAGTTTGTGCATTTTTTTTATAGAATTCAAAATGTACCAAATTTAGTAAAATATTTTGTTGCAGTTAATCTCAAAAAGGGAATACAGTGTGCACTATCGTTGCTTGCTGTCCTAGAATTGTATCAAGTTTGCTTGTTGTCCTAGAACTGTATCAGGTTATAAATTCAGGCAGTCAGCAAATCACTGTCTTATTTGCACAGAAGACAAAACCTTGTGCTAGCCACAGGTCTTTTATTAATATGGCCAAAGCCCCAATACACAAGCAGGTGTTTGCCTCCCGTATTATCTGCAGTGTGCACTATACTGTAGGGTTATCAGACTGTAAATTGCTATTAAAAGAGGAGATGATGTCCAACAGTATAAATTAATATAATGTAGAGCGGATACCTTTTTAAGGTGACCATACATTGACCACTTATTTAAGCCAGGGGTGTCAAACTGGCGGCCCTCCAGCTGTTGCGAAACTACAAGTCCCATCATGCCTCTACCTTTGGGAGTCATGCTTGTAACTGTCAATCTTGCAATGCCTCATGGAACTTGTAGTTTGGCAACAGCTGGAGGACCGCCAGTTTGACACCCGTGATTTAAGCAGCTCTATTTATAATTATTCAATGGCAATGGCATTAAGGAATATATTTTTTTCTCAATTTAGGGTTGTCTCACTGGGGCTTCAGATACCCATAGACAGTGAATGACAGTCTCAAAGCCCATCTATTTTCAACTAATCACATGATTTGATGTCCAAAGGGCACCAGCATCCACCCAAAGCCCTGGCTTACTGACACCAATCAGACAGGTTAAATCACTTTGCACAATCAATGTTGTTTTATTCCTGATAAGCTGGCTTAAACGGTGTCTGTGCATCTCACCTCCTTTCTTGGACTTAAAGTGGTTGTAAGGGCTCAAGGCTTTTTTAACTTTATGCATTCTATGCATGAAGGTAAAAAAAAACTGTGTGCAGCAGCACCCCCAATAGTTTTACCTGACCCCATCTTGGTCCAGCAATGTGCATGAGAGCCTCAGCTGTCCCGAGTCTCTCCCTCCTCACTGGCTGAAACAGCCAACTTTCCTTTCAATCACAGCCTGTGATCCAATGAAGAGAGAGTGGAGGCAGGACCAAGAAGCGTCTATGAATGGACACACATAGCAACGGCTCGGGAGCGAGCCTGCTTGGGTGCCCCCATAGCAAACTGCTTGCTGTGTAAGGCAATTGGCATTAGCGAGGGGCCAGGGGTGCCAACGGGGGACCAGAGAAGAGGAGGATTGGGCTGCTCTGTGCAGAATCATTACACAGAGCAGGTAAGCATGACGTTTTTTATTACAAAAAAAATAAATCTGCCTTTACAATCAGTTTAAATATGAATGGTTGCCCAATGTAAGCATTGGTGTGAGGGGATTTCCTCATCAATGCAAATTATTGAGTGCAGTTGGGATTTGCCTGAATTACCAAAAGGAGCCAAACAACTATGCGATAATAAATGGCTTCAATATGATCACTATCCTTAAAGTGATACTAAAGGCTTAAATTATTTTTCTAAAAATAACAATCATGTCTTTACTTACCTGCTGTGTGCAGTGGTTTTGCACAGAGCAGCCTGGATCCTCCTCTTCTCTGGTCCCCCGTAGGCTCTCCTGGTCCCTCCTTCCTGTCGAGTGCCCCCACAGCAAGCAGCTTGCTATGGGGGCACCCGATGCTCCGTGTGTCCATTCACACATGGAACCACAGCTCGGCCCACCCCCTCTCTCTTTTCATTGGCTCACTGGCTGTGATTGACAGCAGTGAGAGCCAATGGCTCCTGCTTCTGTCTCAGCCAAAGAGAAGAGGGAGTCCTGGGCTAGCCGAGACTCCAGTGCACATTGCTGGATCAAGAGGAGGCTTAGGTGAGTAATAGGGGGTGCTGGGGGGGGTGTTGCACACAGAAGGTTTTTTACCTTCATGCATAGAATACATGAAGGTAAAAAAAAACCTTGAGCCTTTAGAACTATTTTAAATAGAAGACAGTTTTTTTTGGCATGATCAGTCATATTTTCAATGTCAAAAATGTCACGATTTCTGACAGGGTATGCAAACTTTTGAGCACAACTGTATACTGTATATCATGAAGCCTCCATTTACCCTACTCAGTACATACTTGAGTATGTAGGCCCCATGTCTCAATGATTTTTTATACATATTGGCTATGTCTGGTTAGCTATAAACTAGCCTTTGGACATATCTGAATATTGTCAGGGCGAGTATTTGGGCAGATTTATTTATAATACAATTCAAGTAATTTTTGTCTGTATTCTGATCCACTATTAGCTTATCTGAAGCTTCAGCAAAATAATGTTTTGAAATGTTTTAAATGACTTTATCATTTATGAAAATTTTATTCCAATAATAGTGACACCTTTGTGTCCCCAGATCTTTTTCTGATTGTGCCTTTTGCTAAAATTTCATTTTAGTTTCAAATTCCGGGGCCAATTTGAAACTAACTTGTGTGGACAGTATTGATGGAAACGCATCTTAACTAAAGTCTTAATTTAAACAAACTGCGAGCGGGCAAGCTCTTTATTGCAGAAATGACATGCAAAGTCTCTTCTGCATTAAAACAAACTTACCTGCCTTTTCTTGGTTACCTGTAGAGAGTCCTTTGAGCTGCTCATGTACATTCCAGCACAAAAAAACTGTGTGCGACAGCACCGCTAATAGTATTGTCTGAGCCCCATCTTGGTCCAACAATGTTCATGAGAGCCTCGGCTGTCCAGAGTCTCTCCCTCCTCACTGGATGAGACAGCAGCGAGAGCCATTGGCTCCTGCTACTTTCAATCACAGCCTGTGATTCAATGAAGAGAGAGTGGAGGCGGGGCCAAATAGCGTCTGTTAATGGACACACATAGCAGCGGCTCGGAAGGGAGCCTGCTCGGGTGCCCCCATAGCAAGCTGCTTGACTGTATTATTGTGTGTGTGTGGTAGTGATGCCATCCCACGCCAGCCAATCAAGATGGACAAAGACTGGTACCCAGAAGAAGCTGAGGAAAATATGCTGCCAAGGGACCTTGGATCATTGATGCAGAAGAAAGTATTGGGACTTTAGTTCCACTTTAATACTTGTGTGGTCCCTGAAGCCCTGCTTCTGGTATACAAATCCACTAGTCAAAAATCCTATCCCTTTTCCTGCTGACCTGGCTCACCCTAACAGAAGATGAAGAAAAAGCTGAAAATGTACTAAAACTGGAGAAGACGGTATCTGAAGTCCTTTCCAGAGTAGATAGCACAAAGATGACCACTGTCATCTCAAAACACATGAGCATTAGGTGCTTGTCCAGCATAAAGAAGACAATACTATGAAGAGAAGCTACCAATACTGGAGCAGTGAGAACAGAAGCAGCTGTGCATGGCAACCAATCAGCTTCTAGCTTTATATACAAAGCTAAACTGAACAAGCTAAAGCTAAAAGCCGATTGGTTGTCATGCACAGCTACACCAGATTCGTAATACATTATCCTTATAGTATTTTGTTCTCTATGCTGAATAAGCACATATACTTGTGTGTAGTGAGACAGCAGTGCTGACCTTTGTGCTGTCTACCCCCATTATCATCACATTGGGAAGGGCTTCAATAATCTAACTTGTAAGTATGTTAACAAACCCAGGCTTTCATTTCAAATCCAGAAAAGAACACATCAATGCTTGACCCCATCCACATGTGATAGCCATTTAGATATGCATTTTTCAGGCAGTTTAGTTTCCATCAAGTAAGGAGTGGCCCATTTTGAAACATTTGCACTCAGACCATTGTACTTTATCACACTATTTGGCAGCCTTTTGTATAAGCTAGGAGTTTTTATTCCCATATAACCTGTTTCACATACCATAGTTTTTAAATCAATATCTGCAAGAGAAATAGAGATTTGTTAAGTTAATTCACAAATGTATTCCTCCAAAATGTTCACATCACTGGTAAAAACAATCCAGAACATTTAAAAGAACATATTCAGGTGTGATAAACAGGCTCAATATGCATACTAAGGTCTAAATATGACTTTAATTAGCATAGTGAGTATAGGGCATAACTAACTTTAAAGATAATATATATATATATATATATATATATATATATATGTGTATATGCACTTGTAACATGCGTTGTTACAGGCTTGTGTTTTTTTCCAATGACACTGCAGTTGGCGAGTTTATGGGTTTCAGTGCTGGTTTTACCTACTCCATGGGACTGCCCATAAATTGGGCTTCAGCCTGGGGTGGAGCTACAACCAGCACTGACAGAACTAAAAACGTAATTTTATTTTAAGGCCACTGCACACATTTTATCTGGACCAAGCTTTATGTGCACTGGGTCCCTTAGGGCAGAGGTACCCAATCGCCAGGCTGCGGGCCTCGGCCGATCTGCGGTCTGTTGAGGGCCGGGCACGCTGTTGGGGGGTGGGCCACGGGAGAGTGGGCAGTCATAACTTTCACTGCCACCCTCCAACCACCAGTGGGCACCCACTCCCCTTCTCCCAGCACTACTAATTTCTTCGCTCTCTGTGGTTACTTTGGGAAGAAGAGGAACAGAGATGAGGAGAAAGGGGAGAAGAAGGAGAAGGGGAGAGAAGAAAGCTGGGCCAAGGACAGGATTGTCATTGTTATAGACCACTGGTGAGGCCAGTGAATTGGATTCAGGTGACAAGCTGCACCCCCCAAACCCCTGAAGTGACAGGCTGCACCCCTAACATCACCCCCTGCTCCCTAAACTGCTCTAGAGGAGTTTTTCTGGTGATACTTTAAGCAGTGCAGTTTTGCCAAGGAACCCCCCTCCAATTTGCTGCCTTGACAATAGATCATCAGCACCAACGGAGGAGAGACCACAGTGATGGGTCATCAGTGTACTGCTCATACTTCGCTGTCCAATAAGCAGGCTGGGAATGTGTTCATGGCCAATCTATGTTGATTCTGCTGCGGAGGATAATCTCCTAGCTGTGGTATCTGACATGGGTACCTGGAACATAAGGGTGACTGTGTGTGTATTGTAGGCACTGGACAGGTGAATGAAAAGGCTACACAAGAAGTATGTAGCAGTGGTATGATTCCATAATGCTGCAATTGTTTGTGACTGGCCAATGATACAGTCTACTTGTGTAGTTTTCACCAAAGGGAGACATTTGTTCCAACTGTTAAAACGGATCTTGCACCTAATATTTAAGGTTCATTTTTATGTGGGCAATCTCTCCTCTTGCTGACAGGAGAGACGTGCTGGGTACTTTCTTTTCAAACTAAGCAGCTCCACCTATCAGAGTTGGAGGCATTGTTTTAGTGTAGATTTTCATGAGGTTTCCACATTCAATGGGCAGTTGATGATGAAGGGGCTCAATGCTTTACTAACATTTCCAGAGGCACCTATGCCTATGGCAGTTGCCTCCTCCACCTCTGTTTGGGATAGTACTGTTTAGTAGTCCTCCTCCACTCAGACCTTTCACTGATTTATAGTTTTTAACGCCTTTAATAGTTCAAAAGCATGAGAACTGACATTACACTCTGTGAGTTATATTCTCTGACCCGTGTTTCAACCCAAATCATGATTCCATCTCCATACCCTCTAATACCTTTATCTGTTCTTCCTAATCTTTATCCGTGGTCTGCTTTTGGCATGTTAGACAATTGCTTGTTCACGTCACACTTAAAATATGAAGAATAAGAATTTATGTCAATGTGCGCACATTCTGAGCTGAATACACTAGGTCTCTTTAAATACTCTATGCCCAGAAAAAATAGAAGATATGTAATTGCTAGGTACACCAAATCTAAATAATCTTGTTGAATGAAAGTAAAATACATTTGTATTGTAACGTATCAGTTAACATTGAGATTACAGACCAGATTTAGAGACAATGGGCAAACCATGGTGGTGAATTAGCTGGCTACTAAAAAGCCATAGTATATTCAGATTTGAGTGTAGGTTCTGTTCTTACAAACGTGTTTACATTTCTAACAAAAGGAAAACTTCTATGCTTTGCATTTTTGCACTTTTCATTAAGGGAGACTGTGAAGCTAGAAATATGGCTGTCACTCTGATTCTAGTACGTCGCTGCCCTTGAACAAGCATCTAGGACAGATGTTTGGGCTTTATAGACTTAGCTAGAAGCATGCTTGGCTCAAATCAGTGATTCACCAGCTAGTACAATCAGAGTCTAGATGAGAGCAATGGTACTTAATATAACTCAGCATTGGCAGTTCTATCCTCAGAAGTTCCCGTTAAATCAGATTTTAGTCTCTGTTTTTGTGGCCCTGTAAAATCTTATTAGGTTTCATTCACATGGCCATAAAAAAAAATCATATACAAGTGCTTTTTGATTACATATCTGAATGGAGCTGCATTGTTTTCAATGAAACCATTCCCACAGGTGAGTAAACATGAGCTGCTTTCAGATCCGCAACAGCGAATCCAAAAATCTGTGACTAAGAGCACGTGCTTTACACACTTAGAGTATAAATGCATGTATATGTGTTTGTAAGCACGTAAATGAAGTCTAAACAAAGGTGAAAATAGATTATCAGAAAAACAAATGCAGTTATACACATCTTTGGCATTTAAATGCATCTACAGTATATGCAAGTGTTTTAGTGATCATTACGCAAGAACTTCTCTCCTAGAAAACACATGTATAATAACTAAACAAAATATTCTCTGCCTTTACATTACATTACATGAGTAATAACAGTGGCTGTGTGAATTAGACATTAGAGATGTACACAAAACAAACTAACTTTTTTTTTCCATAATCAATTTTTTTTATTGAAAATAAAACTTACATCCGCAATATCGTCATTACAGCCAATATCATAATCATCAACAATAGATAACACACAATAAAGGATAATTGCAGCAATAACAAACCATATTAGAATAGAAAGAATCATTCCCTCATAAGGCACCCTAACACCATCTGGACATATCAAATTGAATACAACATATAGTCAAGGGCTCAACATAAAAAATTTGAACAGTGTGTTCCCAACTATGTAAGAAACAGAAGCAATACAAAGGCAAGGAACCCGTGGGGTTGTATTATGGATAATTTGTTGGGTTACATGTGGCACATGGTTTCACTAACAGCATGACACACACAAAAAAAAAACCTGATATATCAAAGGACTGAAGAGCAAAAAGTATCCAATGGTGAAACGGATGCGTTCAGCAATGTAATTATATAACTGTCAAACTAAACTAAAAGAATAAACAAGTAGAAAGTAGAAATGCAGACCAGAAAACTGACAGTAGAAAGAGCAGAAAAGGGGGAAAGAAGAACACAGAAAAAAGAAAAGGGGAGAGAGGAAACAAAAGAAAAAAAAAAAGGGGGGGGATAGGACCAAATGGGAAGTTGTCCACTTCCCATAACCCCCCTCTCCTCCCCCCCAGTCCAAGGAGTAGCAATCAAAACTAACTTTTTTTAACATCGTGTTAAGTGTGGATTGTTCACCACTGGAGCACAGTAAGAGCGGATATCTTAAGGGTTATTTTATGTAAAAATGTGTAAACACTAAGATTTTTTCTCAAGGTATTTATAGAGTGTTATGAAGCTTTTAGTTATCAGAACCCTCATCTGTGAATACACCCTGCCTGTGATTAGAGCCCCCCAGCGTGGGCTCCTGGGATTAGCCATGAGTACAGTAGGCAACCGCATTGAAAGGCTGCTGGCTTTCAGAGCTAATCATGACCACTTGCATGTAATCTCTCAAACAGCTATCACATGCAAGTGATCGTCCCTGGATGCATATTCTGTGGTCAACAGATCTTTATTTTTAGCTATGTGATTGTTATATTCAAATCTCATTGGACTCAGATAACAATGACTGCCATTTTTTTTAAAAGGGGTCCATATCCTGGTGTTAAAGTTTGTGAATCTAGGCATTGGTATGAGCATCATTCATATAGGTAAACCAGTGTTTGCGTGTAGTCTAATAAAGGAACAATACAAATGGATAAACCATTTGTGTTATATATAGATTTAGATAGTTCAAAAACAGACCCATTTATGATAAACACAGGCACACAGGGAGCATGGTGGATACGTGCGTATGCACTCTGTATGACAATAACAGGAGAACAATAGGGTTGGATGCCTGCAGTCCAAAGCTAAAAATATAAATTCAGCTTAGAATGATAATATGCTGCCATATATACAACTTTTACTAAGCTTTACAATTCTGGTATAGTAAACATATTATGCAATTCTTAAAATATGTATCTAAACTGATTTAATGATATGGATTTTATATATACTGTATATAATATAAATGCTATATATATGTCCAAAACTGGTTTAGAGACACTCACAGGTCTTGCAGAGGAGGAAGATCAAAACCAGCAGTGTTTTTATTGCCAACGTTTTGATGAAGCTCAGTCCAGTCTTGAAGATCATAAAAAAAACTTGCTTTTTATGATCTTTCTCCTCTACGAGACCCATGAGTGCCTTTAAACCAATTTTGGATTTATATGGATCCTTTGCGGGTGATCACCTGGGCATTTACTTCAAACATAGAGTGCCATGGCTACTCTTGGAACTATATATACTGTATAAGTAGTGCCCTCTAGGTAGATAGGATTCAGATAGATAGGAGTCAGAGACTTGTTAGAAGCCTGGGATGAGTCAGTCTGGGAGTCAGGCAATCTCAGGTCACGCTGAGAGGCTCTACAGGTCAGGGCTTCTGGAGCCCTCCTACCCTTCTAGAAAGCTCTGGCACTTTCTAGAAGAGGGGTGAAGGAGGGGAGCAGGTCTGGATTTGAATGTTTAGGGGAACCTGGCCAATCCCCATGTAGGCAGACTGGCATGATGACTAGGACAACCCTGAAATGTGAGAGAGCCTGAACAGCTGGGGTCGAGTGGGAGGCGGGTGGAAGATGGACTGAAGGAAGGTGCTGGAGCATGGACAGCCTAGGAGGAGGACCCAGGGAGCTGGGCCTACCTACAGGCTGGAGCAGACAGAAGAATCTCCACTGCCCTACAGTCTCCTAGGGAGGACAACCTGTCAGCAGAGGAGCCAGCCCAACGTAAGGCCTGAAAGTGGCTGCGACCCACTAAGATACAGGAAAAGGACAGCTTCTGAGTACTTCTACACCCCTTGAGCCACAGAAGGGAGAGGGCGGTCAGGTGCAATACCCAAAAAGTTCTCACTGGGACTACTCCATGGTAGATCTTGGATGAGGAGAGTTTCATCTGGGGTCTGAGGAGGTACACAAAAGGGGACTCAGTGCTCCTTACTAAAACTGTTGCCGATTTTTGGTCCACATTTCATGTAAAGAAGTTGTCCTTAAATTTTACAGTTCCTTGGGCATCCCATATACCCCTAGACCCCATCCAAGTTATTAACCCCCAATAAAAACAACAAAAACCAAGCTCAAGCACTGTTTTCCTGACTCTGAGAGAAAGTGTGGAAAATGGGTGTTGCCTGGCTGTGCAGAGCTTAGAGGGACCCAGCAAAAATCTAGCGGCCCTCAAGGGGGTAGCGCTACATTTATATATATGTGTGTGTCATAGCCAATAGCAAGGTTCAGACATGGAGCAAGTGAACATCTCAGGAGATAATTTTGTTGTGTGCTTACATTCTTACAGCCTGATTATGTATTTGTTTATTTTAGTACAGGCTTGTTTCAAGCATTAACTTCATGAAAAACTTCATAAAAAAACTGTCAGTATAATATCTACAAGAGAAATACCTGTAGCTGGTTTTAGAAAGTTTGAGCAATACTCCACATCAAAGTTTGCATCCATCAGCACTGATTTGCCTCTGTGCCAAGCTACTGTGGGTTTTGTTAGACTCATTCAAGAATCAGTGAAATAGGACAGTTGTCTGGAGGACTACATTTTTAGGACATCACCAACTGAAAGAAACCAGAGTAACATAGTTATGTTGGATTTTTAACGTTGTTAAAATATATTAAGGTAGACTATAAAAATAAGTTAAAAGGAACCTGCACTAAGAGAAATAGTTATTGTCTCTGCTGACCTCCTTCCAGGCTTGGTATTAAAGTTACTGAATCAGCATAATAGCCAAACAAATAGCATTTTCAGAAGGATAGGTTAGCAATGGCAGCTCATTGACTGCTCTTTCACTATAAAAGATACAGTTGTTTAAAATTATATTGTAGCTGTATGTTACAGTATGACATGCCCGGAATATATTGATGCAGAGTTATAAAGTTATTGAAAGCTCCACTTTCACAGAGAATGCTTTGTGGTTTTTCTTTCCTTATGTGTTACAAACAAAATTGTGCCCAACAGTTTAGATACAGTTGTGATTACCATATAAAACATTTTATATGGTTCATCCGCAGGCACCAAGTAGAGTAAAAAAAATGAAGGGAACAACAGTGAGGGAGTTGCCCTGTGTGTGTGACCCTACATAATAAGTGCATGTCCATAACACATTTAAATCAATTATTTTATCTTGCATTATATTATTTTGTGTTCTTATTTCTATCCAGCAGGTGGAGCTTTAGGCTTATTTTTTTCCAGTTTCTCTTTTGATCTTGTTTTAATAAAATTGTTATCTACAGAGCTCAATAGCTCAAAATGAATTTTAAACAGTAAAGAAGTCAAAGCATAGTTCTTTCACAAATTTATCCCTTTTTGTACAATTTCACTCAGACACAGCAAGCCCTAAAGCGGAGTTCCAACCGTTTTTGTGTTTATTAAATGTCAGTAGCTACAAAAACTGTAGCTGCTGACTTTTAATAAACACACACTTACCTGTCCCAGGGTCCAGCGATGTTATCACCCACGCCATCCCTTCTCTTCTCCACAAGGCCAGCATCTCAACTGTGGGCATCAGGCTGTGACAGCTTGCGGCTTCACAGCCTGGTGCCCACTGCGCATGCGCAAGTTGTGCTGCGCCATTATAATTGGTCTGGCAGTCTTCTGGGACCTGTGAAAGTTCCCAGGAGATTGTGGGAGGGAGGAGGGGGCCAAACTTCTGGCTTACGTTGCCGCAGCAAACTAAGCTGGAAGTGGGAATGGGTAGCTGTCAAAACCAGGTACCTGCTCCCCCCCAAAAGGTGCCAAATATGACAGTGAAGGGGGGGAGAAGCAAATAAGCGGAGCTTCCGCTTTTGAGTGGAACTCCGCTTTAAAGTGATATTAAAGGCAATTAAAAAAAAAAATAACAAACATGTCATACTCACCTGCTCTGTGCAGTGATTTTGCACAGAGCAGCCCTTATCTTTCTCTTTTTGGGTCCCCTGCCGGTGCTCCTGGCCATTCCCTCCTGCTGAGTGCCTCAAGAGCAAGCAGCTTGTTGTGGGGGCACTCAAGTAGGCTCACTCCCGAGATGATGCTCTGTATGTCCATTTACACACAGAGCTGTGGCTTGTCCCCGTCTCCTTCCTCTGTGATTGACAGCAGTGGGAGCCAGTGGCTCTTACTGCTGTCTCAGCCAATGAGGAGGGAGAGTCCCCAGACAGCTGAGTCTCTCATGCACATTGCTAGATCACGATGGGGTTCAGGTAAGTATTGGTGGGGGCTACTGCACACAGGCGGTTTTTACCTTCATGCATAGAATGCATGAAGGTAAAATGGCTTCAGCCTTTACAACCACTTTAAGGTGGGAACTTCTGCTCTGCTGTTTCTTTAGATAAGCCATAGCACTCTGAGAATTCTTTGTATTACATGTTTATATGAAAAAAACAAATATTGTACCACTCATAGTAAATATATGCGATATAAATTGTCAGTTTAGAAAAATAACTCAAAACTTTATAGTGGTGGTTAACAAAAAAAAACTCACATTGCCTTCATAAAGAATTCATTATGAGATGAATTAGAGAGGCTGATATGTAATGTAACATGTTAGAAGAACCGCAGTCATTGTCTATCTATGTATTGATCCATTACTCTATCTTATTCATAAGGGGGTAGGGATTAAGTCACGATACAAAAGGACACTATGGTGGCAGAATTTAGGAAATTGAAAATGCATATAACAATGACCTTGGTCTGCATGAACTGCACAATTAAGCCTACAACAAGCATTTCAAAAAAACAATAGGAAATGCCTTTATTGTCTATACTGTGTGACTTATTTCCATAGGAAGTGTGATTCTTGGGTGGACTGTGTGGGAAACCGAATCAAATCAGAAATACAACCTACTTTTGGGAAAGACAGAATGAAACATGAATTTATTTGGTCCATGTAAACCGCAGGCAGTACCTGATCTTTAATAACTAATATGTTCGAAGAAAATATCACATGTGATGTTGCACATAAATAATTGCACCATGTGCCAATTTATCATTTAAAGTTACAAAAATATAACCAACCATTTCTGTTTACAAGCAATCATTTTCTAAAACTGGCAACAAAATTTTTTGAACATCACAGTTTTGCCATTAGGTTTGCTGCAGTAGGCCATTCATCTTTAATTAGATGATTTCAAAGGGTGTTACATGAAGTGATGGATGCTGAGGTACAAGTTTTTCCCACACTGGGACTTATTATGGAGCACACCCTTCCACTCAGAATTCTGCTTGAACAGAAAATGGACAGTCTTAGTTTCAGGAGAACAGAAGCAGGTAAGAATCTGAAGTGAAGTTTACTAGAATGTATATAATTAATAGACCTGTTGGATAATTTTTTTTCATCAAAATGGAGTTTCACACGTAAAGTTTTTATGCTTTTTGCTGTTAATTCACAATTTGGCAGAAAAATGAGTACTTCACCTTTGCACCCTATTTTCTAGCTCAGGGGTACGCAAACCCTCTGATGTGGCCCACAACCTCAAACCAGGGCAGCGCATGCCTGGGGTTGGCAACCCATTGATCATGATCTGGGCTTGTCGACCTGCCATTCCAGAACATCATTGTGCATTGACCAGCAGAGGAAGCAGGCGGCTAAGGAGGGATCAGGAGCCCTATAAGCTGGTGCTTCCTCTGTAGCATCGGCTCCTATCCCATGCAGAGTGATACCAAATGCACTTTGCCGGGGACCTTTCTAGCAGCGTAGAGAATGATGCCAGCAGAAGCTGGAAGAGGAAAAGAAGGTCAGTGTATTAAACATCACATACACTGTGCTTTTGCAGTGAGCATATTAGCACGTTTAAAAGGGTTACCAACTATTGGGGTGCTTTCACACTGATCTGTGGGTGTCGCACAGTGCATCTGAGGCTTTCCTGCGGATTAGCTGCACTGAGCCATAGACTTCTATTATACCCTGTGGGTTTGGTGCTAAATTCAGAACGTTCACCAAAACTGCTGATAGCAGACTTCTATTATACCCAGTGGGTTTGGTGCTAAATTCAGAAAGTTCACCACACCCACAAGATATAATAGTCTAAGGCAAAGCACAGCTTGCTTGCAAGAAAACCTGCAGGTGGACTGCGTTGCATCCGCAGTGCTGGAAAATCCAAGTGCATCAGCATGAAAGCAACCCCTATAGGGGGCTCAGGACAGTAAGGGCTCCTTTACATTTGCAGTCATAGTTGAGACGTGTTTTTTCCCCCCCAGATGTAGTGTTAGGGGTCACAATGGCTTTCCCGTCCCATGCTCCAGGGGGCCCATGTGGCCTCCCTGTCACATTCTGTTTTATACTTGGACAGCGGAGACAGCATATACAGGAACCAGTCATCTCCATTTTTCTCCTGCAATTGCTGAAAGCTTACTTCTCCTTGAATTATGCTATTCAATAAAAAAATTCAAAATTCGGAACCTCTTTAATCCACTGTGGTGCGCGACTGATTACCAAATACCAAATCACTTAATTGGCCCTTGCTCTTCAAAAGGTTGCGCACCCCTGATCTAGCCTGTAAAATACTCTGGCTAACAGCAGCTTGCCTAGGTACCATGTTACAAGGGGGAATCTGTGGCTAGCTATACTGATAAACTCCTGTTACCACTAGTGAATGTCACTACATCACTGCCTGACACACAGCTGAAACTGGGTCGCTAACAAGAGAGACATATTGTTGCTTCAGGCAGCAAGGGGCCAACTCTATAGGATAATGAAATCTCAATTTTTGTGATTCTCTTGCTGCCATGCAAGTAGCACAATAATGTTCAAAGCTTGTACAGAGATAAAAAAAAAAAAAATCGGTCTGATATATTTCTTTAAAATGACAGGCACATGGCTGAAAATAACATTAATAATAATAATATCATAATAGCAAATATCACCTGCAAAATAGCTTAGTAAAATGACCCTTTTATTAGGTAAAATAACCATTAATGAAAATATAAGGCTTTCATCAATTTAATGCTAATTTCCTCCTACTGACACCAACAAAGGCGCACCATTCCTCCTACTGACACCAACAAAGGGGCACTATTTTCCCCACTAACACCAACAACAGGGAACTCTCCTACTGACACCAACAAAGTGGCACTTTCCTCCACTGACTCCAACAACAGGACACTATTCATTCCACTAACACCAACAATGGGCACTATTCCTCCTACTGACACCAATGATGAGACACTATTTCTCCTACGAACACCAACCATGGGGTACTATTCCTCCCACTGACACCAACAATGGGGCGCAATACCTCCCATTGACACCAACCATGAGGCAATATTCCTCCCACTGACACCAGCAACGGGGCACTATTCCTCCCACTGACAACAAAAACGGGGCACTATTCTTCCCACTGACACCAATGGCGGAGCACAATTTCTCCTACTAACCCCAATGATGGAGCACTATTTCTTCCACTGACACCAACAATGGGGCACTATTCTACCCCCCTTCCCAATACATGCATTGTTTACTCCCAATGACACCAGGAAAATTTCTACTCCCACTGGCCACAGTCCAGTCCCCTAAAGTCCTAAGGCCAGTAAACTGGTCCTTTGTTCAGAAAGTTTGGAGACCCCTGTTCTAGACTTTCCACTACCCATCATCTCTTTTCTTTAGCATAGATACCAAGACCTGAGCACTAATTCCAGAGAGGACTTAGTACTGTCATGCTCCAGCTAAAAAAGGCCTGATTAAATGTATGTAAAAGGGTTTTATTAAGTATATATATGTTTAAGACACCTGATGTTTATTTTTGTCCATAGTTTTTAAAGTGTTACTACTGTAAAAAAAATGTTTTTAACAAACATGTTATATTCACCTGCTCTATGCAATGGTATTGTACAGAGCAGCCCTAATCCTCTTCTTCTCAGGTCCCCTTCCAGCGATCTCCTCTTCATCGTGTGTCCCCATAGCTTGCTATGGAGGCACACAGTGTCTGCACTAGGGTTGTCACCTCATCCCTTTAAACCTAACACATATTATTTACATGGGTTCTGAGGCTAGTTTAATACAGATAAGGCACTAAGTGAGTTTAATTACCACCTTAATCAGTCACAGAACCCGTGTAATTAATACGGTTTTAAAGGGATGGGAGGTGGCAACCCTAGTCTGCACACTCCCAAGTTGTGTGTCTATGGAGCCACGCTCCATAGACTTACATAGTGGGATTTAACCCTGCCCCTCACTGTATTTGATTGACAGCAGCAAGAGCCAATGGCTCCTGTTGCTGCTCGAGTGCTCTGTGAAGAGGAAGAGAGGGGAGAAGAGATGTGGCCCTGCAGAGCACTGGGTCTATTCTCCCCTCACACAGGGAAAGGGGGGGGGGCTGAGAAATAGAAAACATTTTTAACCTTAATGCAAGGAATGCATTAAAACAAAAAAAAATGATTTTAGCTTTAGTATCACTTTAGGTATGTTGTTGAAAAGGCAAGGTGTGCTCATTCCAGCTGCCTATGTTTTAAATAACCTCATTTGGCTGCACATCCATAGTTACAGAAAGAGCTCAAGTGGAAACGTTCTCTGCAGAATTTCAAAATAATGGTTAAAAAAACCATACAGTGTACAGTACAGGAATTTGTTTAAACACTGTTATCTTATAGAATAATTTAAACACTTGTGAACTTTGAGCCATTAATCACATGCATACTCCCAGTCTTACTAATCAGTGTTCTGGCACTACATATCAGCAGCCAGCACACCTTAAAGTGAACAGTTGCTTGATAAAATTCCGGCTGGCAGATCTGGTGAGGGAAAATGAGTATGTTTGTTCAATATCACTTTTCTACTTCTTGGAGTATTGACTGCTCCCAGTTCCCTGTTTAGTATCCTGTATTTTATGAATAGATTCATGACAGTGATTATGTCATTGCATTCCTAAACTGAATAAAACAATAAAACAGAGGTATGAGACAGAGATGAGTAAGACGCTTAATTTCTCTGAATAATGAATTGATCTGTTTAACATAACTGAGATATTCCTTGGTCCTAGATTCCTATGACCAGTCCACCATCCTGAGTAGGTGACATCTGTTTCCTATTTCTTAGCATGGCTGTTGAGTCATATCATTCATCACAGCTAACCTGGTGCTAACTGGCATGTAACAGCTAAGCTTATGGGATTTTCTTCTCCTTCTAATAAGCAGTTTCAACTCATTCTAGAAATTGTGGTAAAATAAAAATGAAAAAAAATGACGTGATTGCCAGTATGTAGAACTATAGACTTGATCATTTATGGATAGAATAGAGCACGGGTGTCAAACTGGTGGCCCTCCAGTTGTTGCCAATCTACAAGTCCCATGAGGCATTGCAAGATTGACAGTTACAAGCATGACTTCCAAAGGTAGAGGCATGATGGGTCTTGTAGATCCACAACAGCTGGAGGGCCACCAGTTTGACACCCCTGCTGGGTTTTTGCTGCTCTCTGGATTTTACATTTTCTGTCCCAGTGAGCACCATTGGGTAGGAATCCGCTAAAATTGTAAGCAGACACTGTAAAAGGCGTAGGCTGTCACCTGTACAGACTAGAGACAGACAGCAACCAAACAACAACTTGTTAACATGAACAGTAGGGCAGCTCCCACCCCCCTGTTCAGGCCTGCTACACCTCCTGCCCTACAGGGAAAGATGACATCAGTGGGGGAGAACACTAAAGGGTGGCTGGGCCAGAACAGACTCCCAGGATACTGAGTGGTGTGACGGCGGTAGTCCAGATAGGTCTGCCATTCAGTCTGCATCTGGACCATCGTGTGCCATTTGGTGATGTCTGAATAATACCCTCTGCTAACCTGTACCACTGACAGGGCCGGATCTAGGTGGGTGCTGACATGGGCTGTCCATCCCCAGATTTTAGTCATTCCCCCTCACCCTCTCAGGTCTCCAAGAGTGCTTTCTCTGATCTATGAGCCAGTCTCATACAGACAGTTGATGTAAGGAGGCGCACTGATGGGGACAATCCACGTAAGGTCACACTGTGTTGGGGATAACTGTTCAAATGTAGGGGGGCACCCTGATGGGGTCAATTGATGTAAGGGGAAATTCTGATGGGAGCCCTGATGTAAGGGAGTGCTCTGATGGGGACCCTGAGGTAAGGGGGAAATCTGATTGGGAGACCTGATGTAAGGGAGGGAGAATGTCACCAGCACATTGAGGATTACCAATATCGGTCCAACAGTTTTAATGAACGATCACAGTTACAGCAAGGCAATGTTTCGGAGTCTCGCAGGACCCCTTCATCATCACATGCCTGATGAAGGTGTCCTGCGAGACTCTGAAACTTACCCTTGCTGTAACTATGTGATCGTTCATTAAAACTTTTGGACCCATATTGGTGATCCTCAGTGTGCTGGTGACATTCTCCCTTGCCGATTCTGTTCGGTTCCAGCCGACGGTCGCTGCAGCACCCACTTATAAACACAGCCATTTTTACCGCAGGAACATGTGCGCTTGGATTGTACACTTACATTCTGATGTAAGGGAGCACACTGATGGGGACTTTGATATGAGGGGATATTCTGATGGGAACCTGATGAAAAGGGGTTCTTTGATGAGGACTGCTAATGTAAAATTGTACTCTGATGGGGACTTCTGATGTAAAGGGGGACAGGCTCTGTTTAAGCACCCTAATCTAATGACAGCCTAATACATAACAGTGTTTCCCGGGTTGTGACACTGTATGACACTGTCAGTGACTCACACACAGTGTTGTCATTATGCCTCTCAGACTTTTATTACTGCACCCCCAGATCAGAGAGGCTAGATCCAGCCCTGATCACTGGCAATAATCCTTCTACTGGTTGGCCAGGGAGATGTAGAAATTCATAGCTCTGATTAGTGCAGCTTCCCACACTCTTAGATTGTAAGCTCTAATGAGCAGGGCCCTCTGTTTCCTCTTGTACCAACTTGTATTGTAACTGTAATGTCTACCTTCATTTTATAAAGCACTGCGCAAACTGTTGGCGCTATATAAATCCTGTATAATAATAATAATAATATTGCCAGGGACACTCCCGGGTAGCAGGCAGAAGCAGACAATAACCAGAGTCGAGGTTGAACCTTGAACTATCAATTCAGCTAAGGCAGATTACAGCCTAGCAAATGCAAAATTTAAATAGACCCTCCTGCTTAAGGCAGAGTAGTTACAATTGTCTTTGTTATAGACAGCATGGCAATGGCACAATGGCAAGATGCAGAAGCATTACATCTTGCACGTGTATCAAGTTATGGGCACACAGCTGTGCCTTGCAATGCCAGCTATCACCCCGTAGTATTAATGTACAGGTGAAACTCAAACAATTAGAATATCGTGCAAAAGTTCATTTCTTTCAGTAATGCAACGTAAAAGGTCAAACTAATATATGAGATAGACTCATTACATGCAAAGCAAGATAGTTCAAGCTGTGATTTGTCATAAATGTGATGATTATGGCTTACAGCTCATGAAAACCCCAAATTCACAATCTCAAAAAATTAGAATATTGTGAAAAGGTGCAATATTCTAGGTTCAAAGTGTCCCACTCTAATCAGCTAATTAAGCCATAACACCTGCAAAGGGTTCCTGAGCCTTTAAATGGTCTCTCAGTCTGGTTCAGTAGGAATCACAATCATGGGAAAGACTACTGACCTGACAGCTGTGCAGAAAACCATCATTGACACCCTCCATAAGGAGGGAAAGCCTCAAAAGGTAATTGCAAAAGAAGTTGGACGTTCCAAAAGTGCTGTATCAAAGCACATTAATAGAAATAATAGAAATTATGTGGAAGGGAAAAGTGTGGAAGAAAAAGGTGCACAAGCAGCAGGGATGACCGCAGCCTGGAGAGTCACAAGGAGTGGACTGAGGCTGGAGTCAGTGCATCAAGAGCCACTACACACAGACGGATCCTGGACATGGGCTTCAAATGTCGTATTCCTCCTGAACAACAAACAATGTCAGAAAAAGAAAAACAGACCTGGTCTGTTGCTCCGTGGTCCAAAGTCCTCTTTTCTGATGAGAGCAACTTTTGCATTTCATTTGGAAACCAAGGACCCAGAGTATGGAGGAAGAATGGAGAGGCACACACTGCAAGATGCTTAAAGTCCAGTGTGAAGTTTCCACAGTCTGTGTTGATTTGGGGAGCCATGTCATCTGCTGGTGTTGGTCCACTGTGCTTCATTAAGTCCAGGGTCAACGCAGCCGTCTACCAGGAGATTTTGGAGCACTTCATGCTTCTTTCCACAGACGAGCTTTATGGGGATGCTGACTTTATTTTCCAGCAGAACTTGGCACCTGCCCACAATGCCAAAAGCACCAAAACCTGGTTCAATGACCGTGGGATTACTGTACTTGATTGGCCAGCAAACTCACCTGACCTGAACCCCATAGAGAATCTATGGGGCATTGCCAAGAGAAAGATGAGAGACATGAGACCGAACAATGCAGAAGAGCTGATGGCCACTATTGAAGCATCATGGTCTTCCATAACACCTCAGCAGTGCCACAGGCTGATAGCTTCCATGCCACGCCACATTGAGGCAGTAATTGCTGCAAAAGGGGCCCAAACCAAGTACTGAGTACATATGCATGCTTATACTTTTCAGAGGTCCAATATTGATCTATGTACAATCCTTGTTTTATTGATTGCATGTAATATTCTAATTTTCTGAGATTGTGGATTCAGGGGTTTTCATGAACTGTAAGCCATAATCATCACAATTATGACAAATCACGGCTTGAACTATCTTGCTTTGCATGTAATGAGTCTATCTCATATATTAGTTCACCTTTTAAGTTGCATTACTGAAAGAAATGAACTTTTGCACGATATTCTAATTTTTCGAGTTTCACCTGTATGTATGATGACCTACTGGACACTGTGGTGAGACTCATGCATGCTTCTAAGAAAGCTGAAAAACACTATGGTGACAATCAACCCAATAATCATGGGCTGCAGACACATGAAAGGGAGATGAGATGCACTTCTATACTTTTTAATCCTTAGCTGCCTTTACTTTTTTAGCTGACTTTAAAGAGACTATGTAACCAGACCATTTCAGCAAAAAATCTTCTCATAGTATTATATGTGCATTTAACATATTTTATAGAAGTATTTTATAGGAGCTTAGCCAGGCATGGAGGCCACTAACCATCTCTCTCTAGACTTGAGAAGGCGCATGGTTACCGGCCCCGACTTGCGTTCCAAGGCAGAATCCTCCCTTCCGCTTTCTCCAAGATTGCGGTGACGTCAATTCTGGGACAATCTCCATGCTTTCCACCAGTGCACAGGAACACTTTCTCTGCTCTCCCTTGCAACACCCAAGGAGCGATCAGTCCTTCCACCTTGCCCAGGCCACCATATACTTTGGTCCAGTTTCACTCTAATAAAGGTACACTTCGATGTGAGGTTCACACTTACCCACTCTCACAGCGCTGTTTCATTTGGTTACATGGATTCACGTTACAAGTGGGTATTACAGCAGCAGTGATGGGGATTATGACTTGTACATCTTTTGACTGTTTACCGGATGGTTCTTTCTGCGCTTGAATGTCTGACATATTATGTATGTTATTTAACTGTAACAGCCACCCTTCTGTAGCCACCTAAAACCTCTAAGACTGTTGCTGGGCTCTGTCCATTTGGATGTGATGTTACCAGGCTCAGAACTGTAGTGAAACACTATAGTATTTATATTTTGCTCCTCTCCCAACAGCTACATCAAATATTATGTACATTAGAGAGGTGAAGGGCAGGGTAAAGATGCTGGGCCAGCACAGACAATAATTAGATATCCCAGATGAGGAAAGGGCCAAGGCATATCAGGAGGGAGGGGATGTGCTATTGAATTGATACCTCTGGGAGTATTCATATTAAGTTAAAAGACACATTGTAAGTAAAAAAAAATAATAATGTATGCTCTTACTTGAAATTTTGGTGGCAGAGTCTCTTTAAGGTTTTAACTGGTGGATTACAAGGATTTAGGTATAAACTAGGGAATATCTGTTCCTCCCTGACAGCTGCACAGTTGCACTTTCACTGAAACAAAAAAGATGTTGTTTCAAATGATAAAACAAAATAAAAAATAGACACTTGGAAACCTATTCCATTGTGACACTTAGTCCTGTTTTTGATTTTAATCTTGCCAGGAAATTCAGTCTTGGATGATATGGGATATAACAGGAAGAAAAACAAATATTAGTTTAGGGTCTGCATTACTGGTTAGTGTGCTGGCTTCCGTTGGACAAAAACTGTTCCATGGACAAATAGAGTTCCCTGTGTACTGGAAGCTGTGCCATTCCTTTGTATTTACAGCTGCATCCTTTTTGTTTTTTCCCTCCATGTGACCCAGTTTGACAAAGTCCAGAACTGTATACACTCAACTGCAGCTAAAAAAGATGACCTCATTTTCCATGAAATATTAAATTTATAGGTATTGAACAAAAAAAGAAAAAATTTATTATAAAAATGTACAGGGTCAGTCCATCTAAAAGCAATATTTTAGTTAAAGGATAAGTTCACCTTTTGGACCAAAATAATAAATAAACAAAAATAATAAATGCACATTTTTTTGCAGGTAAAAAAAGTGCATTTATTATTTTTGTCCAAAGGAGCCTGGAAAGCATTGCGCCAGCGATCAGTAGATCGCTGATGCCATGCAGGTCTCCTGCAAAATATCTGCTTGCCGTATGGGATGTACAGTCAAGCAGATATACTAACAGGAAGTTTCAATTACCTACCACAGCACTTCACAGCGCCGTGGTAGTTCATTGAAAATTGCAAGCTGACAGCTACTAAGGCTGCTTGGACTTGTAGGCACTCATTCACAGAACTCTGTGAATGAGTGACACGGCCGTGTGGGGAAAGCCCCTCATGGCCGCGCTGTTTTCAATTCTGACAGATAATACGGGGAAACTTCTCCCCATACTGTCTGTCAGAGGGAGGGGGGGTGGCAGGTGTGGCTGCAGCCAGAGCCATAGATAAGGGGATACCACCAGTTCTCTTGTATGGGGCCCAGGCCAGCAGGGGGGCCCAGGCAGCTGGGTGAATTGGATATGGGCAGAGAGGCTGAACAGCGGGGGGGCTCAATTATTGAAACTGATCCCCTGTATGGCTCTCTCTGCAGCAGTTGAATGCTGGATTCCTCTCCTCTCCCCTTCTCCACTGGCTTTAAACTACTACAGAGAAAGACATACAGAGGATCGGTTCCAGTAATTTACCGTCCGCTTCCTTTCCTGAATGAACACACTGAGTGATCAGCCCCAATCACTCAATGTGTTCATAACTGAAGCATAGTAAACTTTTTTTTGTGGGGATGGGGGGCCCTGTTAGGTTGGCTGTCCTCAACATTTGGGGGGCCCTGTGGTTTCTAACAGCAGCCCTGGCTGCAGCTATGGGATCATGTTACATGTTCCACCCTAAAAACAGATGGAACATGTAACATGTTCCAAAGGTAAACGTATCCTTTAAAGGATCAGCTGGTGCAGTCAGTCCCTGTTTTTGTTTCTACTGTCAGCTTCTCATGTTTGATTTCATAGAACAGTATCTTACAGATCCTGCAGACAGAGCTGGACCCCTCATAATGTTATGAGCATTTCAGAGTTCCTGAGAGATAGAAGAAACTGTCAGATAGTTTAATGTCCAGCATCTACTAAAAAGTGAATACAAATTTTGTTTGGATTGAAACTATGAAGCCAATCAGACAACATCAGAAGTCTCAAAAGACGTAGGTAATTTACAAAATGGTAGAGTGCAAAATCAGGTGCAGTTCTGCATAAAACAAAAAATGGCCACTGCCCCAATCTATAACTGGCCTTCACAACAAGGAGCACATGGATGGGCGATGCATGTCAAACAATAAAAGAGAAAAATTCCTACCTCAATTTACTGACCAGCTTGCAAACAAACCGAATTGTCCTGTCTAACGGTATACGTTAAAAACAGGGGTTTCGATAGCACACATTTGCAAGTACATGCGTAAGCTGCAGATTTACTTAAACTGGATCTGGTGCAGTTCTGCATAGAAACCAATCAGCTTCCAGGTTTTATTGTCAGAGCTGAATTTAGAAGCTGATTGGCTACCATGCACAGCTGCACCAGATTATGAGTGCACTAGTTTTATTAAATCTCCCCCATAGCCTCACTCTTAGGAGTCTGTGACATAAAACTAAATCCCAGCACTTCACCATGTATAAATCTGCCCTCCAAAAATACAATTCCTATTTTATCACTCTCATTAACACCCTCTCATGCAGTCCCCGTCAACTCTTTTCTACTTTTTAAACTCTCTACTTTTAACTTGACTACCTCCATCCACTTACTCACTCACTGCCCAGGAGATAACCAATAATTTTAAAAATAAGATTTAAGCCATTTGTGATTAAATCTCCACCATCCAGATATCTCCCCCACCTAACATGCCATTCCACCTCAACATACAATACTTCCTTTCTTTAATCCTAATATAATACAGGAGGATGCTCTGATTTTTTTATGCCCACCTAACCACCTGCCCCTGGATCCCATTTCTTCACAGTTACTGTGGTCATCCTCTAGCTCTATTTACACTCCCCAACAACATCAATCTTTTCCTCTCTATGAACATCTTCCCAAACCTTCTAAACATTCACTCGTTGCTCCTATACTTGAAAAAGTCATTGCTGGACCTCACCAATTTGAACAATCTAAGACCCATCTCCTTGCTCTAGTTTACCTCCAAACTTCTAGAACACGTAGTCTACAACTGCCTGAGTTACCACCTCATTTACAACTATACCTCTTCCTCTCCTCTTCCTCTTTCCATAGGTGTTGTCCTTGGTTCTCTCCTCAGATCTTTTCTATTCTCTATCTACACCTCCTCCCTAGGTCCAATGCCATTTTTATGCTGAAGGCAACCAAGTCTATCTCTCTGCTCCTCACCCCAACCCTTCAGTCTCTTCTGGCATCACTACTTTACTAACTGACATTATTATTATTATTATTATTATACATTATTTATATAGCACCAAAGAGTATGCTCAGCACTGTACAGTAGCAAGGGGGACAGAACATGAGACAAGACAGTAACAGTACAATACACGAGGGGTTTGAGGGCCCTGCTCTTTCGAGCTTAGAATCTAGGATATATCAGTATGGATGTCGCACCACTTCCTCAAACTAAATTTTTCCAAAACTGAGCAATTAAAATTTCTCTGCCCTGACTTACTCATCAAGATCAGTGTTGAATTGTACAGTAACTGTTGGCGGTTTATAAATTCTGTATAATATTATAAAAATAATAACCTTCTGTCAGAACTTAGATCACCTGCTGGTGGCACTGTTGCTCCTAGAGTCGAAGGGCGAGGTTTTAATGGCCAAAAGCCTTAACCTTATGCTGGCTACTGGGAGGATATTTGGTCCCTCCTCTGTTATTCCTGCCCAGTGTCATTAGTAAAGCGTCAGTGCTTTTTATTAGAACTTCTCACTGTATTAGTGTCACTGAGGATGTCAGTGGCAGTTAGTCAGGTCCCACCCAGTATCAGAATGCCCGCCGCAGTCCTGCTGTAAGTCGCTGGTCACTGCCATTACTAGTATAAAAAAGATAAAAATAAAAATTCCAGTATATATACCACCATTTGTAGACGCTATAACTTTCACGCAAACCAATTAATTTACATGTATAGGAATTTTTTTTAGCAAAGACATGTAGAACAGTACATTTTGGCCTAAAGTTATGAAGAAATTTAATTTATAAAAATTTTTATTGGATATGTTTTATAGCAAAAAGTCAAACATATAGTTTTGTTTTCAAAATTGTCCATCTTTTTTTGTTTATAGCGCAAAAAATTAAAAACACAGAGGTGATAAAATACCACCAAAAGAAAGCTCTATTTGTGGGGGAAAAAAAGAACAAAAATGTAATTTATGTACAGCATTGCATGACCGCGCAATTGTCAGTTAAAATAATGCAGCGTTGTATCACAAAAAATGGCCTGGTCAGGAAGGGGGGTAAATCTTCCAGAGGGCAAGTGATTAAGTGACTGTACCACCACTAGGTGTCTGCTCTACTCCACTCTATGACCTCAAAGCAATCGCTCGGTCATAATTTGCGTTTGTCCCTTAATGGACCATGAGGATTCCCTGTGTATGTCCAATGCCACTCTCCACCTCCTAAATATCCATTCCACCATATGTAAACAAAACACTACATAATGCTTTATCCTTAAAAATGTTAAATGACTTCTTAAAATAGATAAATATGCACTCACGTGATACAGGTGCTGGATCGCATCAGATATATACAGCATGTATATGAAATTCAGCAATCCTGTGCAATATTGCCTCCACCACTATACTGACTCCACACTCTCTTGTTCAAATGAGCGTCATGACGTCACCCAAAGGTCCCGACCCTATGTGTTTTGTCACAACACACGTGACTTCCCCCTAAACATGCTCTATATTTCTAGTATATTAGTTTACAAATAATAAGATTTTCTTTTTTCAGGTTTTCCAGGTTTTCTTTGTTGAATAAAGCCTTCAGTTTACAGAAACGGCTAGCTCAAGTTGAACGTTACTGAATGACCCAGAGCAGAATGTCCTTCTTTTGCTAGTTCCATATAAAAAAGCTATAACACAATTCTTGTTTTTGTTTTAGAGTTTTGGTAACAGTCTGTAACCTCAGGAAAGCCGATAAGCAATAGGAAAAAAATCTGTAAATGGGATAAATGAAAAGAGTTTATAATTCATGACATCGGCAGGCAGAATGGAAACTAAGTGAAATTACAGGAAACAATTTTAATAAAGCCTTGTATTATGCTGTGTGTGTTGTGTATGTACATAATGGTGGAGATTTACTGAAACTAGAGCGTGCAACATAGCATCTGCATAGAAACTAATCGGCTTCCAGGTTTTATTGTCAAGGCTTAAATTAACAAGTTAAAGTTAAAAGTTGATTGGCTTCCATGCCCAGCTGCACCAGATTCTGCGTGCCCCAGTTTTATTAAATCCCCACCCATTTTATCTATTTGTCCATCACACTACTCACTTACATTACAGTAAACTGCTGGTTCATAAAGTGAAACTAAAGTCACAGAAACAGAAAATCAGCAGGTTTATTATTATTGGCAGAGGAGACAAGCCAAAACCTATTCCCAAAAACCCTTTTTGTTTTGTGTTTGTAAGCAGGCGCAATTTGTCACCCATCCAATAGGTGGCACTGTGCCACTGTACATATGGAGCGAAGGCTTCAAGGAACATTGTTCCTCTGCTAGCTCCATTGGTGACTCCGGAGGAGCAGCTGTCTGATTGGACACTACAATCAACAGTGATTTTTGACAGCCAACTTGCATAGGGCAGCCCTTTAAATAAGGGTGTCCAGCTCATTTTTGCTTTCTGCAAGTGGTGACGTCAAGGAAAGGGAACCCGCTTGTTAGGGTGAGGTTTAGTGCAGAAAATGGTTCCTGTATGAGGAGGGACAGTGCAGGGACATCACTGCTTCCTATCCCATGTATTGGTTTCTGGAGCCACTGTGACAGACCACAGGCAAGCACAGAAGTATCACTTTTTGGTATTCAACCAGCTCTGCCTGAACTGTGGCTTGCTGTTCATATTGACTGAAATGTACCATTAATGACTGCACTGCCGAAATGACTATTCGAACATGTTCTGTGTATTAAAGGGTGTTCTAGTGTCTGAAAGTGTCATCTGCAATACCATACTTTGGTCTGTGTGGTCCTCTGAGTACCTCCACCCTTGGTCCCACCTACATGTGCACACTGCATTGGCGCATGCACCGTGCAGTGTAGAGTCTGCCTACTTATTTACTACTTAGGGCCCAATCACATCAATGCGCTATGCACGCTGGTACAATGCAATGTCATTCATTCATTCTGAATGGCACCCCAATGCACTGCAATGAGTAGTAACGCCCTACCCAGCACTGGAAGAAATACACTATTTTTGGTCCACTGTATTGTTAGGCAGGCCAGTAAAAGGAATGGGCTGCTTTAAACATAAGGCATATGCATTTTTTAAAATTCTTTATTTAGAAACTTTTAGCATTTTAAAAAGCATAAAATAAGACATTTGTCAGGTGCACAAATGAACTCCAGCATTCCAGAGAATGAAAAAACATGATGAGTTTACCCAGGACTACTAACAACTTACAAAGCAAAACACTCTAGATCAGAAGGACCACTTTGGTTCCATTGGGCAAATACAAACATGGTATACACTCCCACCAAGGAAACACCCAATAAAGGAACAACTGCTGAGTCCGGAAGACCGGCCCAGGTTAGGTGAGTGACAATAGAATTCCTGGCAGAATGTTATTGTGCATCCCAACATAGAACAGGATCCTATAATGACGATATAAGTGAAAAGAAGAGTGCAAAAAAGGTGGAAAGGAGAAGAAGTAGAAAAAGAAGAAGACAAAAAAGGGAGAAGGGTGGGAAGATTGTTAGGCCTCAAAGCATGCCATGCCAACACTCCCACGACCCTACACTGTGCACAGGAACGTGCTATAGTCCAGTGGTTGAAAAACTAACCAGTTAAACCAAGTTTTGCGGAACTGCTCCTCAGTATGATTAGCTTCTGCCATCAGGTTTTCCATGGTTCTGATTTCATTGACTTTGCTTATCCAGAGGCTAGGAGAAGGATGCACTTGATGCACTGCAACACAATCAGCAGTGTGAACACGCACTAATAGCTGGCACTGTGCATTGTGATTATACAAAGTGATTAAGAAGTAAGCCATATTTATTTTGGATAGATTAGCAGATTACACTAATGTTAGGTAAAAGGTAACAGGCAGACATTTACATATTCCTCAAATGTAGCCTCTCCCCTTTCATCTATGGAGTACATTTGGCTATATGCAGTTTGAAACTGTATTTCCCTGTTTAATTCAGTTTTAAGTATAGGTAAACCCATTCACAAAAATGTAATTAATGCTTTAATGTTTTAATGTAACTTCAAAGGTAATTTTAAATATCTTAAAATCTTCAGCTTTCATTAAAATAATATCTCTGATCCTGCCAAGAAAGTCATTTTTAAGGCACCTGTTACATGGTGATAGTGCTCTGTTTCTGTCTCCCAATTGTGCACCTGCATTGTCATGCTGTAATGTGCTGCCCCAGTGGAAACTACAATCGTTTATGCTGGCACACATTACACTGGAATATTCCATCAGAAAAAATGGCAATTGTTTATTGTATACAGTATTTTAGTAAACTAAATGTCATTCAGTTAGGGTTTACATCACTGGCATAGCTATAGGAGATGTAGGGGCTGCAGGGGTCGCAATTGCAAACCAACCCCACATTCCAGGGGGCCCATGCAGCTCCCCTGTAACATTTGGTTCTATTGCATAGGAGGGGTGGCATATAGAGGAATCAATGCCCTCCATTTTCCTCCAACAGCCGCTGAATGCCAGCAGGAGAGAGAGGAGGAAAAGCTTGCATTCAGTGGCTGCAGGAGGAAAATGGAGGGAAATGGTTCCTCTATTTGCTGCCCCTGCCCTCCTATCCAGGTTATTTTTTACCTGCTGCCCCAGGGCTCCTGTGTGACACAGTTTGTGAATAAACGGGAAGCTGTAAACAGAATTATTCCTGTCCATTCGTTCTGTGCAGCTGAAGCTGCAAAGATGGAGACTGAGGGCTGTGTCTTCAATCTCCTTTCTCTGTCTCAAAAATAAAACATCAGAGGTTTGTTTAAACCCCTGATATCTCACCAAGGTCCCCCCAACAGGGCTGCTTAAAATTTGTAAAAATATTAATAAATACAATTGTGGAAAAAAAATAGTAAAAAAATAAATAAATAAAATAACAAAAACATAACAAAACAAAATTATTGACACTGTCCATTGCCCTACTGACCCCCTCCACTGTCATACTGACAATGTGCACTGCTCTACTGACACCATTCACTGACCTACTGACACTAACCACTGCCCTACTGACATCATAAACTGCTCTACTGACTGACTTTGTCCAATGCCCTATTAATACTGTTCACTGCTCTATTGACTGACACCGTCCACTGCCCTTACTGCTCTACTAACATATCCACTGCTTTACTGACACCATCCACTGCTCTGCTTACACTGTCCACTGCCCAATTGACACTGTCCACTGCCCTACTGACTTACACTGTCCACGTTTAAGGTATTCTAAGTTCATATTTTTACAGTGACATTTGTTTTATTATATTTTCCTTACTTATAGTTTTCCTTATTATCTAGTTAGGCCTTAATTTCTTTAAATAAAAAAGGGTGTGGCAGCCCATCTTTCATGTTGTTCAGATAGATCTCCACCTCTTGCTTGCCTACCCCTGCTCTAAGGTATTCAAATTGGAGAAGTATGTCAGAATGTGGACAGTTTCTTCAAAATCTTTTGAAATGCCCTCTCATTATGTAAATAAACATCTGAAATAGCTCTTTAGGCTCTTAGAGTATCTTGGCGCATGGTGGGAGTAATCTGGCGCACTGTGGAAATGGCGGGTGGTAGTGGGAAGACCCTAGGTCAACTTTTGCATCAGGGCCCACAAGCATCAAGGTATGCCTCTGGTTTACATGTACTTTAATGGCATATGGGGGTGACTATATGTACTTTATAATACGGCAAATAAAATTCAAGGGCAAAAGTATAGGATACGCTGCTCCAAAGCCCTGAATCATCATGAAAAACTGAGTGCTGAATGCCAGCAGGGGCTTGTACTATGTCCCATAGAATTGCAAAAATCCTAAGGAAAAGACCGCCTGCAAAAATTCAAACACTGGTAACTTTATTCATTCAAAGAACATGAACAGTCACCGCATAGAACCTTCTTCTCTGATGACCCATGATTAAGCCCAGCCTTGTGGGTGAAAGGCATCATGAGGAAGAGGTAGTCCTAGGCAGGGACAATGTTCATGTTGTCCAGATGAATGAAGTTACCAGTGTTAAAATTCTATTTGGAGTGTAGCCAGTCTTTTCATTTAAATAGAATTCAAATGTTTACATGTTGCATCACTTCTAATTTGGCTTGTGACATACAAAGGGGTCTATGTATACAAATTCTGCCATGTGGATGTCTTAAACATTCACAATGAATGATCCCAGAATATTGATAGTATCATTATCTCATATGAGAATCAGCTCCATATAGTGGCCATAATGTATTTTTTTTTATTGAGGTATTTCAGAAAATACTGTATTATGGCCCCTAGATATAGCTGATGTTCATAGGAGAGAATCATATTAAAAACAATACTGGGGATCATTTATTGTTCCTGAGCAAATGCTTAAAGAATAAGTTCACCTTTTGGAATATGTTACATGTTCCACCCGTTTTTAGGGTGGAACATGTAACATGTTCCCAATGCTGCAGCTGCTGCCCGTTGCCCCTCCCCCCACCCCGACAGCAGCACAGGGAGAATTTTCCCGTACTAGCTGTCAGTATTTAAAAACAGCACAGCTGGGGCCAGGGCTCTGCCCACACAGCCGTGTCATTCATTCACAGTGTTCCCAATAGTCTTAGCTGCTGTCTGCTTGTAGTTCTCAATGTACTACCACGGTGCTGTGCAGCGGCAGTTCATTGATTCTTCCGATCAGTATATCTGCTTGCCCATACATCCCATACGGGCAAGAAAATATACTGACAGATTTGCAGGAGACCTGCATGGCACCAGCAATCTGCTGATACATATTCCCCAAAGGAACACCTATATAAATGAGCCTAAATATTTTCATGACATGACAACATATACAGTGAATACAAAATGGTTACAGAGTTATTGTTTGGCACTTGATGTTCCCACTACAAGCACTAGACATCTGGAATATGAAATATATCTTTGAATGATCTCATCAGCATATTTCAGGCTATTTTTGGTGCTCTAACCTAATGTTCTCCAGTTCTACAAAAACTGCAACTTGTTGGTTGCCAAACTGATGAATAACAAAAGAACTGGGAACAATGGTTTTAATGTATATTTTACTTCTTGTTTTTACATTCAACAGATGTACAGTAAATGCGAAAAACAAGTCAACTGACCGGGACAACTCAATAGTTTGTAAAATGTCACAGATAAACCAAGGCAGAAGATAATGACAGTCTACGTCTCCCATTTCTGCAAGTCTTTAAGCTAATATGCTGATTCAGTACTATTTGAATAACAGCTTTGCATGCATATGTGGAAGTAATGTGGTAAAAAATGTAATTTGCCTGAATATGCAGGTGAAGCCCCCAAAGGCATTTACGAAGAGTACTAAAAAATGAAGGCAAGAAAGTCTTATCAAATAATGATTTGTTTTTCTGTGTTATAAATACATCAGAATGGTCTTACTTTCTTACTCCTTATCTAGACAAGGGTGATATAGCCTAGAGGGCTGCAGGGCCACAGGTGCCACTGCCAAAATGTTGCAAAGATAACAGGAGACATCTACAGGTCTTGGATCTGTGCCTCAGGTGCTCAAACTCTGCCTGTGATTTTTTATAGGTTGCAATGGCTTCAGTAAAGAGATTGGGGGTTATTTAGTAAAACTGGAGAGTACAAAATCTGGTGCAAATCTGCATAGAATCCAATCAGCTTCAAGGTTTTGTAGTCAAAGTTTAACTGAACAAATTGAAGTAAGAAGCTTGGCTACCATGCACAGTTGCACCAGATTCTGAGTGCTCCTCAATTGTCTGGTAATGTAATACCATACATCGCTGCGACCAGGGCAATGTATAATCAAAAATACATCTCACAAGATCTCCTAAGACCCATGTGTGAAATCATTGGTGAACCATCCTCAAGAAGCAGGAGAAGAAGCCAGTTAATAATGGAAAAAAATGGTGGCACCAGATGGTGGAGCACGTAGTACTATGGGTGGGAAAGGGGCGCACCAGAAGTGAGCAATATATGTTCTTGGTTACAAGGAAATTAATATGAAATGTACTATTATAGATAGCTGTCTGTCAGGGAATTAACTATTTGCATTATATATAATATACTGTATAATATCTATTAGGGATGATGCACAATTTACTTCTTTTTTTCTTGGTACTATCTGAAGGTAAGCAGGCTCTCTTGATGTTAGTCTGACCATAGGACAGACTTTCAGAAAATGGGGGCTATAGACTTCTGGAACACTATATACTAATCTGCATAAAAGTGTTATTAAGCCCAGACTATGAAAAACTCTCATTATATAATATACACTGCTTAAAAAAATTAAAGGAACACTTTTTAATCAGAATATAGCATCGAGTCAATTAAACTCCTGGGATACTGATATGGTCAGTTAAGTAGCAGAGGGGGTTGTTAATCAGATTCAGCTGCTTTGGTGTTAATGAAATGCACTAATTGGGCAACAATGAGACAACCCCCAAAACAGGAATGGTTTTGCAGGTGGAGGCCACTGACATTTTTTTCCCTACTCATCTTTTCTGACTGTTTTTCACTAGTTCTGTATTTGGCTAGGGTCAGTGTCACTACTGGAGGCATGTGGCGATACCTGGATCCTACAGAGGTTGCACAGGCAGTCCAACTCCTCCAGGATGGCACATCAATACATGCTATAGCCAGAAGGTTTGCTGTGTCTCCCAGAACAGTCTCAAAAGCATAGAGGAGATTGCAGGAGACAGGCAGTTACTCCAGGAAAGCTGGATAGGGCCATAGAAGATCTTTAACCCATCAGCAGGATCGGTATCTGCTCCTTTGTGCAGTAAGGAACAGGATAAGCATTGCCAGAGCCCTACAAAATGACCTCCAGCAGGTAACCGGTGTGAATGTCTCTGAGCCTCACTACCCAGGACCATAGAGCTCGATTGGCATTTGCCATTGCACACCATAATTGGCAGGTCTGCCACTGGCGCCCTGTGCTTTTCACAGATGAGAGCAGGTTCACCCTGAGCACATGTTACAGACATGAAAGGGTCTGGAGAAGCCACGGAGAACATTATGCTGCCTGTAACATCGTTCAGCATGACCATTTTGGTGGTGGGTCAGTGATGGCCTGGGGAGGCATATCCATGGAGAGACACAGACCTCTACAGGCTAGAGAATGGCACCCTGACTGCCATTAGGTATCGGGATAAAATCCTTGGACCCATTGTCAGACCCTACGCTGGTGCAGTGGGTCATGGGTTCCTACTGGTGCACGTCAGTGCCCGACCCATTGTGGCGAGAGTATGCAGGCAGTTCCTGGAGGATGAAGGAATTGATACCATTGAATGGCCCCCACGCTCGCCTGACGTAAATCCAATAGAACACCTCTGGGATATCATGTTTCGGTCCATCCAACGCCACCAGGTTGCACCTCAGACTGTCCAGCAGCTCAGTGATGCCCTGGTCCAGATCTGGGAGAAAATACCACAAGACACCATTCGGCATCTCATTCATTAGGAGCATGCCCCGATATTATCATGCATGCATACAAGCACGTGGGGGCCATACAAATTACTGAGTACCATTTTGAGTTGCTGCAATGAAATTTCAGCGAAATGGACTAGCCTGCTGCATTATTTTTTCACTTTGATTTTTGGGGTGTCTTTGAATTCAGTCCTCTGTAGGTTGATAACTTTCATTTCCATCAAATGATGGGGCATCCTTACTTTCCAAACACATTACCCAGTCCATATCAGTATAGATATCCAGCATGATATTTTTCCCCATTGAGATCTGATGTGTTTTCAAAGTGTTCCTTTCATTTTTTTGAGCAGTGTATATCCTCATCACTGGCTGTGATTGACAGCCTGCAGTTCCTGTTGTTGTGTCTGAGCCAAAGGGGAGGGAGAGAGCCGAAAGAGCCTCTGCTCTCCTACACATCACTGGATCGAGATCAGTCTCAGGTAAGAATAAGGGGGGTTAAGGGGGGAGCTATATGCATTATATGCATGCAGGTAAGAAACCTGCTGCATTGCAATGTGAATGGGACACATAGGAAACAATTGTTTCCTGTGTGTCCCTGCGGTGACAGCCGTTTTACCATGCAGTAAAATGTCTGTTACTGCCATAGTGTGAACTGCCCATAAAAGCAGTGGGGAGGCAATGTTTTAAACATGGGTCATTTTAGGCTTTACGTCTACTTTAAAACTAAGAAATAAAGTAACAAAAATATAATAAAGAAAGTAAGCATTGTCAAACTTTCCAGGAATTTGATGGAGCCAATGAAAAGTTCTTCTCCCACAACTTATCAAATAAAAAATAATGGTATAACTGAATGTACTTCCTGACTTTCAGGAATCAGTGATTATTACAAGGTTATATAGACATTTTTGTTGGCAGCATCCAAGTAAAGTGAACTTGTTTTTTCCAGAGTTCGTGTAGAATCCAAAATCTAATGACAAAGTCTTTTACTGGTTTCCCCTTAAAGTAGAACTATAGGCAAAACCTTTTTTTTTTCTCATTTTAGATTAAGTAAGGGTAAGGTTGGGTAATAACCCCTCACACAAATGCGGTTAACCTGACAATAATCACTCCAAATATTCCTAAAAATCCCTATAGGCAAAAGTTCCACTTTCTTCCCCGAAAGTTCCAAAAATCAGTATAATAATCTTTCAGTGTCTGTGATATCCTCAAAAAAATATTACACGTGCTCCCAGATTTAATCCACCTTCATGAAGATATTTCTTTTTTTTTTTAATTTAAATATTTATTCATTTTTCATTTAAAAAACAATACACATTTCCATATATTGAAAATATAATATTACAATTTCTCATAAACCATTGGTTTCGTATCATTTTCATTTTCTCCCCATAGCTCCCTTAACCCATTACCCGCCCACCTCCCACCCCGCTACTATATACCCCTGACATCTGACTGATTGGCTTGTATCTCATATTCTCTGGAAGCCTAGGTTTGAGAACCGAAGAGAAAGACTAAGAAAGAGAGAGATGCTAACTACTATATTCTCTCCCTTTTCCTAATCCTTTCCCCACCTCTTTTCTCTTCGTTTCTTCTTGTCCTCTCTTTCCCTTTTCTTTATACTTACTTACTCAGTACCTTTCTTTACCTTTACTTTGAACTCCTCCCATTTCTCCCATTTCGCATGGTACATCACCATCCTATCTTCCTGTAGATAATAGAGTTTCTCCAATCTAGCAATCTGATCTACTCTATTCATCCAATCTTCTTCACTCGGTGCCTCGACCTTACGCCAAAACCTAGGAATCAGACTTTTTGCTGCGTTTAGGTAGCCCAGTATACCCAGTTCTTTATATTTATTTCCAGATATCATTGAGTTATGGAAAAGACAGATTTCAGGATCCAATCCTATCTCCACTCCAGTGAGAATTTTGATTTGGTTTGTAACTTTTTCCCAGTATATGTGTATTTTTGGACATTCCCACCAAATGTGATACATCGTGCCCAACCCTCCACATCCTCGCCAACACCAGGGTTGCTTCTCCTCACTCATCTTGTGCTCTATCACCAGTGTGACATACCACCTTGTCAAACATTTAAAATTCATTTCCACTTCACGCATACTAATATTTTCATGTACCATTCTATATATTTTCCTCTGTGTGTGTTCTTCCCACTCCACACCTAAATCCTTTTCCCATTTTTCTATATACTTTAATTTAAACTTACTATCTAAATCCGTGAGAGCTTTATATGCTTTGGCAGTGCTGTGTTTCCCATCACCTCTATCTTCTAAATATTTCTCGAGTTCATTCCATTCTTTCCTAGTTCTAAGGGGCTTCGTTAATTTCTCCACAAATTGTTTTAATTGATTATATCTCCATTTATCTATCCCAGTGAAAATCCTTCCCTCTTCCTTTTTCAAATCCTCCAGTGTTCTTAAGTTTACCCCCTCCATTACATCTCTCAACTGAGCGTCTTCCTTCATAATCCATCTACCTGAGATTTCCTCTTTACCTGGGGGAAAAAAATCTGAATTTCTTAGTGACATTAATAATGAATTAAAATCCCATTTCCTCTGTTTGTGCATTTTATCCCATTCTCTTATTACAATCCTCGTGTATACACTCGTGCTCTCCTCTAATTCTCTAAATTGTGGTGGCACCCATACGCTCCTACCCAAATCCTTTCTACTAAGTGTATTTTCTATTGTGACCCAATGTTTACTCTTTAAGTTGTGTGTCCAGTCAAAAATTCTCGCTAGGATGGCTGCCCTGTGGTATCTTTTGAAATCCGGGACTCCCAACCCTCCTTTTTCTTTATTTCTGCTTAGCACTTCATATGATATCCTAGGTTTTTTATTTTTCCATATATATTTAGTAACCATTCGCTTGATTGTCCTAAAATACACCCCTGGAAGATTAATGGGAATCATCTGGAATTTATACAGTATCTTAGGGAGAATTACCATTTTTATCAGATTAATACGGCCCAGCCAGGAGGGATTTCCTCCACCCATTTTCCTCAATTCCTCTCTGATTTCATTTAACATTGGGATATAATTAGCTTTATAGAGAGTCTTCTGTGAGGGAGTGAGTTTTACTCCCAGGTAATTTATTTCTCTATTTTTCCATATAAAGGGAAATTCTCTCTGTATATTTTCTTTTTCACTTTTTGGAAGATTTATATTTAATATCTCTGTTTTGCTCGGGTTAATTTTTAAATTTGACATTTCCCCATATTCCTTCAGTGTTTTCATTAAGTTAGGAAGTGTTATCCTTGGGTTTCCAACATAGAATAATAAATCGTCCGCAAATGCGGCTATCTTATGTTCTATCCTTCCAACATTTATTCCCTTTATATCTATATTTTTCCTAATTGTTGATAACAGGGGTTCCAGTGATAAAACAAACAACAGTGGGGACAGTGGGCATCCCTGTCTGGTTCCATTTGACATTGGAAAGGTCTCTGATCTCTCTCCGTTTACCATTACCATCGCAGACGGTCCTTCATACAATCTTCCAATCCACTTTCTCATCCTACTACCCAGTCCCAGGACCTCCAGTGTATCCATCATAAAACTCCAGTTAACCCTATCAAACGCCTTCTCCGCATCTATCGAGAGCAGCACTACTGGATTTTTTTCCATTTTACTCTTCTGTATAAGCATCAGGGACCTCAACCCATTATCTCGACCCTCTCTTCCTCTAACAAAGCCTACCTGGTCTCCATGAATCCAATCTGGCATCAGATCCCTTAACCTATTCGCCAATACTTTTGCATACAACTTCGTATCTACGTTCTATAGCGATATCGGTCTATAACTTGCACAATGGGTGATATCTTTACCTTCCTTATGTATTAGGACCACCTGTGCCAGAAGGGATTCCTCTCTTATTTCCATCTCTCCCCCCAACGCCTCCATATATCTCTTTAATTTAGGTAGCAGTAAATCACTGTATTTTTTATAATACCTCACAGTATATCCATCTGGGCCTGGGCTTTTTCCCGTCTTAAAGCTTTTTAATGCTATTTTTAGTTCTTCCTGCGTGATTTCGGATTCTAAGGAGTTTAATAGTTCTTCACTCAATTTTGGTAATCCTGCATTTCTTAAATAATCCCTTCTTTTATCAATATTTGTCATTTTATCTTTATTTATAACATCCTTAGGGGCAATATTATATAATTTACTGTAGTAATTTTTAAATACCTTTGCAATATCTTTAGTTGAATGGACTAACTCTCCCTTGGAGTTTTTTATTTTATCTATATAATTCCTATTCTTCTTTCTCCTCAAGGCTCTCATCAGATATTTTCCTGGTCTGTCTCCCCATCTATATCTTTCACCAATGATCTTATTAAAAGTTCTCATTTTTTCTTCCTCCATTACTTTCTCTAGTTCTTCTCTCTTTTTTATCACTCTTTGCTCTATCTCTCCCCTTATGTTATTTTTATGTAGGAGTTCCATCTCAGCTATTTCCTTCAAAAGCCCGCTGATCTTCTCGCGTCTTTCCCTTTTTTTCTTTGCCCCAATCGCAATAAGGATTCCTCTTACATATGCTTTATGTGCCTCCCACCCTGTAGCTAGTGATACATCCTCTGTTTCATTTTCCTCAAAGAACCTCTCTATCTCCTCCCTGATCTTCCGGTCGGTATCTGGATCTGTGAGGAGTGTCTCATTCAACCTCCATGATAAACCACCTGACCTTTTCCCTCCCCATTTTAATTCCATTACTACAGGTGCATGGTCCGAGATAGTTTTTGCTTCTATTTCTGCTTTAACCAAATCCTCAACAAGTCGATGGTCCAGCAAAATATAGTCCAATCTAGAGTATGTCCTATGTACACTAGAGAAGAAAGTGTAATCTCTCTCTCTCATGTGGACAATTCTCCAGCTATCCACCAGTTGGCACTCTTTCATCACCCTTTTCAATGGTCCCATGGACCTATTTCCCCCTCTCTGTGCTCCAGATGTTGTATCTATTTGTGGATCCATACATATATTAAAGTCACCCGCCACTATTAGATATCCCTTTCCAAAATCCATCAATCTTCTCATAACCCCTTTCAAAAACATCTCTGGCTTCTTATTAGGGCAATATATGTTAACAAGCGTACATTCTATGTCATGTAATTTACCCTTCAAAAACAAATACCTCCCCTCCGGGTCTGTCTTTCTCTCTTCCAGTTCAAACCTGATGTTTTTTGCAAATCCTATAGCTACTCCCTTAGTTCTCTTATCTGGGGAATCTGCATAATACCATGTCGGGTGTTGTCTAGAGTATAACTTAATATTTTTTTTTAACTCTAGATGTGTTTCCTGCAAAAAAACAACTGAGGCCTCTCTATGTTGTAGTTCTCTATATAGTCGAAATCTTTTACCTGGGCAGTTTAATCCATTTACATTATGGGTCACGAAGCGTATTTCCTCCATATTTTATTTACCTTCTTCCTATTTTACCATTTCCTTTCCTCTTTCCCTTCCCTATACCTCTTCTCTCATACCAGATGTCAGTTTTGAAACTCCCTATCCCCAATCCCCTCCCCCTTCTCTCCCTCCCCCTCTCCCCCCCCCTCCATCCCCCCCACCTCCCCCTCCCCCCCCTCCCTCCAACACCACGAACCCCTCCCCCCTTCCCCCTCCCCCCTAATAGGTTTTTTATTTGCCTATAAATCATCTGTGGAAAGAGTCCCACTTTTGATTCCTATCTGGGGGCTCAGCTCCGTCCATGTGCCGCTCACCTTCCCCCCCTCCTCCCCGTTGTCCCTCTATCTATTTGTTCTCTGTTTTCTCTTCTAACTAGCTGCCATTCTTCTTTTCCCAACATAAATAACTCTCTCTCCTCCTCTTCCCATCCCGGTATCTCTATTCTCTGCAGTTCAAATTTATTACAAAAGTCCTTCATATCTTCAGAGGATCGCAAAAAAGCTGTGACTCCATCTTTCCATCCAATTAAGCATGCTGATCGACCCCATCTATATTGCACATTCTGATTCTTCAACAGTTCCAATAATGGTTTCAACGATCTCTTTCTTCTCAATGTCTCGGCTGCTATGTCTGCAAAAATTTGAATATTTTTCCCTCCATAATTGATATTCGTTCTTCCTTTAATCTTCCTCCATATCTCGTCCTTATCTCTATAATTATGGAACCGAACGATTATATCTCTTGATTTTTCTGGGCCTTTTTCTTGTTGAAGCTTTCCTATCCTGTATATACCGTCTAGTTTATACATTTCCGCACCAGGTCTGTCCATTATGGCATTCAAAATTTTTCCTGTGATCTCCTTTAGATCTTCCCCCTGTTGCAGCTCTGGGACTCCTCTTATTCTAATGTTATTTCTCCTGTCCCTATTTTCTTGATCCTCCATCATATAAAGCAGTCTTTTTTGTTCCTTCCGAGTATCTAATATCAGTTTTTCTAATTTTGGGATAATTTGGGTATGGGATTTAACTGTTTCCTCCGTTTCTTCCACTCTAGATAGCAACTGTCCCATTTCTTTCCGAATTATCCCCATCTCTTGCTTTATAGATTTTTCTAAATTTCCAAACATCTCCGCCATTTCCTTTTTATTTGGCACTTGCAGTTCTCTTTCAGTTTCTCCTAACTCCATACTTTCCAGTGTTTGTTGGCTATTGTTAGCTGGTCCCAGGGAAGATCTTAAGCTATTGTCTAAGCTTATTTCCAGTTCACTTCTATCACTTATTTCCTGGATTTTTACTGGAGTTAGTTTTCCCTGCGACGTGTATTTTTTTATTGTTCCAGTTTGGGAGTTCTTAGGCATATTTCCTTTGCTATTTTTCCCTTTCATGTCGCATATAAGATTATTAGAACTTTTTCAAGATTCTGGGGTATATACTTAAAGCTGTCACTGCGTTCTTCAGACCCTCTCTGGGAATTCCCTTCTTATTCTTTATGTTGGATGTCAGTTGGTCAGTAGCACAGCTTGAAAAACTAACACTAACACTTGGGGGAGACCCACAGCTCTCACTCACCCTTCTGTAGTAGCTTCCGAGTTGCAGTCCTGGGATGCCCTTTCTCCTGCTGCCTTGTCCTCCTCTTCCAGGGAATTCCCTTGGGTCTCTTTGTCCTCCTCTGCATATACCCCGAGATATCCCTGGAGACAGCTCTGCTGTGAATGTCGGCTCTTCCCCTGCCTCCTAGGATGCCGGCCGGTCTCTTTCTCTCCCAGCTGTACACCTCGGCAGCCCACGTGGTATCGCCACTTCTCCTTGTCTCCTGGCAACCTCACACTCTCTCCCCAGGATCACCGCTTGCAGAGTTCATAGGGGAAGGACACGCTCCTTCTCTACTCTCCGGTCAACAGCCGCATCACCGCCGGGATCTCCCCTCTGCTCAGGTCAGTCTCCAGCCGCCCTCCGACTCAGCTAGTCAGTCTCTCGGGACAAATTAGGGAGGATAGGTGGGGGAGGCTATCAGAGAGTTCCTATACTCCGCTCTCCTGTGCCGCCATGTTCGGGCTCCGCCTCATGAAGATATTTCTTTTAACCCTTTGTGAAGAAGTCAGAAGTGACGAAACGCGTCAAGGAAGTGACGTTGGACGTAGACGTAAAGACCGGAAGTTGCAGAGCAGCCATCTTGACTGAGGTTTTTTATTCACTAATTGACATTTTACAGAGGATTCATTTTTCCCTATAAAAGGAAGAGTAAAATTTTTTTCTATTTTTTATTGTAAGCATAACTTTATTAAATTACATCCCTTTGAATATGACATACTACACCATAAAGATTTTGCTTTGACCCTCGTTATGCTACCACATGGAGAGTGAACTGAGCAGGGATGGTTGGATGAGGAGAGCTTTTCACGCTTAAGAAAGTGTTTAATCTGGTAAGGTGCATGGTGTGTAAGGTGACGGGAAGTGTAATTCACATTTACACGTGTACCGTGAATATTAGGGAAGCACTTTTTTTGTATCCAAAAGGATATTGCACTATTATTGGTTTTCTTTGAGGAAATATTGAAGAAAGAAAGAGACGGATTGGAGCACAGTTTTTGGAGTATATGATATTGAGAGCTAGAGACAAGTTTTGTTAGGGTAAGGGTGTTTAATACAGCCATTTAGATGTAGACACTAAGTGGGGTGACAAGTCAGTAACCACAGGGTGATTATATGATATTTTGTATATTTGTGTGGGATAATGCACTATAATGAGTTTTCTTTTTTTTTGAGGTTTTCACGGATTAAAAGAAATGAAGGTGGATTAAATCTGGGAGCACGTGTAATACTGGGTTATAACCCCTGTCAGAATTTGTTTGCCATCTGTGTTCCATTGCAGAGATTTTCCTTTACTTCCTGTCCCATAGCTAAGTGACAGAAAATCACTGCAAATTAAGAGAATTCCTTGGGGACCCCCAGGTCACCAGAACTAGTGATCCCATTGGAAGATTTCCTCCCTATTACTTCTCTAGGGACAACCCAAAATGTGGTATTTTCTTTTACTTTAACTTTCAATGATAATGATAAACAGGACAAACAGAGAGGGGGAATCTTCCTAATGGGAAAAGTTTGGCCTTTAGTTATACGTTAAAGGGACAATAGAGTGAATTTCAGGGAGTACAGATTCTGTTATTCCATAGGTAGATGTGTAAATGCTCCCCCTTTTGGCTATTTGTATGTCAGTGTTTCCAATTTGCTACATTAGGTTCCCTGTACAGGGCTGTGTTGTGATGCACTGTGGGTACATTGTGTGTTCAGACATGCTGTGTGCGCATTTTAAAAAGTTACCATCAATCCTTATATAATGTACGTTACTGAAAACTGCACCAAATATGCAGCTAACAGGACATCTTTCAACATGGCACACCTGCGATCAGGGGCGAACTGGCAACTCATGGGGCCCCCAGGCAGTAGGGGATCACAGGGCCCCTGTGTCCTCACACACACTGAAACCACACCCAAAAAATCCTATGAAAGGTACCAGGGGCATCTCATGGAGCCCCCTACTGATTGCGGACCCTCGAGCAGTGCCCGAGTGCTGGAATGGTCAGTCTGCCCCTGCCTGCGATGTACCTTCACCCTAAAAAGGTCATATATTGCAGCTCATCAGTCCTTTTTCTCTTCATTTTCACCCGTGAATAACTTCCTGTAACAAGGTACCTACACTCACTCCTTCAGTGTATCAATGGAGGGAGCCATGATTGCCATCCAGGTTATATCTATTTGCCTTTATTCATCTCTATTACATGGAGGACAATGGGATTAGTCATTTACAAACTAAGGTAAATCCAGCCATAGACTAATTGAAATTGGGACAGTTCAGCAGGAACAGGACTAATTTTGATCCATCTATGGGTAGGTTGGTTGTACTGAAGTCAATCTATGGACAATAGTTCAATATTTCCAAACTTTTCATCACAATTGTATAGCATTGGAGAGCCATAATTGAATAGTAGGCAGTGATTCCTGTCTGCAGAGAATACAAGCCCTGGCTTTGTTTACCAGGTGAAATAGGAAAGATGGAATTAAACATTAAACAGGCTGTATTGTCTCCATGATCAATGTTGGTGAATTTGTACAATATTCCCCACATTTGACTCCAGAAGGGCCTTATTTTTGGAGGACCAAATGACACAGAGGAGGGCCCCCTCCTGCTGTTTTCATCGCCTGCAGAGCTTGGAGGTCTGATGGTAAAATTTATGGAAGACTATTGGTACCATTGGGTCATTATCCTATAACCCAACTCTTGAAATTTGTTAGAAATTTTATAAATATAAGATAGTTACATTGTTCCAGGGTGAACTGGGTATTTTGGTCTCTCTCCCATATCCAAAAGAAAGGGAGGGGGTGTTATGGTGTTCTGTTGAAGTTGTATGATCATGATACTGAGTGATGCAGTATCCCCACTATAATACATATATTTTCAAAAGGAGTACGTGTATCATGTGGATTGAAGGTTTTCTCTAAGGAATTCAAAATGAGTAACTCATTTAACCAGGAGCATAGTTACCACAAGGCAAACAAGGCATTTGCCTAGGGCGGCATTTTTTAGAAGAAGGAACATATGCAGCATGGGGACCAGGTGGGACTAAGAGAGGCTGCGGGCTGCTTGATGGTTTATCAGAGCCCGCCTGTCATTCTTGAGGATGTCCAGAGCTGTGAAGGGGAGTGTCTTTCTCTCTGTTGCCAGGGGTGGGGATGGCGCAGTGTGTGTGTGTGTGTGTGTGTGTGTTTGTGTGTGTGTCCCAGTTTGGGTTACCAATTACTGGGCTCAAACCAGTGATGTTTTTGACAGTAAGAAAAAAGTTGGAGGCAGTCGCCACCTGTAAGGTTGTTCCTATGATGGGGTGTAATTCTTTTCAACCTTTAAAGTGATATTAAAGGCAATTAATCACTTGCCCTCCAGAGGATTTGCCCGCCGTCCTGACCAGGCCATTTTTTTGTGATATGGTGCTGCGTTTCTTTAACTGACAATTGTGCGGTCATGCAATGCTGTACATAAATTAAATGTATGTACTTTTTTCCCACAACTAGAGCTTTCTTTTGGTGGTATTTGATGACCTGTGCGTTTTTTATTTTTTGTGCTATAAAACATATCCAGTAAAAAAATTTAAAAAATCAAATTTCTTCATAAATTAACACCAAAATGTATTCTGCTACATGTCTTTGCTAAAAAAAAATTCCAATACATGTAAATTTATTGGTTTACATGAAAATGATAGCGTCTACAAATGGCGATAGTTATTCTGGAATTTGTTTTTTTTTTTATAGTAGTAATGGTGGCAAACAGCGACTTATAGCAGGACTGCGAGACTGTGGCACTGGGCAAAAACTGACTAACTGCCACTGACATCCCAATGACCCTAATACAGTGACCAGTGCTAATAAAAAGCACTGACACTGTACTAATGACACTGGGCAGAAAAGGGTTAACATCTGGGGTGATCAAATGGTTAACTGTGTGTTGTGTTGTGCTGTGTTGTGTTTTACTAGAGAAACATGCTGCTGTGTATTTCTTTGCTGTGCAGTGAAATACACAGCAGCATGTGCTTGCTGGCAGGAGAGAGACCTATGTTGTTTACACACAGGTCTCTCCTGTCAGTGTTACTCAGCGATCAACGGGTGCTGGCGGGGAATCTCTGGCCGAGACCCAGTGATTGACATGCCTAGCCGCCACTGACGGCGTGGGCAGGGTGGCGCAAGTGTGTGCACGCCCCCTACCGGAAATGCAAATCACGTCTATACAGTATATATATATATATATATATATATATACGTAATTTTGTGCAGCCCTGCTACCCTGTAGCAGTAGTTCTACTATAGGGCAGGGGAAGCAGTTAAAAAAAAAAAAATGTTATACTTACCTGCTTTCTGCAGTGGTTTTGCACAAAGCAGCTCCAAATCCTCCTCTTCTCGGGTTCCCCGCTGCTGCTTCTGGCCTCTCCCTCCTGCTGAGTGCCCCCAGAGCAAGCGGCTTGCTATGGGGTGCCCAAACAGGCTTGCTCCTGAGCCACTGCTCTGAGTGCCCATTCACACACAAAGCTGCTGCACAGCTTGGCTCTGCCCCCTCTCTCCTCATTGGCTCACTGACTGTGATTGACAGCAGAGGGAGCCAATGGCCGAGGCCCTTGTGCACATCTCTGGATCACAATGGGACTCAGGTAAGAATTGGGGGGGGCTTCTGAACCTATTTTTTGCCTTCATGAGGGTAAAAACCTTGAGACTTTACAAACACTTTAACACGTAAGGTTAGAAGCTGAAAGATATTCAAGCTAGACGTCAAGATTTACATAGAAATTCAATGGCCTATATATCTGCATCTGTTGATGAAATTTGACATATACTCTTTACTGAAGTTAATCTCTTCCTATGTTCTCATGCACACAGACTGAGTTTCTCAGCTTATACCAGGCCTATTTTTAACTCATAACAAAGCAGGGCAAGTGTGCATTTAGAGACAACCAACCTGCTCAAAAGGCATTGTAAGTAAAAAAAAAGCATAGACAGCTAAAGATAAACACAAAATGTTATTTTGTGTTCATTCAGGTGTTTCTGCTGGGAAAAGGAAGTTGTATTTTTTGCAGATCACATTTCTTAAGGTGAAAGGCACCGTGGAATGTTTAAATAATTAAAAGCCAGGGGAAAAAAATCTGCAGTGGTTTTGTCAGATAATTCTGGGGTACAGAAACAGATAAAAAAAAAAGCTTTACTATAGTGTACTGACCTAAGTCCAAAAACCTTTGCCCATAATTTGTCAGATTTGGGTGGGCGTTGATGTGCCAAATCACTTTCTTGTATCCCTCAGAGATGCCATTTGTGGTAGTTATAGTAGTTTTCCTTGCCTACTCATAAGGCCATGATGTAGGTGTCACTTTCCTGATCCTGCACTTCTCAGTTATTTATTTTACATTATGAGGGCGAGTTTGATTCTGTCATTTGATACTGTAATGGCTACTGTGTTTGCAAGGCGGTGGAATTTTTTTAGGAATATCACTGAGAGATAGAGAGGTCGGAACCACCCTGATTACAAGCCTAAACACATAAGTGTCAATTAAAGGTTTCTGTTAAAAAACTGAAGGTCCAATATCCAGCGGTGTAGATATGGGTGTGATAGGGGGTCCAAAACCCCCCCAAAGGATCCGCGGTGCAGAAGTTAGTGTTGACAGCCGTGGTGGGATCTGTGTGATATATACTCTGTGCCAGGGGCGGACTGATCATTTAGCAACTCGGGCACTGCCCGAGGGCCCGGGTCAGTAGGGGGCCCCATGAGATGCCCCTGGTACCTTTTTCATAGGCTTTTTTGAGTTTGGGAAGGACACAGGGGCCCCATGATCCCCTATTGCCCGGGGGCCCCATGAGTTGTCAGTCCGCCCCTGCTCTGTGCATTATGCATTCCTGTATACTGTGCGATATACACTCAAGATTTAGGCTCCTTCCACTGTTACCCATGATAAATGCTTAGTGGCCCCCGCTCAGACCAATAAGATCACTGACTAGTGAGGGTTCAGGCTGGGGATAGGTTCATCCAGCCCCAAAGCACGCTGTAGAAATAAGAGGAGATAGCCTTTGCTCGATTCATCCAAGGCAAGCCATGGCTTGGATAATTTGAGCTGACACTGCATACCTACTAACCTCTCGAGCTGGGCGAGGGGTGCGGCGACCGGACTATCTCCTCCTGTTTCTACAGCACCCTTCCATTGTTACTGCAACTCTTGACTGACATTCTAGATTGGCCTAATGTATGGCCAAGATAAGAGTTTCTTTGTCCAAAAAACTAGAAGAGGATAAAACTAACATGCATCTTAAAGCAAACCTGACATGGGAAAGTTACAGGGGAGCAGGAACAAGAATGCAAGTCAAAGAAAAAGAGTGAGCTTTCTATCTTCATGCTTGTTCTTAGCAGGTGTCTTAGTACCTAAATACAAGTACAAAGCATGAGGGCAGACAGCTAGCATTTCAGAAGTTGAGCAATAGCTGTTCCTGCTAAAAATTATGAGATAATATTTACTATCAATAATGTACAAACGTAAAATATTAACAAAAAAAGTAAACGGGAAGATCAGAGGCGAATATAAGCTATTACAGCAGGAAATTTATTATTGGTAATAATTGTAATAATGCATTTTTGGTAAACTTTTGATTGTTATTTGAAACTGAAAACATTTATTTAAAACTTTTAAGTTTCATTCATTCCTTACTCTTATGTATTTTTTTTCTTACAAGTCTATCTTCAGCTTTGAAGGGCTGTGAAAATGAATGACAATAATACGTAGGCTGCTTCCACCTCTACTTTTTTTTTTGTAACTATTTTTGTTTAGAAGTGTAGATGTGTTTCTAAATACACAACATATGAATGTAGCCATATAGTTACATAGTTCATCTGGTTGAAAAATAACATTAGTCCATCTAGTTCGGGTGTCGGCAACCCGCGGCTCTTTTTCACCTTTCCTGCGGCTCCGGAGCACACTGCCCACCAGGTGACAGGCAATAGGGTCGGCAAGCCGCGGCTCTTTTAATGCAGCTCTTCTGTGTGCCGGGCGCCCGCTGGCAAACATTGGCTGTCAGGATGTAGGGGGGGCAGCGTGACGAACTCCTCTCCTCTCACAGTCCGCCCTGAAGACCAGAACGGCGCGGGAACACAGCGAGAGGAACGCGCGGAGCAAAGGTAAGTGAATTGACACAATATGGGGAATGAATTACTATATGGGGGATGAATTACTATATGGGGGATGAATTACTATGGGGGATGAATTACTATATGGGGGATGTATTTTCAGTTTTAAAAATGTTTCTCTCAAAATAAATTTCAATCTTGGTTTTGGCGAGATTTGGCTCAGTTGAAAAAAAAGGTTGCCCACCACTGACCTAAGGCTATGATTGTGATTATGACGATACACTGTGGCCCTGATTAACCCTTTGCTTACTGGGCCCTTAAACCCCCTTCATGACCAGAGCGCTTTTTGCAATATATGCAGTGTCGGATTTGTTTTAAATGTTGCAATGGTTTTGCGGCTCCCAGTCTTTTTTTCCCTCTCGGAAACGGGTCCAAGTGGCTCTTTATGTCTTAAAGGTTGCAGACCCCTGATCTAGTTCAACCAGTAGAAAGGAAGAAACATTTAAACAATCCTATATATACAATCCTATACCCACAGTGTAGATTGTTGACCCAGGGAGTATGTGATTGTCTTTGAGATCAGGAAGGATTTTTTTTTTCTATTGAAGCAAATTGAACCACGCTTTATAAGTTTTTTTTGCCTTCATCTGGCTCAAATGTAAAAGCAGATTTTTCTTTTATTTATTTTTGTCTATATAGTCATCACTGTCCTCTTACAATACCCATTAAATAATCTTTTTTATACCCTCATTAACTTTATATGGAAACAGAACTGAATTATAGAGAAGGGGATGGGTTGTGTCTGGCCCGGTCTGTGTGAATTGCAGAGCTGGTTCCCATTAAATTGGGCATATATGGATCGGAATTCAGCCGGTTCAGCAGGGACTGGCTGAAATTAAATCTGTGTGTGGCCCTTCCTGTTTGACATGCTGGAAAACCCTCCCTGAACAGACATTCTGGGAAACCTTTTGGTGATCTGTGGCTATGTGTGGCACAGCACAATATCCTCGCTGTGCCACACATAGTCACTGATCGGCGAATTCTGACAGCAGTGGGAGCCACTGCCCTAATGCAATGTTCCAGCAGGGGGTTATTCCTCCTTCCACCTGGCAGCGCTAAGGTAATCAGCTCAGATCCCAACCATGACACTACCTGCCTGGAGTTTGCATGTTCTCCCTGTGCCTGCGTGGGTTTCCTTTGGATACTCCAGTTTCCTCTCACACTCCAATAGCATGCTGATAGGTTAATTGGCTCCTGCCCTCTTGGCCCTAGTATGTGGATGTATAAATGGGAGTTAGGGACCTTAGCTGTAAGCTCCTTGAGGACAGGGACTGATGTGAATGAATAAATATACATTTCTGCGTAAATTGACAGCCTTATTTAAGTACCTGTAAGAAATACATTACTGGGGAAAGAAGAGCAGGAGGATTACAATTTTATGCAAACATATCTAAAGGGAAAGAATTTTATTGATCATTTATGCAGGAACTTTGTTCCAGAACAAATTCCTTGCCTTTATGATCTGAAATCGGTTTATCGGTCTGCCCACCACATTTTCCTGGCAACCCATGTCTTCAGGATGGTTGCACAGCGGTAGAACTGGATTGGAGTGTCGCAGCACCAGACTATTTTGGAATTTATAAACTTTTATGAACTTTGGTGAACTTTTTATTAATTTAAATGAGGAGCACATGAGCACTGTTTTTGTGGTGATGCACGATAGCACTTTTATGAAAAAAAGTGGGTTTACTACCACTTGAAGTCCAATTAAAGTCCTAACCCAGGGAAGAAGTCTGCTACTAAATAATAATAGTAATTAAAGTGTTAAACTGCACAAACACAACATAAAGTCTAGAAAATAAAAAATATCTGACAAACTGAAACTGTTAACAAACTTTACAGAACATATTGGTATAGAACAAGACACAGTACTGTATTATAGTGCCATCTAGTGAACAAATGCTGGTTAAACAACGTACACTATATTGCGAAAAGTATTGGGACACCCTTCCAAATCATTGGATTCAGGTGTTCCAATCACCTCCATAGCAACAGGTGTATAAAATCAAGCACCTAGGCATGCAGACTGCTTATTTTTTATTTATTAATACAGGTACTTATATAGTGCCGCAAATTTACGCAGCTCTTTACATTTATATTGTACATTCACATCAGTCCCTAACCCTCAAGGGGTGTACAATCTAAGGTCCCTAACTTACATTCATACACACACATACTAGAGCCAATATAGACAGGAGCCAATTAACCTACCAGCATGTCTTTGGAGTGTGAGAGGAAACTGGAGTACCGGGAGGAAACCCACTCAGGCAAAGGGAAACCGTAAATTCCAGGTGGTACCTTGGTTGGGATTCGAACCAATGACCCTAGTACTGTTAGGTGGAAGTGCTAACCATTTAACCATTGGGCTTCTACAAACATTTGTGAAAGAATGGGTCGCTCTCATTAGCTCAGTGAATTCAAGCGTGGTACTGTGATATGTTGCCACCTGTGCAATAAGTCCATCTGTGAAATTTCCTTGCTGCTAAATATTCCATGGTCAACTGTTAGTGGTATTATAACATTGTTATTGTGGTATTGAGGAAGCAAATGCGAACAACAGCAACTCAGTCACCAAGCGGTAGACCACGTAAAATGACCAAGTGGAGTCAGCGCATGCTGAAGCACACAGTGCGCAGAAGTCACCAACTGTCTGCAAAGTCAATAGTTAAGGACCTCCAAACTTCTTGTGGACTTCAGATTAGAACAAGAACAGTGTGTAGAGAGCTTCATGGAATGTGTTTCCATGGCTGAGCAGCTGCATCCAAGCCTTACATCATGAAGTGCAATGCAAAGCGTCGGATGCAGTGGTGTAAAGCAAACCAGCACTGGACTCTAGAGAAGTGGAGACGTGTTCTCTGGAATGACAAATCACGCTTCTCTGTCTGGCAATCCGATGGACATGTCTGGGTTTGGCAGTTGTCAGGAGAATGGTACTTGCCTGACTGAATTGTGCCAAGTGTAAAGTTTGGTGGAGGGGGGATTATGGTGTGGGGTTTTTTTCAGGGGTTGGGCTTTCGCCCCTTAGTTCCAGTGAAGGGAACTTTTAAGGCGTCAGCATACCAAGACATTTTGGACAATTTCATGCTCCCAACTTTGTGGGAACAGTTTGAGGATGACCCCTTCCTGTTCCAACATGACTGAGCACCAGTGCACAAAGCAAGGTCCATAAAGACATGGATGAGCGAGTTTGGGGTGGAGGAACTGGACTGGCCTGCACAGAGTCCTGACCTTAACCCAATAGAACACTTCTGGGATGAATTAGAGGGGAGACCACGCCTTCCTGTCCGACATCAGTGCCTAACCTCACAAATGCGCTTCTGGAAGAATGGTCAAACATTCCCATAGACACACTCTTAAACCTTGTGGACAGCCTTCCCAGAAGAGCTGAAGCTGTTAAAGCTGCAAAGGGTGGGACAACTCAATATTGAACCCTATGTACTAAGACTGGGATGCCATTAAAGTTCATATGAGCGTAAATGTAGGCGACCCAATACTTTGGGCAATATAGTGTTTGTCAAATCTAAAAAGTTTTGTAGTTATTTAAAGGGATTAGGCTAACTATATCGAAGGAATAAGTAAAAAACTGTCTAGCAGAGTGTGTCATAATCTACTTGTGTGTGCTCATTTATGGCAAAATTGCTATTTATCCTAACCCATATCAATAGATTAAGAGTATTTACTACTAAAACGGGTGTGTGTCTATTTACTAGTACTAGCCTTGTGTGTACGGGGCATTACATATAATCTTATCAAAGATTAGTAAAGAAAAAAAATAATAAAAAATGAATAAAACAGTATCAATGCATGACCATATAATTGTATGTACCAAGAGGGGAGAACAGAATACCAAAAAAGAAATCTAACAAAAGGTCTAAAGGAGAAAGAAAATCAAGATAAATGTAAATCGAAATTCCATCTCAAATTTAAACCATGAGGGGCTCTTGTGTTTAATCTAGAAATCCACCATGCTTCTCTTCCCAGAAGCCTTCTAGCCATATTACAACCTCACGGTGGTGGTAAATCTAGAAAAGGAGATATTACCAGAATGACGTTCTCAAAAATTACAGGAAACATTTGAAAAATGTTTAGCATTAAAATTGTTTGCATCACAATAGTTCTCCCCAATCCTAGTTCTTAAACTTTGTGTAGTGAAACCAAAATATTGTAGGTTGCATGAGATACAAGTAATCAAATAAATTACAAAACCGGTGCCACAATTAATGTACTGCTGTATGTAAAACTTCCCTCCAGATGATAATGAAAAAAAAGATTTACCTGGCACAATGAGATGGCAATACCTGCTGGTCTTATGTAGCACTCTCCTAGATAGCTAGAGGGAGCTACATTCTAAATTGGTAGTTAGATGCTGAGTAGCAGCCTGTGGTAATAGATAGTCAGAGAGTGGTCAAATTCAGGTCACAGCTGAGAGGTTCTGCAGACCAGCTCTCGGGGACTTCTTCCTGCTCTAGAGTTGCTGGAGAAAATTCTAGAAGCAATGGTAGGGGATGAAGAGTGGCTGGTCTGCACCCTTGAGGGATCCTGACCAATCTCCAACAGGAGGTTTGGCATGGAGTCAGAACAGCCCTTAAGAGAGACAGGGCCTGCTCACCAGCAGGGAGAGTTCGGGAGGAAGATGGAGAAGTGAGAAGCTGGAGAGCAGGAGCCTGGGAGGGAGCCCAGATGGGAAGGGACTCACCTACAGGCAGGAAAGCTTGGAAGGAGGAAAGCTCAGGACTTCACCGGGCTCCAGGGCGAGGACCACCTATGCAGCAGGGAAGGAGCGGTCCAGCAAAAGGCATGAGAGCAGCCACTGACCCATCAGCTCATAGGAGAAGATATGAGTGAATAGACCTGCTTTCCCCTGGGCCAGTAAGTATCAGCTACTACCAGGGACTCTTTTCTCTTAAGGTGACAGGCATTGGACCCCCTGCCCAGGGATTCACCCAGAACAGCTGGATAAAGGAGTATTTGTAGTCTGTTGTGGTACATCAGGAGATGCTTGCAAGCTCTTCAGAAGACTTTTTGCTGTAAAGACTTGTACATAGTTGCAAAGGAGTTTGTCCTCTGTTGCCATTACCCTTGGGCATCCCATATATTCTGCTGATCTCTCCTTTTTTAGCTTTACTGCCATAGAAAGGCTGTCACACTCATTGAGATGTGATAGGAAGAGAAGCATGGTGGATTTGTATATTAAACACAAGAGCCCCTCATTAAATTCAGTCTGAGATGGGATTTAGATTAACGTTTATGAGGGGTATCAGGTCAACCCAGGACTTTTAATTTTACATTTATAAAAAGGGATGCTAGCATGGCAGTACTAGTGGCAAGTGTATCCTATTACCGATAGATTAAACAAATTATACCTGTGCTCAAATCCCAATAGCTAGTACATGTATTTATCCAACAGGTGCTAAAGGAATGTAACCAAATATTAACACCAGAAATTCTGAAGGGCCCTCTGCACACTGGTATATACCCTTTCCAGCAAACTTTGCAATACAAAATAGGGATATTAGGTGCACACATATTGCAATACATGTTTAAGCTAGCCAACTGCATCAAAGTAATCCCCCTATGGCCAGTCCTACTCTGCTCTGCCTACGCAAATGCTACTGTGGACACAATGCCAATATAGCGGAGCTCAAATCCCAATAGCTAGTACATGCATTTATCCATCGGATGCTAAATGGATGGCACTGTGTCCACAGTAGCATTTGCATAGGCAGAGCAGAGTAGGACTGGCCATAGAGGGATTACTTTGACGCAGTTAGCCAGCTTAAACATGTATTGCAACATGTGTGTACTAAATATCCCTATTGTTTATTGCAAAGTCTGCTGGAAAGGCTATATAGCAACGTGCAGAGGGTCCTTCAGAATTTCTACTATTGCTGATAGGTGGCGCACATGTAGCAGGCCAGTCCATTGACAGTTAATCAAGATGGCAGACAACAGTGTTAGTGCGTGCATGGAACAGCATGTGGTGATGAAGTGCCTAGTGAATGAAGGCATAAAACCCATAAATATCTACAGAAGACTTCAAGCACAGTATGGTGATGAGATGCTCGGCCACAGTAATACATTTGAATGGAGTAAACGTTTCAAAGTGGCGATATGTCCATCAGTGATGATCCCGGCTGTGGTGGTTGCCAGCCTACAGCAGTCATTCCTGTGAGCATTCAGCGTTTGGAATGCCTGATCCTGAATAATTGGCACATAACCTGTAGTGAAATTGCACAAGAGATGAATCTTTCTGTGGGAATGGTGAACACAATCATGACGAAGCGAAGCAGGCTGTCCAAGGATGCCTCAGGCATACTGACAAATCTTTCTATGCTGAAGCTTTCCAGACATTAGTTAAACACTGAGATAAGTGTATAAACATAGCAGGAGAGTATGTCAAAAAATAAATGCAGTTTTCACTTTTTGAAATTTGTTCTTTTATATCCCAGTTTGACTTAAATGCCCCTCGTATGTTGATTCTCTTCCTTCTTTATCGCTTTTGTTACATTTCTTGATTTTTTTGTTCTCCCCTTTTGGTACATACAATTATAGGGTCATACATTTATACTGTTTTATTCATTTTTAGTTCCTAATCTTTATTATTTTTTTTCTTTACTAATTTTTGATAAGATATGTAAGTTTGAATAGCGGTTTATACATGGACTCTGTGATTGCTATATCAGTTGTCTTGCCCTTACCATTAAGTGGTTGATTAGGACAATCGCAAGTTGGAGCCCCTGTTTATACTGCTATATATTCTATAGTTTCATGTTGTATTGTGAGTTATGACTAAAAGCTGATTCACACGTGCGGTGCGGATTGAAGCTCAGGTTTCATAGCTAATTGATACAGTAGTTGTTCAGTAGGTTTAGATCAGGTTTTTATCCTGTTCACACATTTTCGATTTAGAAATGGTTCCATAGAAGTCAATAGCCTGTAATTCACACCTGAAACCGGACTGCCAGTGCACCAGACATATGTGAATAGGCACCATCGAAAGCAATGTTATTTCACATGTAAAGCAGATTGAACGCGGTTCAAACCACATCCAATCCGCATATATGTGAACCGGCACTAAAGCTGTGTAGGCTGAAACACGTCAACTTTCTGTACTTGCAATTTATACACGGTCGTTTCTGAATAAATACAAGATTTTAAGAGCAACGACGATCATGAGGATCTTTTCAACCAAGTATTGTATACAGCCGAGCAACTGTGGATCAGGCACCTGCAAGCTCTTTGAATCCAGGATATATGGGCAGTAACACCAATATTGTGTTTGTGTCTGGACATTTTACACTTGTGTCTCTACTTGTCCATTTAGTGATGTTTACTCAACCAGGAGTGTCAGAAGGGCTGAGGTTCTTCTTGGAGTCACGGCGCAGAGAACACAAAAGGTACCAAGCGGTCCTTCATGGATGTCAAATCAGGAGCAGCAGCTGTGTCCATGTAGCCGCTGCATCCAATTTGAAATGAATGAGACTGCCTGCAGGGAGATGCACAGAACGCCTGTGAGAAATAGAATCCAGAAATAATACAAAGCTTTCTTACAGTTGTAAGATTAGCAGCAATAATATAGAATGCTATGGGAAAAGTTTCTGGTAATAGTAAACAGATGGGTAAAAATGATATTGCAAAAAGACTTTATTAAGCAAAAGAGTGGAAAAAGGCAAACAGTATTGGCCAACCCAGAAAATGATGAAGAAGGGGGAAACACCTGCAGGAAGCCATAACTCTGCACAGGTTATTGCACGGATGATGACTGTAGACATTTATACAGTGATCAGAATCTTTTACATTGCTATTTATGTAGTATGTACAGATACTTCCTTTAGACTTTGCATCAGTTTTATTTCCTGCTTTATTAGATACCCAACTACCATTCATATGTTAAAGATAATTTACCCATGCAATTAGAGATTCATAAAAACCATCATCCTATAATAGAATCACAGCACAGACAGCGTTTAATTGGCCTCTTGCTAAATTATACCAGCTGTACTCCTGTGATAGGATAGATGCCAGGCAATAGTACGCACCATCCACCCTAGCTGAGGGTAGGTTCACATCTATGGGTGTGCAGGACTGCATGTATTCCTGCACCCGCAGATAATGCGCTGCTGTTTAGCAGACGTATAGGGGGGTGCCAATAATTCTTAATAGCACCTCCACACATTGGAAACCACAGTGCATTTTCCAGTATGCAGAAACACACTGCACCATGTGGCTGCTTTGAAAAGGTGCATTGACCTGTTCCCTGCATTTCCCACAGGTACAGCAGCCCATTAATTTCCATAAATGCAGCTGCAGGTAAACCGCATCGAAGTGAACCTAGATTGAGATACAAACAACTCATCTTATTTTTTGATTCCATTCCAAAACTTTGGGTTCAAATAAAATTCATAAATTTAATATCAGCTCTCCCAGTCATTTTCTGGCTCCCAAATATACTTTAATTAACCACTTGCCTACTGGGCACTTTCACCCCCTTCCTGCCCAGGCCAAATTTCAGCTTTCAGCGCTGTCACACTTTGAATGACAATTGAGCGGTCATCCAACAGAGTACCCATATGAAATTTTTAGAATTTTTTTGAGACAGCTTTCTTTTGGTGTTATTTAATAACCACTGGGTTTTTTATTTTTTGATAAACAAAACCAAAAATAACTGAAAACTTTGAAAAAGAAAAAAAAGGTTTTTTTTCTTAGTTTGTTATAAAATTTTGTAAATGAGTAATTTTTCTCCTTCACTGATGTGCGCTAATGAGGCTGCAGTGATGGGTACTGATAGGTTGCACTGCTGAGGAGGCACTGACAGGCATCACTGGTGGGCATTCACAGACATCACTGATGGGCACTGAAAGGCAGTACTCATATATGGCACTGACGGGCACTGAGAGGTGGAACTGATTGGCAGCACTGATAGGTGGTACTCAAAGGCAGCTCAGATGGGCACTGATATGTAGCGTTGATGTGCACTGGTAGGCACTGAGATGTGGCATTGATGGCCACTCACAGGTGGCATTGATGGGCAATGACAGGTGGCACTAATGGGGCTACACTGATCATCAGGGCACTGATCATTGGTGCCCTGATGATCAGTGTAGATGTCCCCTCTGAGGAATGCCAATTACTGTCTCTCCTCACGAGCTGTCAGTGTGACAGCTCATGAGGAGAGAAATGCCAATAACCGGCATTTCCTTATTTACATGCAATCAGCTGTGATTGCACACAGCTGGTCACATGACACAGCCGAACTCATCTCTTTGCGCTGATCGGTGATCCGCTGTGTCCCAGGGACACAGTGCACCACCGATCGCCACGCTGCACGGCCCCAGGGGTCTGCATGTTCTCCTTGTGCCTGTGTGGGTTTCCTCCGGGTATTCCAATTTCCTCCCACACTCCAAAGACACGCTGGTAGATTAATTATCTTCTTTCTAAATTGTCCCTAGTATGTGTATATATGAATGTACAATATTATTATTATTATACAGTATTTATAAAGCGCCAATAGTTCGCTCAGCGCTGTACATTACAAAGGGGACAGAACATGTGACAGAACAATACCAATACAATGCAAAACATGAGGGGATCGAGGGCCCTGCTCTTTCAAGCTTACAATCTACTCTACATATACTCTATATATGTAAAGAGCTGCGTATATAAGTACCTGTAACTAACATTAACCAATCCAGTAAAAAAAGATGTAAATCTGCTATTCTACTGATACTACAGAGGTCAAACTTTTAACATTTCAAACAGATTCTGCTCTTTTTTCGGTATGCACGTGGTAACAGACTAGTGACTAAGGTATTCCAATCTGAAATGGTTATCAGAGAAACTCCTTGTAGTTATTGAATGTTGTAGCAAATCTAAAGCCTTGTATACACAGCAAGTTTTTTTTTTTTCCATTCAGCCCACTGGGGCTGAGGAGAGCTTGCAAGGAGATCTCTGCATTAACAATGTACCCCCCCTCCCTTCCCACCAGAACACACCAGTGAGCGCAGTCATTGGCTGAGAGCGTTGATCAGATGACAATGGGCTGCTGGTTTTCCAGCAAGCTCATTCAACAGAAGCAGTCTGTGAGATCGGCTTCTGTCAAACAAGGGCCTATATGCACAGGTCGAATGTCAGCCAGTACCTACTGTACCGACTGATTTTGGCTGACATTCAGCCCATGTGTAGGGCCCGTTCACACATGTGGATTAATTTAACCCTTAACTGTAACATATGACTTTGGACACCTAAGGTTCCTGCACAACTTTGATGCTACTTAAGTGCCAGAGAGTGTAAAGTTGCATCAAAGTCACAATAAATAAACAGAACTGTCATGCTTTCCTATTAGCTCAAAAAACAAAATTCAGAAAGTACCAGAAAAACGCATCAACCACAACCTGCATAGATGTGAACCTAGCCTTAAGATCGGCGCTCAGCCATGAGCTTACTTTACCCCTCGTCTACCATGCCATTTACAGTGAGGAACAGAAGGATTTGAACACCCTGCAATTTTGCAAGTTCTCCCACTTAGAAATCATGGAGGGGTCTGAAATTCACATTGTAGGTGCATTCCCACTCTGAGAGACAGAATTTAAAAACTAAAAATTCAGGAAATCACATTGTATGATTTTTAAAGAATTTATTTGTCTTGCACTGCTGAACATAAGTATTTGAACACCTAAGAAACAGCAAGAATTCTGGCTCTCAAAGACCTGTTACTGTGCCTTTAAAAAGTCCACCTCTACTCCACTCATTAATCTAACTTAGTAGCACCTGTCTGAGCTCTTTAAAGACACCTGTCCACCCCACAGTCAGTCAGACGCCAACTACTACCATGGGCAAGACCAAAGAGCTGTCAAAAGACACCAGAGACAAAATTGTGGACCTCCACAAGGCTGGAAAGGGCTACGGGGCAATTGCCAAGCAGCTTGGTGAAAATAGATCAACTGTTGGAGCAATTGTTAGAAAATGGAAGAGGCTAAAGATGACTGTCAGTCTCCCTCGGACTGGGGCTCCATGCAAGATCTCACCTCGTGGGGTATCACTGATAAGAAAGGTGAGGAATCAGCCGAGAACTACAAGGGAGGAGCTGGTCAATGACATGAAGAAAGCTGGGACCACAGTTTCAAAGGTCACTGTCGGTAGAACACTACGCCGTCATGGTTTCAAATCATGCATTCCCCGGAAGGTTCCCCTGCTCAAGTCATCACATGTCCAGGCCCGTCTGAAGTTTGCCAATGACCATCTGGATGATCCAGAGGAGGCATGGGAGAAAGTCATGTGGTCAGATGAGACCAAAGTAGAAATTTTTGGTCTAAACTTCACTCGTCGTGTTTGGAGGAAAAAGAAAGATGAGTTGCATCCCAAGAACACCATCCCTACTGTGAAGCATGGGGGTGGTAACATCATGCTTTGGGGGTGCTTTTCTGCAAAGGGGACAGGACGACTGCACTGTATTAAGGAGAGGCTGAATGGGGCCATTTATTGTGAGATTTTGAGCAACAACCTCCTTCCCTCAGTCAGAGCATTGAAGATGGGTCGTGGCTGGGTCTTCCAACATGACAACGACCCGAAGCACACAGCCAGGATAACCAAGGAGTGGCTTCGTAAGAAGCATATCAAGGTTCTGGAGTGGCCTAGCCAGTCTCCAGACCTAAATCCAATAGAACATCTTTGGAAGGAGCTGAAACTCCGTGTTGCTCAGCGACAGCCCCGAAACCTGACAGATCTAGAGGAGATCTGTGTGGAGGAGTGGGCCAAAATCCCTGTTGCAGTGTGTGCAAACCTGGTCAAGAACTACAGGAAACGTTTGACCTCTGTAATTGCAAACAAAGGCTTCTGTACTAAATATTAACACTGATTTTCTCAGGTGTTCAAATACTTATGTTCAGCAGTGCAAGACAAATAATAATATATAACGACCCCCTCCTCCTCGGTTTAATATGACATTAATAGCATGCGACATCCCCCTCTGTATGATATGATATGACATTAATAACATGATGTCCTCCTCCCCCTCTGTATAATATGACATTAATAACATGTGATGCCCCCTCTGTATATGACATTAATAACATGTGATGCCCCCTCTGTATATGACATTAATAACATGCTGGTAGGTTAATTGGATCGTGTCTAAATTGGCCCTAGTACGTACTTTAATAACATGTAATGCCCCCCCCCCTCTGTATAATATGACATTAATATGTGATATCCCCTCCCCCTCTGTATAATATGATATTAATAACATGTGACGTCCCCCACCCCCTCTGTATGACATTAATAACGTGATGTCCCCCTCTGTATAATATGACATTAACAACATGCGACGCTCCCCCTCTGTATGATATGACATTAACAACATGTGACATCCACCTCCCCCTCTGTATAATATGACTTTAATAACATGTGATGTCCCCCCTCTGTATGACATTAATAACGTGATGCCCCCCTCTGTATGATATGACATTAATAACATATGACGACCCCCTCCTCCTCTGTTTAATATGACATTAATAGCATGTGACATCCCCCTCTGTATGATATGACATTAATAACATGTGACGTCCCCTCCCTCTCTGTATAATATGACTTTAACATGTGATGCCCCCTCCCCCTCTGTATAATATGACATTAATAACATGTGATGCCCCCTCTGTATAATATGACATTACTAACATGTGACATTCCCCTCCCCCTCTGTATATGACATTCATAGCATGTGATGCCCCCTCCCACTCTGTATGATATGACATTAATAAACATGCGATGTCCCCCTCTGTATATGACATTAATAACACGTGATGCCCCCCTCTGTATGATATGACATTAATAAGATATGAAGACCCCCTCCTCCTCTGTTTAATATGACATTAATAGCATGTGACATCCCCCTCTGTATGATATGATATGACATTAATAACATGTGATGTCCTCCTCCCCCTCTGTATAATATGACATTAATAACAAGTGATGCCCCCTCCGCCTCTGTATAACATGACATTAATAACATGTGATGCCCCCCTCTGTATAACATGACATTAATACCAACGTGATGCCCCCTCTGTATAACATGACATTAATAACACGTGATGCCCCCTCTGTATAACATGACATTAATAACACGTGATGCCTCCGCCCCCTCTGTATAACATGACATTAATAACACGTGATGCCCCCTCCCCCTCTGTATAACATGACATTAATAACACGTGATGCCCCCTCCCCCTCTGTATAACATGACATTAATAACACGTGATGCCCCCTCCCCCTCTGTATAATATGACATTAATAACACGTGATGCCCCCTCCCCCTCTGTATAATATGACATTAATAACACGTGATGCCCCCTCCCCCTCTGTATAACATGACATTAATAACACGTGATGCCCCCTCCCCCTCTGTATGATATGACATTAATAACACGTGATGCCCCCCCCCTCTGTATAATACGACATTAATAACACGTGATGCCCCCTCCCCCTCTGTATGATATGACATTAATAACACGTGATGCCCCCCCCTCTGTATAATATGACATTAATAACACGTGATGCCCCCTCCGCCTCTGTATTACATGACATTAATAACATGTGATGCCCCCTCTGTATAACATGACATTAATAACACGTGATGCCCCCTCCCCCTCTGTATAACATGACATTAATAACATGTGATGCCCCCTCCCCCTCTGTATAACATGACATTAATAACATGTGATGCCCCCTCTGCCTCTGTATAACATGACATTAATAACACGTGATGCCCCCTCTGTAAGATATGACATTAATAACATGTGATGCCCCCCCCCTCTGTATAATATGACATTAATAACACGTGATGCCCCCTCCGCCTCTGTATAACATGACATTAATAACATGTGATGCCCCCTCTGTATAACATGACATTAATAACATGTGATGCCCTTCTCTGTATAACATGACATTAATAACACGTGATCCCCCCCCCTCTGTATAACATGACATTAATAACACGTGATGCCCCCTCCACCTGTATATTATGACATTAATAACGTGATGCCCCCCTGTATGATATGACAATAACAACATGTGATGCCCCCCCTGTATATTATGACATTGATAACACGTGATTCCCCCTCCCCCTCCGTCCCAGGCAGGATACAGGACATGTTCAGACTCTTCCCTCCCTGCTGCTGGCAGCCCAGCATTACGAGGATTATCCGTTCTATAGAACAATACATAGAACTCGTGTCATCATATCATCTGTCATCTCCCATCTCTCCCCGGGGCGCCTCCCGGCCTCCCATCCGCTGAACAACAAATCCCAGCACGACCTGACAGACCTCTGATAACACACGTATCTGGAGAAGTCCCTCATACAAGTCAATGAGCACCTGAGAAACTAGAACCCCCGTCCTGCCTCTCCCCTTCATACTCGGGGATACCCCATTTCTGACCCCAAATAAGAGGTCACATGACTCCGCCGAGGAGAGAACACGACAAAAAACTCGCGCCGTTTCCACACACATGAGCCCGCTCTCGCGATGTTTCCATCAGAGAGATGGGCGGGGTGCGGGAAAACTTCAAGGGGAATGGGGCGGGGTCTGGCGGAGTTTTGATTGGGGGCGCGAGATCTGTGGAAGGATTTGGCGCGAGTTGTCTGTGGTGGAAGTGAGTGTGAGCTGTGTGTACCAGGACCGCACCATGCCAGCTGTTGAAGTGCCGCTCTCCGACCCCGGTAATGTCCTGTGTAGTCTGGGGGCTGTCACCGGGCCCCTCGGGGATCACACAGCACGTGGCCGCCTTAGGGCTCTTATATCCTCAGAGTGCTGGGTATAAAGATTGTAGGGGGAGGGGATGTATTGGCTGACATGGTCATACTTCTGGACATTCTAGTTGCCTGCCTGCCTGTCTGTTGTTGTAGTCCCTCATGTGGCAGGATCACGTACGGGGGCTCCGGTCCCTCATGTGGCGGGGTCATGTACAGGGGATGGACAACACATGGGAACCCCACATGATTGCAGGTGTGAGAGTGAGAAGATGTTTTGTGGAAGTGATAGAATATTCTTTTACTTCCGCTGTGTGATGAGACACCTAGCTAAGAGACTGAGCTCTGCAGTCACTTTAGCAGCAGTAGTTTTCTTATTCCGGTCACAATCCTGCACAATGTCCTTTTTCTCTCTTGGTCATGTGACCGTGACAACCGCATTTCTGCGTACCCAATGGCGTTTTCCTAGGATCTGTATATGCCGTCATAACCTTTAATACTGTACCTCGCGACACGGCAAAGACATTGACAAGAGGAGCCTTTTGGGGTTTGCAAGAATGCAGAACCATCAGTTTAACATGGCTTCCTATGGGGCCCATTCACATCGCTGCAGTTTTGGCAGAGGTGCAGGGTTTTTGTAGAAAGGCAGTCCTGGACCCCCATGTGTGAACCTAGACAGAGTCCTCTACCAGACTGTCATGTCAGTGCTGTGTGATTGTGCAGGAAATATTGGTGTACAATGTAATGGGAGACAATACAGTTCAATACAAGAGGGCTAGGAGGGCCTGATCTTTGGAGCTTACAATCTAAGATACATGAGGGTGTCAGCAGTATAGACACACACGGGCAGATTTTCATCTGTTCACGTCTACAGTCATATTCTGCCATTAACCAGCTGTATGTTTCCCTATGACATGTAATACTGAACACTTATGTCATGCAGAGGGAATGCAGTCTCCATGCATAGTGTCGCTTGGTGCCAACTGTAGTCACCTATCTTGCCTTGTTGCTGCACACAGACTGCCAATACAAGTGGATATGGCTGCATGGACACAATTCTACATGCCTGTAGAAACCGGTCCATGGATCTGACTACAAACGTTTGCATCCGTGCTCTCGCTGCACATGCCATGTTTTTACATGCAGTTGTGTGCATCCACTGGTATAGGTTTGAAATCACTTGCAGACTGAGAAAACGGGGGATTGGTCTGTGTCAATGCCCATATGAGCCCATGGTTCATGTATGTGTGGGTCACATAGCATATGTTCTTGACCAGCACAGAAATGCGCTGCTCTTTAGCAGACACGCCTAAGTGCATTTTTGTGTGCTCAAGACTGCAGGGCTATGTGTTTTCTGTGCAGTATGTTTTTTGAAAGGATCAGGGACTTCTTTCCCTGTATTGTACCTGCACCGTGCGAGTGCAAACATGCATATGTGAACCTAGCCTTTCTAGACTACCATGATGGTTACTGGAGTACAAGAAGGAGGGAGAAAATGAAATCTCCATGCTGATAATCCAAAAGGAATTTGAACCGGAGTTCCAGTGCTGCAAGACAGGAGCGCTGTTTTGCTGTCAACCATTAACAGAATATTTCTTACATTGAAGCCCCTCCCACTGTTTTCAGACTTCAGTGGATTCCGCGCACCTCCTCTAGCAGTATGTTCTAATCTGCAGAAGATCGCTCACACCACACCATACAATATTTTCACACAAAGATTCTGTAGTTTGTTCCAAGGTCATCGCCCCATCAGCACAAAGAACCTACTTAGAGCAGGGTATAGATCAGGGGTGGGCAAACTTTTTGACTTGAGGGCCGCAATGGGTTCATATATTGGACCCGGGGGCCGGACCAAGAGTAGATGAATGATGTGTATGTGTCATCCATAGTAAGTATAGTAATATTCCCCCATAGTAAGCATAGTAATTCATCCCCCATATAGTAATTCATCCCCCATATAGTAATTCATTCACTTACCTTTGCTCCGCGCGTTCCTCTCGCCGTGTTCCCGCGCCGTTCCGGTCTTCAGGGCGGACTGTGAGAGGAGCCTAGCTCCCCTCACGTTCATCACGCTGCCCCGCCTACACACATCCTGACAGCCATCCTGACAGTATCACGCTCCACGGGCCGGATTAAAAGGTCCGCCGGGCCGTAGTTTGCCCATTGCTGGTATAGATATTGCTGTCTTCTGGCTGCTACATCTCATTTCTTACCATTCATCAAATACAGGCTATGTGAAGCAGAGGGGTGTATAAAGTTGCAGAGGGTGTTGTTCGATTGGAGAAGCCGTAGCATGACTGCTGCAAGCCCACACTGCAGCTTTATACAGTGCCCCTAAAAGTCATGAGCGTGCATCTGTGACCAATGCATGGGTTGATGCTGAGGTACTGGAAAGCGATTGCTGACAAACTGCCCCACTAGCCTTGCCTTCAGCTCATTCCCATACAGCCTTTGATTTACTTAGGCGGTCTAACGTGTTAAAGTAGAATTAAAGGAAAATCCCTTTTGGTCCTTAACACCCCTGTCTTTTTTTTTATATAGCACTGATCACTGTATTGGTGTCACTGGGGATGTCAATGTCGCCAAGTCAGATGCCCACCACAGTCCCACTATAATTCGCTGATCACCGTCATTACTAGTAAAAATAAACTTTAAAAATCCCAGCACATATACCGCCATTTGTAAACACTATGACTTTCACGTAAACCAATTAATTAACATGTATTGGGATTTTATTTTCTTTAGCAAAGACAGCAGAATACATTTTGGCCTAAATTTGACTAAATTTTTTTTTTCTTGACATGTTTAATAGCAAAAAGTCAAAAATATTTTTTTCTCAATTTTTTTTTCTTATTTTTTATAGCACAGGCGATCAAATACCACCGCAATAAAGCTCAATTCATGGTGGGGGAAAAAAACGTAAATTTCATTTGGGTGCAGCGTTGCATGACTGCGCAATTGTTGATGTATCGCAGCGCCGTAACGCAAAAAATGGCCTGGTCAGCAAGGGGAGTAAATACTCTAGAGCAGTGGTTCTCAACCTTCCTAATGCCGTGACCCTTTAATACAGTTCCTCTTGTTGTGGTGACCCCCAACCATAAAATTATTTACCCAGTAATTATAATTCATGAGTGTCGTTTTACCTCCAATACTGCTGCTTTCAACACAGTAGCTGCTTTCAACACAGTAGCTGCTTTCAACACAGTAGCTGCTTTCAACACAGTAGCTGCTTTCAACACAGTAGCTGCTCTTTACACATCGGAAATATGTGTTTTCTGATGGTCTTAGGGGACCCCTGTGAAAGGGTCGTTCGACCCCCAAAGGGGTCGCGACCCACAGGTTGAGAACCCCTGCTCTAGAGGGCAAGGAGTTAAGGGTTAATATAGCCACTTATTTTGATTTATAATCCTTCCCCAGCACAGTATAATGTGTGTATAATAATTGCAACTTTGTTTTCTGAATAAAGCTTGTGACAGGATTGTTTCTGGTACAGCAACCATAGCAATACATTACTTGAGTATCTGGTTCCCCAGTGTCAATCACTTTCTGATATTTGATTGCTATTTAACTACTTGCCAACAGCAGATAGCCGAATGACGGCTACACTGTGGCCGGCCAGCTCTTGGAGGGCGTCATATGACGTCCTCCCAGAACGCGCTCTCCTGCGCACCCTGCGATCTCCGTGATTGCTGTGTCCTATGGACACAGCTCATCACGTGATGTGGTAAAAGGCCAATCACAGCGGCCTTTTACCACGTAATCAGCCGTGTCCAATGACACGCTGATCACCGGGAAATGCAATTGCCGGTTCTCGGCTGCACTTTCCTCACGCTGTCAGAGCACGAGGAAAGTACTGCCGAGAACCAGCAGTTGTCAGAGCAGGGATCAGCACTGATGATCAGTGCCCTGATGATCGGTGCCTAGAGGTTGCGCAAGTCATTGCCCAGCAGTGCCACCTATCAGTGCTGCCTCATCGCACATCAGTGAAGGAGAAAAATTACCTGTTTGAAAAATTTTATAATAGAAACAAAAACTTTTTTTTTTTATTTAAATTTTTGCAATTTCTTTATAGCGCAAAAAGTAAAGCGCCCAGCGGCGATTAAATAACACAAAAAAGATCTATTTGTGAGAAAAAAATGATAAAAATTTCATATGGGTACAATCTTGCATGACCGCGCAATTTTCAAAGTGCGACAGCGCTGAAAGCTGAAAATTGGCCTGGTAAAGGGGGTATAAGTGCCGGTAGGCAAGTGGTTAAACCCAATTTCCATACACTGGGGCAGGTTATGACAAAGGAGGTTTTCCCTTTGACATGTGTTACTGCACCCTACACCACCCACCTCTCCCAGGCACACATGGGGATCACCACAAGGCTGATTACAGTGTTCCAGGACCCAGTGCTCCGGCCGGTCCTTGACAGCTGTCAGATCAAACACCTCCTCTCTCCTGGCATGAGAAGAACTTTGTTTGCAGCTTTGCTCCATCTGCTGATGTCTCTGTGCTCCTCCTGTGCTGGACACCTGTGTTTTAATGTAAGCGTGCTATGTTTTTATTTTCAATAAATGTGTATAAATGCTGATGGAGGGTTTGCGGTGTTGCCACTTTTGTTTGAGTACAACAGAATCCCTAGTTGTCCAAAGCTCACCAGAACCTAGTGTTCCATTGGAAGGTTTCCCTCTTTTTCTGGGACAAAACAATTTGGGGTTTTCGTTTTTGCTGTACTTTAACCATTTGCTGTCCAGTGTGTGCATGTGTATACTGTATGTCCTGGACAGCAAGCGGTTCTACAAGGATCATGGCTGCAGCTGATGAGATCACTGCTACACTTGATTAATAACTGGGTTCTCAAAGGTTGTAGTGCACACAGTGCGATTATCATTTTGTTTGTAGTGGAGTGTATTTACAGAACCAGACAGATATTAGTTCTCATTGAGAACTGCAAACTCTTTAGCATATGAGATGTAGCAACAAGGACAATGTATGTTTGCCTCATGTAATAGCAGAATTCTTTAAACCAGGGGTAGGCAACTGTAGAGGTGGAGATGTACTTGAACAACATGGGAGAAGTCAAAGATCACCTGGAACGGTGTCACCTCCTCACACCTGATTTAAACCTCTAATTGCCATACTACCTTGTCACAATCGCATGCATAGCATGGCAATCATGGGTTTACATCCGGCGGTGAGGAGGCACCATATTGCCTTCTCACCACTTGTCAAACGCACTGGGATCACTTTGCAGAGGAGAAGCACTGCACCTGTGAATTAGCTCTTAGTTGTAATTGGCATTGACACCCTAAGAGCTTGTTCACATGTAAAGTTGGTGGGTGGTAAAACCCTACGGTTGAATCATGGTTTTACTGCCCTCTAATCCCTACCTTTAGCTTCTGAGGCAGCTGCTAAGTGTACAAATGCTGCAGCAGGAATTGCACCCCCTGTTACTTTTGGTAGGTGCTACTGCCTGTCAACCAAGACCCATTCAAGTAAATGGGCCACTCTGAAAGTGTCCTGCAACTGCATGCTTCTGCAGGGTCAAAGGGCTTACAGCAGGTGGCGAGAAAGCAATGCAATGCTGCCTGTTTAACCCCTTGTTTGCTGTACTGTACAAGGTTACAGGGCAACTGCAGAGCAGCCTCATTCATTTAATAGGTCATGCTTGGCTGGTGCTACACCTACCAACCATGACAGGGCATAGGAGACATCAACTTGTGCAGTTCCTGCTCCCCACTACAGATCCAACTTTAGTCCCTCTGCATTGCACTCTGTTGCTCTGGGATGGCGGGTCAGCAAGCCCAGACCACGATCTACCAGTCACCTGGCCAAGATCTACTGTCAGATCACGATGTACTGGTTACTGACCCCTGCTTTATACCATTACTAACCTTGAAAATTAGACCTTATGGAGAGAACTACATAACATACAATGAGCTTCTGTGTTCAATAACTGGCAGCTTTGTTTTAGAATACCACCATTGTATAGCCCTAAAGGATTTCCACCAAATATGTGACCAAGAAAGTTTGAAACACTGAGTTCCATTGATGGAACATGAATGGAATGGGACTTTTATGTTCCCTCCTAGATTGTAAGCTCCAAGGAGCAGGGCCCTCCTTTCCCTCTTGTATTGAACTGTATTGTCTCCCGTTATATTGTAAAGTGCTGAGCAAACTGTTGCCGCTATATAAATCCTGTATGTTTCATATCTAAACCTCACAGCTAAATGTGACTACCATTTTGTAAAACAAATGTTGCTGTCTTTGCAGCTTCACCGGCGTCTGAAATGGATCAATTAATGGATGGATTAATAACTCCAGCAATGTTAAAGGAAGAGGAAAAACTTGAGAAAGCAGCTCAAGTTGAGGAGCGAAAAATTATGGAAAAGGTGGAAATAATTTTCTGTTTGTTTGTTTTTGTTTTTTTTTAATTTTTTTTTTGTATGCTTAGAAAGTAAAATACCTTGAATGAATGACCATGTATCATACCATGTGTAAAATGTCAGGTATTTATGTGCTCAGGGATGTTGAATTTGTATCGCCTCATTCCTGGGACGTAGTGTGGGTTTTTTTTTTTTGTTTTTTGTTTTTTTTACACCGAGTGCAAAAATGGCTTTGGCATCAAAAAGGATAAAGGCTAAGCCTGACACTCCCCTTTTCTGACAAGCACCCAGTCGGTGCTCATTACACTGTAAGGTCTCTCTCCTCCCTGCTAGTCCCTGGGTGCGGTGCTGGAGATGGGCATGGAGGGGAGGAGGAGATAAACAGCGCAATGTTAAAAAAAAAAAAATAAAAATAAACATTTTAAGTTGCCATAGAATCCCTTTTTGATTTAAAAGCCCCAGACATTCCTAACAGCACCTCAGATACGGTTTTGGTTAAAATTGTGTGGTGTTTTTTTTTTTTTTTCCACACCCCTGGTGCTAAAGTGGGCTAACCAAAGCAATATAGACTTTCCTTGCATATTTGTGCTCAAACAAGATGATGAACTGAAACCTGTAACAAATTAAGTAGAGTTCAGGTGTGTTCAAAACACTACAACAAAGCCTATTTTTGAGTTTTTTTTGGTGTTTTTTTTTTTTTTTTTTTTCTTTTATACTACCTGCAACATTTTTCTCCCAATTCACCCAGGTTGTTGAGTCTTTGCAAACTAGCTTGAAGAAAACATGCTATAAAAACATTGCTGCCAATGCTGATGGCTTCTTAAATAAAAAAATGTAGTAGCTGAAATATTCTGACACATTAACAGCAAGCAGGAGCCAAGTGGGGGGGGGGGGGGGGCTGGTGTGGTTGTGTTTTTTTTTTTTTTTTTTTTCTTTTGTTTGTTTGTTTTTTTTAAAAAGGTTAAAAAAAAAAAAAAAAATTATGTTTAGAACCACTTGACTTCAAAATTACCACTTCTGTGTGATGCCAGTTGTAATATTCATGGCAGGCATTTGGGGGGGTTTTGAGGCTCAATGAATGCTGCTTAACCACTGGCCCTCTGGAAGACCAGGCCATTTTTTTTTTTTTTGTGCCATAAAAGACCAAAAATATCAAAATGTTACTTTTTTTTCTAGAAAACCAGCTGTAACCTAACTTTAGAGTTTTTGATTTCTGAGAATATTCTGCTTCAGCTTACTAGCAGATAGGGGTGTGCGAGGGCTTGTTTGAAGTATTCCACATATCCCTTAGTAAACTATTTTAATGTTCATAGTCGAGGCACTGGTGCAAGCTGCATGTAGTCTTCATCGGACTGCTGGAACTTGCAAGATCCAGCCACTGAGCGATCAAATATGTGTTTCAACGTTTTTTGTTTGTGTGCAAATGGCTGAAATATAGGTAGTGCTGAGCACACATTCCTGGTGCCCCCTTATGTCTTTTGATGTTTAGTTAAAAAAGGAAATTTTAAAAGCACTGCTGCTACAAAGTTCATGACTTTTCAGATTAAGACTCTCTGTGATGCCAGACAGTCCTTGCAAGGGCATGGTGGATTCCTAAATTGCTGCAAGCTTGATTTATACAGCTCCTTGTAAAGGCTTGTCGAGATGTTCCCCTCTGGGTCTGTAGGTTTGTCTTGGGTCTTTTGTCATCAATCCTTGGTGGCTCAATTGTCTTCAATCTACATGCAGTAGCATGAAAGTTATGCAGACAGATGAGGGAAACTAGGGCCAAGACTTAAGAACATGAAGAAACTGTGCTCTGTGATGTCTGATCAACTACTTGAGTTATGCTGCCACCTTTAGTGTTGAAATTAAAATTCTGTACCAAAAATTCAGGATGCACTTGGCCAAGAACTGAAATGGACAGGTGCTTGTGTTTTGTTTTGTGTTTTTGTTTTTGTTTGTTTTTTTTGTTTTTTTAATATATACACCATTGCATTCGGCTTTTTAATATCACAAAGTTAAATGAATATGAATTTTAAAATACAATTTAGTAACTCAATCACTTGAAGGCAACACAAAATTTGGACAGAAAATTAAATGTATCTAAAATTTAAAAAAACTTAAATAGGTGTGTTTTTGCATTGAGGTCAATGATATGCGATTATGTATCGAAGTCCATTAGCATTATGGGCTGTTTTACCAGGTGGATGGTTTTGCCCTTGCAGATGCCTCCTGGAGACCGGTCGTGTAGGCATCTTACCAATGGGGTTTTTCCTGTTCTGAAGGTTGCAGTATAACCAAAATCATGAAGAAGACACCCTGTGTCCTGTAATGCATGGGGGGGGGGGATCCCTGACAGTACAATATTGGGCGGAACAATCTTGACAAGCACTACAGAGGAAAAAGATTTGGGAGTACTCATCTTGGATCGTGAACAAACAGTGTAGCCAGGCAGTGGGAGATGTGCATAGATTTTTGAGTCATTAGAAGGGTCACCAATAGAAGATTCCTTTAGTCCTGATTCCTTTATGTAGTTCTTTAGTTAAGCCTAGTACACACAGAGAAAATCTGACAAATGCATTTTCGAAGCGATAATCTGGTTGTTGGTACACAGCTTTCAAGAGCCGATTACAACAGTTCAAAATTATTTGAAGGGAGAAGCACAATTTTTTTTTTTTTTTCTCTCTCTCTCTCAAGATAACCGAACAATATTCAAATTGGTACAGTGTTCCTCTGTATTAAAAAGTAGTGACCCAAGATTGCGCATGCTCGGAAACATACCTTGCATCATGGGAAGTTGTATTCTGTCTTAAAAAAATTTTTGTAACTAACTTATTCATTTTTCGGTATGTGACAAGTATGTAAAAAAACCTATCATTTGTCTGATGTTTTCCTCATGTGTGAGGCTTTAGTCCTCCATGTAGAATACTGTCCAGTTCTGGAAACCTCACAAAGATATTGATAGAACGAGTTTATGTATTGCTTGGTACAGACTGAAAGGATATAGACCAGAGATGCAGTGATTCTGCCCTGTCCAGGTTTTTAAAGGCAGGACATGTACAGTACTGCAGAGTAAGATGTGTACCCCCATTGAACTTGCCAAACATGTACAAAACCATTCTTTTTCTGAGATTCCTTTTTCTAATTCTTCTTGTAGGCTCAGATGTCTTGGGAAAGAGACTCTAATGAAATGCGGTATAAAAGGCTCCAGCATTTGCTTGAGAAAAGTAACATTTATTCCAAGTTCCTTTTAACTAAAATGGAACAGCAACAGCTGGAGGTAAGTTATATTCGTGTACAAAATGCACTGTTAATGCACAGAAAAACAGACCTGTTATTCTGTGCTGCCTAGGTGTGTTCTGTAGAGAACACAAGTCAAAGCTGAAAGTTTAACAGTGTACCTTATTCATATATTTTTTTTTTTTTTTTTTTTTTTTAGGAGATTAAAAGGAAAGAAAAACATGAAAAGAAAAAGCAGAAAACCACACAGGTAGACACTGGTTTCATTTTTATAAAAACTTTAAATGCCTAACTTGCATGGCACTGAAGTTTCCTTGCCGTCTGCCAATTAATATTAAATGGTCCTATTTAATACAGTGCAAAAGATATTTATTGATATTTGTTTATAGCATTTCCCATTAAAATCTGAGCACTGGAAGTAAAAAAGTAAATGTCATAGCTGGCTCTAGCTCCCTCCTGAATCCTAATATAGCCGTCCCCATACAGCAACCACTGAGCCTTGCCCCCTCTGCATTCTGTAGCATTGTCGCTTCATCTCCCCTTATTAGTACAGAATCTGGATCTGCAAACTGTTCAAGGAAATGAAAACTGACAGGTTTTGTGTTGTGAATTATTGCAGCTGGAGAAAAGGGCCCTCGTTCACAAAAACACATGCTACTACACTTGTCAAGTAGCTCAGTGTACTATCTGGCTTGTGCTGTTATCAGCTTGTGTTTTTGTAAATGAGTCCAATTCTCCAACCGCCATCATTCATTCACAACATAACATGACCGTTGTTTCCACTCTTACCCCTGAATGGCAGACTATAGGTCTGGACTCTGTAAACTAAACTGCAGAGATGAGGAGACCGATGAATGAATCTGTCTGGCATCTTGGGAGGAGAGCAGGTTATGAGCTGTCTGGGCTTTGTGTACATTGCTTGTCATGCCTCCTTTCCTCCTGAGCTGTTGATCAGTGTTGTCAGCTTGGTGGGTGGGGCTAGATATTCAACACCACATCTTGGCAATCCCTGCACAGGCTTTAGATGGCGACAAGTGCTATATGCACAGCATCTCCTGGGGTGTTTAACAAGCCCTCCCCCTTCTTCTTCTTTTTTTTTTTTTTTTTTCCCCCCCTAATGGTCAGGGGTCTTCTTTAATCTGGCTATTCACTAACTCTAACAGATGACACTGCTCTATATGCAAATATTGTAAATGCATGTAATTTTTCAGGGGTGCCATTCAGTGTTTTACCTGCACTTTTTAGTTGTGGTAAATTTAGCTGCTTTTTATATAAAATAAAATTCTCTGCATACTCCAAAGGTATGTAAGGATTGCTAAACCTGCTTTTTTAAAGCAGGAAAATTAGGGGTACATTCATACCTACGAATACACTTGGCTACACAGCATTTGGCTGCAGGAGGAAGCTCCTTTGGAAGCAATGGGTGGTTGTCAGCTCCCACAGCTAATGTCGGCCACTTGCCTGTGATCGCTGAGCCTCCTCTTCCAGTTTGCTTTCTGGAACTTCAGGAAATTCGGCTGTCTGCAGCTTTGGACCAGTCCTACTGGAGAGGTGCAGATCAGATCCTATTCTTGGTAGAATTTGATGTTCCAGCCTTGTCAGACCAGCACATTACAGGTGTAGATGTTTGGCATGCTGACTTCTCACCAGGAGCCCCTGAGTCCAGGAGTAGTGGTCCCTTCATGTGAATTGTTCCTTATTGCTTCTTACTGGCCCAGACAGCTGACTTTATAAAGACAAACACTATGTAGGCAGTGCCACATCTTATGTTTCACCAAACTGCTGTCCTGCCTTATGGTTGCTAGCGTTAATAGCAGGGCTGTTGAAACCAATGTTCTGAGGGACAAGGCCATCTGAATCTCATTCCTACATGCTAAAAGCTAGGCAGTCTACTTCTGCAAGGACTCTCATTGCACATGGAAGACCTCACTTGTTAGTCTTGGTTTCTACCCCAGGAGTTTCTTCATTGGACTAATTCTCTTTGCTTCCGCTGGGTCTGTTTCAGAGATTGCTTTCCCATACTTTAAGACCTTCTGTACAGGGGGACTTCATGTAATGCTCCCTTTTTAGTTACCCCGTGACTCTGTAAAATGTGAGTCCTGTTTTCTTCTGCTCTTCGGAAACTTCCTTTTTAAACCCATCACAGACCTTTCACGTCTCGCCCGCAAGGTTGTTTTCTTGTAGCCATGTGGGGTGAGTTTGTCTCAAATGGCAGCCTTCTTCTGCAAAAGTGTGTGTGTGTGTGTGTGTGTGTGTGTGTGTGTGTACCTGTGTTGGCCTAGGCGCCCATGCGTGTGCACACAGGTGTTTGTGGATGTATTTGAAGAGGAGCATTTATAGACAGAAGAAAAAAATGCAGCAAAGACACATTCTGAGAGGAGCTTTTGAGCTGGAAAACCCAGGTGTAAATGAAAATGTCCAGTAAAATGCATTTACGCTCAAATGCCATATGTGCTTGCATAATGTAACACTGGAGGCATAAAAAGGTTGCTCATTTTTTATATGCCAGTTTTTCATGAGACCCTAAAGCTGTAGTAAACTGCAACTTTAAAAAAATATTTAAATGCCCTGCAAGGTAATGTCAGAACGTGCTAGGATGAATCACATACTAGCACATTCTAAAGGGCTTTCCTTAAAACTAAGCCCTCCATCGGCGAGCTGTCAACGCTGACAGGGCTTCCATCTTCACCTGGTGTTCCTTTTTATGGGTTCGCTAGCTCCGGCCAGTCTGACTAGCTGAGCAGCAATGACACCACAGCACGGTGCTCTGGAGGATCGGCACGGGTATGCCATTCCTTCAGTGCTTATGTGCCGGCTGTCGTAAAGGGTGAATATCTTTTAAACGATGCACATTTCAGCAAATATTCATTTCACCTACAGGTAAGCTTACCTACCTGTAGGTAAAAGATTCAAAAGTGGGTTTACTTACACTTTAATGTCATTAAAGATTTACCTTTTTTTCTTTTTCAGTCTGCAACCACTGTATTTTTCTGGAAAATTCATTGCAGTGTGACAGCCTGGCCCAGAACTTTCTGGCTAAGGTAGTTTCTCACCTCACCCAGGACCTTGTTCTTCATCCCTGCAGTTTAGGCTGAGTATCTTAAAGCCAGACTTTAGGTTTTGGTTTTGTTTCATCCCAGGTGGACCTTCCCTTTTTTTTTTTTTTTTTTTTTTTTTTTTTTTTCCCCCTCTTATTCCACCATCTCTAGGTGGTCTAGGCAGACTAACAAGTGCCCTATATAATATACATTTTCTAGAGCTCAACCTCTGTAGCTGTAGGCAGACCATCATCCAAGCCTAAAATCTGGTATTGGCTCTGCTACTTGACAACATGCTATCGAAGTCTATCAAATATAAGTTTCATCCTTCATCTCATGCCAGCTTTGGGCATCGGGTTCTTAAGGCTGCAGGCTTGTACCCAATTCTGTTGATGTTTTTATGGACATTTCCTTTGTTTCCCACACCTCAAACTGCTTTTGGACAGCACAAAGGTGTAAAACATCTTTGTCTCTCTGAAACAGAAATAGGATTTTTGTACTCTGTGAAATCCTTTTCTTGGAGTCCATTGAAGGATGAAGTCCTACCTGTGTATGATCATGCTCTTACCACGGTTTTGTTACAAAACTGAGGCATAGTGGGACTAGTTATTCTGAGCTAGCCTAGTTTCTTTGCCAGTGTCCATTCCTGTAGGCAGCAGTATAACCCAAAGTTTAAAACTTGCTGTTCACCTCAAATCAAAGGACCTTGTTGAGTACTAAAATCATCATGTTTTGCCTGCACCTCATTTACCGTGCCTTGAAAAAGTATTCATACCCTTTGAAATTTTCCATATTTTGTCATGTTACAACCAAAAATATAACTTTATTTTCTGTGATAGACCAACACAATGTGGCACATAATTTGAAGTGGAAGGAAAATGATAAATGGTTTTCAAACTTTTTTACAAATATTGGGAAAGTGTGGTGTGCATTTGTACTCAGCCCCCCCAAATCAGTACTTTGTACTCTGCAATTACCGCTTCAAGTCTTTTTGGGTATGTCTCTACCAGTTTTGCACATCTATAGTGACATTTGTGCTCATTCTTCTTTGCAAACTGTCAGATTGGATGGAGAGCATCTCAACAGCAGTTTAAGTCTTGCCACAGCTCCTCAATTGGGTTTAGGTCTGGACATTGACTGGGCCATTCTTACACATGACTATGCTTTGCTCTAAAACATTCCATTGTAGCTCTGTCTTAGGGTTGTTGTCCTTCTGGAAGATGAACCTCTGCCCCAATCCTGAAGTCTTTTGCAGACTCTTTTTAGGCAATCTTCTAAGATTGCACTGTATTTGGCTCCATGCATCTTCCCATCAACTCTGACCAGCTTCCATGTGTCTGACAAAAAGCATCCCCACAAAATGATGCTGCCACCACCATGGGGATGGTGTGTTCTGGGTGATGTGCAGTGTTCAGTGAGACCAAAATTTTAACTTTGGCCTAGAAGCAAAACTCTGTGTGGCAAAAAACTGACCAGAGCACCTTCTTCCATGTTTGCTGTGTCCCCCCACATGGCTTTCTGCAAACGGGACTTCTTACTTCTTTCTTTCAACAATGGCTTTCTTATTGCCACTCTTCTATAAAGGCCAGATTTGTGGAGTGCACAACTAATAGTTGTCCTGTGGACAGATTCTCCCACCTGAGCTGTGGACCTCTGCAGCTCTTCCAGAGTTACCATGGGCCTCTTTGCTGCTTCTCTGATTGAATGATCTCCTTACCTGGACTGTCAGTTTAGGTGGGCGGCCATGTCTTGGTAGGTTTGCAGTTGTGCCATACTCCTTTTTTTTTTTTTTTTTTTTTTTTTTTCCTTTTTCAATTTTTGGATGCATTGATCAGTGCTCCATGAGATGTTCAAAGCTTGGGTTTTTTTTTTTTTATAACCTAACCCTGCTTTAAACCTCTCCACCTCTCCAGAAATCTGGGGTCTTAGACTCTCTCCTTGGCCCCCTGATAAATTGGTTTGTGTGTGTATATATAAATGCTTTGATCCACAATCCATGTATACAGATCTTCCGTGAAGAAAAGCGGCTCCAAAAAATCAAGGAGTAGGTAAATTTGCTGTTTCCACCTGAATTCCAGGTTTGGGCAGTGAATGGGGGAAGTACGAGTGCTGTCGCATTTGTGGGCTGCTAATCAGGATTTGCAAGCACATCCAGAAGGACACTATGGGCCTGTGTTCAAATTCTGGCGGCTGCAGGACCAACATATACTACACTTATAGGACTTGCCACATCCCCAAGTGATACTGCAGTGTTGGTATGTATAAGACCAGTATGTACTAGGCCGTTGGTGCTTACCAGTTCACCGAAAGGTAGAGCGGCACTAGTACTGGTACTCTGCTGCGTATGAGAATCATCATCATGAAATTGTACCACTTTAGCAGCCTGGGAACTGGGTTGGGTACACCTGACCTTAGTTCAGACAATGGAGTAGAGGTCCCTGCTATCTGTCAGGTGCTGCTGCTGTCTACAGGCTCGTATTCTGAGGCAGATTCTGTCAATGAGGCTTTCACCTGACATGGTCGGAATCCTGTAGGCCTCTTCACTAGAGTACCTTTTCTTGGACATTTTGGCCACTAAATTTATAGGTACCTATTGTGGCTCATGGGAAAAAGAGTACTTGGCTATTGGACTGCTTGAACCACAACAACAAAATTTACCTGCAAGTGCTAGCGGAGATCAGGCCTGATTCTGCGAACACTGCGGTTTTGTGTGCAATGTATCAAGTGACAGTGTTCTACTTACACTGCACTTTTCGTGGATGAAAGGGGGGGGGGGGGGTTCTAAGTGCAGGGGTTAAACGCAGGTGCTGGCAGATGCCATGTCTCATCTACCAACACTGCGTTTTTGGGGACACTTTATTATTGTGAATGCCAGTATAGTTCTGATCAAAGTTGCTGGTCTGTTCAGACACTATACTAGCAATGGAGGTTTGTGTACAGGAGTGTTCTGGCAATCAAAGGATTAAATGTGATAACTGAGGTAGTGGCGGCAATCTAACGCTATCTGGGATGGACGGTAACGGACACCAACGCTATCTGAAGTCACCGGTGACACTAATACACTGATCAGTAAAAAAATTTGTACACTGTACTATGATACTGGTGACAGGGTAGAGAGTGAAGGGGGCTAACTGGGGGGGCTATCAGGGGCTTAAATGTGATCTGTGTGTGGTGCCTTTACTCGCATACTGCTTTCTTCTCTCTGGAACAGAATGTGCCCAGGGAGAGAAGATTGCATCATTTCCTTTACCTGTGTAAATCTACACAGGTAGAGGAAGATTTGGGATTAAGGCAGGGATCAAGCAGCAGATCCAGGCTGAACATCACTGTTTGAGCACCGACTCTATAGCTAAAGCGGGTAAATTACACACAGGTGCACTCTATTTACTAATTAGGTGACTTCTGAAGGCAATTGGTTCTGCTGGATTTTAGTTGGGGGGGGGGGTGTATTTGAAGTAAAGGGGGCTGAATACAAATGCATGCCACACTCAGATATTCATTTATAAAAACAATTCTGAAAACCGTTATTTTCCTTCCACTTCAGAATTATGTTCCACTTTGTGGTGGTCTATCACATAAAATTTTGTTTTTGGTTGTAACATGACAAAATGTGGAAAGTTTCAAGGGGTATGATTACTTTCAAGGCACTGTTGATGAAGTGTTCACTCTAAAGTGAGGGAAAATTTTCACTTTGCATTGTGAACTTAGACTGTCAATGAAGTGAACTTGTGTTGACTTAATCATCCAGATCCAGCAAAGCAAAAATACTGTGTATTTGTAAAAAAATCTGTTTATAAAACATGTTCTACTCATTTAGTGAATCAAACCCACCGTGTGAATATAAGATGTGTTTACATATTTATTTTATTTTTTATTAGCCAAAAAATGAAACTTCTGGCAAAACAGTGAGTGTGGTGTGTGTGGTTTGTTGTTTTTGTTTTTTGTTTGTTGTGTTTTTGGAAATTAAGGGGTGCTTTTTGCTTGTTCCTGTAGCTCAATCAAAGAAAAGACAGCGTGAAAGCTATAGTATCTCAGATGTCATGTCAAAAGAAGTAAGAGCATTTTTAGCAAGAATTACAGCACTACAAAATATTAAATTCGAATCTGACTTTAAATCTCACTTTTTTTTTTCTTTCTTTTTTTAAGGATATTATAACTGCCTCCAAAAGATCCAAGCATGATTCTGAGGTATGTGTGAATAAATTGTTCAGTTATATCATTTTAATAGATGTTTTTGTTTTTAATAGTTCCCCTCATATTTAATTTTTTTTTTTTTTTTTTTTTTTAAGAATGATTCTTCCTGTAAACTAACATCTGAAGAGATTGAGCAGATGGGAGATTCTAACACAGTAATTAAAGATCGCCTGTCTCAAGCTGTGAGGCATAGCGCTAAGCATATGCTGGACCCAGTGAGGAAAGTAAATGGCCAGCCAGTTCCTTTTCAGCAGCCAAAATATTTTGTTGGAGGTGTGATGCGCTGGTACCAGGTGGAAGGCATGGAGTGGCTCAGGGTATGTTAACTTGGATAAAGGAATTTCATGAAGCTGCATGCATTTTAGAATTATCCTATCACATTAAATATTTAATATGGTCAGTACATGTACCTAAATGCTGTATAGGTATAGAATTGCACTTATTTGTGTAAGTTTGTATTTTTCATGAGGGTTTTTCCCCACCGTGAATGGCTCCATTTTCTGCTCTCCTTTAACTGGTACCCTGAACAAATTGTTAACACCAACAAAAGGCAGGTGATATATTTTAGAGAAAAGTGACATCCATGTGAAAAAGTTAAATTTAAAGCTTAACGCCACACTTTTCTATCCCCCTGAAGCTTTGCATTGCAAGGAGAAAATGGTTCAACTTCCGGTGGTGTGTGTTTTTGTTTTGTTTGTTTGTTTGTTTTAGAATATGTAGGGCAATGCACCAAACATGCAGCATTTTGGATTGTTGGTAAGCTTCAAAATGGTGGAGTAAGCTACTTGTTGCAAATTTGTTGGCCTTTTTTGAAGCATTGCGATCAATGGAATACAATATCAATTATATACCCCATTTTTTATTTTGACAGATATTTTAGTGGAGCTACTGACCACATGCCTTGTTTTGCAAATTTAATGTGGAGCGATTTGCTTATGAATATTTTATTGAAAAAGAGAGTAGTTAATGCTTGGAATAAACTCCCAGCAGAGGTATTAAGCCAGTCAAGGGTAAATGGCTTCAGACATGCTTGGGACAAGCATACATCTATGCTCAGACAAAAAAGGTAACCAAAAAAAATGGCAGACTATGGACTAAGGCTTTTTCTGCCGTGTGTGGTTTTTTTTTTTTTTTTTTTTTTCCCTTTCATATTTTGGCTTAATTGGCATCTGATATAAGAACAGTCTGCATATGTCTATCAAAGTACGAGTATCTAAGCTTCAGATTGTTTGTTTTGTTTTTTTTCTAATTCTATGGTATGGCAAAAAACATCAGTTCAGCTAACTGTGTTACCAGTGACCATGGGGATTTGTGGGACAGCCAGGCTAGCCTGTGGCACATATGTTACCAAAAATCTGTTTTGCCTGGAGTATCTCTTGGCTTTTATTGCTTCAGTAGTAACAGATTAGTGATTGTAAACCCTTGTACACCTATTCAGTTTAAATGGAAATGAAAGGCCAAACATTTATGTAACGATTATAAAAACATACTATTCTCTCAAAGGGGGAGGTGTGGGTGCAGGTCTGTTTGTAACATATGTTACACACTGAATATGGGCGTAACATGTAACAAAAGGTGAACTTATCCTTTTTGTGTGTGTGACTGTTTTTTACATGAGGGTTACAACCTATTCAGCTGTATATAGATATGCATTTCTTACTTTTAGTTCACAAAACAAACAAAAAAAATTTTCTGTTAGCTGCATAAGAGCTGGGGGCGAAGGAACAGCAGTACACTGATCTGATCTTGCCAGTGAATGGCTGAGTAGAGGAGTGTCAGGACAAGGCTAATCCCTGGAGAACAGGCTGACCACACACTGCTCTTGCCCAGTGTGGTCAGTTTTTTAATAGAGCAGAGGGACCGGCAGGAACACCATGGATTTCACACAAAGAAAAGCAATACAAAAGAACAGGATACTTTTTTCATACAAGTACATTGTACAGCAGGTGCATTTCAGGAATATCAAATGTTTGGGTTTACATATTCTTTGATTTTCTGTAGTAAACTTTTTTTTTTTTTTTGTCCCCACCCCTTCCATTTAACAGATGCTGTGGGAGAATGGAATTAATGGCATATTGGCTGATGAAATGGGCTTGGGGAAGACTGTCCAATGTATTGCTACTATAGCGATGATGATTGAAAGAGGTGTACCTGGACCGTTCTTAGTTTGTGGCCCTTTATCTACTCTTCCTAACTGGATATCTGAGTTTAAACGTTTCTCTCCTGAGGTAGTTATTTTAATCTGTATTGAACTATATGGAGTTTGTGTAATTGCGCATGCTTAGTTTCTTTTCCCAGTTCAAAAGTGTACTTGTAGATATGTGCACGGTGTACTTTTTTTCATTTATTTTTGGAAGACCTCTGGGGTGCCTATAATGGGCATAAAAGTTAAATCTACAATACTGTAAAGTGTGGATTCACACATGGGCAGTGCAAATTGGTCTGTTTTTCACAGCTAATTGATAGTGGTTCAGGTTAGGTTTACATTAATATCAGGTGAGAAAACTGGCCTGAAATCATGTTCATAAACTCATGATGTGCGATTCAGAAGCGGTTCCCGTAGAAGTCAATGAGCCTGTAATCTGCACCTGAACCAGACCGCACTGCTCAGGAATCGGACAGGACTTCTTCTTTTTTCTTTCTTCTTTTTTCTTTCTTTCTTTCCATAGTTTTTAATTTTTTTTTCCACTTACAAGTATATGTAATGTGTTGCAGATTCCTGTTCTGCTTTACCATGGTAACCAACAAGAACGTCGTAATTTGGCCCAAAAAATTAATAAACGAGACGTGGCTTTGCAGATTTACCCTGTGGTTATCACTTCTTTTGAGATTGCCATGAGGGATCGTCAGGTCTTGCAGGTACTGTAATGTGCGGATATTTACTTTTTATTAAAAAAAAAAAGGGGGGGGGTATACAAGTTTTTTTTTTTTTTGGTTTTTTGTGTGTGTGTGTGTGTGTGTGTGTGTCTCTCCTTACTCCTATTTTTTTGTTGTGAATTCTACAGCATAGGTCTTGGAAATACATGATCCTAGATGAAGGGCATAGGATTAAAAACATGAACTGTCGACTTATAAGAGAATTAAAGCAATTTCGGTCTGACAATAAGCTGCTCCTCACTGGGACACCACTACAGAACAACCTTGCAGAGCTGTGGTCTCTTTTGAACTTCCTGCTACCAGATGTTTTTGATGATTTAAGAAGGTAATGAAATTGTGACTGCTTGAATTTGGCGTAGTGGCCGTTTGTGCTGGCTTGCTTTCTCACACTTAATTTTCATCCATTTTCTAAAGCTTTGAATCCTGGTTTGATATAACTGGTATCTCACAGAATGCTGAAGACATTGTGGCCAGTGAACGTGAACAGAACATTTTACATATGCTGCACCAGGTAATGCCATATCTTAACTATTGAACTGGGCAGGCTTTTTTTGCATTTGTTTTTTTTTTTGCTTTTTTTTTCTTAATGTGCCATTTCATTGATCCCTGGTGTTCCAGAACAACCAAACTATATTTCCTTTTTTTTTTTTTTTTTTTTTTTTTTTTTTTTGCTTTTTAGATTTTAACACCTTTCCTGTTAAGGAGACTGAAAACTGATGTAGCATTGGAGGTTCCCCCAAAGCGAGAAGTTATTGTCTATGCGCCTTTAACAAAGAAACAAGAGGAGTTTTACACAGCCATAGTAAATCGGACTATTGAAAAAACTCTGGGACAGGACAAGGTAGTCACTAAGCTGTATTTTGATTTTGTTCTGCCTCTTTCACTTCTGCCTTGGAAAATTTTAGGTGTTTATTTTAATGTTTTATTATATTCTATAGTCTACAGAGCCAGTACAAATATCTAAAGGAAGAGGAAAAAGAAGAAGTCGTAAAGTGGTGAATTATAGTGAGCTAGATAAAGATACTCCGGATGGACTTGAAAAGTTTATAAGTTGCATGCTCAAACAGCAGGAAGCTGAGAAAGAAAGGTATTTTGCTATGTAGCTCTTGCCTTTCATTGGCAACCATTTTTACAGCTGTAGATGTTTGTGTGCACTAAATTATCTGTCATCTTCAGGCCTGTGATAGAAGTTAATTTGCCAGGGAATGCAGAAGTGAACCTTAAAATGAGGAATATCATGATGTTACTGAGAAAATGTTGTAACCACCCGTATCTGATTGAATATCCTCTAGATCCTGTAACCCAGGAGTTCAAGGTAAGCTTCCAAGAGGTGGTGTTTTTCTGCATTCTTTTAAGAAGGTTGTGTTTTAACTGAATTTTATTTAATTTTTTTCTGCAATTAAATGTGTATTTCTGTGAAAAATATAAAAATACATATTGCCATACGAGTCTCACAAATCCATTTTAGGTTTTGGTTTTGTTTCTTTGCCAGATTGATAAGGAACTGATAAATACTTCAGGGAAATTTTTGCTCTTGGATCGGATGTTGCCAGAAATGAAGAAAAGAGGACACAAGGTATTAATGCTGCTTACTTGCCTATAGATTGTGCAATTGTTTAAAAACTGATACTACAAAAATGGCTTTTTTTTTTTTTTTTTTTAAATTCCATTTATATTTTTTATTTTCCTTTTTTAGGTTTTGATCTTCTCACAAATGACAATGATGTTGGACATAATAATGGATTACTGCTATTACAGAAATTTCAACTTCTGTAGATTGGATGGATCTATGGCATATGCACAGAGAGAAGAAAATGTAAGGTTCCGCTCTGTATTCTAAAATATTGCGTACCTACTGGTGGTGTCTTTTGATGTCCCCTTAACTTTCCCTTTTTTGTTTCTCACAGATGCAGAAGTTTAATACTGACCCTGATGTGTTCATCTTTCTGGTCAGCACACGGGCAGGGGGACTAGGAATCAACTTAACAGCAGCAGATACAGTAATCCTTTATGACAGTGACTGGGTAAATGCTGTCGTGTTGTGTGTGTGTTTTTTTTTTTTTTTTTTTTTGTTTTTTGTTTTTTTGTCTAATACTTTTTTCTAGTGTCCATGGCAGGGTTGAATTGCCGTCCGTTTGTAAATACTACAAGTAGTAATTATATAATCTATACTGGCAACATAATTATTTGAAAAGTGTTTCATGCAATCAGATCCTAAAAACAGAGGTCAAAGAGATCTGTGTTTCTGTAATACTTCAGTCACAGGAAACCTGTTAGAACTGTGGAGGCTTTTGTTACTAGGATCTTTCTGAAATGCTAGTTTCAGTATCCGTTATGACTCTTGCTTCAATACTTTGTCACTTAATCAGAAACATGTTATAGGCACTTTCCTTGCTTTTTTCATTTCTTTGGTCTGCTAGCTAATAAGCCCTCCCTTCTGTGCATAGGATTAAGTTTAGGCCACAGAGATGTATGCCCTTCTGGTTTTTCCTTTGTGCTCTTTCTTACGCTCCTAGGGAGAGATGGAGTCTCCAAAAACCCCAACCCCCGCCCCTCCCCCCAAGGTACCATTCGCATACAGCACTACTGGTAAATTGCATGTATAAGTACAGGCTGTGTAGCATATCTCCCTGCTCACCAGCTGCAAGAGGTTGCTTGCCTTGGATCTTTGTGGGTGTCATAATTGTATGTACGGTTAAAGGGATTTACTTTATTGTGGTAATTGTTTTTGTTAGCATTATGCTTGCATATGGTGGCTGGGAATCTTAGATACTAGTTATGTCTGAATTTCATGCCTTCAAATGGTCTGAACTTGGTCTTTTTGCTTTTTTCTAAATGTCCTGTCTTGCACAGAATCCTCAAGCTGATCTTCAAGCCCAGGACAGATGCCACAGAATTGGTCAGACAAAACCTGTTGTGGTGTATAGACTTGTGACGGCAAATACTATAGATCAAAAGATTGTGGAAAGAGCAGCAGCCAAAAGAAAGCTAGAAAAGCTGGTGATCCACAAAAGTAAGGAGTTGCCTACCCTTGTCTTTTGAAATGAACTAAATATGAACTTGTAATATAGTACAATGTTTACTTGCAATGCCTGCTATCCCACACAATCTAATAATTAGTTCCAGATCACACTGAATAAAGCCAGAAGTGACTACTTCATCATTTTTCAGTTTGAGAGCTGTCAAACAGCCAGGGAAGCGGCGGATTAAGCCGCTCTGGGCACTGTCGGCTGCTTTGGAGTGCAGGGAAGACATGGGGGGTCTTCCCATTGCCTCCCCCCATTGCCTCCATAAAGGGTACCTGTCACCTGCCCAATGCCATCACCTGGAGTTTTAACCCTCTTTTGATGGCAATACAGTTTAAAAAATATAATGTATACGTAACCACTATTGCTATGCATGTGCCCACAATAAACATGAACCCCTTTCCCTGCACACACCCCAGCCCCCCCCCCCTTCCCAAACACTACCATGCGCACAGGGTGAGCATGTTTCTGTAAGCCATGGTTGCACCACACAGGTGAGTTATCACTGTGAAAATGTGATCAATAATACTAGCACCATAGCCATGTTTGTGTGTTTTATGGGTTTGTTTGTTTTTTTTTATTATTATTATTCTGCAGGTCTCTTGCTTTTCAGAAAATGTTCCGGGGCTTTAATTTTGGGCATAAAACTAGGTTTTGTGTGCAAAAAATGTAAAAACAAAATTTGTCTGCTGTACCATGTGCTTGTATGAATAAGTATCCTGACCTTTAGTTTTGCTTCCTTTGTGTGAAATCCCTGGTGTTGCTTCCAATCAGTTTGCTTTCCTTTTAAAAAAACAAAGCTGACCACACTAGGCAGGAGAACACAGTGCGGTCAGTTCTCTAGCTCCAATGATTAGACTTGTCCTGACACATCCCCCATGCAGAGTCGTTCAGTGGAAAGCTCAGTGTACTGCTGTTTCTCCTCCCCCAGCTCTTATGCAGCTGAGAACAGAATTTGATCACTTTAAAGAATAAGTTAAAAACTTTTTTTTTTTTTTTTCTGTACACAATTGAATGGATTTTTACAAGATGAGGGTTTACAAACTCTTTACACGAGAAGTTGACCTATTCGTTACATGTTACACCCATATTCGGGGTGTAACGTATAATTTTATGAACGTACCGGCCCCCTTCTTCTGTGTGTTCTGTGAATGAGAACTACACGCCCCAGCAACCTTTGCAGCTGTCAGCATGTAGTTCTCGGTGAACTACCACAGTGCTGTGGAAGTTAATTGAGTCTTCCTGAACGAGTATCGGCTTCCCTGTACTAGGATGCAGATACAGTGACCGGTCAAAGGGAGACCTGCATGACACCAGCGATCTGCTGATTGTTGGTGCAGTGCTTTTCAGTCTCCAAAACAAAATGCTAAATGCACTTTTTTTATTTGCCAAGAAAAAGCATTTATTTTTTTGCTGTAAGGTGAACCTAGCCTGTTTTAAATTTTTTTGTTTTTTTCACAGCATTTTATCAAACACAAATTTTCTGGCGGAAAGTAATTTTTAATTTTAGTAAACACAAACACAATACAATTCCAATTTTTTGGTAACATATAAAGATAGTGACTTGACATTTTCCACATTTTTGTCATGTTCTAACCAAAAACGTAAATGTATTTTAGTGGGGTTTTATGTAATGGGCCAACACAAAGTAGCACGTAATTCTGAAGTGTAAGGAAAGTGGCAAATGGGTCTCAAGTGTGTGTGTGTGTGTGTGTGTGTGTGTGTGTGTGTGTGTTTTTTACAAATCTGAACAGTGTGGTATGGATTTGTATTCAGCCCCTTTTACTAAAATCTAGGAACCAATTCCTTTCAAATGTCACCTAATTAGTAAATAGTCCACCTGTGTGTATTTTAACCTACTAAATCCAGCTATTCTGTAAAGCCCTCCAGAGGTTTGTTGGAGAACAATAGTGAAGAAACTGCATAATGAAGGCCAAGAAACACACTAGAAAAGTCAGGGATGAAGTTATGGAGAAGTTTAATGGAGGGTGTAAAAAAAAAAAATTTCCCAAAAAAACCTACCAAGACATGGCCATCCACCTAAACTGACAGGCCGGGCAAGGAGAGCATTAAGCAGAGAAGCAGCCAGGAGGCCCATGGTAACTCTAGAGGAGCTGCAGAGATACACAGGACATGTATTAGTTGTGCACTCCACAAACCTGGTCTTTATGAGAGAGTGGCAAGAAAGCTCTAAGAAGTCCTGTTTGCAGTTTGCAAGAAGCCATGTGGGGGGGCACAGCAAACGTGGAAGTAGGTGCTCTGGTCAGATGAGACCAAAATTTAACTTTTGACTGTGTGACGGAAAACTAACACTGCACATCACCCTGAACACCCTATCCTCACTGTGAAACATGGTGGTGGCAGCATCATGTCATGGGGATGCTTTTCTTCAGCAGGGACAGGGAAGCTGGTCAGTTGATGGGAAGATGGATGGAGCCAAGTACAGGGCAGTCTTAGAAGAAAACCTGTTAGTCTGCAAAAGACTTGAGACTAGAGCCAAAGTTTACCTTCCAGCAGAACCACTCTAAACATACAGTCAGAGCTACAATGGAATTGTTTAAATCAAAGCATATTTGTGTTAAAATGGCCCAGTCAAAGTCCAGACCTTAAATCCATTTGAGAATCTGTGACAAGACTTGAAAATTGCTGTTCAGACGCTCTCCATCTAATCTGAAGGAGCTTGAGCTATTTTGCAAAGAAGAATGGGCAAGAGTTTCACTCTGTGCAAAGCTGGTAAAGCCAAAAAGACTTGCAGCTGTAATTATAGCAAAAGTTGGTTCTACAAGGTATTGATTTAGGGAGGCTGAATAAGAATGCACGCCATACTTTTCAGATATTTTGTAAAACAATTTTTAAACCATTTTTATCGTTCTTTCCACTTCACAATTATGTGCCATTTTTGTATTGATCTATCACATAAAATTCCAATAAAATATATTCACGTTTTTGGTTGTAATATGACAATGTGGAAAATTTTAAAGGGGTATGAATACTTTTTTTTCAAGGCACTGTACCTAACGTGTTTTTTTTTTTTTTTTTTTTTTTTTTTAAATTGCGTATGCCCTTGGAATGGTGACAAACTGTGGTACCAAAAAAGATCTCCATAGGCAATGCTTTGAAAGCCGTTACAGATTACCAGTTTAGAGTTACACAGGTGGTCTGGTGCTAGAATGATTGTGCTCAATCTGACAATCGCGACAATACCTTCTGTGGTGCGATCTCCGTTTAGTGCGTGCAGGACTTGCTTGCTGGCATTTGCCCCGGGGCAATTTTTTTAATTTTTTTTTTTTTCTTTTAATTTTATTGAACTGTTACTGCCATCATACAGGATGATGGCATGGGACATGACAGGTCTTAATGGAGGTATGTATGTACAGTTCAAAGTCTTTACTACACAGTTTCCTTCACTGTAAAGCTCCTGTTTTAAAAAGCGCCCATAAGTTCTCAATACAGTTTAGGTCATGTGAGGAGGGGGGCCAAGTCATTCTATCTTTAAGGCCTTTACTGGCTAGCCCGCTGTGGAGTATTTCGATGCATGTGATGGAGCATTGTCCTGCATAAATATCATGGTAGTCTTGACATATGCGGACTTTTTCTGGTACCACCACTTGAAGAAAGTGTCTGTCTTCCAATAACTGGCAGTTGGTTTGGGAGCTGATTGTGTCCATCTTAAACCCGAAAAGGTCCAACTAGCTCATCTTTAATGATACCAGCCCATATCAGTACCACGTCTTCACCTTGCTGGTGCCTGAGTCGAAGTGGAGCTCTGTGCCCATTATGGATTTACCACAGGCCTGTCCATTTGATCAGTCAAGAGTTACTGTCCTCATCAGTCCATAAAGCCTATGAAAAATGTGTCTTCAGATATTTCCCAAAAAAGTCTTCAAGGAAAACCCATGATATAGGCACCTCTTCCAACAGCAACAGGAAACGCCATCACCAAGTACACTTTTTAAAAGGATGTCCCTCTGCTGAACTGGTCAGTTTGTTTCCTCCGGCTGGAGATGCGTCACCTGGAACCTGGATGAGAGAGGCCTAATGGTTTTTCTGGCTAGACTTTTTTTCCACTTGCAACCTTACCTACCTGGCTGCTCTGGGAACAGTTGGTAGGATTCTCTGCTAAATTGCCCTCCAAAACCACTCCTCATTTTGAAAGGAGGTTCACTTGGTTCTCTTTCTCCTTCTGTGCCTAGCAAAGGCCATGTCTGCAAGTAGCATACCCCCTTAACAAGGAGCTCCCCTTAACAAGCTTGGGCTCCCAGTCTGGGTGCATGCACTGTAGGGCACTTTTTAGAAGCTGCTCATGCAGTAGCTGCATCTTGGGTTTGTGGTCTGTCTGTGTTCCTCTTTGACTAGATGATGCAAGGCATTAATCCTGGTAGGGATAAAGCCATTTCCAGGTGAAGAGGCTCAGGTTCTAAGCCTAATTTTTGGTGCTGGGGAAGGGCTGGCTGGTTTCCCTTTTTTAAATCTAGCATTTCCTTCAAGCATGGGCAGTTAGGATGCTATAGGTGGAAGAGCTAATGCTGCATATTGGATTTTTCAATACAAACTGCAGCTCCGGTGGTTACTGGCACCAGCAGAACATCACAGGTAAGCTGGGGGTTGCAGTACCTACTTGCTTTGTTTGTCCCTAGGTTTTCACCTAGCCTGTAATCTGTCACCAGGGGCCCCTTGGGTTTGGGCTTATTGTGGCAGGACACTGGTGGGCTCTTGAGTCTCGGCTATCCTGGGACTCCCTCTCATTGGCTGAGACAGAAGCGGGAGCCATTGGTTCCCACTGTTAGTCACAGCCAGCGAGCCAATGGGAAGAGGGGGTGGAGCTAAGCCACAGCTGCATTTGTGAATGTGGTCATGGAGCAGTGGATGTCCCATAGCAAGCTCCATGGCAAGCTGCTTGCTGTGAGGGCACCCGACAGGAGGGAGGGGCCAGAAGCAGCGGCAGGAGACCCAAGAAGAGGAGAATCTGGGCTGCTCTGTGTAATACCACTGCACATAACAGGTAAGTATAGACATGTTGTTGAACCACTTTAACATGGCCCCTGAATGATCATGTATATCTCAAGGCACTGGGCTTTCTCACATTCATATACAAGGATATAGGCGGTGGAAAGTCACTGTAGTTCAGACCTAGTTATTCTATGTTAGGGTCTGTTGGGGCTAGTCCTTTTTTCTTTTTTTTTTTTCCCTCTACTTTGTCAAGTCTTTACCCTGCGGTGTTCTTCAACTTCAATTAGCCGGTTTCTTTGGCTACACAGACTTTAGGGGCATTTATTTGTCCTTGGTTGACCAGGGCCTCAGTAGAGCTGGCTTTTTCCTTATGGATATTGATTTTCTTGGAATCGGTCCAGTGTAATGTTGAACTTTCCTGATATGACTTGGTTTTCCCTGCAGCTAGCTCCCCTACCTCGGTTTTTCTCTTGAGAATTTAATACAACCAGATTTACCATATCTATGCTATTTTTGTCATCGCGAGGGTAGTAAAGGTCTTTGGACTTTTTTAATGACCCTCCCTAATCTGGTAAGTTCTTATTAATCATCTCCATGGGCTGTCCTGGAAGACTTTTTGGAAAAACCTGAGTTACTTACTGGTAACTGTTTTCAGGAGTCTTCCAGGACAGCCAGATTCTCACCCTTGTGGTTTCATTTTAAGCTTTTTCAGGTTTTCGTCTTTATTTTTTGGTTTTTAAAATAAAAAAAAAAAACTGACCAGTTCAGCAGAGGGACTTCTTTTTTAAAGTGTACTTGGTGATGTTTCCGGTTCCTGTTGGAGGAGGTGCCCATATCTCATTGTCCTGGAAGACTCCTGGAAACCGTTACCAGTAAGGCTGGCCATACATGTGTAGATTTTCAGACGAGAATATTTATAAGTAAAGTCGTACGAACATTCTTTGAACATTTGATGAATGGGTGAATGTTCGAAAATTCTTTTGATTTTAAAGGAATGTAATTTCTGAACGATAAGCACATACGCTGGCCGAAAATTAGTTTAAAAGGTTTTTCTTCCTGTCCCTTTGAATTTTCCCATCACTGCTGTTGAAAACAAACATCGATTTGACCCCACTAACTGTTAGAAAATCAAACGCATTTTCAACAAAAATTCTTGAACGAAAATCTATACGTGTATGGCTAGCTTTTAAGTCTAACTCTGGTTTTCTTGACCCAGTCTTGATGTTTCAACTTATGTGACTTGGCCAAGGTAAGGAGGGCTGAAACCCAACCATCACTGAACATGTCTCTCTGCACGGAACACCTTGTATTTCTGGGTACTCCATGTAGGTTGCATTTCTGGAATATGACAGCACTGGAGGATAATGGGTTCCTGGTAGCCTTACGTTTTTGGTTCTTAAAGTTTTTTTCGTGTGTGTGCACATAAGTGGTCCATATAGTGAAGTTTGTGGTGTTCACCTTAAGGTTATCACCGAGGACAAGGGGACACTTCTACCTCTGGAGAAAGAGATTCCATTTCTAAATATGGAAAGGCTTCTTCACAGTAAGAGCCCCAGTTCTGGTCAGCTCAGAATTTTTTTTTTATTTTCCTTATTCCTTTGCATGGATTTTTTCCTACATACATAGAATATAACGGGATGCTAATATTTGTAGATAAAAGTTGATCCAGGAAATATCAGATTGCCCCTTTTGGGATCAGGAAGGAATTTTTTTTTTTTTTTTTGTTCTCCCTGTTGGAGCAAATTGGGGGGGGGGTGTGCCTGTAATGTCAACTCTGCAGATTGAGGTGGTTCACTCTTGAATTTGCCAAGCTGCCTCTGATCTGTACATCTGTTGCTATAGCATTAAGTTTCTGTTTTTTGCATGTTTAGAATGCCACGCTTCATGGTTTTGAATATGCAATGCCCTACTTTAGCTTAAAGTGGTGTATATGTTTTCCAGATAAATTTAAAGGTGGGCACAATGGAATGAACCAGTCTAAAAGCTGTCTTGATAAAAAAGAATTACTGGAGTTACTTCAGTCCCGAGATCATGAAAGGTAAGAATAGAAGTTCTGTTTAGAATAAAATGTTGAATAGTAAGGGATGTAGACTTTTGTGTGTGTCCTCTTTTGTGATGACAGTTGTAATTGGAAAAGTTGAAGGGCAGCAATAGCTGGATGAGTTTGTTGGTTTTTTGTTTTTTGTTTTTTAATGGTCTGCAGACCATTAACGTCTGTAAATGTTTAACCACTTGCCCCGTCCAGAGGATTTACCCCCCTCCCTGACCAGGCCATTTTTTTGCACTATAGCACTGCATTATTTTAACTGACAATTGCACGGTCGTGCAATGCCGCACCCAGGTGAAATTTACGTCTTATACCCCCCCCCCCCCCCCCCTTATGAATTGAGCTTTCTTTCGGTGGTATTTGATCGCCTGTGTGGTTTTTGTTTTTTGCGCTATAAGCAAAAAAGCTGACAATTTTGAACATGTCCAGTAAAAAAAATTTTAATTAAATTTCATCATAATTTAGGCAAAAATGTATTCTGGTCTTTGCTATAAAAAAAAAAGATCTATATTATCCCAATGTGTAAATTGGTTTCCGTGAAAGTTATGGCGGTATAGATACTAGGATTCCCCCCTACTAGTAATGGCGGCGATCCACGACTTTTAGCAGGACTGTGGCGGGCATTCTGACGCTGGGGGGGAACTAACTTGGTGGTGTTGACATCCCCAATGATGCCAATACAGTGATCAGTGCTAAAAAAAAAAACAGCACTAACACTGGGCAGGAAGGGGTTAATTTGAGGGCCAATCAAAGTGTTAACTGTGTGTAGGAAGTGGTGTTTTTTTTTTTTTTTCTTTTACTAGAGGGCATGTGCTTCACAGTAAGCACACTGATCGGGATGGCTGTGCTGAGCAGTTTGCTCGAGCTGACAGGGAGGAAGACTGTAAACAAAAGTCTTCCTCCCCGTTGGTAATCACCAGGCGGGGCCTGGTGATTGACGGCCGCGAGTGCTGGCGCAGGTAGGGCACTCGCACACACGCCCCCTACCCGGAAATGCAAATAGTGTGTGTAATATATATTATATGTTTTTTGCGCATTCGTATCACTGTGTAGCAGTAGATCTGCTATAGGGCGGCAGTTGATAAGCCTCTAGCAACTTGGTCCTTCAAACATCAGCAGATATTGAACAATGCCTGTGTTTAGGGCCCTAGTCTTGACTGATAGTGTTGGCAGCTGCTAGAAGAGATGGAGCTGCAGAGAAAGTGATGTCTGTACCTCATTTAACATCACCTTCACATTTAAAGTGGAAGTAAATCCTAACTCTAAACCTGCTCTCCCAGCCACATTCTAAGCTTAATCTATTTCGCCTTGTAAAGAAGAAGACAAATCTCTTGCCTGTTCTGCAGCTGCTCATGTCCAGTCTCCAGCAGGGCCCTCTGAATGCAGAAGACAGCAGACAATGGGTGAACAATGCCTAGGAGGAGACTTCACCCATAGCGGAGCTCTGTCCTGTCAGCATCTTCTCTAATCACTAGGTCCCAGCTGTCAGTTGTTGGGCAGGACCCACTGATCAGCTTGTGCTGTGTCTAATCACATCAGTCGGAGCGGCAGGTGCGTGCCCTCTACCCGGGAGAGCTGGATCACGTATTGGGTACTTGACTCAGTGCAGGAGAGTAGCCTTGTATATATGCGTGGGCAGAAAGCAGTTGGAAGAGTCTGCAGGAGCCTGACACTGCACTCTCGATCCAGTGATCACAGGTGCCATGCTCTGCAGGCTCCTGAGAAAATGCTAATTATTTTAACCTCCCAGTTTCTTCTCATTCATTCATTTTTTTTTTTTTTTTTATTTTTTTTTAACACTTTTTTTTATTTTTCTGTGCCTTTTTTAAAAATGACACCTGGGACTTGGCCAAACAAGTATACTAAGCTTTATAGAACAGGCTGTGCAGCAGATCTGTTCCATTGCAAAGTATGGACAGAGTACATTTCAATCTTATGTGCATAGAGCATTTTGTTGTGTTGCAGAGTTGCAATTGCTTGAGTGCTGTATAATCCAAGTGCTGTGTATAGTGTTGACTGGCATCTTTTAAAAATTCGTTTGTGAGATGATTGTTTCTCTGCTCTCAGGGAAGTAAAAGGATCCAATGGTAAAGTCATGAGTGATAAGGACCTGGAATTATTACTGGATAGAAGCGACCTCCTTGGTGAGTTGAACCTTCTAGGCAATATAATACATAAAGAGAAATGTGCACGCAGGTTTTGTACTTCTTGCTCATGACATGAAAATAAAGGGCATGCACAGGCTGCCTGAGACCTGCCTGCCTTTTGGCTGCATTTAGTGCAGGAGTGCTCCCCATCGGTGCTTATAAAGTTTACTCGGCTGTCTTGACTGTTAAATGCAACATGCAGAATCTGAATTGTACATGTTCCCAGTGACATATTGCACTGTGTTTGGAACAATACATTTTGAGTGTTTGGGGAAGGAAGGGGGCACCCTACACATCCTGTATTATGGTTAACACTTATGTTCTTTTCTAGCACAAATGGAAAATAATCCACCTTGCAAAGAAAAAAGTGGAGCGTTTATGGTTCTGGAAGACATGGAAGAAATTGCAGTCTGAGGTATCCCAGACTAGTTCGTTCTGCACTTCTTTCTACTGTTTGCTTTTAACTATAGGTTAGAGAGCGATAGACCTTCCTTGTCACTGTAGAGGTTAACTTGAGAAGGCTCTTTTTAAACTACCAATGTCTTTCTAGAATTTTGAAATGCCATGCCTTTCACTGCACTTTTACTTGACTTCAAGGTTATGTTAATGAACAGTCTTCCTGTGGAAGTATTTTATGTTTGTTTTTCTATTTTTGTTACAAAACTGTTAATAAAAGTTTAATTAATACTAACTCACTGCTTTTATGGCACTGAACCTCAAAATGAAAGGAGTTGACTGCTAGCTGAGAGATGTCTATTTGATAAGGTGTGTGGAAAGATATAAATGAGATGTTGTAGATGCTAAAAGTTAAAGCTGCTAAAATCGTTATGTAATTCAACATGTTTTGGGAAAGACGCCATGTAAGCTAAATGGTGGCAGCTTTTGTGTTAAATGGTTATCAATCTTTAATTTCAGTACATATTAAAATTTGGTAAAATATAAAAGATGAGGCCATGGAATAAATTATCAAAACTTGGTGCACGCATCCAACTAGCGAAGCTATATCTAAAGTTGTCATGTTTGATGCTTTTAAAAGCATTTTTTTGAAGATCATAAATTAAGAGTGAATGAAGGACCTAGAAAATTTGCTTACTGGGGCATGTACGTAGGCCTGTTAAAATCTCTTTGGGTGTTTATGAATACCTTCATACTGGACGTAGGAATAGATTAAGACTGTGGGTTATATGCCGCTACCCCTCAGGTGATTGAACACTGGAAAACTCTTTACTGGGTCTGCTCCCTAGTATCCTTATTTAACCCCTCGGTTTATCCTTGGGTGATGAATGACTTTTCTTGGCTCTTTCCCTATGGGAACTAGTTCCTCCTTCCCTTCCTGAGCCCATGTACTAGGGCCTATACAGCACATTAAATTTGCACTCCACGTTTGAGCAAATCCACTGCTTAAATTTATGTTTCTCCCAAACTGGGTTGCTAGGTGACTGTGTCTCTCCACTATTGCTCATGTGGCTGTGTTTTCCCCCCCCCCTTCTTTTAAATGCCTGAGACCTGGTGCTGAATTGCCAAATGCCCACTCATAAGGTGGGTAGTGTGTGTAAAAGTGCAGGAGAGTTGTCCTTGAATGCGAGCTCTATCAGTCAATTTCTAATCCTTGCAACTTGGGGGCATCCCTTGTGAGGTCCTGAGAACAGGACAAACTGGGAATCGGGTCAGAGCTGTAACACTGAGGTATTCTTTAATGGCTCTGGCTACATCCAATAGAGATTCCCTGGGCTCTAGGCCAATGATCTTCTACTGGAAGTCGGAGCAAGAGAGAAACTTTCAATTGCACCAACTAGCCCAAAAGAACCTGGTACACACTGTCTTTTTGAGCAGATGAAGTCAGAATTTGCACTGGAGTGAAGCGTGATTAGCCTGACCCGAGACCAGGGGATTACCAAGGCTGAAGAATCCTTGGTCCTGGCTACAAACTAAGTTTGAATGTAAACATTCTAGGCTCCAGATTCAACAATCTCCCAATTTTTAACATATGAGACTGAAGATGTCCTGGGGAAAAGGGCCCTTTCACCTTGATCCAGATGGTGGTGCTTGAGGTAGTCTATTTTCCACTCCTGGCATATGGATTACAGAGATCACTGGACAGTGAGTTTTCAGTCCTTGAGATTTTGCTTGATTCTTTCCAGGCTTCATGCTGGTGCCCCCTTGATGGTTGATGTACAGCACAGCCATGGCATTGGCTGACTGCACCCTGATTGGGTGTCTTGGCAGAAGGACAAGTCCAGTGATTTAGAGCCAACTGAACTGTTCTGAGCTTCAGGATGTAGATGGGGAGCTTGACTTCTACTGGTGACCATGCTCCCTGAACAGTGATGGACAGGAACACTCTCTTCCTCCCCATCCTGAAAGACCGGTGTGTGTTATCACATTCCAATGATGGGATAGGAAAGACTTTCCTGTTGGGGGTGGGCTTGAAATCCACCACTATAGGGAGTCCCTTGCTTGGCTGGACAGGAGAATGGGTAAGTTCAGAAAAGGATCTTGACTGTTCAAACAGGATATGTTAGGAGAGATCTTGAATGATTTTGAAATTGGGGAAAAGGTACAGCCTCAAAGGAGGCTAGCATGAGACTGAGAACTCTCATGGAGAATCTCATTGTGGGATATCTTTGATCTCAAGTGTGGGTTCTGAGAGATCATGTTCTCTTCACCTGGAATACTGGGGTGTTTGCTTGGGATATGTCCAGGACCAAAGTGTGGTGGTTTTTTTGTTTTTGTTTTTTTTTTTTTTTTTTTCTATAGAAGAGAAGGCTGGAGAGCAGGGGTTTTTCTTTTTTAATCTCATCATACAACTGAGCCTGGGACATCTGCATTGCGCTGTAGAAGTTTGTTGATAGCTAAATGGGAGATGAGTCTATCAGGAGAAGGTAATTTTAGAACCACCTCTTGCCCTTCTCAGAAAGCCTGTGGCCAACATGCCATGGGTTCTAAGGCCTTTGTTCTCTGCTGCACTACACTTTGCCCCTGCAGTTTGTGCATACTGAGGATCAGCCAGACATTCCCATTTATCCACTTTATGTTCCTGTTACTAAACCCACAGCAATAAAATCAGTCTATATATGCAGTAAAGCATGCTTGTCATACTCAGTGGAACCTAAGGGGTTAATCCTCTGCATTGTGTGTAAAGGCTGGGGCACGCTGTAGTGTCTGTGTGCTTCACTGTAATTACACTGCTCTGGATGGCTGTGCACAGCCAGCCAGAGCAGTGTGTCTGAGCTGACAGGGAGGACAACTGTTTTGTTTACTGTTGCAGATGCTGTGTAATTACTGGCCGGGACCTGGTGATTGAATGGTGGGGCTTGTGCATGCCCCCTACACAGAAATGGAAAATCGTGTGTGTGTGTGTGTGTGTGTGTGTCAGTGGGAAAGCAATTAATACAAGAGAGGATTTTGCTCGCTTTAGAAGCTGCAGCTTGGCATTGCATGCCATTATAAATCTTGTGATCTACCAGAACTCCCAGATCCTTCTCCACCATTGATTCCACCAATTTTACTCGAAGCCTGTAGACTTTACTTTACAAATGCTTTTACAAAATTTAAATAAACCACATCCACAGCCACCCCTCTGTCCAAGGCTTTGCTCGCCTCCTTAAAAGAAATCAGATTTGTTTGGAGGAGACCTCACCCCCCCCCCCCCCCCCAGCCATTTTTTGTGTGATGGCACTGCATTCCTTTTAGCTGACAATTGTGTGGTCATGCAACACTGCACCCAAATGAAATTTTACATAGTCTTCCCCAGCATTAGAGCTTTATTTTGGTGGTATTTGAGTGCCTGTGGTTTTTTTTTTGTTTGTTTTTTTTTCCTCTATAAAAACAATTTTTTGAGAAACTATTTTTGGCTTTTTCTTATTAAACCATCCACTAAAATTTTTGAAAATCTAATTTTGGCTGCAATGTATTCTGGTACATGTCTGCACTAGCATTCTTTGCAGGGAAAGAAACCTATTGCCTATGGATTGTTGGTGCATTTCTTTTTGCACCACTTGCTGTCCCTCCTGAGTGCGAGAAAAGTCTGCTTCTCTCTCCAGCCTTTTTTCAATCCGTTTGATTGAAGGTATCTGTTGGCCATATATACCACCATTCCTGCATGGCGCCTAGCTACCCCTGATGAAGTGATATGGGGAGGAGTTGGACATCAGCACTCTTATGCTGATTTGACAGGCGGGGTCTTGCTTTTCATTTATTTATTTTTTTTATGCTTTAACAGTTACCATGTGAGTACATATGCTTTAATAAATATATGCCATTTTAAAGAAGCCTACTGCACTATGGTCTACTTTTGTGGTGGTTGAGTTTTATCCAGAGCTGGCTGTACTGAACTCGGGTGCCATATGTGAAGGTCCAGCGGTGATGTATAAGGGGAAGATTGCACAGAGGAGCAAGTTATGTGTTACCCCCACAAATAAGTGAGATGCTTTCCTGACCTGTGTTAATAGACTTCCAGGTGGACTCTCATATGGACCTGGATATGTTCACTGTGGTGATTCACGTTTATTGAAGATTTACAGCACTGCTTTTGGGTGCAATCACCAGCAGGAACATTTTTCACTCATTTGGATTTTTTTTTTTTTTTTTTTTTTTAAGAATTTCATTTGTGTTATCTTTTGGGACAATTGGTCACATTTTTGTCCATTTTTATATACATTGTTTTAGCAGCGCGACACTTATTTGTTTCATTTTGTTTACACGCAACACGTGTTGGCAGCAGCTCATTACTTGGTATTCATTCAGCTATTTGGCAGTGCATGGTTTTGTTTTTTTAATAGACTGGGGGTGCTTCAGCCTCATCACACTCTCAATCAACTAGGTTCTTTTTTTGCTCTAAGATCACTTCTCAGACACCACCACCTTTCCTTTTTATCTTCTGTGTGAAAGAGAACATAGCCAGGAATATTAATGGCCCAATCATGTGACAAGTGAAGCTAAGATTCAGCAATACCAATTACAGCAGTTATTCATGCACCAAAGATTCCAGCTTACCTATTTTGCTTGGCAGGCTTCGGCAAACAAACGCTTTAATTTATTGACACCTTGTGCACCTGTACTTTACATATGTTTTCTTTTTGTACAAATGGTACCAATTTGAGTGGTGGTTTGTAACATGGGAACCTTCTGATCACCTGCCATAGCCTTCTACCCACCAATAAGGACTGACCCCTGTCTGATTGGTCTGCTCCATTATAAATCCAATTCTCCATCCTAATTTTAAATACTCCTCCAGCTGTTGCATAAACCCCCACCACAGTAGACCACCTTGCATTTAGGTGCAAACCTCTAGTATAATAGGTTCCACTATAATAAAGTCAGCCCAGTACTCTAGAACCCATATCCTTCCCTCTTACACCAGGTCTTCAGTCATGCATTGAGTTCTCTAATCTCCCAGTCTTTCCCAAGTCGCGCATGGCACAGATACTAGTTCAGAGAATGTCACCTTGGAGGTCCTTCCCTTCAACTTGCAGCCTAGTTCTTTGATGCTTAAGGAGCCTCCACCTTCCATGTATTGTCATTGGTTCCAACATGGACCAAGACAGCTGCATCATACCCAGCCTCTCCAGTAATTTACCAACCCGGACCAAGACAGCTGCATCATACCCAGCCTCTCCAGTAATTTACCAACCCAGTCCACAACAGGCCAAACCCTGGTACCGGGGAGACAGCAAACTATTCGGTTGAGGTGATCCTGGTGACAAATTCTATCAAATGAATAGTGGTGTAAACCTCCTGTGCTTTAAATTTAATATAGTGCAAATACTCGCAGAGAAGCTAACATCTACTCATATACCAATGATCAAATAAATACAATAAAGAAACTGATGTTGTGCTACTCAAAGACATAATTCACATTAATATAATCACAAAAGGGGAGACTTTCT